>NC_135880.1:184776114-185376114 GCF_964194155.1 Cetorhinus maximus
CTCCTCACCCTCTCCCCCACCACCCCCTCCCTCTGACCTGCCCTCCTCACCCCTCAGCCCGACCCCCCTCCTCACCCCTCCCCCCCACCCTCTCCCCACCTCCCCCCACCCCTCCCCCACCTCCCTCCACCCCACCCCCTCCCCCACCTCCCTCCACCCCATTTATTAGCAAAAGAAAATAAAACTTAAACAGACAAGACTACAGTTACACCGTTACATTTCATGTTATAACAGTTCTCACAAGATTTCTACTTAACTAAACTCCTAACTACACACCCCTTCCAGACAACAGTCCAAATAGATTCTTAATCTATAGAACATCCAGCAATATTACCACTAGCACCCACTGTTGCTGTAAGGGGGGTGGGATTTCACAACTTCTTTCTCCCTCTCACTTGACATTGGAAATCCAAAGGCTTTTAACAAAACCTTGGTTATTGGAGCAGCAAATTTCTCCAGGGTGACTAGAGGCTTTTTCCCTCAAGCCTGTTTCACACCTTTCAAGATCTTACATGGTCACACCCCACACAGCTTTCCATCCTTCTTTAAATATATTTCCTCCCTTATGATCTGTAAATCCCATAGTTTTACTCTTTCTTTGTAAGTTACTTTTCCCAAAAAATAGAAGTCTCCCATGTTGTCCTTATGGCCAGCACTTTCAGGAAAAATAAATTTAATATCTTTGCCTTACTTATCTTGCCAGTTATAAACGTCTTATCCTGTCCCTTTGAAAATCAAACAAAATCTCAACTTATCTAAAAATGCAAATTTCATTCACACTGTATCTGCTGAGACTTCATCCTAGTATAGCCATCTCCATTTCAAAATGCCTGTTTTACACCTAACTCCTTTTCTTGATTCAAACCAACTGTCTACAGTTTAATTAAACTAGACACACACATGCACACACAAGCGCACACACACACAAGCACACACACAAGCACGCACACACAAGCACGCACACACACATGCACACGCACACAAGCACACACACGCACAAGCACACACGCGCACACAAGCACGCACGCACACATGCACACAAGCACACACACAAGCACACACACGCGTACACACACGCACACACACACGCACGCACACACGCACACACACACAAGCACACATACACACAGACCCCATAAGCCTACATTAAAGTATCCCACAGTAACACAAGGGGAAAAAATTGATATTTCCTTTACAAAGTGGCAGGGGCGGAGTAACTTAGCACTTGGGCCATAACTTCTGTGGAGCAGCAATCAGAGTCAGATTGCCATTTCACTCCTAGTTACTTACACTAAAATGCAGCTGCACCTTTCTCGCCCGACCTAGAGATGTCAGCTGTGGCTCAGTTCATAGCATCCTCGCCTTTGAATCAGAGGGTTGTGGGTTCATGTCCCACTCCCGGAAACCAAGAACTGTGATTGTACTCGTAAGAGTTGCAATCTGTGACTGTTGATAACTCGAAAGAGTTTCTCGCCCGACCTTCCGACTTGGGCCGGCTGAGAAAAGTGCAGTGCAGCTGTTCAGGAATCCTCTCTATCGAGTGCAGGTGAGTTGGACGAAAGAAAGACACAGCCCTTTTTTTACGGCACTAGCTGCTGTAAAGCAAGTAAGTTTAAAGGTCCAGCTACTTTGAGAAGCCGGGGAGAAGGTAAACGTGTAAAGGTAAGTGGGTAGGGGAGCTCAGTGGGGGGTGGGGTCGGGGGGCTTGGAGGGGTTGGGTGGTCGGTGAGAGTGGTCAGGGAGCGGGAGGAGAGTTCAGGAAGGACGGCAGTTTGTGGGGGAGTGGTTTTGGAAGGGTAGTTGGGTGGCCAGTGGAGGATGTAGTTGAAGGGTCCAGTTGGGCAGGCCAGTGGGGGGGGGGCATATCGGGTGGGGGGTTGGGGGGGGGGGGGGGTTGGTAGTCAGGGGTCCCGTGTGGGGACAGTGGTGGGGGTCAGGAGGATGGTGGAGGGTGTATTGGGGGCGGGGGTGCGGGAAGTCAGGGGTCCTGTGTGGGGATGGGGGAGGGGGTTTCAATACTATAGTTACCCAGGAGTTAGAGGTGATTTTAATTCTTCTAATTTTCCTGGATAACTATTGCTGTAAGACAGTTGGAACCACCCGAAGTCTGTGATTTTAATCAGAGTATCGGATGGTTCCTGGTGCAGAGTAATTGCCCAATGCAAGTTTGAAACTCCTGGGCAATTGCCGTGCGATCCTTACGTGGGGACATCTGGGAGGGACCCCCAGGCCATCTTTAGAGTACCTCCCGGGTGCAACACCACGGAGGTTGGAAGTTATGGGTCCTTGCTGTGTTGAGTCACATTATCACCTCTCTGCTGTCCGGCATATTCACTGGCATTCCTACTCGAGTGCTGAAACCCACCCTGCAGACTCCCACAAGCTGTCCTTGAAACACAGGACAGAACTCTTCCCTTAAAGGACATAGAACAGTCAAAGTAAAGGACAAGTCCGTAAAATACAAGATAGTTGGTCACCCTATCTCAGCCTGTTTCATTGTAATTTCAACCACATAAAATGGCGAGTTTAGATGAACAGGGTGGTTAAAGTGTCACAAATCAGAATGCCGACAACAGCCTGCCCACTGATGGAGGTGGGGTGGTGGATGGGTGGCCAACCCCTATAAGGAGCCAGGTTGTTGTTTTAACCTTTAGAATGAGATTTTGAGCTTTGTTGTTAAGTTTTCAATGTTAACTGTGGACAGTCGGGTTTCCTGAGCCTCAGGAAATCCAGTAGCTACATCCAGGTGAGGACTGATGGATCCAGGACTGAGGCCTCAGATTGACCTGCTGAATCCAGTGTGCCTGACTGGACAATCCCGCACAAACAGACACCATCACCACCTACTCCACTATTTCCTCTCTCCAGCCCTCCAATCACCTACTCAGGTCATCAATGTCCCCCTATCCCCACCAAGATTACCCAACATCTTTTCGACTACCTCCTCCCCTCCACAGCCTCTTGCCCCTCCCTCCCCACACTCCGCCCTGCTCCCAGCGAGCCAATACATTAAAATCCAGCCCGATGTTTCTTCAATGACTCAGTATGTAGAGCTGCAGCCTGTTGTAGCTCTGTCTCACAGACCCCTAAGGTGGTATTTTATGCATGTTTGGAGGTGGAGAGGACACTTGATCAGGTGGGAGGGTGACATGCAAGCACCCCACCACCTTCCCACCTGCGCCAAAATTAAGTCGGTAGCCCGCGGTCAGACTTCCCGCTCCACCGGCAAGCATTCTGCCACCGCCTGTATGAAGCCAGCAGCAGGCAAGCCTGTCGCCATACGGGGATTGTGACAAGCGAAGCTGCCTGGGCAGCCTGTGGTCTCCCTTGTTCAAAGGCATTCAATGCCTGATTGAGAGACCTGGCATCAGGAAGGAGGGAGTCTACTGAAAACCGCCCCCATGCCCTTGCTGCCCATTCCGCCTACAATCCATCAGACCCTTGTACCCCCCACCCCACGAAGCCCCTCCCACCATCACTTAGCCCTGGCCTGGGTCACTTCGCAATCCTGGGCCTCCAGTGGGCACATCTCCTGCAGCAGCCACCACTTCCCCTCTGGTGCTACTGAGAAAAAGAGCTGCCAGCCTCTTATTGGATGGCAGCTCTTGATGGGCGGGATTTCCATCCCCAGGGTCCTTGATCCGATGGCTACTTAATACTGGCGGGCCTTTCCAGAGGAGGCAACATAGATCTCTCGCCGGCTGTCAAGTCATCAGGTGAGCTCTCTTATACTTCCATAAAATCCCCCCTCCCCCCCACCCCCAGTCTCAGGTTTGATTCACAGTCTGTGTTGAGTTAGCTGAGTTCAGTTCAGTAAGTGATAGGAATGATCAGACAAGGGGCTTCTTCCATTGCTAACCAGTGATCTACATTCGAAATGAGGGTGTGAATGTTGGATGCTGACAGGATTGGGGTTGGCTATAATGCTGTGATTATTTAATAGCCTGTTGACACTCCGTACTAAAGCCAAGCCTCGTACCTGCACATGATTTATCAGAAAGCACCAAACCAGGAAGAAATAGTAAGTTAACCATGCCTATCTCTAAATTGAATAAAGCTTTCATGCCAAGAAACTAAATTAATGCTTACTATAAAGTAAAGAATGGTTAGGAACGATGGGGTATGTAAAACAAAACAATTTCAACTAGTTGTTTAAAAACTTAGAACATTTATAGAAATATATCTACACTAACCTTGGAACAGATGTTCCAAGCTTGCTCAGAATGTCAGTTGTGTTCCAACAGGAGATGTGAGCATGTTATAAAGTTTGCAGTATTCTTCTACACTATATTAAATTTGGACAAAATCCTGTTTAGAACATGGATTCTGCTCATATCATGAAGCTTCCTCCAAAAATATCAAAAACCACATTTATTTAACTTGAAGTCTCATATTCATTTGGATGGTTGAGACCAAAGATTACTTTTTATTCTGCAAGCCATCAACCTAATATGTCCCTTCATCCCTTGGCAACAAAGGGGGAGGTGGTGGCATCATCGTATTGTCACTTGAATGGTAATCCAGAGACCCAGGGTGATGCTCTGGGGACCTGGGTTCGAATCCCACCATGGCAGATGGTGGAATTTGAATTCAATAAAAATCTGGAATTAAAAGTCTAATGATGACCATGAAACCATTGTCAATTGTTGTTAAAAATCTAACTGGTTCACTAATGTCCTTTAGGGAAGGAAATCTGCTCTCCTCACCTGGTCTGTGACGTAGCTGCTAGACTGGGTCTGCAGCAGGTGGTGAGGGAACCAACAAGAGGGAAAAACATACTTGACCTCATCCTCACCAAGCTACCTGCCACAGATGCATTTGTCCATGACAGTATCAGTAGGAGTGACCACCGCACAGTCCTTGTACAGACAAAGCCTTGTCTTCACATTGAGGATACCCTCCATTCTGTTGTGACATGACCACCATGCTAAATGGGAAAGATTGTGAACAGCATCCATGAGGCACTGTGGGCCACCAGCAGCATTGTATACAACCACAATCTGTAACCTCATGGCCTGGCATAACCCCCACTCTACCATTACCACCAAGCTAGGGGATCAAAGCAAAATACTGCAGATGCTGGAAATCTAGAACAAAAACAAAAATACCTGAAAAATTTCAGCAGGTCTGACAGAATCTGCAGACAGGGATCAACCCTGGTTCAATGAAGATTGCAGGAGGGCATGCCAGGAACAGAACCAGGTATAGCTAAAAATGAGGTGTCGACTGGTGAAACTATAATATAGGACTAACTGCATTAGAGCATAAGCAGCAAGTGATAGGCAGAGCTAAGCGATTCCACAACCAACGGAACAGATCTAAGCTATATAGTCCTGACACATCCAGTCGTGAATGGTGGAGGCTCCACAAATACCCCACCCTCAATGATGGAGGAGCCCAGCACATCAGTGCAAAAGGTAAGGCTGAAGGATTCACAACAATCTTCAGCAAGATTTGCCGAGTGGATGATCCATCTCGGCCTCCTCTGAAGAGTCCCAGCATCACAGATGCCAGTCTTCAGCCAGTTCAATTCACTCCGCATGATATCAAGAAATGGCTGAAGGCACTGGATACTGCAAAGGCTATGGGCCCTGACAATATTCCGACAATAGTACTGAAGACTTGTGCTCCAGAACTTGCTGTGCCCCTAGCCAAGCTGTTCCTGTATAGCTACAACACTGGTATCTACTCGGCTATGTGAAAAATTGAGGCATGTCCTGTACACAAAAAAGCAGGATAAATCCAACCCGGCCTGTTACCGCCCCTTCAGTCTACTCTTGATCATCCATAAAGTGATGGGAGGGGTCATCAACAGTGCCACCAAGCAGCACTTGTGTGGCAATAGCCTGTTCACTGATGCTCAATTTGGGTTCCTCCAAGGTCACTCAGATTCTTACCTCATTACAGCCTTGGTTCAAACATGGACAAAAGAGCTGAACTCCCGATGTGAGGTGAGAGTGACTGCCCTTCACATCAAGGCAGCATTTGACCGAGTGTGGCATCAATGAGCCCTAGCAAAACTAGAGTCAATGGGAATCGGGGAAAACTCTACCCTGGTTGGAGTCAGACCTAGCACAAAGGAAGATGCCTGTGGTTGTTGGAGGTCAGTCATCTCAGCTCCAGGACATCACTGCAGGAGTTCCTCAGGGTAGTGTCCTCGGCTCAGCCATCATCCACTGTTTTTCAATGACCTTCCTTCTATCATAAGATCAGAATTGCTGATGATTGCACAATGTTCAGCACCATTTGTGACTCCTCAGATACTGAACATAGGAACAGGAGAGGACCATTCAGCCCATTGAGCCTGCTCTGCCATTCATCATGATCATGGCTGATCGAACACTTAAATGTCTTTTACCCACACTATCCCCATAACCCTTTACATTGTTAATGAGAAATCTATCAATCTCTACCTTTAACACACTCAATGACTGACCTTCTATGGCCCTGTGGGGTAGAGAATTCCAAAGACTCACTACACTCTGAGTAAAGAAATTTCTCCTCATCTCGGTCCTTAGTGGCTTCTCCCTTACTTTGAAATTGTGTCCCTGGTTCTAGACTCCCCAACCAGGGGAAACATCTTACCTGCATCTACCCTGTCTATTCCTTTAAGTATTTTGTAGGTTTCAATGAGATCACTTCTCATTCTTCGAAACTCCAGAGAATACAGGCCCGGTTTCCCCAATCTGTCTTCATAAGACAGTCCCGCCATCTCCGGAACAAGTCTGGTGAACCTTCTTGCACTCCCTCTATGGCAATAATATCCTTTCTGAGGTAAGGGGACCAAAACTGCACACAGTACTCCAGGTGCAGTCTATACAAGCTTCTATACAATTGAAGCAGGACTTCACTACTCCGGTACTCAAATCCTCTTGTGATAAAAGTTAACATTCCATTAGCTATCCTGCTTGCTGCACCTGCATGTTAGCCATCAGTGACTCGTTGACGAGGACACCCAGGTCCCTTTGTATATCTCCATTTCCTAATTTTTTACCATTTAAGAAACGCTCTGCACATCTGTTTCTTCTACCAAAGCAAATAACCTCACATTCTTCTACATTATATTCCATCTGCCATGTGATTGCCCACTCACTAAGTCTGTCCAAATCCTCCTGTAGCTGCTTTACATCTTCCTCACAACACATATTCCCGCCTAGTTTTGTATCATCCGCGAACTTGGAAATATTACATTTGGTCCCCACATCCAAATCATTGATATATATTGCGAACAGCTGGGGCTGTTCCCACTAGTCACAGCCTGCCAAAGCGAGAATGACCCATTTATTCCTACTCTCTGTTTTCTGCCTGTTAGCCAATCCTTAATCCATGCCAGTATATTGCCTCCTATCCCATGTGCTTTTATTTTGCTAAACAACCTCCTGTGGGGGACTTTGTCAAAAGCCTTCTGAAAATTCATCAACTCTCCTTTATCAATTTTGTTAGTAACATCCTCAAAAAAAACTCCAGCAAGTTTGTCAAACATGATTTCCCATTTGTAAATCCATGCTATGCCCAATCAGATCATGAGTAGCCATGTATCCATTTATCACACCCTTTATAATAGATTCCAGCATTTTCCCTACTACTGATGTAAGGCTAACAGGTCTGTAGTTCCCTGTTTTCTCTCTTCCTCCCTTCTAAAATAGTGGGTTGACATTTGCTACCTTCCAATCTTCGGGAACCATTTCAGAATCTATAGAATTTTTGAAAATGATCACTAATGCATCCACTATCTCTGTAACAACCTCTTTCAAGCAGTCCATGTCCAAATGCAGCAAGACCTGGACAATATCCAGGCTTGAGCTGACAAGTGGCAAGTAACATTCGTGCCACACAAGTGCCAGGTAATGACCATCTCCAACAAGAAAGAATCTAACCATCGGCCCTTGACATTGAATGACATTACCATCGCTGAATTCCCACCATCAACATCCTGGGGGTTACCATTGACCAGAAACTGAACTGGGCTAGCTGCATAAATACAGCGGCTACAAGAGCAGGTCAGAGGCTAGGAATCCTGCGATGAGTAACTCACCTCCTGACTCCCCAAAGCCTGTCCACCATCTACAAGACACAAGTCAGGAGTGTGGTGGAATACTCTCCATTTGCCTGGATGAGTGCAGCTCCCACAACACTCAAGAAGCTCGACACCATCCAGGACAAAGCAGCCCACTTGATTGACACCCCTTCCACAAACATTCACTCCCTCCACCACCGACGCACAATAGCAGCAGTGTGTACCATCTACAAGGTGTACTGCAGAAACTCACCAAGGCTCCTTCAACAGCAACTTCAAAACCCACGACCGCTACCATCTAGAAGGACTCACCATCCTGACTTGGAAATATGTTGCCGTTTCTTCACTGTCGCTGGGTCAAAATCCTGGAACTTCCTACCTAACAGCACTGTGGGTGTACCAACAACACAGGGCCTGCAGCGGTTCAAGAAGACAGCTCACCACCACCTTCTCAGGGCAATTATAGATGGATAATAAATACTGGTCTAGCCAGCAATGCCCATATCCCATAAAAAGCGAATATAAAAAAATACTCAGATCTGGGCTGTGGGCAGAAGAGCAGGAACACACGCAGCAACACACCTAATGAAGGTGGCAGTGCTCCAAACCTTATTATGAAATGCACTGCTTTACTTCAGTCTTTTCCAATAGAAATTGTTGATCAGCTGCAGGTGTATTAACAGCGACAGTGTTTTAGACACATGTACTAATTTCAGCAGAAATCACCTCACACAACACAGGTATTGTGTGTATATATTTACTGACCAAACATCTCCCACCATTCATTATGAAACTTTATAGGCTTACTATTTCATCAAAATTTGGAATTCTGGCAATTTTTGTATTCCTTCATAGGACGTGGATATTGCTGGCAAGGCCAATATTTATTGTCCATCCTAATTGCCCTTGAGAAGCTGTTGGTAAGCCGCCACCTTGAACCACTGCAGTCTGTATGGTAAAGGTACGGTTAGGTAGGGCATTTCTGCTTTTGACCCCGTGACAGTGAAGGAATGCCAACATATTTACAAGTCAGGATAGTGTATGCATAGGAGGGAAATTTACAGGCGGTGATGTTCCCTTGCATCTGCTTTCCCTGTCCTTGGTGGTAGTGATTGTGGATTGTGAAGGTTCTGTCGAAAGAGCATTGGTGAATTACTGCAGTACCATTGTGTGCCTGTGGTGGAGGGGAAGCCAATCATGTGGGCTGAATGGTGTCAATCTTCTCCAGTGTTGTTGGAGCTGCACTAATCCAAACCAGTGAAGAGCATTCTTTCTGCCCTTAACGTCACCTATTAGCATATTCCTTAGATAATATCACCACCTTCAACACCTCTTTGTCCTTTTGTCTATGACATCTTTTGGTTATCTCCACCTATCACTGGCCCTCTATCCAGCTCTACTTGTCCCACCCCCCCTTAAACCAGTTTATATTTCACCTCTTTTCTATTTTTCCTTAGTTCTGTTGAACAGTCATAAGGACTCGAAACGTTAACTGCGTTCCTCTCCACAGATGCTGTCAAACCTGCTGGGTTTTTCCAGCTATTTTTATTTTTGTTTTGGATTTCCAGCATCCGCAGTTTTTTGCTTTTATCTTAGTAAAGAGCATTCCATGGCTGAGATTTTATACTGGGCCAGGGTCGCCACCCCACCCCCAACCCCCGACCCCGCACCCCACCGCCTGGCTTAAATGTCAAGACAGCTCGCCTCCCTTCTAGTTTAACCCGCAGGCATTTCAATGGAATCATGTACTCTTTGTTCAGTCTTCAAACACACAATACCAATGAATCACCCATGTAACTTACTAAAATGCAAACAAGAATAGGTTAGTTTTGCTAGGGTTAGCTAAAGATTAGGACACTATAAACTGGGATATCTTTCTTTTACTGCTTCTTGTTCTGAAACCACTAAGGTGGTTCAAGTGAGCTCACTTTGAGGTTCCTGTGCTAATATTTCCATTGAAGACGGAACGTAAACTCATACCACCAATGAATGATGTACGTTGCTGGGAGTCGGAGCAGAGCAGACCTGCGGGAGACAGTCGGGAGCTGAGGGGGAGAAATACCTGGATACTTTGTTCCAGAAGATAGTCACACCTCTTAGAAGAGGATCATCTGTTTGGTCAGCAGTGAGGGACAGGAGGAAGTGACTGACAGCGAGGCAGGTAATGAGACCAAGCAGACAGTAGGGGAGGAGCCTCAGACTTTGCAATTGTCAAACAGGTTTGAGGTGCCCACAACCTGTGTGGGTGAAAGCGAAGTCTGCAAGGTGAATGAGCTGGCTGACCATGGCACTGTGGTACAGGAAGCCGTTCAAGCAGGAGAGCAAAAAGGAATGTAGTGGTAGTAGGGGACAGTATAGTGAGGGAGATTGACACTGTTCTCTGCAGCAAAGAGCGATAGTCCAGATGGCTATGTTGCCTATCCAGTGTCAGGGTTCAGGACATCTGCTCAGGGCTGGAGAGGTACTTGCAGTGGGAAGGGGTGGATCCAGTTGTCATGGTCCATGTAGGTACCAATGACCAAAGGTAGAACTAGGAAAGGGGTTCTACAAAGTCAATATGAGTAGTTGTTTGCATGAGCCAACCTGTCTGAAAAGCCTCATCAGGAACAATTGTCCTGAAGGAGTTTAAATGGGGGCCATCTCCTACTCATTAGCAAAGTATGCAGACAATTACCTGGGTACTCAACTAGGTGGAGACAAACCATTAGACATAATTACTTGGACAATGGGACTCTGGATGTGAAAGGAATTTGTCCAATCATCTTCTCATCATGGAGGACAGGCAACTGGAATCCACTGTACCACAACCATATTTGGTTTAACTGGATAGTTGGAGAAAAAGGGTCAAGTGACAAGTCTTCTTTGCAGACAGGCACAAGAAATACTGAAGAAGCAAAATCCCTGTGTGGCTCTCTTTCTCCAGACAACATGCAAGTTTCAGACCCTGTCTGCTTTTTTGTTTGACTCTCCATGTGCCGCAGACAGAAACTTTATAAGGAACTTGACCCCACAGCTGTTATCTTCAGAAGAACATCTTTAACTGCATCGATTCCAACCCAGAAGGACCACCAACTTCAGCCTGAAGCCAGCCAAGTCAGCAACCTTCAAGAGTCATATACCCCTTTAACTTTACTGGGCTTTACAGAGTGGGACAATAGATGAAGCAATTTAATCTACTCGTGTGAATGTGAACTTCGAGTGTGTGTGGTGTGTGAAAGTTGGAGGATTTTTTATTATTTTTCTTACAACAGGTTAAGTACAATAAAAACTATCCTCCTTTTCAAAAAGCTGAAGAAAACCTGTGTGCTTCTTTTTACAGCCACAGTATGTAAACAGTTAAACACTCAATGAATTGGCAAGCATATCCTTTTTTAAAAAACCTGTTGCAGTCAAATGAGTGGAATTCGACTTGTCATCACCTGATTGTAACACCCTTGACTTCCTTCACCACCACATGCTTCTTTTCTTGTCCCAGCATCAAGTCTGACATATGTGGTTTCAAGTGTCATTATTTACATAGTGTTCAGAAAGGAAAACTGCAATAACAGCAAGCGCTCCGGGCTCGGCCACTGTGATCTCAGAGGTGGAGACTGCCTGCTCACTTGTCTTGGCTTGCGACTGAGATGCACATGACAACTGTCCTCTTCATGGGGTTACCCGTGAGGGCATCTCCAGAGGCTGCTGCACCTGAACCATTGCAAGTTTGGCCTCTGTAACTGGTACACTGATACTCTTACTGTCAGAAGAACCAAGGAGTCTGACAAGGATAGCACCCCTCAAGGGGTGGCACCCTCATCCTCCTCAGTGATATCCTCAGCCCTTGATTGGTGCATTGGATAGCTGGAGAAAAGCACCAGCTGGATCACAACTGGCGTCCCCTTTAAACATCCTGTAACATCAGCGCCGCTGACTGGTCCAGCCCACATAAGTGTGGCATGCATCCTGTGGACATCAGTTTGCAGTTCTTATATGCACTCCAAGCTGCTGCATATGGATCTCCATGAACCTGGCCACTTTCTCCATGGAGGAGCTCATGTCTTCAAAGCCCTGAGCCATTGTGGAACACAAGAGCTCAACGGGCTCCTCCACTCTCTAACCCAACTCTCTACAGCCCAAGTACCCGGCCTCACACCGGCACTGAAATTCATACACGACGTTGCTGAGTTGTGCGGTAGACAGAACATTTTTTTGGACTGATGACAACATCCTGATAGTGGAAAATACCACTTGCATAGCCAGTGTGTAGCAGCAGCATGAAACGGCTTGATTGACCTGTTGTTCAAATTTTTGAGATACTTTTGACTTTTCAGGGTAATTGTGTTGCCATGGCCGGCCATTGGTCCTAGTTACACCTGTCTTTTTGTGGTGTGTATGGAACATTCCCTGTCCAGTCCTACTCAGGCCCCATCCTAACCCTTTATCTGGTACATTGTTGACTGTATCAGTGCTGTTTTCTGCTTTCTTCTGGAGCTGGAAATTTTCATCAACTTTGCTTCCAATTTCCACCCTTCCCTCACCTTCACATAGTCCATCTCCAACCTCTTTCTTTGGATGTTGGTTTCACTTTAGAGTGGGGCCAGCAGGTCTGGAGCTTTGCTTGTGTCCTACATTTTAATGAGGTTTACGACCCTTGAAGTGGTTTTGGGAAGTTAAAACAAAGTAGGGAAAACTGTGCTGTTGCCTAGCAACTGGGGGCCCACAGAGACAGGGGGGAACAGAAAACAGTTTTAGTGCAGTTGGAAGCAGGTACCAGGAGAAGCTGAACACAGGAGAGGGAACGGCAGGTGGCAGGTTCAAAAGAGCAAAGAAGAAAGCCCCAAAACCAGGGAGTGGTATAGGAAAAGGTCCCAAGATGGCAGTTAAGCCAAAGGATGAAGACAGGAATCTGGAACAGATCCTGTTCAGTGAAGTTAAAGTAAGGAGCAGAGGAAAGGGCTGTAAAGAGAGTGCAGAGAACACAATCAAGGCAAAGTGGGCTTGGGGGGAGCCAGAAAATCAGAAGAAACAGCCAAAGGTGGTTGACTCCTTACTACAAGCCAATGAAATAGTGGTGTCCTGCTTGGCACAACCAAATATCTGAGTGTGTGTGTGTTTTAATTTGTTTAGTTATTTCGTTGGAAGAGTAAAGGAACACTTCTCCCTTTGAAACAAAACATCAAGAACCTCCAGCAGCCTGTCTTTACAGTAATCAAATAAAAATTCTCTGGACTATCTTGAGCCACATCCTCCTTTCCCATAGATTCTGAGGGAATACATCTCACCTGTACCACTGCTACAGTTTTAACAACCATTTCCTTTTCTGAGGAATACTTATGCGTTCCTACTACTGCAATAGGTCTCTCATTTAATTTCCAGCAATTACTGTTTCTGTGTGTAAAGTAAATTTACAAAGTGACTTTGTAAATGGAATTATCATGGCGGGAATTATTCCTAAACCACCTGTTGAAGGGGTAGAATTTATTCTAGTAAATGATTTGGCTAGAGGAAACAGTAATGTGGCAACGACAGTACTGCAGCAGGTGGGTGATCATGCTGACCTTAACCAACTCGTGGGGCCAAAAATGAGATACTTACTGCAGATAACAAGCAATTGAAGGAAAAACTAATCGATGCGCTGAACCAACTTTCATGCGTAAAAGGAGTTTACTAATAAAAAGTGAGAATTGGGGAGAACAAGTCACAAAGTAGAACACTTGACGGAGGATTTGAAATGTCTCATTGATAAACTTGTAGAAGCAAATTTAACAAAGATTGATTTTCAAGTTTTAACTGATGAACTTAAAGCATCAGAAGTCTCTATGAAGTATCATGGTAAATGCCTTGAACAAGAAAAGGAAATACTAATGAATCAGAACAATTGGTTAAATATGGAATTAAAAACTAAACTTAGTGAACTGTTAGAACTTTGTCGTGAAAAGAGTAATGAGGTTCTTGAATCTCAATGCAAACTTGAGGAAATGAAAGAGATGTGTGGTCTGGAGTGTCACAGTTCTGAAGTTGTTACTGTGAATAAAAACTCCTTGCTGAATTGTGGTCCAGTTGAGCAAAGAACTGATCCAAGTAACATCAGCTGGATTGACATTTTAATTCAACACCGTGCTGTCACATTTCAGTCCTCAGCCCGCTGACGTGTTCCAATGAAGCTCAATACAAGCTTGAGAAATAGCACCTTGCCTTCTGATTAAGGACCTTACAGCCAGGAGTTTAACAATTTCAGACCATGAACTCTGCCCATTTTGATTTTTGTTTTGCCAAGTGCCGATTTGAATCTTGTTTTACATGGTTACTTTCTGACACTGCTGTTCAATATTCTGGTAATTACACTCACTCTCGCTAAATTCTTTACTGCAGCCATTACCGCTTCCCTTGCCTTTTGTTCCATGACATCTTTGTCATTTAATCACTCCTGCCCTCTAACTTATTTCAGACCTTGTGTTTTGTTCTTCCTCCTCCCAACAGCATAAATCTCATCGTCTTTCTACTTTCCTTCAGTTCTGAAGAGTCATATTTGGATTTGAAACATTAACTCTAGTTTCTCCCTCCACAGATGCCACCAGAACTGCTAAGTATTTCCATTACTTTGTTTATTATAGTCAGACAGAGCACAAATCAGCAGCGGTAGAACTGAGAAAATTGCACATGTTCTAAAGAAAGAATCAGGAATAAGGTTCATGGAAAGTTTTGGGGCTGGATAGGATTTCAGAGGTAGGAATGGACAAGGCCATGGAGGGATTTGAACACATAGACCAGAACATTTGGGCCAATGCCAGAACTGCTATGGCTGACCAGTCAGAAAATTGCACATTTAAAGCATCTGACTTCTTATGCAGCAGCCAGAGACCTTGCTCAGCACAGGAATTCAGCATAGACCTGCAAAGAAAATCAGTACAGAAGACATGCCGCCTTTTTACAGTACTAGCTGCCAGATGCTAAGTTTAAAGGCCCAGTGTGAGAGGGTGGGAGGAAGGGGTAGTTAGGTTAGTTTCTGTAGTTACCCAAGAGTTAGATTAGGACTTTTCTGAATAACACTTCCTGGGTAACCGGTCAGGTAAGTAAATCAATCAGAACCGTCCGAAGTCTCCAACTGTAGTTAGGAGTTGAAGACATTCACAGTGGATCCGTCATAAGTTCAAACTTCCTAGGCAATTCCCACAGAGGTCAGCATGCCAGGACTTCTGTGGGGTCCCAGCACACATCTTGGGTTGTACATCCAGTCACCGATGAGTTGGAGACCAAAAGATCTGGGCCAATGAAAATTTGAGGCATTGCTGGACCAGGAACTAATGTAGGTCAGTAGGTCAACAAGTCCAGTAATGATGGGTGAACAGGACTCTGGTTTAAGAAAGGATGGAAGCAGAGGTCAGCCAGGTGAATTTCAGAATGGCTGAAGCTGCAGTAATACAAGCATGGACTAGGGCAGGGGAGAGATAGGCAAAAACCACACCAGAGTACAAAATAATATTTAACTTGGTCAGTATTGTATAAATTCCTTCAGAGTGTTATTAGCTCTATTTAAGTGCTTTAACATCTTGACAAGAGAGTCACGTTAGGATGTTAACATCTCCATTCCATCTTCCAAATCTGGAATATTAAAATTTCCAGCAGAAATACTTCAACTCTGCCAGTTTAGGAAAGGCCAATTGAAGTCTAGAAGATTAATATCATCAGATAACCATGGCAGCTTGAGAATTTAAATGCATATATAATGAAATACAAAGTCTTAACTGTCCAAAGGAAGAATACTGCTACCACTGTCATGAATTTGTATTTCATCCCCTTCCCCTTTTAAGAAAAGGAAGTTTTTGCGCAGAGAAGTGATTAAAACAGAAATTGGATGTTGCAAAACAAATAAACACAAACAAAGGGTGTTCAAGCATCATGACAATTATGCAGCTGCTCAGATTGTCTCTCTTCCATGGTCTGTCTCCCCTTCCTGCTGAGACCCAGTGAGTTGTGGGTAAAAGGGGCCCACCAGCCAATTCAGAGGCGTGTTATTCACCAAATAGTTCATTACTCCATCCACTGGGTCTTTCATTTTAGAGAGTTGATCCTTGCTTGTGGAGAGGATCTGGCTAGGAAGTTCTTTGAAGGGTGTTTTAAACTTGAATGTAGAGTACACCTCTCTTGCCAAAACATTTACACAGAGAACCTGTTCTTGAACATTCTGTGGTAAACTCTGGATGGTGCTTACAAGCACAAAACAGGTTGTCTGCAATCGTTGACCAAGATTCTGAGCAATAGCCAGTGTATGGGATTCAATTTGCTATATAAAAAAAAGGGTACAACAGTTACATTTGAAGAGATCAGACCTTTCTGCTGGATTTATCTGGATCCCTCTCCCCCATGATGGATGTAATAGCCTTGGAAGCAGTGCAAAGAGCCATGAGAATAATTCCCAGTTTAAAAGAACTTCAGCTACTCTGGTTCATTGGGACCTTAGTCTACTAACTGAGCAGTTTGACTTGGGAGATGACCCATTAGGAGGTCAATAAGTGCTGGACAGCATCCTTGGTGATAACTTTATTCAGTTTAGCAGATTGGAGGAGCAGGGCACACAAATTTAAAATTGTGCAAAAATAGAAATAGACTGGATGGTGGGGGATTCTTTTGCTAGAGAATAGTGAGCCTCTGGAATTTGTTCCCAGTTGACATGGTGGGTGCTGATTCTGCTTCCAATAAAGGAACTGGACTAGGACAGAAATCATCACATTAAAGGCAAGTGTCGAAGAACACTTGCTCCGTGCATTCTGGACCAGTTTAGATCTCCCAATGGTATGGAGAGGAATTTTCCTGGAGTACTTCTTCCCCCAATAGCTGCTGTGTTTTGAACTATCTCCAGATTACATGGGTGCTGGGTGGCAAGATGCATCTGGCCACATTCCTTCAACCAGCAGTGATTGGTGGGGGAAGGTAAGGCTCACTAGATTAGCTGGTCTTTTCCTTCTTGATTCTGCATACTTAAGTGCTTTTATTTTTAAAATTGTGCCATACAAGTACTATGCAGTGATAATGAAAACAATGAATCAATGGAAGTTATAGTTGCAGTGGTTAAAAACTTTTAAATTTACACATGCAAGACTCGTTGATACTGTCATAGGTTCCCAAAAGTCTGAATCTCAGCATGTCCTGATCAGCCTGTTGAATGAATTAGTAACTAGAGATAAAAGGTACATAATTAAGTCACTCTCCATCATAAATTAAGTGGTGGGGAAGGAGCAATTTAAAAACAATAGGAATTAGAATAGAACTTTCTCCAAATTCTCCTTCTTCCCTCTCAATCCTAGTCATAGAACATTAAATTAACCAAGTACCTAATGTAGCCAGCTTTCAGTTCACATGTTCACCTTTAAATCCTCCTGTTGTCAAGGGTCTCCACCTCTAAAGGTACAACTTTGTGTCCAATACAGGCCTATTTCTATCTCATTGCAGCATAATTGATGGATTCTCCAGTTCATGAACACAGTATCTGTCTTGCCACTTACCTCATGCTCAGAAGCCTTTTTTGCCTGGTTTTCTCACTGCATCTTCAACCTGTAGCTCTCCCTCAGCAGTAAAACTCACCAGGAACCAAGTTGTCATAGTACTCAGGCCAGTAACTTAGAAAAGACTGCCACAGCATGCAAACTCACCTCTGCTGCATGGGATTCATAGTCTTCATATTCCATATTAGATTTTCTCCATTCTACCCATGTCTCCTGTAGCTTATCTTGGGCATCATGGATTTTTGTGTTTGCTGTGCCCATATTTTCACTGGCATACTCTATCTGGAACATGAAGGACAGTTTAGCATTGAAATTGCAATTGTGCATTGCATCTAGATGGGTACAGGATTAAATCTGGATAGTGGTCATGGCCTTCAGTACTTATAATAGAATGTGCAAAAAAAAAAAACAACCTGCAGCTCAGAAACCAAAATCGATTTCAATTACTGAAACATCGCATGCTATTCTCCATGGGATGGTGGAGTAGTGGTATTATCACTGGACTAGTAATCCAGAGATCCAGGGTAATGCTCTGGAGATCCAGGTTTGAATCCTACCATGACAGTTGGTGGAATTTTAATTTATTGAATTGAATTCAATAAATATCTGGAATTAAAAGTCTAATGATGACCATGAAACCATTGTTGATTGCTGTAAAGACCCATCTGGCTCACTAATCCCCTTTAGGGGAAGAAATCTGCCGTCCTTACCTGGTCTGGCCGACATGTGATTCCAGACCTACGGCAACGTGGTTGACTCTTAAGTGCCCTCTGAAATGACCTAGCAAGCCATTCAGTTGTATCAAATTGCTAAAAAGTCTAAAAGAAATGAAACCGGCTGGACCACCCAGCAGCAACCTAGGCACTGGAAATAACAATGACAAACTCAGCCCTGCTGACCCTGCAAAGCCCTCCCCTGGGGGCTCGTGCCAAAATTGGGAGAGCTATCTCAGACTAGTCAAGCAACAGCCAGACAGGCAAACTCAAAGAATCATACCTCAGAGACAATGTCCGAGACGCGGCCATCACCATCCCTGGGTTCTGTCCTATCCCACTGGCAGGGCAGACCCAGCAGAAGCAGTGGCACAGTGGTTTAAAAATCAGGACGGATTTGTCCTGGGAATCCTCATCATTCATACTGGACCTCAATGTCCCATGGCAACAAGTCAACCAAGGGCAAGGAAACCTCCTGCTGATTACCAAACACATACTTGTCTCCCCACCACCCAACCCCACTTGGTAAATCAGTACTCCATGTTGAACACCACTTGGAGGAAGCACTGAGGGTGGCAAGGGTGCAGAATGTACTCTGGGTGGGGGACTTCAATGTCCATCACCAAGGGTGGCTCGGTAGCACCACTATTGACAGAGTCTTAAAGGACATAGCTGCTAGACTGGGTCTGTGGCAGGTGGTGAGGGAAACAACAAGAGGCAAAAACACATCATCATCCTCACCAACCTGCCTGTTACAGATGCATCTGTCCATGACAGTATTGGTAGAAGTGACCTCCGCACAGTCATTGTGGAGACAAAGTCCTGCCTTCACATTGAGGATACCCTCTATTCTGTTTGTGACACTACCACTGTGCTAAGTGGGATAGATTTCAAACAGATCTAGCAACTCAAGTCTGGGCATCCATGAGGTGCTTGTGGGCCATCAGCAGAATTGTATTCAACCAATCTGTAACCTCATGGCCCGGCATATCCCCAACTCTACCATTACCACCAAGCCAGGGAATCAACCCTGGTTCAAAGAAGAGTACAGAAGGGCATGCCAGGAACAGCACCAGGAATACCTAAAAATGTGTTAATCTGGTGAAGCTATAACACAGGACTACTTGCGTGCCAAAACAGCAAGCAACAGACAGAGCTAAGCAATTCCACAACAAAAAGATTAGATCCAAGCTCTGCAGTCCTGCCACATCCAGTAGTGAATGGTGGACAATTAAACAACTCACAGGAGGGGGCTCCACACATATCTCCATCCTCAAATGATAGTGCAGCCCCGCACAAGGCAAAAGATAAGGCTGAAGCATTTGCAACAATCTTCAGCCAGAAGTGCCAAGTGGATGATCCATCTGGGCATCCTCTGGAGATCCCCAGCGGAGATACCAATCTTCAGCCAATTCGATTCACTCCATGTGATAAAGGAGTGGCTGAAGCCATTGGATACTGCAAAGGCTATGGGCCCTGACAACATTCCTGCAATTGTACCAAAGACTTGTGCTCCAGAACTTGCCACACCCATATCCAAGCTGTTCCAGCACAGCTACAACACTGGCATCTACCCGGCTATGTGGAAAATTGCCCAGGTATGCCCTCTACAGAAAACGCAGGACAAATCCAACCTGGTCATTTACCGCCCCAGTCTACTCTCAATCAGGAAAAAAGTGATGGAAGGGGTCAGTGCTATCAAGTGGCACTTGCTTAGCAATAACCTGCTCACTGACACCCAGTTTGGGTTCTGCCAGAGCCACTCAGCTCCTGACCTCATTACAACCTTGGTTTAAAACATGGACAGAAGAGCTGAAGTTGAGGTGAGGTGAGAGTGCTTGCCCTTGACATCAAGGCAGCATTTAACCAAGTGTGGCATCAAGGACCCCTAGCAAAACTGGAGTCAATGGGAATCAGGGGGAAACTCTACACTGGTTGGAGTCAGACCTAGTACAAAAGAGGATGGTTGTGATTGTTGGAGGTCAAACATCTCAGTTCCAGGACATCACTGCAGGAGTTCCTCAGGGTAGTGTCCTAGGCCCAACCATCTCCAGCTGCTTCATCAATGATCTTCCTTCTATCATAAAAGGTCAGAAGTGGGGATGTTCGCTGATGATTGCACAACATTCAGCATCATTCATGATGCCTCAGATACTGAAGCAGTCCAGATCCAAATGCAGCAAGACCTGGACAATATCCAGGCTTGGGCTTACAAGTGGCAAGTAACATTCGTGCCACACAAGTGCCAGGTAATGACCATCTCCAACAAGAGAAAATCTAACCTTTACCCCTTGACATTCAATGGCATTACCATCACTGAATCCCCCACTATCAACATCCTGGGGGGTTACCATTGACCAGAAACTGAACTGGACCAGCCCTACAAATACTGTGGCTACAAGAGCAGGTCAGAGGCTAAGAATCCTGCGACGAGTGACTCACTTCCCGACTCCCCAAAGCCAGTCCCCCATCAACAAGGCACAAGCCAAGAATGTGATGGAATACTCTCTACTTGCCTGGATGAGTGCAGCTCCAACAACACTCAAAAAGTTTGACACCATCCAGGACAAAGCAGCCAGCTTGATTGCCACCCCATCCACAAACAAACAAACATTCACTCCCTCCACTGCCAATGCACAATAGCAGCAGTGTGTACCATCTACAAGGTGCACTGCAGGAATTCACCAAGTCTCCATAGTCAGCACTTTCTGAACCCACGACCGCTACTATCTAGAAGGAGAAGGGCAGCAGATAGATGGGAACACCACCACCTGGAAGTTCCCCTTCAAACCACTCACCATCCTGACTTGGGAATATATCACCATCCCTCCAACACTGGGTCAGCACTCTGGGCGTATCTACACTACAGGGACTGCAGCTGTTCAAGGCGGCAGCTCACCACCACCTTCTCAAGAGCAATTAGGGATAGGCAATAAATGCTGTCCTAGCCAGCGATGCACACATCCCGTAAATAAAAAAGTTTCACTTTAAACCCACTAACCATTACACAGGTCAATACACAGATAGTTAATACTTCCCTTGAAATGGAGATTCACATCCACAATATAAATTCAAAGCTAAACATAAAAAAACCAAAGTGTTCCAAACAATTCCCTCTGCAGCAAAAAACTGAAATTTCTGTATTTGTTTTTAAGCAAGCTGATTCACAGGTCATTTAACCAGTCATGCCTGTGTCAATCAAAATATTGCAACTTGTGTACTCACCAGATCAATGGTACGGCAAAGCTGAGAAATTGCCTCTTGACCATGTTGCTTCGCACTGTGAATTTTAACTATGGCCTGCTGATAAGTTCGCTGGCATACTTTTGTAGAAAGTGATCCCAGCCTCTCAAAACAACTCTGTTTCAGAGGGTCAACTTCAAATCCATCAATTCTCTTGATTTCTTGAGCTGCAAGTACAATTTTTTTTTTTTAAATCTACAGCTGGAATCTGACTACAACCCAATTCAGCACTAAACTGGTAATCTCCGAGGTCAAAGTGAATGGCAAGATATGACATGGAAGGGAAAAATGCCAAGTCTTTGCATCTCAGGTTTTTAAACAGAACTCCGATTATTTTCCCCTGCACCCAGAACAAACATCACATCTCAGCTGAAAACATTTGTAAAGGTTACCAAAACCAAACCGTTACATTCTGTGCAACAGTTAACGTTAAGACAATTGTCCTTTCGCTATCTTAGTTTGACCTGATATAGAGGAGCAGCCACCTATATTTCTGGAACTAGTGAAAGGCTGCTGGTTGCTCAGATCAGCAAAATTTCCAGCAGTTGCGTGAAGGGACAGTGGTGACACTGGATTTATTTCAACATCATTTGGAGATATGCAGAGGTACTCCACTTGCATCATGAAGAGTTCTGCCCCAATTTAAAGGTTGCCCATGAGCCTCATATCATGCTTCCAATTCCCTGCACACATAGCAGCTGCAGAGGGATTTTAAATGCCTCAGGTACATTAAAAGGTGTGTAGGTCTTCAATATAATCAGGAGTGGATGGAAGGTATGAAATTTGTGTTTTCTAGATGCAATTCCATAGTCACACTTAAGACAAGACCCAATTAAAAGGAACAACTTTTCAAAACAGAGATTAAATTGGAATGCTTTTCCTAACTAGATGCATTTCAATTTTCACTTGACATTTTGGACCAGGTTGGAAGTAGGTGTATGCAGTACAGTAAAAGCATTTGTCACATCTATCAACTGTACCCAATTGAAATGTATTAAACAGATCAAAGCGCTCTAGCTATTATGCATTTGCTAGCCTTTTTTTAAAAAAGGTTTATCACATCTATTATAACAACATTTCAACACTCCAGCCTCCTGTTACTCCTAGCCAATTAATTAGCTACCAACAATTTGAATCCAGATTAGACAAGCCATGTTAATGCTGCCACTATAATTGACAAGGATCCCTCATTTTGTTAATTTAGTTTCTCAATTATAACTTTTAATTGAACCAGAGAAAATGTTGATTCAGTTGACAACTGAAGTTGGGGAATGCAAATAATTCTTTGCCAAGAAGGAACCAGCAGGACTGGTCTCCAACAAAATAAAATTTAAGGAAAATTTCAAGAAGTCATTAACAAGATTTTACTTGGGAGTAAATGTACTGTTTCTCACCTTGCTTATCTTCAGTCAGAGGAAGATAGTGGTCCACAAGCACTTCAGAAGTGACCAAGGCAGAATGTATTCCATTGCTCAACATCTTAGCCATACCTGACTCAAGTATATGGCTCATGCTGTCATTCACCACAACTTTGGTAATTTCAATACTTTCCTGGACAGTCTCTTTCGTCTTGGCCACTACCCTGGTAATTTTACTTGCCACAGTCTCCTTGGCACCAGTAACAGTGTGGGTTACAACATCCTTGGCATTAGATACTTTAGTAGCAAGCACATCTTTTGCATTAGCAACAACCTGTTAACAAAAATGGTCAGAGCTCACAGGACTTGAAGTTGTTCAAAATTTTCTAGTATACAAGTTTGTTCCAAGACACATGAAATGAGTTTGTTCTGCCATTTAACAATCACAATTGGTCAGCCATAATTCCACTATCTCACCTGCTCCCCACATCCCTCAATTCCCTGGCACCCCAAAAATCTGTCTCAGTCTTAAATATTTTCAAAGATGGAGCATTCCTAACAGTGATTCCTGTTTTTACTCAGCGGCAGGAGGTTAACAGCAGCTTTGCTGTTATTCATGGCTTCTTCTGGGGGATGTGTTAATTTTTGTAACCACAAAACCATAGTTTTACCATCTCCATTTGCAACAATGGTTCTGTCAAACAAGTATTAAATTAAGTTTGAATGTTATTTGGGTAAAGTTTATTTCAGTTTTAAATAAGAGTTCAATCTTGCACGTGGCCATGTAATGAGACCAAGTGAATACTTGGACATAAACAATGAACCTTGTACAAGGCTCTGACATTATACTATCAGCACATGTTCCCTTCAGAGATTATCTACAAGGCACAAACATACGAAAAATGCTTTCATGTCATTCCCAGTCTGTGCATCATTTGTAACCATGGGGCCACATGGTGAGCTGCAGGCAGAAAGTTGAAAAGTTAAAAGCATATGATTGCTACATATTGAAGTTATAATAACAATCTAATGCAATCATAGCTTTACAAAGACAGCAGTGAAACGTTTTCAGCTTTTTCTTATAGCTATAGAACCAGTTTAGTGAAATGAAAATACGTTATTTCATTTCAGGAGCAAGTCTAAATGTGTAGTTAAAACTAAACTTACTCAAAGCAGAACACTTCTAGTCAGCTAAATATTTCACTGCATCATTTTCATCACAGAATACCAAATTAGCAACTTGACGATGGAACCCTGCCAGATGCATTTGGCCACTTTTAGGAATCTGCAAGTTACTGAAATAAAGAACTGTATCCTAAACAATTAAATTTCCTTTATAATTCCAAGAATACCAAACTATTCTCATTAATTTGCCATGCTCATGTAAAAAATTGAAAGCAAGTGCTGGTGAATAAATATACCACTGGACCATGAGAGATTAGCTTTGCACCTTCAAGGAACTTGCAATTTCACAAGAGACGAGCACTAAACACCAAGAATCAGAAAACTTACCACTTTGCTCCATAGACAGATGTCCAGAGTGTTCTTTTTAATGTAAAAAATGCAAAAAGTAAGTATTGCTAAAAAAAAGATGCTGTTGAAGCTTTGTCTTGAAATCAGGACAGACCCCAGGATATCAAATTTCAAAGGGAGCAACAATTTATACTTCATGAAGAAAAAACGCTGATCGGCTGACAAGTTGGCACTGATGAAACCATAAGACGTAGGACATTCGGCCCATCGAGTCTGCTCTGCCATTCAATGAGATCATGGCTGATCTAATAATCCTCAACTCCACTTTTCTGCCTTTTCCCCCTTAACCCTTGATTCCCTTACTGATTAAAAATCTGTCTATCTCAGCCTCGAATATATTTAATGACCCAGCCTCTTACAGCCCCCTGTGGTAAAGAATTCCACAGATTCACTACCCCCTGAGAGATGAAATTCCTCCTCATCTGTTTTAAGTGGGCACCCCCTTACTCTAAGATTATGCCCTCTGGTCCTAGACTCTTCCACAAGGAGAAACAACCTCAGCATCTACCTTGTCAAGCCCCCCAAGAATCTTACATGTTTCAATAAAGGTTGCCTCTCATTCTTCTAAACTCCAATGAGTACAGGCACAACCTACTCAACTTCTCATAAGAAAATCCCTCCATACCCAGGATCAACCTAGTGAACCTTCTCTGGACTGCCTCCAATGCCAGTATATCTATCCTTTGATAAGGGGACCAAAACTGTTCAGTATTCCAGGTGTGGTCTCACTAGTGCCTTGTATAATTTTAGCAAGACTCCCCTATTTTTATATTCCATTCCCTTTGAAATAAAGGCCAACATTCCATTTGCCTTCCCTATTACCTGCTGAACTTGTATACTAGCTTTTTAGGATTCACGCACAAGGACTTCCAAATCCCTCGGTGCTGCAGCTTTCTGAGGTCTTTCTCCATTTAAATAATATTCAGCTCCTCTATTCTTGCTGCCAAAGTGCATAACCTCACATTTTCCCACATTATATTCCATCTGCTAAATTTTTGCCCACTCACTTAACCTGTCTATATCTCTCTATAGACTCTTTGTGTCATCCTCACCACTTGCCTTCCCACCTATTTTTGTGTCATCCGCAAACTTGCGGATAGTTGATAGTTCATTCACTTCCCTCATCCAAGTCATTAATATATTGTAAGTAATTGAGGCCCCTGCACTGATGCCTGTGGCACTCCACTAGTTACAGGTTGCCATCCTGAAAATGTCCCCCTTATCCCAACTCTGTCTTCTATTAGTTAGCCAATCCTCTATCCATGCTAATATACTGCCCCCAACACCATGGGCAGTTATCTTATTAAGTAGCCTGATGTGCGGTACCTTATCGAACGCCTTTTAGAAATCCAAATATATTACATCTACTGGTTCCCTTTATCTATCCTGCTTGTTACCTCCTCAAAGATTTCTAATAAATTTGTTAGGCATGATTTCCCCTTCATGAAGCCATGCTGACTCTGCTTGATTAGATTATGCATTTCTAAATGCCAAGGCAATGCCTCAACCAGTGTCAACTAACAGCCCCTTCTCTCATACAGTATAAATTGTTGCTCCCTTTGAAATTTGATTATTGCACCTGTCCTGATGAGTGCAAGACTAAAAGCTTCAACAGTAGGTCTCATTTCAGCAATGCTAAAGCAAAATAAATCTGAAGTTCCCCTGGCCCCACTCTTCCCCCTCCCCACATACAACTAGACAAAAATTAAAATCTTAGGTACTGATGCCAAGTGGACAATTGGTGATTTTGTACAAGCTGGTTTGATTGTTATTGTAACATATGCAGTCAGTACCTGGTCAGTTGGTTGGTGGAGAAAAGGCAGTTTCTCTTCAATTTTGTCTAGTCCTTTGCAGGCATAACCATTTGCAAAAGCAACTGAAAAAAAAAGTTGGAAACAAGGTCGCATTTAAAACTCAAAAACTTGTCAACTGAAGAATATCAAGCACTTACTGGTGTACACAATTAACCAAGATAATGTAACTACTCTTAGAATATATACCTACATTCCCAGTACTTAAAAAAAAAAATCACTACCCAATGCAGCGACTCATATAGCAAGTAGCTTTTAACCAGCATCGTCTATGAAAGGTAATTTTGTGGTGAATTAAGTCTCAGAAGTGGTCACGAGGAAAGGATAGGAGAACAGCACAGAAACAGCTGCTTTTCACAGGACAGGACGGCTTTAGAAAGTGAATGCACATTTTGCACAATTATGTCTATAAAATTTAGAAACGAAAATAAATGAATGATAACCTCCAATCTGCAAAAAATTTAGTCTTAAGAGTTGGTTATTCTCCAAATAAAAAAAAGTTGTGCCAAAGATGTGTTTAAACACTATTCAGCAAGCAAATTCCCCAAGGATTTATGTATAAATAGAACAGACTCTGAACAAGGTGAAAGGCAAAAGAAAAATGCAACTCAGCAAGTCATCAGTTCACAATTAGGCTAAACATCCGCAGTTTAAAGATTTGTGCATTACTGAAACTGGTTTCTAAATACTGCACCACCAGTCAGGAGGACAGGACTAACACCAAACTTACAAGTGAGTGATTAGTGAACACCACAACACTAAACATAGCACTTAGTGATGTTTAATTGTAGCAGTTATAGCTTGCACATAATTTGCTTTTCAGGAACAGAGTTTCACTAACAGGTCAGGATCAGTTAAATATTGTTCCTTTTCATGCCATTCCTAGCAGCCCAGTGACTATTATGAAAACTGCCTCTGTTTGATTCAATTTTAGTATATAATAGAAAGGTCAGAATGAAGACCAACTTGGCAAAAAAGATTTGTTCCCATTTCTTACTTTGTGGTTCCAGTTTCTGAAGGATTGGCACAGCACTGGTGATAGCTACAGATGTAATGGCCGTCACTCCTCTTTCTGCAGCATCACACACAGACTTCAGATAAGGATGATTTTCCTTTGTGCTGCTGTATACAGAGGTCACCATATCACAGGCAGTGCTTAAAAGTAGCAAGTTAGCCACCCTAGCAATCACGTTCTAAACAAGAGAGAAAATAAATCCAGAATGAAAATAGAAAAGGACACTGTCTCCCCAGTTCAGTTCCTGTCACTCGTAATTGCAAAAATTTGCCTTGTGTTAGTAGCGGACAGGAAAATACAACCAAAATCATAATCGCACCCATAGATCCAGGTCACTTGCAACCCAGCCAAATGCTGGGATTGAATCAAGGCAACACTGCTGCCTTCCTGAGAAAGATCCAACCCAGAAACATCCTGGGTTGTGATCTTTACTCCAGTTAAAATTTACTGAGCAATTACGGAATGCTAATAAGAACCGAAAAGGTCGTCAGGTTTTCAGTTATAATTAGCCAGCATTAGTGAATACGAAGTTAACTAACTATTTTTAAGATTAAGCTTTAAACACAATTTGAATGTACCTGCGGCAGATCTCCAGTTGCTGGGGCCATGGCTCTCGCTCTGCATCAAAAAACAGATGGAATGAAAGTTCCGAACAAAAACAGCCCCCGCGAACTTCATGCGAAACCTGCCCTGATCCCGAGTCCCAAACTCTCACCCTGCAAACAGAACATGGAGTGATCAACAACCGCGACTCGCAACCACACCAGAGCCTGACTCACCAGCGTCAACACCCACAGCCGCTACTTCCAACCAGCATTTCCAATTGGCTAGGACACACCAAACTTACCGACTAACCCACCCCAAACCCGAACACCCTCACCCGCCTCCGCTCCCATTACACCCATCACCTTCACCCGCCTCCGCTCCAATTGCGCCCATCACCTTCACCCGCCTCCGCTCCAATTGCGCCCATCGCCCTCACCCGCCTCCGCTCCAATTGCGCCCATCACCTTCACCCGCCTCCGCTCCAATTGCGCCCATCGCCCTCACCCGCCTCCGCTCCAATTGCGCCCATCGCCTTCACCCGCCTCCGCTCCAATTGCGCCCATCACCTTCACCCGCCTCCGCTCCAATTGCGCCCATCGCCCTCACCCGCCTCCGCTCCAATTGCGCCCATCGCCTTCACCCGCCTCCGCTCCAATTGCGCCCATCGCCCTCACCCGCCTCCGCTCCAATTGCGACCATCGCCCTCACCCTCACCCGCCTCCGCTCCAATTGCGACCATCACCCTCACCCGCCTCCGCTCCAATTGCGACCATCACCCTCACCCGCCTCCGCTCCAATTGCGCCGGTTCTGAGTCTGGGCTCTTATTGTCCCGGAAAACGTGTGCGCCACTCCTTGCCCAATGACGTCAGTGCATTGAGATGGGAGCCTAGTTAATGATTAATCCCAGGTCATCACCCTTCCATCTCTAACACACAACGAGAACGCTGCAAACTCTGTCACCTATTTTCACTATCAGTGGCCTATTTCTACAATCAATCACATTTCTTCGTTATTCTTAAGTGTAGAAAGTATTTGAGATTGAAATGATCTTCTTTTCAGCCACTCCAAGAGAATGTATAACTTTGGGGGGATTAATCAACATGAATGACTTTTAGACTGGTTGTGGAACGGCGAGAAGCTGCTGTCGGCTTTGCTGTCAGGAACCATCTCTCAGTAAGTTAATTTGTCTTCCTACGGGTGTTAATGATCCTCTGATGGTGCTTAAACTCCCCCCACATGCATCAGGCAAGCAACTCTCAGTTAGTACACCCCTACCTCTGAAGAAGAGTCATATGGACTCAAAACCTTAACTGTTTCTCTCTCCACAGATGCTGTCAGACCTGCTGAGTTTTTCCAGCATTTTCTGTTCTTAATTCAGATTTCCAGCATCTGCAGCATTTTGCTTTTTCCTACCATGACCAACCCTGGTGAAGTCAAGGATAAATTCTAAATTACATAATAAGGTATTTTATTAATACAAGTTCTCCTTTTTCTCTACTATGACAGGAATATATTACGTACAGTTTTAATATTTAATCTATGTAGGATAATGGATATTGTTACGACCAGGTGAAGACAGGTGCAGGGACTCCCCTTTTTTCCCACTCCTCGATTGATTGTAACAGAGTTTTTTGAAATGTGTAAGGGTGAATGTGCCAATTCAGTGTATGTGTTTAACCGTTTATGTGCTCATTGCAAAGAATTCAGTCCGACAGACTTTCTTGAGTTTAAACAGAAATGGGGTTAGTTTTTATTGTGCTAAAGGCACACCCAGGTAAAGATATAAAAACATTTAAAAAGGTAACCACACGTCCTAATCATCGCAATACACACACAAACATACTAAATTATAAATTAATGGAGGTTAACTTTTGGCCAAATTAAGGTTCAACAATAAAAGGTAAATAAATAGAGTTCACTGAGTCCTTTGCCGTTGTTCATGGTTGAGGCAGTTCTTTAAATGGTAGTCCTTGTTTTTTTTTCCTTGGAAACACTGCTTCAGAATTTGAAGCCTTCTTCAGAATTTCTCTGCCTGTCGTCCACAATATGATATAAGCAGGCTGAGCTCACTTTAGTGGAAAGAGAGAGTGACACACACAATTTTGGTGCTGCTCTCAGATGTTCCTGCTCCAAAAGCAACCAGGGCGTTGTTAAAAGACATTTCAAAATGGTCATCCTGATCACATGACCTCTCTCTCACCATAATGATTTGAATATTCCACAGAAGGTAATTGATTAGCTTATATCTGGACAGACCTTGGCTATTGTGTTATGATTTAGGTGATTTTTTTATGTTCAAGCCATCACATCTGAATGTCTCATTCTTCCCTGTGATGAGTGAGGAAGAACATATCAACACCTCCCAATGCTACTATTGTCTTTGTCGACTTTCTGTCTCCAACTGATCGAATGGAATGCAGCTTTATGTTAATGCAAATGTGGACAGCTAGTTAAGTTTCAGTCAATCTTTGAAGTAATCCTTGCCATCAGCAGGTGTGAAATCCCACAGGAGGTTTGCCTGGGCATGTCCCACATGGAAAACTTCAAGAAACTTGACCAACTTGTAATTGCAGATGTGTCAGATGACCTGTGGCAGCCATCTTAAATCAGTGTCTTTGTTTTAACATTTGAAACTGCTTTTTAAAAGTGTTCCACATGTGAGTCCAGCAGATTAAATTGAAATTTAATATTTGACATCAACACACTGCCATTACAATGTTCCAATATTTCCTCCTTTTTAAATACGTTTACATAGATTTAGCCTTATCACAATCAGAATGAAGTATAGCATTAAGGTCTAAATAATTCTCCTTCCCCATCATCACATGCAAAGTTATACACATGCTAGCATGACTGACGGCATCATAAATTGAAGTAAGGACATTTACAACAAATATTTGGTCATATATTATTAATCAACAAAATATTTATTATCATTGGCACCACCAAATGTAATGTCATCAAAGACAAATCTGGATTTTGCTAAATGATATGAGCCCAGAGATAATTCTACTCTTCTTATTGGTCAATGAAAATAAATTTTGCAGAAGTGCCCTTTTTAATAGGGCAGAAAAAATAAACACCCAAATTATAAAAAAATGAGAAACTTAAATAAGAATTCTATTATGTGTCTGCTACAAACTTCAGTCTCTCCAGCACCCATCGATCACAGAAAACCTAACACATTTCAGTGAAGACTGCGTGTTCCTTCTAAGACCAGGGGTCACTGTTTAAAAATAAGAGGTTGCTCATTTAAGACAGAGATGAAAAGAAATTTTTTCTGTGAGGGTTGTGAGTCTTTGAAACTCTCTTCCTCAAAAGGCGATGGAAGCAGAGTCTTTGAATATTTTTAAGGCAGATCAAAATAGATTCTTGATTAACAAGGGGTTGAAAGGTTATTGGGGGTTGGTGGGAATGTGGGGTTGAGGTTACGATCAGATCAGCCATGATCTTATTGAATGGTGTAGCAGCTTGAGGGGCTGAGTAGCCTACTCCTGCTTCTAATTCTTATGTTCTTCTCCAGGCCAACCAGGAGCACACATATGCATGGAAGAGAGGCAGGCAGTTGGACCAGTGACTTGATTGCCTGCTGATTGAACCTATGAATTGCGACCTTGGCCAGGAAAGGTGCAGTCCTGCGGAGATCCTTCTATCTGCCCACTCCCCTTCACACCAGGTGGCCAAAGATCAGAAATTGAGGAGCAGTCTCTTCAAATAATGGGAGCAATGTTTTACAGTTTGTAATTGCAGTGAACTTCAACAATGTTACAGTTTGCATTCATATTGTCACCTACCAGGTTTCAGCATTTGGCATTTCCTGGGAATCATGAAAATGAAACAATCTAGTTATACATTTTAAAATGTCGGCATTGTAGTGGCTTTGCCTTATCCTTGGATGTGTGGTTTCTCTTATAAAATCCCCTGTGACAAGTCCACTTTTCATTGTCCACTTTCTCTGGAGTTATCTTCTTGTCCTAGTTTAATCTCTTTATGGCAAATACTCTTAATGAGTGTTATACACATTACCAGTTTTAGCTCTTTTCAGTTAAACACTTAACAGCCTAGAACTTTGGAGTGTATCTTTTTGGGATAGGACACTGGTACAGAAATTGGGCTATGGATCTCATTCAAATATGGATACCACTGTAGGAGAAGCGCAAGAAGCTGAGTGGAGAACTATCAGGCACTGCAGTGCGTGGCATAATGGGTTAATAGTTATGCTAATGAGATAGTGATGTTTATCATGATGTGACAGTGACATTAGCAGTCATGTGCTAGAGACTCTGTAGAACAGATGGAATAGTCTGCACACAAGAGAGATGTATGTACCTAGTAGCTTACCATGTGTATAGTGTTAACAAAGTAGTTTTGAAATAAATTACCTACCTGAGTCAGATCTGAGTCACTTGTGAGTAGAGGGAAGCCTTTCCAGTACAGATTAGGCCATGAGATATAACCCACAAAACATGGTAGCAGTGGTGGTGACATCAATCTACCAACATACAAACATACAAAATAGGAGCAGAAGTAGGCCATTCGGCTCCTTGAGCCTGCTCCGTCACTCAATACGATCATGACTGATCTTTTTGTATTTTAAATTCCACATTCCCATCTACCCCGATAACCTTTGATTCCCTCGACTAATAAGAATCTATCTACTTCCGCACAACCCATAGAGAAAAAAATTCTCCTCGTCTCTGTCCTAAAAGGGCGACCCCTAACTTTAAAACAGTGCCCCTTAGTTCTGGACTCATCCACAAGAGGAAACATCCTTTCCACATCCACCTTGTCAATACCATTCAGGTACCATTCTTATATACTTCAATCATATCACCCCTCAATCTTCTAAACTCCAGTGGAAACAAGCCCAGTCTGTCTAACCTTTCCTCATAAGACAGCCTGCTCATTTCAGGTATCAATCTAGTAAACCTTCTCTGAACCGCCTCCAACACATTTACATCCTTCCTTAAGCAAGGAGACCAAAACTGCACATAGTATTAAATATGTGGTCTCACCTATATAACTGAAGCATAACTTCCTTACTTTTATGTTCTGTCCCTCTCATAATAAAGGATAACATTTCATAAGCTGCTTTAATTACTTGCTGTACCCGCATACCAACTTTTTGTGACTTATGTACTAGAACACCTAGTTCCCTCTGCACATCAGAATTCTGCAGTCATCCTCCATTTAAGCAATACTCTGCTTTTTTATTCCTCCTGCCAAAGTGAAGATTTGGTGTCATTGACAGAACAGTCACGTCATGAAATTGGAAGAAGAATTCTTCAAAAGAAGAATCAGAAGACTCACCTTGGAGAGATGCTGAAATCGGTAGCGATGTCAGCACCAGTCAAACAGTCACTGCCCTTTTCGTGGCTGTTTGAAAACCTTGAAGGACCACAAAGAGGCCAAGACTGGGAGTTGTGGAAAAAACATTTCCTTAGGTATCGAGCAGCGTCAGATTTGCATGCCCAAGAGCAGAAGCACCAGGTTAATTCATTCCTCTACACAGTGGGGCCTGTTGCTGATAGCCAGGGGGTAGAAGAGACCTCTGCAGACTTCAAAATTAGCCAAACAGTGTTAAACCAAAAACAGAGCCTCATAAGCAAGTAAGCACGATTCAATCAGAGATCCCAAAGGCCAGGTGGATCCGTTGAATTGTTTCCAATATGCAAAGACTGGACATTTCAAGCAATTCTGTAAAGTTAAACATTTCATTAAAGGAACAAAGCAAGAGAATGTCTATGGCATGCAGACAATTTAAAATGTTGGGAATAAGCAAAGAAATAAGATTACAGATTTCTGAGGAGAAGTAAAGGATCATGAACAAGACTTTTGATCAGTCATGTTGGAAGTTAAAGGCTTTAAAACTGACTTCAAACTTGACATTGGTGCTGTTGTTACAATACTGGCTGATCATCTGGAATGGTTCAAAACAATTCCTGTCTAGCCATTAAACATTAAATTGCAAGGGCCTAGGTGATACGAATCTTCAAGTAAAAGATCAAATAACTGCCAGCCTTCACCACAGGAGGGACAGATTCCAGAAACCCTCGAAATCTTGCACAATCAAAGCATATCTTTACTGAGCAGAAATGCACATATACAATTGGGCATTCTGGAAAAAAGTGGACAAAGTCCTACAACAAGACAATGGGACAAAATTCTGCCAAGAATCCCCACAGCCCTTTCAAGGGCTTGGTGACTTCAAGCATGAAATCATATTACATTGGTTCAAGATGCTACACCTATATGTCTATATACTCTCAGGAGGGTACCACACCCATTGCTGACAAAACCTAAAGAGGAACTTGACAAAATGTTACACTGAGGAGTCATATCACCCATTGCAGAGCAAACTAAGTGGTGTTTGGGGCTCTTAACAAGCCGAATGGTCAGTTCAGGCTTTGCGTTAACCTCATGCAATTAAACAAAGCAGTCGGAGAGAAATCCATCCTATGGTATGAGTGGATGACAGCTTGGCAAAACTTACCAACAGCACTAAACTTGACGCCTTTAGTGGGTTTTGGCAAATAACCCTCAACCAGGGGTCCAGGCTGTTAACAACATTGACTATGCCATTCAGGTGATTCTGGTTCAACTGCCTTCCCTTCAGGATATAATCAGCTCCAGAGATATTCCAGTGAACCATGTCAAACATTCTGGAAGGAAAACAGGGAGTGATTTGTCATGTGGATGAAGTGCTTATCTATGGAACGTAAAGAGAGGAGAGGTAGTGGCACTGAGTGATCCCATAACCTTCTCATAGAGTCACAGAGGTCTACAGCACAGAAAAAGGCCCTTTGGCCCATCAAGTAAGCGCCAGTTAAACAAGTACCTAACTATTTTAATCCCATTTTCCAACACTAGACCCATAGCAAGTACACATCCAAATACTTCTTAAATGTTATGAGGGTTTCTGCCTCTACCACCCTTTCAGGCAGTGAGTTCCAGATTCCCACCACCCTCTGGGTGAAAAAAATTCTTCCTCACATCCCCTCTAAACCTCCTGCCTCTTACCTTAAATCTATGTCCCCTGGTTATTGATCCCTCCACAAAGGGGAAAAGTTCCTTCCTGTCTATCCTATCTATGCCACTCATAATTTTATATGCCTCAATTATGTCCCTCCTCAATCTCCTCTGCTCCAGGGAAAATAACCCCAGTCTATCCAATCTCTCCTCATAACTAAAACTCTCCAGTCCAGGCAACACCATGGTAAATCTCCTCTGCACTCTCTCTAGTGCAATCACATCCTTCCTATAATGCGGATTCCAGAACTGCACACAATACTTTAGCTATGGCCTAACCAGCATTTTATACAATTCCAGCATAACCACCCTTCTCTTATATTCTATGCCTTGGCTAATAAGGGCAAGTATCCCATATGCCTTCTTAACCATCTTATCTACCTGTCTCGCTACCTTAAGGGACCGTGGACATACACACCAAGGTCCCTCTGATCCTTGGTACCATAGGACCATAAGATATAGGAGCAGAAATTAGGCCATTCGGCCCACCGAGTCTGCTCTGCCATTCAATCATGGCTGATAAGTTTCTCAGCCCCATTCTTCCGCCTTCTCCCCGTAACCTTTGATCCCCTTACCAATCAAGAACCTATCTATCTCGGTCTTAAATACACTCAATGACCTGGCCTCCACAGCCTTCTGTGGCAATGAATTCCATTGATTCACCACTCCCTGGCTAAAGAAGTTTGTCCTCATCTCTGTTCTAAAAGGTCTTCCCTTTACTCTGAGGCTGTGCCCTCGGGTCCTAGCCTCTCCTACTAATGGAAACATCTTCCCCACGTCCACTCTATCCAGGCCTTTCAGTATTCTGTAAGTTTCAATCAGATCCCCCCTCATCCTTCTAAACTCCATCGAGTATAGACCCAGAGTCCTCAAACGTTCCTCATATGTTAAGCCTTTCCTTCCTGGGATCGTTCTCGTGAACCTCCTCTGGACCCTCTCCAGGGCCAGAACATCCTTCCTGAGATACAGGGCCCAGAATTGCTCACAATATTCCAAATGTGGCCTGACCAGAGCCTTATAAAGCCTCAGCAGCACATCCCTGCTTTTATATTCTAGTCCTCTCGAAATAAATGGCAACATTGCATTTGCCTTCCTAACTACTGACTCAACCTGCAAGGTAATCTTAGCAGAATCCTGGACTAGGACTCCCAAGTCCCTTTGCACTCCAGATTTTTGAATTCTCTCCCCATTTAGAAAATAGTCTATGCCTCTATTCTTCCTACCAAGTGCATGACTTCACACTTCCCCACATTGTATTCCATCTGCCATTTCTTTGCCCATTCTCCTAACCTGTCCAAATCCTTCTGCAGCCTCCCCGCCTCCTCAATACTACCTGTCCCTTCACCTATCTTTGTATCATCTGCAAACTTAGCCAGAATGCCCTCAGTTCCTTCATCTAGATCATTAATGTATAAAGTGAAAAGTTGTGGTCCCAACACTGACCCCTGCAGAACTCCACTAGTCACCGGCCGCCATCCTGAGAAGGACCCCCTTATCCCCACTCTCTGCCTCCTGCCAGACAGCCAATCTTCTATCCATGCTAGTACCTTGCCTCTAACACCATGGGCTCTTATCTTACTGAGCAGCCTCCTGTGCGGCATCTTGTCAAAGGCCTTCTGGAAGTCCAAGTAGATAACATCCATTGGCTTTCCTTTGTCTAACCTACTTGTTACCTCCTCAAAGAATTCTAGCAGATTTGTCAGGCACGACCTCCCCTTGATGAAACCATGCTGACTTTGCCCTATTTTACCATGCACTCCAAGTATTCTGAAATCTCATCCTTAATAATGGACTCTAAAATCTTACCAACGACCGAGGTCAGGCTAATCGGCCTGTAATTTCCCGTCTTTTGCCTCACTCCCTTCTTAAACAGGGGGGTTACATTAGCAATTTTCCAGTCCTCTGGGACCCTCCCTGACTCCAGTGATTCCTGAAAGATCACCACTAATGCCTCCACTATCTCTTCAGCTATCTCCTTCAGAACTCTGGGGTGTAATCCATCTGGTCCAAGTGATTTATTCACCTACAGACCTTTCAGTTTTCCCAGCACCTTCTCCTTGGTAATGGCCACCATACTCACCTCTGCACCCCGACTTTCTTGAACTTTGGGGATGTTACTCGTGTCTTCCACCGTGAAGACTGACGCAAAGTACCTATTCAGTTCCTCCCCCATTTCTTTGTTCCCCACTACTACTTCTCAAGTGTCATTTTCCAGCGGCCCAATGTCCACTTTTGCCTCTCTCTCACCCTTTATATATCTAAAAAAACTCTTGCAATCTTCTTTTATATTACTGGCTAGTTTACCCTCATATTTAATCTTCTCCCTCCTTATTTCTTTTTTAGTTGTCCTCTGTTGGTCTTTGTAGGCTTCCCAATTCCTTGGTTTCCCACTGCTCTTCGCCGCATTGTATGCTTTCTCTTTAGCTTTTATGCTGTCCCTGACTTCCCTTGTCAGCCATGGCTGCCTCGTCCTCCATTTAGTATGCTTCTTCTTCCTAGGGATGAATTTTTGCAGTGTCTCTCAAATTACTCCCAGAAACTCCTGCCATTGCTGTTCCACTGTCTTTCCTGCTAGGCTCATCTCCCAGTCAATTCTGGCCAGCTCCTACCTCATGCCTCTGTAGCTGCCTTTATTCAACTGTAATACCGTTACATCTGATTCCAGCTTTTTCCTCTCAAATTGCAGGGTAAATTCTATCATATTATGGTCACTTCCTCCTAAGGGTTCCTTCACCTTAAGCTCCCTTATCAAATCTGCCTCATTACACATCACTGAATCTAGAATTGCCTGTTCCCTAGTGGGCTCCACCACAAGCTGCTCCAAAAAGCCATCTCGTAGACATTCCAAATTCCTTTTCTTGGGATCCACTACCAACCTGATTTTCCCAATCTACCTGCATATTGAAATCCCCCACGATCACTGTAACCTTGTCTTTCTTACATGCCTTTTCTATCTCCTGGTGTATCTTATGCCCCACATCCTGACTACTGTTCGGAGGCCTGTACATAACTCCCATTATGGTTTTTTTACTTTGCGGTTCCTCAACTCTACCACATAGATTACATCATCTGACCCTAAGTCATTTCTTGCTATCGATTTAATTTCATTTCTTACTAACAAAGCAACCCCACCCCCTCTGCCAACCTGCCTATCTTTTCGATAGGATGTATATGTTTGGATACTTAGCTCCCAGTCCTGATCCCCTTGCAGCCATGTCTCTGTGATGCCCACCACATCATACCTGCCAATTTCAATTTGCGCCACAACCTCATTTACCTTATTTCGTATACTGGTACTTCCCAGGGTCCTACCATTCATCATGTATTCCCATGCCTTGTTTGTCCTGCCCAAGTGTATCACCTCAAACTTATCTGGATTAAATTCCATTTGCCACTGATCAGCCCATCTGACAATCCCATCTATATCCTCCTGTAATCTAAGGCTATCTTCCTCTCTATTTACCACCCCACCAATGTTTGTATCATCCGCGAACTTACTGATCAACTCTCCTTCGTTCAGGTCTAAATCGTTTATATATACCAAAACAGCAAGGGACCCAACACCGATCCCTATGGAACTCCACTGGACACATGCATCCAGTCACAAAAACACCCCTTGACCATCACCCTCTGCTTCCTGCCACTCAGCCAATTCTGGATCCAATTTGCCAAATTGCCTTGGAACCCATGGGCTCTTACATTTGTTATCAGTCTCCCATGCGGGACCTTATCAAAAGCCTTGCTGAAGTCCAAGTAGACCACGTCAAATGCATTGCTCTCATCTACACACCTTGACACCTCTTCAAAAAATTCAATCAAATTGGTCAGACATGACCCCTTAACAAAACCATGCTGACTGTCCTTGATTATTCCCTGCCTCTCCAAAAGTAGATTAATCCTGTCCCTCAGAATTGCTTCCAATAGTTTCCCCACCACTGAGGTTAGACTGACCGGCCTGTAGTTCCCTGGTTTATCCCTTCCTCCCTTCTTGAATAATGGTGCCACATTGGCTGTCCTCCTGTCCTCTGGCACCTCTCCTGTGGCCAGAGAGGTATTGAAAATTATTGCCAATGCCCCTGCTATCTCCTCCTTTCCTTCATCAACAGCCTGGGATACATTTCATCCGGGTCTGGAGATTTATCAACTTTTAAGCCTGCCAGAATACTTAGAACCTCCCCCCTTTCTATGCTAATTTCTTTAATTATATCACAGTCCTTCTGCCTGATTCCCATACCCATGTCGTCCCTCTCACTTGTGAACACCGAAACAAAGTATTCATTTAGAACCCTACCTACGTCTTCTGGCTCCACACACAAATTACCTCTATGGTCCTTAATGGGCCCTACTCTTTCTCTAGTTATCCTCTTACTCTTAATGTACTTGTAAAATAACTTTGGATTTTCCTTTATTTTACCTGCCAATGTTTGTTCATGCCTCCTTTTTGATCTCCTAATTTCATTTTTAAGTTCCCCTCCTACACATTCTATACTCCTCCAGGGCTTCTACTGTGTTGAGCCCTTGCTATCTGCCATAAGCTTCCCTTTTTCTCTTTATCCAATCCTGTATATCCCTCGACATCCAGGGTTCCCTGGATTTGTTGGTCCCAGCCTTTATCTTTACCAGAAAATGTTGGCACGGTACTCTCCCTATTTCCTTCTTGAATAAGTCCCACTGCTCTGATGCAGATTTACCTAAAAGTAGCTGCTCCAAGTCCACTCTGGCCAAATCATATCTGACGTTATTAAAATCTGCTTTCCCCCAATTCTGTAAATTTCTTGAAGTATTCGTTCGTAAACTGTGGCCCATTGTCCTAAACAGTTTTGTCTGGAAACCCATGTTTGGAGGAGATATTCTGTAACACCCTTATCAGTCTCAATCATCACACTGTGGAGTCTGGTAGCTTCTAACCACCTTGAATAATAACCCATTATGATGAGGCTTTTCCACAAAAGTCAAAGAGATCTAGTCCCAATCTTTTCCAAGGTCAGCATAATCTTTCAAACCTTAAACATAAACCTTGAATATCAGAGGACTGGAAGGTTGTTAATATAAAACCACCATTCAAAAAAGGAGAAAGCACTGGGTTGGGTCGCAGCTAGTGTATTGTGTCCAATTCTGTGCACCATATCATCAGGAAGAATGTTAAGACCTTCGAGGAGGTGCAGAGAAAATTTACTAGAATGGCGCCAGGGATGAGGAACTTCAGTTATGTATAAAGATGAGAGAGCTTGGAATATTCTCCACAGAGCAGAGAAAGTTAAGGTGAAGCTTAATAGAGGTGTTCAAGATTAGAAGGAGTTTTGATACTGATATAGGAAGAAACTTTCTACTGGCAGGAGTGTCAGCTACAAGGGAACACAGATAATTGGCAAAAAAATTCTAGGGGAAGTTGAGAGGAAATATATTTATGGAATGGGTCATTATGACTTGAATCTGCCTGAAAGGTGCAGATTCAGGAGTCAATTTCAAAAGGAAATTGAATAAACACTTGAAGAGGAGAAATTTACAGGACTATGGGGAAAAATCAGGCGAGTGGGACAGATTGGATAGATTTTTCAAAGAGCTAGCACAGGAATGATGGGTCAAGTGAATTCTTTCTATGCCGTATCATTCTATGAAAGCAATTAACAGAGTAACTATTGATCAAAACATCCTAACATCAGTAGTTGGTATGCTTTGAGTTGTCTCAATAGGGGCAAAAATTACTACCTAGAGAAATCTAGGCTAGTTAAGGACTGCCAACATGGATTTGTAAAAGGAAAGTTGTGTCTTACAAATTCCATAGATGTTGTATACATGTATACTGAAATGTTATTATTTATATATGAATATAATATATATAAAACCTTCACTTTTGATGCCTTAGTTCCCAGAAAATCCATTAGACCATAAGACATTGGAGCAGAAATAGGCCATTCAGCCCATCGAGTCTGCTCTGCCATTCGATGAGATCATGGCTGATCTGATATACCTCTACCCCACTTTCCTGCCTTTTCCTCGTAACCCTTGATTCCCTTACTGATTAAAAATCTGTCTCAGCCTTGAATATACTTAACGACCCAGCCTCTACAGCCCTCTGCGGTGAAGAATTCCACAGATTCACTACCCTCTGAGAGAAGAAATGCTCCTCATCTCTGTCTTAAATGGGCAACCGCTTACTCTGAGATTATGCCCTCTGGTCATAGACTTTCCAAGGGGAAACAACCTCTCAGCATCTACCCTATCAAGCCCCCTTAAATCTCATATTTTCAATAAGGTTGCCTCTCATTCTTCTAAACTCCAATGAGCACAGCCCCAACCTACTCAACCTCTCCTCATAAGAAAATGCCTCCATATCTGGGATCAACCTAGTGAACCTTGTCTGGACTGCATCCAGCACCAGTATATCTTTCCTTAGATAAGGGGACCAAAACTGTTCACAGCATTCTAGGTGTTGTCTAATTAGTGGTGTTATGACACAGCAGTTGGTAAAGACTGAGTTGGTTAAATCCCAGAGGGAAACTTCAACAACTATCATAACCTATATTTTCAATTGGTATGTTTGAGATGCAGCTTTGAATTCAGGAATAAGACCACCAATCCTCAAGAGTTTTTTTTATATAAAACTAAATTAAACATTTCTTAATTTAACAACAAATTAAACACGAATGCATGTCTACAAATTACTACCATAATAACTTTTAAACAAATCCTTAAATTAATCACTCCCAGGTAAATCTTCACCAAGGCAACAATAACCCATAGACTTTAAACAGACACCAGGCAAAGCACATTTGACCGTACAAATTCAAAATGACGTTCCTTTATAATCTGGTTCCTTTGCAGACAGTTGTAGGCTTACAGGCTGGTTAGATCTTAAATACCTCTGAATTACACACACAAACTCCTTTCTGTTTATACCAAGCTTTCCCTTTGAATTTAAATTTTCCATTGTATTACTAGGTTTTTAAATTTCACCTCTCCTAACAATAATACTTTTATTCCGCCAATTTTATTAGTAATGTAAACACATTGCTTGGCGTCTCCCAGCTTGGTGCAAGGTTTCAACCTTTCTTTTCAATGGTTTATCAAAACTGCAAATTGCCCTTTACCTTCTCCTCCTTACATTTATCTAATTAACATCTCAAACTACTATACATCTAAGCACCCAGATTAGCTAGTTTAATCCAATTAAGACACACACAGACATACACGTAGACACAGACCCTACTACAATTCCAATTGAATAATAATTTCCAATAACATTATAAACATTAATATCTCATGTGGCTGCATAGTTTTAGCAAGACTCCCCTATTTTTATACTCCGTTCTCTTTGAAATAAAGGCCAACATTCCATGTACCTTTCCTATCATCAACTGAACTTGTATGCTAGCTTTTTGGGATTCATGCACGAGGACCCCCAAATCCTCCTATGCTGCAGCTTTCTGCAGTCTTTCTCAATTTAAATAATATTCAGCTCCTCTATTCTTTATGCCAAAATGCATAACCTCACATTTTCCCACATTATATTCCATCTGCAAAGTTTTTGCCCATTCACTTAACCTGTCTATATCCCTCTGTAGACTCTTTGTGTCATCCTCACCACTTGCCTTCCCACCTATTTTTGTGTCATCTGCAAACTTGGCGATAGTACATTCACTTCCCTCATACAAGTCATTAATATATATTGTAAATAATTGTGGCCCTAGCACTGATTCCTGTGGCACTCCACTGGTTACAGGTTACCATCCTGAAAATGCCTCCCTTATCCCAACTCTCTGTCTTCTATTAGTTAGCCAATCGTCTATCCATGTTAACATACTACCCCCAAAACCATGGGCTCTTAGCTCAATAAGCAGCCTTATCTACTGGTTCTTCTTTATCTATCCTGCTTGTTACCTCCTCAAAGAATTCTAATGATTTTGTCAGGCAAGATTTCCCCTTCATTTCCTCTCTCACTCCCCTTGGCCGCTCCCCTGATACAGCTCCCATCTCCCCTTTCTTAAGTCGAAGGCATACAGACTTTAAAGGGTATGGTGGATGACTGGTTTACCAATCTACCACCAGATCTGGCTGGGACACTTAAAGCACTATCAGTTCTTATTCTCGACTACTGAAACTGCTCACTATTCCAGGATCATCCTAGAATGCAAAAAGAACCTCCAGTTTCTTTTCTCTACTGCAAAGTGTATTCTGAAATGCCTTTCCTCTGACTCCTCCATCCTTACCTCCATAATAAGCGCAAGTAGTTCATGGACTTGTTTTTCACTAAAATCATGACAATATGATCAGCTGCTGCATCCCTTCCTTCCATTAGCCCAGTGGCCAAACTTTTTCTAAGGTTCCCATTGCCCTATTCCTGACCTTGCACCACTCTTCAGTTTCCATCCTATCTCCCTTCATAGCCTTTCGAACTCATCTTTTCCATGAAGAAACACCTCCTGCTTCCTCAACCCTATTCCTAACTTCCACTCTTTGTCCACATTTTAGCTAATAGCATTAATGATTCCCTCTCTTCTGGTGTTGTCCCACTCTCCTTTGAGTCTTCCATCATCACCCACCTCCTCAAAAAAATAACCTTGACCCCACTGTCCTTGCAAACTACCATCCCATCTCCAACCTCCCTTTCCTTGCCAAAGTTCTTGAATGTGTTGGTATCTCCCAAATCCATGCTTACCCTTCCCAGAACTCCATGTTTGAATTCCTCTAATCAGATTTTTACCCCTGCTATAGTATTGAAAGGGCTCTTCTAAAAGTCACAAATGACACCCCATGTGCCTGTGACAAGGGTAAACTTTCCCTCCTCATCCTTCTCAACTTGTCTGTAGCCTTCGACAGGGTTGACCACACCATCCTCTTCCAACACCTCTCCACCATCATCAGGCTGAGTGGGACTGCTTTATCCTGATTCCATGCCTATCTATCTAATCATAGCCAGAGTATCATCTACAATGGCTTCTCTTCCTGTTCTCGCATCATTACATAACATAAGAACATAAGAAATAAGAACAAGAGTAAACCATTCGGGCCCTGGAGCCTGATCTGCCATTCAATAAGATCATGGCTGATCTTCTTGTGTTTCAAATTCCACATTCCCATCTAACCCCAATAACCCCAATAACCTTTGATTCCCTTGCCTAACAAGAATCTATCTACCTCTGCCTTAAAAATATTTAATGACTCCGCCTCCACCACCTTCTGAGGCAGAGAATTCCACAACCCTCTGAGAGAAAACATTCTCCTCATTTCTGTCCTAAAAGGGTGACCCATAATTTTAAAACAGTGCCCCCTAGTTCTGGACTCACTCACGAGAGGGAACACCCTTTCAACGTCCACCTTGTCAAGACCGTTCAGGATCTTATATACTTCAATCAAATCACCCCTCACTCTTCTAAACTCCAGTGGAAACAAGCCCTGTCCAACCTTCCCTCATAAGACAACCCACTCATTCCAGGTATCAATCTAGTAAACCTCCTTTGAACAGCCTCCAATGCATTTACATCCTTCCTTAAATAAGGAGACTAAAACTGCACACAGTATTTGAGGTACGGTCTGACCGATGCCTTGTATAACTGAAGCATAATATCCTTACTTTTATGTTCCACCCCTCTCGTAATAAAGGATAGAATTCCATTAGCCTTCTTAATTACTTGCTGTACCTATGTACTAACATTTTATGACTCATGTACTAGAACACCTAGATCCCTCTGCACCTCAGAATTATGCAACCACTCTCCATTTAAGTAATACTCTGCTTCTTTTGCTGCTAAAGTAAACAACTTCACATTTTCCCACATTAAACTCCATTTGCCAGATCCTTGCTCATTCAGTCAACCTATCTATATCCATCTGCAACCTCCTCATGTCCTATTCACAACATACTTTCCTACCTATCTTGGTGTCATCTGCAAATTTAGCTACCGTGTCTTCACTCCCTTCTTTTAAGTCATCGATGTAAATCATAAAAAGTTGAGGCCCCAGCACAGACCTCTGCGGGACTCTACTTGTCACATCCTGCCGATCAGAAAAAGACCCATTTATGCGTACTCTCTGCTTTCTGCCAGGCAGCCAATCTTCTACCCAGGCTAATATGTTACCCCCTCCACCATGCGCTTTAATTTTCCGTAATAACCTTTGATGTGGCACCTTATCAAATGCCTTCTGGGAATTACTTTTAATATATATCAAGCCCTTGGCCTCATTCTATTTTCCATTTACATGCTGTCCCTCGGTGACATCATCTGAAAGTACAGTGTTAGTTTTCACATGTACACTGTTGACACCCAGCTCCATGTCACCGCCATCTCTCATGACACATCCACTTGGTAAATTGTCAGACTGCTTATCCAACATCCAGTACTGGATGAGAAGAAATTTTCTCCAATTAATGGCTGAAAGCATTGTTTTCAGTTCATGCTCCAAGCTCTGTTCCATAATTATCGATCCATCCCTCCCTCTGGCAACACCCATGAGATGAGATTAAACCAGTCTGCTTGTCATATTTGCCCCTGAGATGAGTTTCTAACCTTGTATCTATGCCATCTCTAAGGCCTATTTCCACCTCTGTAACATCGCCTGACTTTGCCCCTGTCTCAGCTCATCTGGTGCTCATTTATACCTTTGTTAGCTCTAGACTTGACTATTCAAATACACTCCAGGATGGTTTCCCACATTCTATCGTCTGTAAATTGAGGCCACCCAGAACTCTGTTGACCATGTCTTAACTCGCCCCAAGACGATATCAATCCTGTGCTCAATGATCTACATTGATCTCTGGTGAATGTTACATCTTGACTTTAAAATTCTCATCTTTGCCCCTCCATGGTCTTTCCCCATGCTGTCTCTGTATTCTTTTCTAGCCCCACAGCCCTCTGAGATGTCTGCGCTCCTCTAATTCTGGATTCCTGAGAATCCTCGATTTTAATTACTCCAACTTTGATGGCTACACTTCAAATTGCCTAGGCCCTAAGTTCTAGAATACCCTCCCTACGCCTCTCTACCTTGTGTTCCTTCTTTAAGGCACCCCTTAAAATCAACCTTTTGAGCAAACTTCTGGTCATCTGATGTAACATCTCCTTGGTGTCACGTTTTGCTTTATAATGCTTTATTGAAGTGCCTTGGGACATTTTATTATGTTAAACGCATTGTAGATTCATAAGCTGCTGCTGATGTACATTGATTTGAAAAAAGACTTGCATTTATACAGTTGGCTTAACAATAGAGATCATGGTGATTTGTGGAGAGGACTTGGAGTGATTTTAAGAGATATGTAGATAGGTTAATAGATTGGGTAGATAGATGTTAGATTAAATTTAATATGGAGAATAGTGAAATGCTACGAATAAGTAAAGGTTGCAAATACTAAATCGTAAAACTTTACAGTGAAGATTCAATTTTTTTGTTCTTTATTCCTCCATGAGATGTGGGTGTCACTGGCAAGGCCAGCATTTGTTGCCCATCCCTAATTGCTCTTTGACTGAGTGGCTTGCTCAGCCATTTCAGAGGGGCAATTAAGAGTCAACCACATTGCTGTGGGTCTGGAGTCACATGTAGGCCAGACCAGGCAAGGATGGGAGATTTCCTTCTCTGAAGGACATTAGTGAACCAGATGGGTTTTTACGACAATCGGTGATAGTTTATGGTCACCATTACTGAGACTAGCTTTCAATTCCAGATTCTTTTTTATTAATTTACTTAAATTCCACCAGCTGGCATTGTGGGATTTGAACCTATGTCCCCAGTGCTTTAACCTGGACCTGGATTGCTCGGCCAGTGACATTACAACTGCACCGCTATCCTCCCCACCGCTCCACCGCCCCCATACTATTTATTTGATTCAAACTGCTTTGTTTAAATCTGCACATTGAAGTGACCAAGTTATGTCTGTAGTTCATACTGCTCTGTGAATTTTTAAAAATTAATTCATTGGATGTCACTGGCTGGGCCAGCACTTATTGCCCATCCCTAATTGCCCTTGAGAAGGTGGTAGTGAGCTGCCTTCTTGAACCGCTGCAGTCCATGTGGTGTACGTACACCCACAGTGCGTTAGGGAGGGAGTTCCAGGATTTTGACCCAGTGACAGTGAAAGAACGGCCGATATATTTCCAAGTCAGGATGGTGAGTGACTTGGAGGGGAACCTCCAGGTGGTGGTGTTCCCATGTGTCTGCTGCCCTTGTCCTTCTAAATAGTAGCTGTTGTGGGTTTGGAAGATGCTCTCTATGGAGCCTTGGTGAGTTTCTGCAGTGCACCTTGTAGATGAAACACATTGCTGCTATTGTTCGTCAGTGGTGGAGGGAGTGAATGTTTGCGGAAGGGATCCAGGTCTTGCTGCATTTGGACATGGACTAACTCAGTACCTGAGAAGTCACAAATGGTGTTGAACATTGTGCAATCATCAGTGAACATCCTCGCTTCTGACCTTATGATGGAAGGAAGATCATTGATGAAGCAGCTGAAGTTGGTTGGGCCTAGAACACTACCCTGAGGAACTCCTGCAGTGATGTCCTGGAACTGAGATGACTGACCTCCAACAGCCACAAACATCTTCTTTTGTGCCAGGTATGACTCCAACCAGCAGAGAGTTTTCCTCCTGATTCCCATTGACTCCAGTTTTGCTAGAGCTACCCGATGCCACACTCGGTTAAATGTGGCCTTGATGTCAAGGGCAGTCACTCTAACCTCACCTCGGGTGCTCAATTCTTTTGTCTGGGGATTCAAGTTTGAACCAAGGCTGTAATGAGGTCAGGAGCTGAGTGACCCTGGCGGAGCCCAAATTGAGCATCCATGAGCAGGTTATTGCTAAGCAAATGCCACTTGATAGCACTGTTGATGACCCCTCCCATCACTTTACTGATGACTGAGAGCAGACTGATAGGCCGGTAATTGGCCGGGTTGGATGTCCTGTTTTTTGTGTACAGGACATTCCTGGGCAATTTTCGAATTTGCCGGGTAGATGCCAGTGATGTAGCTGTACTGAAACAGCTTGGCTAGGAGCGCGGCAAGTTCTGGAGCACAAGTCTTCAGTACTATTGCCGGAATATTGTCAGGGCCCATAGCCTTTGCAGTATCCAGTGCCTTCAGCCATTTCTTGATATCACTTGGACTGAATCGAATTGGCTGAAGCATCTGTGATGCTGGGGACCTCTGGAGAAGGCCGAGATGGATCATCCACTTGGCACTTCTGGCTGAAGATTGTAGCAAATGCTTCAGCCTTAGATTTTGCACTGACGTGCTGGGCTCCTCCGTCATTGAGGATGGGGATATTTGTGAAGCCTCCTCCTCCCGTGAGTTGTTTAATTGTCCAACCCCATTCACAACTGGATGTGGCAGGGCTGCAGAGCTTAGATCTGCTGTGGAATCGCTTAGCTTTGTCTAACACCACCTGTCTATTGCTTGCTGCTTATGCTGTTTGGCATGCAAGTAGTCCTATGTTGTAGCTTCACCAGGCTGACACCTGCATTTTTAGGTATGCCTGGGTCTGCTCCTGGCATGCCCTCCTGCACTCTTGATTGAACCAGGGTTGATGCCTGGCTTGGTTGTAATAGTAAAGTGGGGGATACGCCAGGCCATTAGGTTACAGATTATGGTTGAGTACAATTCTGCTGCTGCTGCTGATGGCCCACAGCGCCTCATGGACGCCTAGTCTTGAGTTGCTAGATCTGTTTGAAATCTATCCCATTTAGGATGGTGGTAGTGCCACACAATACGACGGAGGGTATCCTCAATGTGAAGGCGGGACTTCGTCTCCACAAGGACTGTGTAGTGGTCAGTCCTACCAATACTGTCACGGACAGATGCATCTGTGGCAGGCAGGTTGGTGAAGATGAGGTCAAATACGTTTTTCCCTCTTATTGGTTCTTTCACCACCTACTGCAGACCCAATCTAGCAGCTATATCCTTTAGGATTCGGCCAGCTCTGTCAGTGGTGGTGCTACCGAGCCACTCATGGCGATGGACATTGATGTCCCACACCCAGAGTACATTCTGTGCCCTTGCCACCCTCAGTGCTTCCTCCAAGTGGTGTTCAACATGGAGGAGCACTGATTCATCAGCTGCTCTTCCAATTTTGGCGCAGGCCCCCAGAGGTTAGTAAGGACGACTTTGCAGGGTCAAAAGGCCTTCTTTCGCCGTTGTCGTTTACGATACCTAGGTTGATGCTGGGCAGTTTGATACAACTGAGTGGCTCGCTTGGCCGTTTCAGAGGGCAGTTAAGAGTCAACCACATTGCTGTGGATCTGGAATCACATGTAGGCCAGACCAGGTAAGGATGACAGATTTCCTTCCCGAAAGGACATTAGCGAACCAGATGGGTTTTTATGACAATCATTAGATTTTTAATCCCAGAAATTTCTTTTTTTATTGAATTCAAATTCCACCATCTGCAGTGGTGGGATTGAAACCCTGGTCCCTGGAGCATTACCCTGGGTTTTTAAAAAAATCATTTTTACAGAATTTGGACATCGCTGACTGGGCCAGCATTTATTGCCCATCCCTAATTGCCCTTGAGAAGGTGGTGGTGAGCTGTCTTCTTGAACCACTGCAGTCCATGTGGTGTAGGTACACCCACAGTGCTGTTAGGAAGGGAGTTCCAGGATTTTGACCCAGTGACAGTGAAGGAACGGCGATATATTTCCAAATCAGGATGGTGAGTGACTTGGAGGGGAACTTGCAGGTGGTGGTGTTCCCATGTACCTGCTGCCCTTGTCCTTCATAGTGGTCATTGGTTTGGAAGATGCTGCCTAAGGAGCCTTGGTGAGTTTCTGCAGTGCATCTTGTAGATGGGACACACTGCTGCTACTGTTCATTGGTGGTGGTAGGAGTGAATGCATGTGGATGTGGCCACCACCTCCTCTATGGGAACGGCGATTGTTCCCCTGTGGCTGGGCTACCTGTCTTTTTGTGTCTCAGTAAACTAGTTGGTTTTTACACTCTATTTGAGTATGACAATGTAAGAACAAGTGAGGAGGGCACTCAGTCGAGCGCATACCTGCGCCACACTGTAAGCTAACTCAACATTATTACAATTCTGCAGCTCCTTGAGGATTTTCTTGGCTGGTTGATGCTTTCTAATGTCAAAGCTGAAAAAATAAATCTTTTTGTTAAGAGTGTCCATCTTGCTGAGGAGGCTTCGGGCCAATACACATCCAACAACCTGCTCTGAAAACACTACTCACATTTTGGCAGCTGTGACAAATTTCATCACAATATTCTAAGACAATCCACAACATTCTAAAACAATCCACAACATTCTTTAAAAAATAAGAGTCAATTTGCCCCATCTCCCAGTGTTAACCGATGATTAAAAAGAATTCCAGGATTTGGATCCAGGTTTACATCTTCACCAAAAACTAATAAGCTCTTTCGTGGTCCAGACCCTCTCTGTGCACTAAGTTTTTTTGAAATCTGTCTATTAGTTTTTGATATAGATTGTTTACAGATGAACAGACTAACAAATGGGGTGAAAACATTACCTGCACCATCTTCAGTGGCAGAGGTAATAAGTGTGGAATGAGAATGAAAAAGGCCCAAGGAAAAGTAGAGAACACAAGGACACACTTATATAAACTCATATGATATCTTGGGGTCCACCTGCTGTGACATTTACTAATTTAATGGTTAATAATGTTGCATAGAGCTTTGAAATCTACAAAGAGATGGAACAGTGTCAAATAGCAGCTCTAATATGTATTTAGGTTCCAGAAATGATTACCAGAAGTAAAGCTGTGAGCTAATAAATAACTGAAAGAATTGAATTCTTGAACAGATATTTATTTGTACTGTGCTCTGACCATTAGAACCTTCTCTAGAAATGGTGCAATATATTTGATGACATTAACAAGGTTAGTCATCAATATAAAACAAAAACAGAATTACCTGGAAAAACTCAGCAGGTCTGGCAGCATCGGCGGAGAAGAAATCAGTTAACGTTTCGAGCCTTCATGGCCCTTCGGCAGAACTGGAGCATAGTTAGAAGAAGGGAGAAATATAAATTGGTTTAAGGTGGGTGGGGGGTGGAGAGAGAGACATTGAGGGTGTGGTGTGGTGATTGTGGAGATGAGCAGATAATCAAAAGATGTCACAGACAAAAGGGTCAAAGAGGTGTTGAAGGTGGTGGTATTTGTCTGAGAAAAGTGCTAATTAAGAATGGAAGACAGGATATTCAAAGTACAGCTCTAGTGGGGGTGGGGTGGAAAGACTAAAGGTTTTAGTTTTAGATTTAAAAATAATGGAAATAGGTAGGGAAAGAAGAATCTCTATAAATTATTGAAAAAAAAGGCGGGGGGGGCGGGGAAGAAACGGGGTGGGGATGGGGGGAGGGGGAGTTTATGATCTAAAGTTGTTGAATTCAATATTCAGCCCGGAGGGCTGTAAAGTGCCTAGTCGGAAGATAAGGTGCACCTCATCTTCCGACTAGGCACTTTACAGCCCTCCGGGCTGAATATTGAATTCAACAACTTTAGATCATAAACTCCCCCTCCCCCCATCCCCCCATCCCCACCCCGTTTCTTCACCCCCCCCCCGCCTTTTTTTTCAATAATTTATATAGATTCTTCTTTCCCCACCTATTTCCATTATTTTTAAATCTAAAACTAAAACCTTTAGTCTTTCCACCCCACCCCCACTAGAGCTGTACTTTGAATATCCTGTCTTCCATTCTTAATTAGCACTTTTCTCAGACAAATACCACCACCTTCAACACCTCTTTGACCCTTTTGTCTGTGACATCTTTTGATTATCTGCTCATCTCCACAATCACCACACTACACCCTCAATGTCTCTCTCTCCACGCCCCCCCCACCCACCTTAAACCAATTTATATTTCTCCCTTCTTCTAACTATGCTCCAGTTCTGCCGAAGGGCCATGAAGGCTCGAAACGTTAACTGATTTCTTCTCCACCGATGCTGCCAGACCTGCTGAGTTTTTCCAGGTAATTCTGTTTTTGTTTTGGATTTCCAGCATCCGCAGTAGCTTTTAGCTTTTTGTTTTTATCTTAGTCATCAATATACTTGTGTAAGTGTGTCAAGTGTCAAATACTTTACAATTTACAGTTTTATACTTTTTAGGGGAGGTATGCCTGGATCTCAAATGGAGGAAAATCAATCAGGTTTTTTTGTTACAGGTATGCTCTCTTGAATCCCCAGCCCATTCACCCCCCCCCCCCCACCCCCCACGGTGGTTGACAGGGCCGCAACCGTGTCCGGCCCATCTCCTGCGCATCTGCCCTCACACCTTCCTCTCCCTCCCAGAACCATGATAGGGGCCCCCTTGTCCTCACTTATCACCCCATCAGCCTCAGCATTCAAAAGATCATCCTCTGCCATTTCCGCCAAATCCAGCATAATGCCATCACCAAACACATCTTCCCTTCACCCCCCCAGCGGCATTCCGTAGGGATCGTTCCCTCCGGGACACCCTGGTCCACACCTCCATCACCCCCTACACCTCAACCCCCTCCCACGGCACCTTCCCATGCAACCGCAGAAGGTGCAACACCTGCCCCTTTACTTCCCCTCTCCTCACTGTCCAAGGGCCCAAACACTCCTTTCAAGTGAAGCAGCATTTCACTTGCACTTCCCTCAATTTAGTCCATTGCATTCGTTGCTCCCAATGCGGTTTCCTCTACATCGGAGAGACCAAATGCAGACTGGGTAACCGCTTTGCAGAACACTTTTGGTCTGTCCGCAAGTATTACCCAGACCTCCCTGTCGCTTGCCATTTCAACACTCCCCCCTGCTCTCATGCCCACATGTCCGTCCTTGGCTTGCTGCATTGTTCCAGTAAAGCTCAACGCAAACTGGAGGACCAGCACCTCATCTTCCAACTAGGCACTTTACAGCCTTCCGGACTGAACTTTGAGTTCAGCAATTTTAGATCATGAACTCTCTCCTCCATCCCCACCCCTTTTCCGATCCCCCGCTTTTTTTTCCAATAATTTATATAGGTTTTTCTTTTCCCACCTATTTCCATTATTTTTAAATGTATTTCCATCCATTGTTTTATTTCTACCTTTTAGCCTATTTCGATCCCTTCCCTTCATCCCACCCCACCCCCACTAGGGCTATCTGTACCTTGCTTGTTCTGCTTTCTACCCTTAATTAGCACATTCCTTAGATAATATCACCACCTTCAACACCTCTTTGTCCTTTTGTCTATGACATCTTTTGGTTATCTCCACCTATCACTGGCCCTCTATCCAGCTCTACCTGTCCCATCCCTCCTTAAACCAGCTTATATTTCACCTCTTCTATTTTTACTTAGTTCTGTTGAAGAGTCATACGGACTCAAAGTGTTAACTGTGTTCCTCTCTGCAGATGCTGCCTGACCTGCTGAGTTTTTCCAGGTATTTTTATTTTTGTTTTGGATTTCCAGCATCCGCAGTTTTTTGCTTTTATGATTTGGCCAGAGTGGACTTGGAGCAGCCACTTTTAGGTAAATCTGTGTCAGAGCAGAGGGACTCATTCAAGAAGGAAATAGGGAGAGTACAGGGCCAACACATTCCAGTAAAGACAAAGGGTGGGACCAACAAATCCAGGGAACCTTGGATGTCGAGGGATATACAGGATTGGATAAAGAGAAAAAGGGAGGCTTATGGCAGATACCGAGGGCTCCAAACAGCAGAAGCCCTAGAGGAGTATAGAATGTGTAGGGGGGAACTTAAAGAGGAAATTAGGAAAGCAAAAAGGGAGCATGAAAAGACATTGGCAGGTAAAATAAAGGAAAATCCAAAGTTATTTTACAAGTACATTGAGAGTAAGAGGATAAGTAGGGAAAGAGTAGGCCCATTAAGGACCACAGTGAGGTGACCAGGTGTGTAGATGAGGGCAATGCTTTTGACGTGGTCTACTTGGACTTCAGCAAGGCTTTTGATAAGGCCCCACATGGGAGACTGATAACGAAGGTAAGAACCCATGGAATCCAAGGCAAGTTGGCAAATTGGATCCAGAATTGGCTGAGTGGCAGGAAGCAGAGGGTGATGGTCGAGGGGTGTTTTTGTGACTGGATGCCTGTGTCCAGTGGGGTTCCAGAGGGATCGGTGTTGGTTCCTTTGCTGTTTGTGGTATATATAAACGATTTACGCTTGAATGTAGGAGGGTTGATCAGTAAGTTCCCGGATGACACGAAAATTGATGGGGTGGTAAATAGTTAGGAGGATAGCCTTAGATTACAGGAGGATATAGACGGGCTGGTCAGGTGGGCTGATCAGTGGCAAATGGAATTTAATCCGGACAAGTGTGAGGTGATGCACTTGGACAGGACAAACAAAGCACGGGAATACATGATGAATGTGAAGTACCAAGGATCAGAGGGACCTTGGTGTGAATGTTCACCGGTCCCTTAAGCGGGACAGGTAGATCAGGTGGCTAAGAAGGCATATGGGATACTTACCTTTATTAGCCAAGGCATAGAATATGAGAGCAGGGAGGTTATGCTGGAACTGTATAAAACGCTGGTTAGGCCACAGCTAGAGTATTGTGTGCAGTTCTGGAATCTGCATTATAGGTAAGATGTGATTGCACCAGAAAGACTGCAGAGGGGATTTACCAGGATGTTGCCTGAGCTGGAGAGTTTTAGTTATGAGCAGTGACTGAGGTTATTTTCCCTGGAGCAGAGGAGATTGAGGGGAGACGTCATTCAGGTGTATAAAGTTATGAGGGGCGTAGATAGGGTAGACAGGAAGGAACTTTTCCCCTTGGTGGAGGGATCAATAACCAGGGGGAATAGATTTAAGGTAAGGGGATGAGAGGAAGAATTTTTTCACCCAGAGGGTGGTGGGAATCTGGAACTCACTGCCTGAAAGGGTGGTAGAGGCAGAAACCCTCATAACATTTAAGAAGTATTTGGATGTGCACTTATGATGCCATGGCATACAAGGCTATGGGCCTAGTGCTGGAAAATGAGATTAGAATAGTTAGGTACTTGTTTGACTGGTGCAGACTTGATGGGCCGAAGGGCCTTTTTCTGTGCTGTAGCCCTCTGTGACTCTGTGACTCCACAGAACACCTGGCTCATGACACCTGTGCAGAACCAACAGTCGAGGCAACCCAATGCCTTCCATGCCTCAATAAAGGCAACAATAGAGCAGACTATCAGGCTGCTGAAAATGAGGTTTCACTGCTTGGACACCTTAGGTAGAGTGCCACAGTTCACGCCACACAAAATCTCCAGGATCATTGTGGTCTGCTGCACCCTACACAAACTTGTGGAGTGAAGGGGTGAGGATGTTGCAGACGGAGTGATGGAGAAGCTGGATGCCTCCTTAGATAACAAAGAAGTGGAAGAATTTGATATTCATGAGGGAGTAGATGGTGCGGCTGCCACTGCAGCTGCCAGGGCGTTGGAACAACTCGCTATCCAGATCCGTAACAACCTCATCGCAACAAGGTTTCAACCAGAATGAGGCACCTACAGGACCTCCTGAGCTGGTGGAGGGTGCAGGTGGATGACACGATGGCACATCCTCTGAGTGTTGCGTCTCTTCATCCTCTGAGGTGGAGGTGGAGGTGGGGGAAGGCTGCCTCTTCCTATTGGTTTTGCTGCGTGGACCTGCGGTGGAGAACCTACACGTCCAGTTGTCAACACCAGACTGTAGACCACCTCACTCGAATGCTGGCTCACAATCTTCCCATTTCTAATGCCTCCTCTTCAGCGGGTTCAATATGCGAATGTCAGGGATAGCTCCAGCCACTTTACAGGAAACAGGACCTCCCGCCATTCCCAGACGGACTGGAGGAGAACCTGCAGGGAGGCATTGCTGAAGCACAGGGCCACTCAATGTCTGTGCTCACACATTTCTCACTTTATGTGATGGCAGCAGCTGCAGGGATCCAGGTGGCAGGTGGAGAAGGGGTGGCAGTGTTTGCAGTTCCAAGAAGTTCCTCAGACAACAAGAATGATGTTCCTAGCTTGAAGGTAATGAATTGCCTGTCCAGATGCTCTCTAACTATGGTGCCCAAACCTTCGACCTGGTGAGGTGATGGCAGGGCATGGACTTCCTGCCTGTCCCCTCCACAAGATTCATTGTGCTCCTCAACTGTGAGTAGCTAATAGGCTGATTGCTGTACGATCACGCATTGCCAGCCATCCTGCCTACTAGCGGACACGCCACCCACAACCTCGCCACTATTAAAAAATCCCATTCACAATTTCTATTTATGTTTGTTTCACATATACTAGTAACTTTACCTGCCTGACTTTTGCAAACTGGCAGAATGTAAGGATATAGGAACTGTCGTCTTTACTGCTTACTTTCCTATCATGCCTTGTATAACTGAGTTTGAAACTTGGAACCTGGACTTGAGTCCAAAGTTAATCAAATCAAGTGGCCTTTATCCAATAAAGAGGTATTAGTCTCTTTGCAAAAATAAAAATACTACAGATGCTGGAAATCTGAAATAAAAAAGGAAAATGCTGGAGATACTCAGCAGATTGGGCAGCATCTGTGAAGGAGAAACAGAGTTAATGCTTCAGGTTGATCTTTCATCAGAACTGAGTATCTGAGTTGAGCTGGAAGCAATGGGAAAAGCAAAGCTGGTAATCAGACAGCGCCTGATCACATTAACCGCTTGGACTGTGAGTGATATGTCTCATGTTCTTCTGAGATGCCGAGTAGCAATATGTAACTTGATCAAACAGCCAAGTCAGAGAACAGACAGTATACACACTGCCTGATAACAGAAGCCAAAACTGGGAAGTTTCTAATGACCACTGTTTTGATGGTTTAGTGTTCTCATGACTGAAAAGGGTATGAAAATACACATGAAGAAGTATATTGTGCAGAGAGCAGCAAAGTTCATCAAGCTGAGAGATTTTTTCTCTTCATTCATGGGATGTGAATGTTGCTGGCAAGGCCATGTTTATTGCCCATCCCTTGTTGCCTTTGAGAAGATGGTGGTGAGTTGCCTTCCTGAACCGCTGCAGCCCATGTGGTGTAAGTACACCCACAGTGCAGTTAGGGAGGGAGTGCCAGGATTTTGACCCAGCGACTGCGAAGGAATGGCGATATAGCTTTGAGGCAGAACAGTGTGTGACTTGAAGGGGAGCTTGCAGGTGGTGTTTGATAAACAACCATTCATTCCTACACAAAAGCAAAATTCCATGAATGCTGGAGATCTGAAATAAGAACAGAAAATGCTGGAAATGTTCAGCAGGTCTGGTGGTGTCTGTGGAGAGAGAAACAGAGTTAATCCTTCAGGTCGATGAGAGTCCTTCATTCACCAGAATACTCTCTGCTTCCTATCACTTAGCCAACTTCATATCATGCTATCCTTTTCATTCCATGGCTTTTAACTTTGCAGACAAGTCGGTAGCATTTTTAAAAAAAATCGTTCTTGGGATGTGGGCTTCGTTGGCTGGGCCAGCATTTATTATCCATCCCTAATTGCCCTTGAGAAGGTGGTGGTGAGCTGCCTTCTTGAAACACTGCAGTCCCTGTGGTGTAGGTACACCTGCAATGCTGTTAGGGAGAGAGTTTCAAGATTTTGACCCAGCAACATTGAAAGAACGGCGATATAATTCCAAGTCAGGATGGTGAGTGACTTGGAGGGGATGTTGTAGGTGATGGTGTTTGAAAAACAATCATTCACTATGACAACAAAAGCAAAACTGAGAATGCCCTTTGGAAGTCCATGTACATCACATCAACTGCATTACCCTCACCAACCCTCTGTTACAAATTAGTCAAACAAAATTTTCCCATACCAAATCCATGCTGGCTTTCCTTAACTGATCTGCATTTGTCCAAGTAATTTGGATTTGTGAATTTTGCCCTGGATTATTGTTTCTAAATGTTTTCCCACCACTGAGGTTAAACTGACTGGTCTGCAATTTCTGGGCTTATCCTTACACTCTTTTCTGAACAAAAGTGTAACATCTGCAATTTTCCATTTATGGAATCATAGAAGTTTACAGTACAGAAGGAAGCCAATCAGCCCATTGTGCCTGCTCCAGCTGACAAGGAGCCATCTCAGTAATCTTACTTTTCAAATCTTGGGTCGGGATTTTCTGTGCCCGCTGGTGTCGGGTGTGTTTGGTGGTGTGAATGGACAATATGGTGAGAAGGCCAAAAATCAGTTTCACGACGTCATGAAACCAGTTTGTGATCGTCCACTCAGCCCTCGATGGTGGGACACGCTCCCTGCTATCGGACGTTGGGAACCTCATTGTAATACAAGAGAATATCATTATAAGGCCAGCCTGCTGGACTCATCCCCCACTGCTGGATCATCTGCCCACATCAGTGGGGAAACACGCCAATGTGTTTCACAACAGCACACATTAGGCATGCACCTGGTGAGCTGCACCTCACTCGGGACTTCGAGGTTTGTTTGCCTACCTTGCTTCGGGCAGCACTCACAGTCATCAGCGCCAGGCTTCACAGGCAGAGCCACATCACTTTTAGTGGGGCTCAAGGGGAGGTCTCTACCTACCAGACCAGCCATAGGTGGGTGGCTTTACAATGGCTGCAGGGCTAGGGCTTGCTTGGGGAAGGGGGAGAAGTGGCCTCAGGCAAGGGAAGGGGCTGCAGGGCGAGGGCTGTATTGGGGAAGGAGGGTATCCGAGGGTGTGTGTGTGGGGGCACATGTTGATCTGAGAAAGTGGCCTCAAGATGGTGAGGGCTGAGGGGGCAGTCTCCAGAGGAGATGAGGCCAGATGGAGATGTGAGGGTGTCTGTGTGAGAGTGAGTGGTGATGTCCCTTGAGCTGGCAGTGAGTGAGATGCCAGTGAATGTGTGATGGACTTGAGTGTGTGAGTTTAGAGTGATGAGATGGTTGCCATACCCTGGCTGTGTGGATGAGATCATTCATCCTCTATCTACATTGGATGGACAACCTCTTCTGTACAGCATTGCCACTGGTCACCATCGCCTACCAAGCCGGAGAGGTAATGTAACTGCCTCTCCTGCAGCCAGAGCCGGGGTAGAGGACATCACAGTGAGCGTCCATGGTGTCTAAAAGATGCTTGAGGGCTGCAGTCTTCTTGTCTTTCGGGGCCATGGCTTCATTGCTGCAGTCCTGGGCTAGAAGCACTGAGCGCGGCTGCAATTTAAATGCGGTGCCTGGTGTGATGAAGCGTTCATCTGGCATCCACTAATATTCATGATCAGCCCACTGACTCCCACAGTTACCTTAACTACAGCTCCTCACACCCCACTTCCTGTAAGGACTCCATCCCATTCTCTCAGTTCCTGCGCCTCCGTCACATCTGTTCTGACGATGCTGCCTTCCAAAATGGCACTTCTGACATGTCTTTCTTTTTCCTCAACCGAGGTTTCTCCTACTGACAGGGCCCTCAACCGTGTTCGACCCATCCCACGCACCTCTGCCCTCACTCCTTCCCCTCCCTCCCAGAACCATGATAGGGACTCCCTTGTCCTCACACTTCACCCCACCAGTCGCCGCAAAGGAACATCTTCCGCTATTTCTGCCAACTCCAGCATGATGTCACTACCAAACACATCTTCCCCTCACCCCACCCCCTGTCAGCATTCTGTAGGGACCATTCCCTCCGTGGCACCCTTGTCCACTCCTTCACCACCCCCAACACTTCATCCCCTTCCCATGGCACCTCCCCATGCAATCGCAGAAGGTGCAACACCTGCCCCCTTTACCTCCTCCCTCCTCACCATCCAAGGCTCCAAACACTCCTTTCAGGTGAAGCAGCGCGTCACTTGCACCTCCTTCAATTTGGTCTACAGTATTCGCTGCTTCCATTGCTGTCTCCTCTACACTGGGGAGGCTAAATGCAGACTGGGTGACCGCTTTGCGGAGCATACGAATGAGGGGCAGGAGTAGGCCATTTGACCCCTCGAGCCTGCTCCACCATTTAATAAGATCATGGCTGATCTGATAGTAACCTCAAATCTACATCCCACCCACCCCCAATAACCTATCACCCCCTTGCTTACCAAGAATCTATCCACCACTGTCTTAAAAATATTCAAAGACTCTTCTTCCACCACCTTTTTAGGAAGAGAGTTCCAAAGATTCACGACCCTCTGAGAGAAAAAAATTTCACTTCATCTTAATGAGGTGAACCCTTGTTTCTAAATGGGTGACCCCTTGTTTTTAAACAGTGACCCTTAGTTCTAGATTCTCCCACAAGAGGAAACATCTTCTCCACATCCACCCTGTCAAGATCCCTCAAGATCTTATATGTTTCAATCAAGTTGCCTCTTACTCTTCTAAACTCCAGTGGATACAGTCCTAGCCTCTCCAACCTTTCCTCATAAGACAACCCTCCCATCCCAGGTATCAGCCTGGTAAACCTTCCCTGAACTGCTTCCAACGCATTTACATCCTTCCTTAAATAAGATGACCAATACTGTAAACAGTACTCCAGATGTGGCCTCACTGGTGCCCTGTACAGCTGAAGCATAACCTCCCTAATTTTGTATTCAATTCCTCTCACAACAAATGATAACATTCCATTAGCTTTCCTAATTACTTGCTGTGCCTGCAGACTAGCCTTTTTGCGATTCTGCACTAAGACACCCAGATCCTTCTGCATCTCAGAGCTCTGCAATCTCTCAGATAATATGCCTCTCTTTTATTCTTCCTGCCAAAATGGACAATTTCACATTTTCCCACATTATGCTTCATTTGCCAGATATTTGCCCACTCACTTAGCCTATCTATGGCCAGAATTTTACGTTGGGTGTGCGGGCATGTGCCCAACACGTCCCAGCATAATGTGATGTGCGATGACATCGGGTGTGCGTCCTGACTTCACCACACACCCTCGTGATATTTCGCTAGGCGGGTGTGCGATGAAAATGGAGGCGCGCCCGCCATTAATTAATGGGGCAGTTAAGGCCCTTGAGGCACAAACTGTCTAAGAGTTTGTGTAGCCCGTGCGATTTTCAGGGCATCACACAGGTGCAACGGGCAGACGGTTAGGCCACATTTTCAAAAACCTCATCCACAGGTGGGATAAGAGGGGTGAGTGGGCTTGCTAATGCGAGCTGTTTGTACTTTAGCTTATAAGCTGCTGCTGCTTGCATGAACAAGACAACTTCATTTCGCTTCAGAGCTGCTTTGACAATAAATAAGAGGCTTCAGTTCTGGACTCCGGAGGAGTCACACCACTTCGGTCCTTCCAGGTATCAGACAGCCTTCCCTTACCATGGGGATTGTGGTCTCCACTAGAGGCACCTCCTCTGAGGAGGAAGAGAGGGGCAGAAGGGAGAGGAGGCCAGGTGTCCCAATGCAGCTTCCAGGGGAGAGACCTGTGGGAGGAGAGGCACAGGCACAAGGGGCGCAGAGCCAGCAGGTAGTCCAAGATGGAAGGGGCTGCAGAAGATGCCACTATCCAGCTGCCAGGGTTTACAGGCGGCGATGCAGCTACCTCAATATGTCCGAGGTGTAATGCTGAAGGAGGCTCCGCCTCTCCAGGGAGACCGTGACCTCCATTTGTCAGATGATTGGGCCTGAGATCAGCTCTGACTGTGTGGGTGGACACCTCATGCCAGTGGCTCTGAAGGTCACAGTGGCCTCAACTTTTATACCTCTGGCTCTTTCCAGGGGTCAGTGGGGGATCTGTGTGGAGTGTCCCAATCAGCTGTCCACAGTTGTGTCAAGCTGGTGACAGAAGCTCTGTTCAGGCAGGTACTGACCTTTATTCATTTCCGTACGGACGAGGTCAGCCAGGCTGAGCGAGCCAGAGGCTTTGTAGCGATTGCTGGGTTCACCCGCATCCAGGGTGCAATCGACTGCACACGTATGGCCATCAAGGCGCCAGAGGGTGAGCCCGGTGCCTTCGTCAACAGGAAGTGATTCCACTCCATGAACGTGCAAATTGTGTGTGTCCACAGGATGCAGATTCTGCAAGTCTGTGCAAGGTACCCTGGCAGCTCCCATGATGCCTACATTCTGAGACACTCCCAGGTGCCGAGGCTCTTCAGTGCTCCAGCCCGGCTGGATAAATGACTATTGGGTGACAAGGGCTATTGTTGAAGAGATGGCTCATGATGCCTCTCCGCCATCCAAGAACCGAGGCAGAGCAGCGTTATAATAGGAGTCATGCCTCCACAAGGGCGATGGTAGAGAGGACCATAGGTCATCTCAAGGTGCGCTTCCGTTGCCTGGACCGTTCAGGGGGTGCACTGCAATACCCCCCAGATTGTGTGTCGGTGATAGTGGTTGCATGCTGCATTCTCCACAATCTGGCACTGGAAAGGGGGGACTCAGTGAAGGAAGATGTTGATGCAGCTGCTCTGGCAGCAGATGATGAGTCCAATAGTGAGTCCGAGCATAAGCACGCTCAGGAGAATGCTGAGGGGATAGACACTGTCCTGCACACATGGTCACCAGGGATACTGGAAGCGTCCATTACTTCCCACATAGCACAAGAGGAGTATATCACGGGTGTGAGCTCTGCTGCCATGACTTCCCTTTAGATTAAGCTCATTAGTTACTCCCTTTAAAGAATATTAACTATGTTTGGGGCCTTATTCCACTCCAAAAACTCCCACCACAGTCCAAAGTCCTCACCTTATTTTGTTTAAGCTAATGGACTGCAGCAGTTTAATTAGTAGAAAAAGTAGTAGAAGTACCCACCTGACCCTACTTCCCAATCAGCTGCTCCTCTAGGTCGGCGTCACTTTTGTATCCTGATGTCACTTTGAACTCCACCGCCTGAAGGTCCTGAGGGTATGCCTCTCCTCTCCAGTTTCAGCCTCTGCTTTTTGCATCCTTTTATACCGCTCTCACTGGCCTCTCCTTTCTGGTCTAAAACTCACCTTCTTCCAACCCTAATAGCAACTTTTAGTTATTTGCTAAATTAAAGAAAGGCTGGACTTTAGATAGAATTTAACCCTTAATTTAACCCTTAAACTTCCTCGGTCACCAATCTCCAACTGAAGCTCTCTACTGCAGCCAAACAGCACTCCTGTGCAGACAAAGTCATCACTATACGATCAACACCCGTGCCCAGGCTCTGCAACTACTATTACCTAACTTTCCTAACCCTGCTGCTATGTCTTGGTGCTCCCCGGACATCCATAGTAGGGGTGGAGGCAGCCTGCTGACCGCTACACCCTGTCTGTGATGACTTTGGTGGGCGTCCTGTGGAGGGCTGAGACCTGGAGGGCCCCGGCCTGCTTTCAGGGTCCTGCTGTGTGGCAGTTGCACCCTCCTCAGCCTGTGGAGATGGAGCTGCTGAGGTCACAGGAAGAGGGGATTCGGATGGGCTTGTCACTCCCGGAGTCACTTGGGTGGATGGCCCCGGAGTGTGCACCTGCTGATCCTCCTCCCTCTGGGTGCCTGAGGGCCACTGGCTGACTCCATGAGCAGAAGGGTAGCTGGAGTGAGATCGCGCTGCCTAGCACCCCTCTCATGTACACACTGTTGGAGGCCAACTATGGCATCAGCGATGGAGTTAAACCCATGCAGCAGTGCAGGAGCAAAGTCCTGGACCAAGGTCTCCATGATGGCTGCCATCCTGCCAGTGTTGACCTCGGTACGTTGCAATGCCGATGCTATCACCTCAGCCTGAAGACGGACAGACCCCTCCATCGTGCCTTGCAATCTGAGGAGTGCAGTGGACATCCCTTCCTGATGTTCCCGAGCTTGCCTTTGCAGCTCCAGCAACTGTGACATGATCGAGTCCAGAGGCTCCTCATCTGACTTGGACTCAGAAATTTCTGGTCTCCAGCAGTCCTCCGAGTGCCGGGGACCTGGGAAGTCACTGCCTCCGCCTGCTGTGGATCACAGTGCAATGTGCTCACCAGATTGTGAACGCGAGGCTACTCTAAAGCTAGGTCCCACTGTCTCTGCGCTGGTGGAGGGTGTGGGTGAGCACTGTGATGGGCCTTCAGGGAGGATGCCTCCAGATTCCCCTTCAGAGGTTTCTTTGGGGCTTGATTGGAGGCCCTGGGTTATGGACTGTGTTGGCTATTTGGCAGATGTGCCTGCGAAAGCAAGGGGAGATAATTAGTGCATGGCAGTGGCCTGTGTAAGAGGACACATCACTCAGGGCATGGTTGTCTGATGGATGTTGCACTGCTGGATCCTCACTTGGTAGAGCAGCACCAATATCACCGTCAGCACAGGACCGGTCCCAGTCATCGCTGGCCAGCTGGAGGGCTCTGTTTTCAAATTCTGTCAGAACTTTGAATTCCAGCATCCCTCCACCTGTCTGCAACCTTTCTCTCCTGTTGTGAGCCAGTTTGTTCTGCATGGATAGAGATGGGGAGAGTGTATCAGGACGCCTGCCGGGCCAGATGATAAGTATGCCTGGCCTGTGTGGGCGGTGAGTGGTTCCATGGACGGGATGAGGACAATGATGGTGTGTGTGAGAGAGTGAATGGTGATGTCCCTCACACTGGCTGTGAGTGAGGGCCCTGTGGATGTGTGATGGGTTTGAGAGAGTGTGTGTTGGGAGTGATGAAAAGAGTGACTTACCCTGGCGGAATGGAAGAGATCATTCATCCTTTTGCGGTTGGGTGCTGTCCTCCTCTGCAGGGCATCTGTGCTGACCACCGCTGCCCCTGCCTCCCAAGCCAGGCTGGGTGACTTCGCTGCCCATCCTATGGCCAGAGCAGTGGTAGAACACATCCCATTGGGCCTCCACGGCATCCAGCAGTCGCTCGAGGGACCCGTTATTGAAGCAGGGACTGCAGCCTTTTCCCTTTGCTGGCCGTGGCTCCCAGTTAGCGGTGGTGAACTGGTGGCAATGAGCGCTTTGCTGGTGGCTGCCTTTTAAAGATGGTGTGATGCAACAGCAGGGTGATGGAGAGCGGGCGAACGAGAGCCCACCTGCCTTGGAAACAACGTGTTTACTAGGAATGCATAAGTAATGAGGCGGGCTAGGGGAGATACAGCGTGAAAACCCGCCATTTTTGTTGGCTGGTAGGAATCCATTTTACCCACCCGTTACTGCACTTAGTGCAATTCTGGGAAAATTCCGCCCCAAGTCTCGATCGTTAATATATATCAGGAAATACAAGGATCTCAATAGCGACCCCTAGGGAACTCCACCACAAACCTTCCTCCAGCCTGATAAATGTCCATTAACCACGACTCTGCATTGATGTTGCTACTGTCCCTTTTATTCCACGAGCTATAATCTTTTTACAAGTCAGTTGAGCGGCATTGTACCAAATGTGTTTTGAAAGTCCATGTACACCACATCAACAGCATTGCCCTCATCAACCTTCTCGGTTACCGCTTCAAAAAACTCTGGCAAGTTAGTTAAACACAACTTCCCTTAAATACATTCTGGCTCTCCTTAATTAACCTGCATTTGTCCATGTGATTATTAATTCTATCCAGAATTATACTTTCTAAGAGTCTCCCCACCACCAAAATTGAACTGACTGGTCTGTAATTGCCGGGCTTACCCTTACAGCCTTTTTTGAACAGGGGCATAATGTTTGCAATTCTCCAGCCCTCTGGCACCATCCTTGAGTCTAAGGAAGACTGGAAAATTACGACCAGCGTCTCTGTAACTTCCACTCTCACTTGCTCCGACCCAAAATAATTGCTTGTGGGAAGTGGCTACTTTAAACTCAGGTGAGGATGATTGTTGAGGGAGAGCTCCCAACCTGAGGTAGCCCCAAAATGGGGTTATAGTTATAAGCTGCTTCAACACAGGTCCATAGCCAGTGGAGGCAGTGACAGCTGAAGTCTCTGACACTCGGATGACTGCTGAAGACCAGGTCCCTGTTGAGCTCTAAGCAGACGACGAACCTCTGGATTCGGCTTAAAAGACCTGTTGACATTGCAGAGAGAAGCAGGGGAAAAATTAGGCAGAGTTTCTGGAGGCCATGTGCAGACTGGACTGAAGGCTGGAGGAGTCCTTCCACATTCTGCCTGCTGGCCTGGCTCCAGCATGCGAGCACTTGGCTGCCTCCATGGAAAGGGTTGCACTCACCTTGGAGACCCAGGTCCAGCAGAATGCACAGTTCCTGCTGGATGTGTGCTCGGACCTACATTCTGGCTCTAGCCATGGGTGCAGTGCAGCAGTGGCCAGGCCAGAGGCGGCTGGGGCACCTCGACCTCCCTCCAGATGCCCCTTCTCCTCAAGCAGTCAGGGAGGTGCCATGGGGCATCCACAGGGTGAAGGTGTGCTAGCCAGTCAGATTGGGGGCTTTGTCCCAGGACACTCCAAGGGTGCCCTCCTGCTCCACCACCCCTCTGCCAGTGACCCCATTAACTCCAGCAGGTCAGGCTGAGGAAGGTGCACCTGGGCCCGAGCAAGAGACCCTTAGCAGGCCGGGGCCCTCAAGGATTCGAGCCACTAAAGATCGCCCGCCAAAGTCATCACAGCCAACAGGGCACAGCAGTCAGCAGGCTGCCTCCACCTCAGCTGCAGATGTCGGGGCTGCACCAAGATGTAGCGATAGGATAAGAAATATTTAGAAGTATTAAAGACACACAGGCTGGCACTCATTTGGAGACAGGTGTACATTCATTGTAAATATTTCATGCTATTCTAAATATATGTTCAGTTTTAACTGTTTGGAAGTTTGATGAATTCCTTCTTGCTAATAGTTGCTTCATTGGCCATGGGCATTTAAGACTGAGGAATGTTGGCCTCCATCAAAGTCCGATCAGGAACTCCTATAGATTCAATTCTCCCGCATTCTCACCACAGCGATTTGTCTATAATCCCACATGTGCAAGATTAAACACTGGCCATCAGTTGTCAGTGTGCTGCCTGGCCACTGTTCATGTCAGCCATTTCTTGCAGCTCACCAAGTTCTGACCTCTGAAAATGTGTTCATTGAGGTCATTGCATCTCCTGCTGCAGTTGCCCTGTCAGTGGTGGGTGGATAGCACGATTACTCAAGGGCAGTTAAATCTGTGAGTGGCAAGGTTCGATGTAGATGCAATTTCAGGGTTAAGAGACTGAAGTTCGGCTCTGTCGTCTTGACAGTTGAAAACCAGAGGCCTCCCTAACTGTCTGGAGGAAGATGTGGTGGGCATGCTCAATTGTGAATGTCCTTCCTTGATGATTTGTCATTTGTAGTTAACATGCAGCCAAACGAAACAAGTGAGGAGGCAACAAGCACATTAGCCTTGACTGCAAGAAGGATTTGAGTGTAGGATTTAAGAACTGTGCGTGCACTTGGCTGACACCTTTGTCAGATCTCACATGGAGAATTGTTTGACTTGTTCGTCATCCTTATCAAGGGTGTCACTAGACCTTGGATAAAGGGTTAGCAATCAAAGTGATTTGGACCTCATTGAATGACAGGGCTTTTGGTGCATGAGGAAAGTGAGTGTAGAGTGAGCCTGTGTGCTGGACTCTGTCGAGGACTGTGAGGCTATCAATGTGCATTGTCATCTCTAACAGGCCTCTGCAGGGTCCATGCAGGAAAGATTTTTACCTTGGCTGGGGTGTCCACAATGACGGATCATGGTCTCACACTAATGCTAAGGCCAACTAGGAATGAGACTTGTAAGAGTCTCTATGATTGCAAGGTCTGAAGTGGTTGCACTTCAGCAACCCCATAGTCCAGGTGAGGCACTCTAAGTGAGTTGACTACAGAGATACCTCGAAACTTATAGGTATGATTAAGAGGTCAAGGGATATGTGTTTAAGATGTGCAAATGGTGATCGGGGGGGCAGGAGCACATTCATCCTGCATCATTGTGCAGTGAGGAACAACCTCAAGGGGCAAGATGGTACTCTCCTGCTGCTTCTCCTTGTTGAACCATCTTTGTGGTTCTGCCTGAAAGAGTTATCTGCCTGGTCGGCACATCTTTGGAAACAGGTGTCAGGGTGATATGAGTGCATTCCTGGCCAGTTATGGCGTCAGACCGCTTATAAGCTGCTTTGCAAACTGACTTTGTGAGGGCATAGGTGATATCACTATTCTAGTTAAAGTTGCCTAAAGTTATGGGAGAACGGAATGATGTTTAGGTTCTACAGCAGCTATTTACTGCCAGGGCTCAGCATTTAACTGCAGTTTATGGCATTCAATGATCAAGCCAACTTGAGGGGACATAGTGGGTGGTGCTATTTTACCCGCCCGCTACCGCACTTAGTGCAATTCTGGGAAAATTCCACCTAGGGTGTTGTTTATCACCAGTTCCCTTCAACGTCCTTGCAGAAGCAATGATCAAAGGAGCGTTTGAAGACATAGGATCTGGTGCTAAGATTCGGGGAGTGGGGCAGTGATGGACTGTGACATGGGTTAGATTTGTGGATGACGGAGCACTTGCAACAAGTAGAGAAAAGAATTGCAAGAACTAGTAGACAGACTAGAAAAAGCAGGCTGGAACTTTGAAATTAAGGTGCACATTGGCCAAACCAAAGTGATGCAAATCTCAAAATCACCTAGAAATATTCATAAATTTATTGAAGGAAAAGAACTAGAACAGGTGGAAGAATTCAAATATTTAGGAAGCATAATATCTTTTTTTTTTAAACTTGTTCATGGGATGTGGGCATCACTGGCTAGGCCAGTATTTACTACCCATCCCTAGTTCAGGGGGCATTTAAGAGTCAACCACATTGCTGTGGGTCTGGAGTCACAACCAGATACTGGCATTAGTGAATCAAATGGGTTTTTACAACAATGGTTTCGTGGTCATCATTAGACTTTTAATTCCAGAATTTTATTGGATTCAAGTTCACCACCTGCCAAGGTGGGATTTGAAGGAAGGTCCCCAGGGCACTCCCTCGAGTCAGTGGATTATTAGTCCAGCAACAATACCACCACCCCATCGCCTCCCAACGGAAGAAGCAGTAAAGAAATAAGAGCAAGGATATCAATGGGAAAGTTTGTATTTAGTAAGGAGAGACAGTTGCTCACCAGAAATCTGACTAAACAATTCAACAAGTAATTTGTAAAGAGCTTGATTTGGAGTGTTGTTTTGTAAGGATTGTAGACATGGGTCTTAGGTAAGGAGAGCAACTTTCTAATAGTTTTGAAATGTGGGTTTGGAGGAGAATAGAAAGGATCAGCTGGACAGAGAAAAAAAGAAATGATGAAATGCTGAGGAGAGAGAATAAACCAAGAAATTTGTTGAATGTAATTAGAAAGAAGCAGAGAGCCAAGGGGGAGGACACATCTTAAGAGGAAAGGGACTAGTAAGAGACATTATGGATGGAAGTTTTCACGGGAAGAGAGGAAGAGGAAGGAAGAGAATATCAATATTGGATGGCTTAAAAATTGAAGGAAGTTATTGGAAAATGAAAAGACTGGCACGGGACAGAGACACATGGTGAAGACTATGAGCCAAGGGCCTGCCTTCTGGGGAGATGGTGGCATAGTGGTAATGTCACTGGACTAGTAATCCAGCTGCCCAGGCTAATGCTCTGGGGACATGGGTTCAAATCCCACCAAGGCAGCTGGTGGAATTTACATTCAATTAATAAAATCTAGAATTGAAAGCTAGTCTCAGTAATGGTGACTGCGAAACTATCATTAATTGCTGTTTTTTTTAAAAAAACCATCAAGTTCACTATTGTCCTTTAAAGATAGAAATCTGTCTTACCTTACAAGTGACTCCAGACCCACAATATGTGGTTAACTCTGAAATGGTCAAGCAAGCCACTCAGTTCAAGGGCAATTTGGGATGGGAAACAAATGCTGGCCTTGCCAGTGATGCTCACATCCCATGAAAGAATAAAAAGTATGCCCAATGCAGTATGCACTGGATTGTATTATTGGGCCTAGGGTCTATAACTCCAAAGAATGAGAGGGGATGGTCATTGAAATGTACAAGATTCTGACAGGAATGGACAGAGTGGATGCAGGGATGATGTTTCCTCTGGAGGGGGTTAGACCATTTAGGACTGATATGAGGGGAGACTTCTTCACTCAGAGGATGGTGAATGTGTGGAACCCAAGTCACTGAATATATTTAAGGAGGAAATAAATAGATTCTTGAACTCTAAAGGTGTCAAGGGTTAGGGGGAGAGAGGGGGAGTTTGGCGTTGAGATAGAGGATCAGCCACGATCATATTGAATGGCGGAGCAGGCTCGAAGGGCTGAATGACCTGTTTCTATTCTCTATGATGATAGTGTTTAATTAAAATCAACAGCATATTTAACTGAGTACAGAAAATTAACACTACATTCAATCACTTCAGCATTCTATTATTATATTTAGTTATGGTAATAGGCCGTTTACGTTGAAGCAGGATCGGGATATTATTTCAGTTATAAAAATAAAAAACTACTGCGGATGCTGGAAATCCAAAACAAAAACAGAATTACCTGGAAAAACTCAGCAGGTCTGGCAGCATTGAGGACTCGAAACGTCAACTCTTTTCTTCTCCGCCGATGCTGCTAGACCTGCTGAGTTTTTCCAGGTAATTCTGTTCTTGTTTTTTATTATTTCAGTTAATGTATCTTGGATTCATTGTTTGTTAAACGGGTGTAGCTAATTTCACTGATTGCACAACTGGGGTCACAGGAGAATTTCCTCGCTATGAAATACGGTTTTCTTGAATCTTTTACATTACAGACTCTGACAGACTCGGTGCGGTCTCAAAGGAGTTTCTCTGCTGGCAAATAATGCCTTCGTCACAAATAGTTTTGAAGATAAAAGACACTTACTGAGCTCTCCACACAGTCATTGGGGTTCCAGGTGAGTCTGGTAATACTATTCGCTTCAGCTAGTTTTACACTCCATCGATTTGGGTTTGTTTTCCCAGTCGAAAAGAGCCCCTGATCTGATTTGTTTGTTCTGTTTGCCCTTCAGATGTTCATTTAACGTCAAGTATTTATGAAAGGACAGTGAACTCTGAGCGTTAATAGGGACATTAATGGTTGTATTCTTTCATTTATGTCATAACCTTGTCAAGCTGCGCAGTAGATCCTCAATGTGCGTTGAAATAGTTGTTATATTATTCAGACTTGGAATGATTGTTGAGAACTATTGGATATGAAAGAACTGCCCGCGGCGCACAATGTACAACCCTGGTGTAAAATGCTTGATCAAATTCTGCAACTCCTCGGTTTCAGGCACATTTCACGTTGGATGAAGTGGGTTTATTTTCTCCCGCCTTACGATCTGTATTTCCATAACCATTTCAGGATGATTACAAGTACAGAACACATGGGACCTGGTACCGTAACACACTCTTTGTGCTTTTAATGTTATCCTTCAATTCGATTATCATCAATTAATTTCCCTTTGAGAGAATGTTTGATGATGGACGTAGTCTCTGTCTTGCCTGTTATATATTATTTCAGTTGTTTATCTTGGATTCGTTGTTTGTCTGTTAAACGGGTGTAGCTAATTTCACTGATTGCACAACTGGGGGTCGCAGGAGAATTTCCTCGCTATGAAATACGGTTTTCTTGAATCTTTTACATTAAGGACTCTGATAGAGCCGTCACACACTCGGGGCAGCCTCTGAACCATCTCTGACTGCACTTTCATGATTCCAGTGGGTTTAAAGTGCTGTGCCTGCTGAAGTTAGAATGATTTCAAGGTAAATTTTCACACGTGAACCAAAGTCACATTTCGCTTGAAACCTCAAATGTTTATTTTTTGCGTGTGTTATCACATCTTGGACAGTTAGCGTGCAATTATTTGTGAAGCAATGACAATGTTTACCCGGCTGAAAAAGGCTACAGTATTTCCATCAAGGGGCTAAACGCTGTGAACTGAAGCAAAATGTGGTAAATTCGTTTAAAAGGCAGTTGGAAAATCACATATTAACGTCCAAAGAACCATATATAGCGAAACTGTAATTGCAAATTGTGTTACTGACCGAATGATTAAAGATTTTCTTATTCTTCGGATGTGGGCTTCGCTGGCTAGGCCAGCATTTATTGCCCATCCCTTATTGCCCCTGAGAAGGTGGTGATTATTCTTATTTTAAGAATTAATCACATTACTCAAATCTATTATATAATTAGTTAATTGCTAACAGAATTTAAACATTCACTGATGAATGCTAGTGAGTAATGAACTTCTGACGACAATGAATAAGCAAGGAAATGGTTCCCTGAATTCACGTGCGCGGACATCACCGAGTATCCTTTTGATCTTTCCAAGTTCGCCCTGGCCTGTCACACACCTGATCTCACCCACCCCCTAACCGGCTCAGCCTTTTTGCTCCTCTTTCAGATCAACTGTTCCAGGATCACCCTCCGACGCTGCTCGCCTCCTGTCCAGTAGCTGCTTTCTTGCCTCGGCTACTTGGGGCTACATTCCCTGCCTCTTCATCGGGTTGACCGAATCTTCCATTGCGGTTACATGTCATTCATTGTCACCTTTCTCGCCTCTGCGATGATATGAAATTTAACTGGAAACTCAATTCTCTCAGGGCCACATTGTACTTTTAAATTCCCACATACATCATTTAACTTTCCTTACCATTCCACATCCTCCATCTGCCCATTCCACATCCCAGTCTGCACAAGGGTCTCAGAACCCACAAGCAGTCCCGCCTCTGGACTCGGTGCAGAATTGGCTGTGATCGGCTAATTCAGCAGAAGGAGACTGGCCTGAAACTCCCCTCATTTCTGTAGTTGAGGCCCTGATTGAATAAACTCACGGACCAATCAGCAATAGTTAAAAGAACCAATAGGTTTATTAATTGATGGGATGCAAGGCCAGCATTTATTTCCCACCCCTTACTGCTCTTGAGAAGTTTTACATCACTGCTTTTTACATCACTGAATTCTGTGTTGTGAAGATGCTCCCACAGTGTTTCTTTTTGTGGTATGGAATCCAAAATTTGGACCCAGTGACAATGAAGTTTCCAAGTCAGGATGGTGTGATTTGAAGGAGAACTTGCAGGTGCTGGTGTTCCCAGGCACCTGCTGCCCCTTCTCCTTCCAGAAGGTGGGGGTTTGGGAGGTGCTGTGGTGAAGGTTTGGTAAGATGCTGCTGTCCATCTTGGAAATGGTACACACTGCAGCCACAATGCCCGGATTGTGGGGAGAGTGCATTTATAAGGTGGTGGTTGGGCTGACAATGAAGGTAACTCTCGTTCACTAACACAAAAGCAAAACACTGTAGAATGTGGAAATCTGAAATAAAAATGCAAAATTCTGGAAATACTCTGGCAGCATCTGTGGAGAGTCAGTTAGCATTTCAGACCTTCTGAAAGGAAAACACTAAATTGTTAGCTGTGTTTTGCTCTCTCCACAGATGCTGCCAGCCCTGATGAGTAATTCTGGCATTTCTTATTTGGATTTCAGATTTCCAGTATCTGCAGTACTTTGCTTTTGTATCAGTGTTTAATTTATTATCCCTTCACTTCCAGGAATGCCAACCTCAAGAAGTTTTGCTCTTCTCTTTGACAGTTCCGATGAAAGATCATCAATCTGAAACATTGGCTTGGATCTTCTGGTCAGCAATGGAACATGGCTGCACATCACTGACCTGATTTAAAATTGCATGCTTATGTTTTGTGCAGCAGCCTTTGGACCTCCAGCAGGGTTCCAGAGACCAGCTAAGTCAGAAAGCCTTGTGGTGAATTGCAATTGCAGTGAAGCCACATCCCCTCTTTTGTCATAAACTGAAGACAAACCTCTTGAGGTCTGTCTTCAGTTTGTTGAACTGCATAGGTTTAAATATTCCTGCTATTATAAGCATCCCCCAATCAACCCTACGTTCCCCAACAATGTTCACTCACCCACCTGCATCCCTCACCCCCTTCCCAACAATATTCACATTGACCAGATTAAGGAGCCAGGAATTCTAGATGGTCAGTGGGGACAGGGTGTGCTGGTGGGTGAGCATTTTTGGGTGGGGCTGTGGGGGATGAGCATTATCAGGAGGTCAGGGTGAGGATTGTTGAGAGAGGTTGGGAGGGGGTGGGGGAGTAAGTATTGTTAGGAGAAATGGGCTGTGGTGAGAATTGCCAGTAGAGTGGTTGGATACTCTTTCGAGTTACCAACAGTCACAGGTTGCAACTTCTTTCGAGTACAATCACAATTCTTGGTTTTCCAGGAGTGGGACATGAACCCACAACCCTCTGATTCAAAGGCGAGGGTGCTATAGAGTGGTTGGATGGTGAACATCGTTGGGAAGAGGTGGGGATGAGCATCGTTGAGAGGGGGTGGGGGGGAGTAAGCATTATCAGAGGTGTGAGAATGAACATTGTCAAAAGTGTGGGTTGGTGAGTATTGTCAGGGTGAGCATTGTCGAGGGTGTGGGACATTGGGAAGCTTGGTTGGTGGGTGGGTGTTAATTGTTCAGGTTTAATTGTTTTTTTTTAAAGCCTTCCTGATGCTGTTCCCACAGTTTGTCACTGTCCAATGTCTGAAATTAACAGCAGCAGAACCCTGGGGTAAATTTCCACTTCAGTATACAGTATCAAGCCTGTAAGATTTTGGGTTCAGGAGCCACAGATACCTAAGATAGGCAGCCGAGTATTTGTAAGTAATTTTAAGGTTGTTTATTAAGAAGCACAAATTTAGATTTGCTGCATTAGACAAATAGACAGGAAGAGTATACAACCTGTATCAGTTGAGAGTGGTTCACTGATCCCAGAGGATGAACAGATGGTTGGCACAGAGCTATGTTGATCTCAGTAGCTTGTGCTGGCAGAATTCTGCTGTCTAGACAAAGTATTCAGGAACTTTTCCATTATCTTCTTCGCTCTCTCCTGGTCCACCTTCCATTTGAAGAAGGCAGCTGCCTGACGAGTCCTGCCCCATGTCTCATTAATATGCTGTATTTCTAGGGGTTGGTAGTTTACCCTATGTCAATTACTTGTTTGAACCTTTCTAACCAATGAATAGAGGACAGATATTCAAGATGTCAGAATGGTCACCTCCCCTTGTCCATCACTTAGCTCGAGGTTGCTTTATAGTTTACCACATGTTGGAGGCTATTTGTGAGATATAGGGGTACTCGGGGAACCAGAAGGCCCCTTGTTATTGGTTCAGGAATGCTTGTAGAGTCCAGTGACCTCAGTGTGAGGAGCACAAGCTTTGTGACCTTTATTTCTACTATGTATTGGTCCCTGACTCCTTAAATTATTTATATTTTTTTCAGAGACAGAGAATTAATGCTGTGCTAGCTAATTCCATTAGAGTTCCATACAATTCTAAAGAATATCATTTCATAAAGGTCCCTATTTCTTACAACCAAGTTTCCAACACTAAGGTGAGTGTTGGATTCATTGTTGGAGGGGCTGGGCAGCTTCCTGGGTATTTCAGACTTCCTCAGGGTCCCAATGCACAACAGCGGCAAAAGTCTCAACTTATACTGCTGTTGCTATTGGAAGATCCAGGCCATTAACTCTGTTTCTCTCTTCACGGATGCGGCCAGACCTTATAAGTGTTTCCAGTACTTTCTATTCTTATTTAGTTCCCACTCATTGTTCCTTTATGATTTCATCAGGATTATTCCAATTTCCCCGTCAATTATTAGTTTACTAACTCTATTTTAAACCAATGCGGTGTTACGGGGATAAATTTTTCCAGGTCCAGACGAGTCGGTATGACTCTTCATCAGAACTGAAAGAGCCATGTGGACTCGAAACGTTAACTCTGTCTTCCTCTCCACAGATGCTGTCGGACCTGCTGAGTTTTTCCAGCAATTTTTGTCTTTGTTTCAGATTCCCAGCATCCGCAGTATTTTGCTGTGGGCAGTTTTAATGCTCTATTCCAAAATCTGAAGTTCGTGTTGTTTAGAGCAGGGAATGTAATCAAATATGGAAATAATGTCAGAATTAATCAAATTACAGATTTAATGTGCAAAGCTGTGCAGTTTTAATAAGTATTATTTATTTTTAAAAATTCACTGATTTTTATAATATGGATCTGTTGACTGTTAATTCGAATTTCTTAACTAAATAAGTAGTTGTTGCCTTGAAAAAGAAATAAACTCTTTAAAATTCTACAATTAGGGAATGATTTAATAGATATTATTTGATTAAATTTATTCATCTATTATTTTGGGGGTGTTCAGTCATTCTCCTCTCCAGCTTCTTAATCCTGGTGCATGCATTCATTCTACCCAATCCACAGTCAAATGTTCATTTTAACTATAAAACTATCCGATCTTGCCATCACACGTGAGTAAGTAAATTCTCATCCATGTATACAGCAGTAAAGCTGTGAACTTCATAAAATTCCTGTTAATCACCCGGCCAGAGTTTGAAATTGGAAGTTAGCCTTCCTGGTTCTATCTTGAGAAGGAACAAGTTTCTACTCCTCCTTCCATTTGATGAGCCTCGCTACAAAGTCTAGGGGCAGGATATTAAGCTCTGCGTGTGGGCGCGTGCCCAATCCGGCCGAGTGTAAAATAACGCGATGACGTCAAGCGAGCATTCTGATGCCATTGCGTAGTCCCGCGTTAAGGCCTGTTAAGGCCATTATAAAGGTAATTAAATTCAAAGTTACGCTGCCCGTCCAACCTTCAGGCGAAAAGGCCAAACGGCCTTTGCACTTTTTAGCAAACCTCATCCGTGGGAGGGTTGAGATTCCCTAAAGCAGATAAAAATTACATAACTTTTTACACTTGAAAACATGTCCCTGCTCATGTGACAGAGTCATATGAGGGGACATGTTTTATGACATTTTTATTTCCTTTTATTATTTTTTTAGACAGCGCTTCATCTCTCTGAGGCACAGAGCTCGGCTCAGCTCTCCACTTCCTCCCCCCACCACCCCCCCACACCCCCCCCCCCCCCCCCCCCAACTCGCACAGGCAGTGCTGAGTGCTGCCGCTCGCGTTCCACACTGGGTAGGCCTTAATTGGCCCGCCAGTGTGAAATCGCTGTGTAGTGCTGACCACGGGCAGCGGTCAGTTTCCCGCCCACTCCTGTCGAACCCGCCCACCAAGTGCAAAATTCTGCCCCAGGTGTATGGACCTGGGGTTTGAATACTGTAAATTTACATGTGAGAAAATTCTACCTGAAGGATTTGCAATTCAGAAGGATGCATTTGGCCATTTGTGTCTGTGCAGGATCTTTGCTAGCGGACTATACAGGACTATTCATATTGTTCTGCATTCTGCCCATTATGTCTACATCAGTTTTAAATATATAGGGCGGAATTTTCCGGGCGTGATGGGCGGCGCACACGGAAAATATGGCGCAACCTGCTCCACGACAGTGTGAAGGCAGATCGCCATCGCCTGCTCAGTCCGCCAACAGCGGGCCGTGTTTCCCGTCAGCGGTCAGCGGGGAGCTAATTGTAATACGTCAGCCTATAATTAAAGGCCATCCTGCCAGGCTCTTAGCCCCCGCTGTACTGTCCGTCCTGTCAACGTTTCACAACAGCACACAGGCGACGTGCACTTGGTGCCCTTCACTTTGGGGGAACTGAGGTGAGTGAACAGCAGCGTTCACCACAGCTCACCTGCTGTTTACAGGTCCCAGGGGTGCCGGGGATTGGGGGGGCGTGGGGCAACTGATGCCTGGCCCCGGAGACGACTGCTGAGGGATGTGGGGTGTCGGGGCGGCAAATGCTGGCCAGCCTCGGAGGTCACTGCTGAGGGGAGAGTGGGGTCAAGTGCTGCCCAGGGGCTGCATCCCTCGCACAGGCAATTGAGGTGGGGGGGCAGGGTAAGTGAGGGAAGTGGCCATGCATTAGGGACACCCTGTATAAACTGATCAGGCCTCTGCAACTGAGAGAGATCAGGCGCAGCCACAGTGATATGATTGGGGTGAGGCTCCTAGCCTGCCCACCCATGCAAGCAACGCGGAGGCACTAAATGCCACCAAGCGCTGCGTACCTTAACCTACCCACCCTGCACAGACTTCAAGTCCATCACCACTTTACTGGGCTGCACACGTTGTACAATCTCCTCGCCAACACTGGCCATGTAGCAGTCACTGCTGGAGGTGCTCACAGCCCCTTGCAATCTCAGCATCCTGGTTTGGACCAGTGTCCCCCATGTCGCCAGCTGACAGGGCAGCCATGCAGCTCATTCATCTCTGGCCATCCGAGGAGTGACCAGCACTCTCCAGGAAGCATTAAGGGGCAGTCACACAGGGTCAGGAAAGGTGCTAAGTACAGCCATGATAACCACGCCTCTCTCTTTCTTTCATGCTGCAGGACGACCATGTCAGGATCATGGATCCTGGTAACCTAGCTGTATACCTGATGGCCTACAGACAGCGTAGAAGATGGAGGAGAGAGTGACTGAGGCTCCTGGCCGCGCAAACGCAGAAGTAGCAACCTCATGAAGGGGCAGCAGGGGCTCCCACACACATTGCCCAGGAGCGACAGGGTCTATAGACACCGCCTGCCATTCCTGTAGATGATTGAGATCCAGTGTCGCCGACGACAGCGCATGTCTAGGGACCTGGTGGCTCACATCTGCCACTTACTGCAGGACTTGGCGCCAAGGGGACATGGAGGGCATCCACTGCCAGTGACTGCGGCACTCAATTTCTATGTCAGTGGCTCCTTTCAGGCCTCCACAGGTGACCTCTGTGGGATTTCACAATCCGCCACCCACAAATGCATCCATGAGGTCACGATGCCATCTTCTTGAGGGCACACAGCTTTGTGCATTTCATCTGGGACTGGGACAGCCAGGATGTAAGGGCCATTGGATTCGCCCCAGATCTCGGGATTCCCACAGGTACAGGATGCGATTGACTGCACCCATGTGGTGCTCATGGCTCTGTTGCTACACTCAGTGGACTTCATCAACCACAAGATCTTGCACTCATTGAACATGCAACTGGTAAGTGACCACTAGAAACACATCCTGCAGGTATGCGCACAGATTCCAGGGAGTGTTCATGACATTACATCCTGAATCGCTTGCAGATCCCTGCAGTATTCCAGCTTCCACAGAAGCTGCAGGGATGGCTCCTCGGGGACAAGGGCTACCCGCAGAGGCTGTGGCTGATGACACCCGTGCGGCAGCCTCAGACTGCAGCAGAGCGACACTATAATGAGGCTCATGCAGCAGCTCACAACTTGGTGGAGCAGACCATCGCGATGCTGAAGATGCGGTTCTGGTGTGTGGACCGGTCTGGTGGAGCCCTGCAATACAGTCCACAGAGGGCATCACACATCGTCATCATCTGCTGCGGCCTTTACAACCTGGTGCTGCGACAGGGAGAGGAGCTGGCTGAGCGGGAGTTGGAGGAGCTGCATGTCTCCTCCGATGAGGAGGACGCTGACAGGGATGAGGGTGAGGGGGTCCTCGAAGGCGATGATGGTGGGGATGAGGCTCTCGCACTGGCTAGACGAGGCTGGCGCACTCGGGAGGTCCTCATAGCTGCCAGATTTGTGGAGAAGGATGACGACATGCAGTGAGGTGTCCCCATAGATCCTCACATTGCAGTTGTGAACGTTTGACTCCAGTCTGGTTATCTCAGTGCACATACCCTCTGAGAATGCTCCTGTCATGGAGATGCAGTGGAGGCCCTAAAAGTCACTCAATCACAGAGGATGATGACAACATGCAGTGAGGACACTCTATAGATCTTCACACAGCCTCTGAGAATGTCTGACTGTCTGGCCGAGAGCAGCTCACTTGCGCTCCATGATCAGGGCCATCTCAGAGATGCAGACATGAAACTTTAGACACATCTGATGCTGTGTCCGCCTTCAGCACCTCAGCCCTTCAGGAGCTGGAGTACAGCATCACTGGTCGTAGATGCTGGTGTGATGGGGGACCAGCCCCACCTTTTAAAGGCGCTGAGAGCACACAGAGAGAATAATGGAATTCAGTGACCCTTGCCCACTACATTCTGGCAGCAATGACCAGCACCGCCGAGGTGCAGGCATCAGTAATGTTTCCAGGGAGTGTGAGGCTGGACCATCTGGTCTGAAGGCTGCACGGAGCACAGGGAAGAGGCCCTGGACTGAGAAACCTGCCTTTATCTTGTACAGAAAGGTTTCACATCTGAGCGACATGAACACTGCTCATCAGAACAAGGAGCCATAGGCAGGGAGACTTCCTTGGGAGTTTATTGACAATAGTGAACATTATGTACAAGTGACCAACGCCTGTGCCCAGGCTCTGCAACTACCTTTACCTAACTTTCCTAACCCTGCCACTACGTCTTGGTGCTCCCTGGACATCCACAGTGGAGGTGGAGGCAGCCTGCTGACTGCTACGCTCTGTCTGTGATGACTTTGGCCTGTGTCCTCTGGAGAGCTGAGAGCTGGAGGGCCCCGGTCTGCTTTCAGGGTCCTGCTGTGTATCAGTGGCACCCTGCTCGGCCTGTGAAGCTGGAGCTGCGGAGATCAGAGGAAGAGGGGAATCGGATGGGCCGGTCACTCCTGGAGTCACCTGTGTGGATGACCCCGGAGCATGCACCTGCTGATTCTCCTCCTTATGGGTGCCCGAGGGCCCCTGGCTGACTCCGTGAGTGGAAAGAGTAGCTGGAATGAGATTGAGCTGCCCAGAACCCCTCTCATGTGCACACAGTTAGAGGCCAACTATGGCATCAGCAAGGAGTTAAGCCAGTGCAGGAGTGATGCCCTGGATCAAAGTCTCCATGGCGGCCGCCATCCTGCCAGTGTTGACCTCTGTGCATTGGCCAGGGGCCCTCGGGCACCCATAGGGAGGAGGATGAGCAGGTGCATGCTGCTGGCACTTTCATGTCAGACTGAAGATGGACGGACTCCTCCATTGTGCTTTGCAATCTGAGGGGTGCAGCAGACATCCCTTCCTGATGTTCCCGAGCTTGCCTTTGCAGCTCCAGCAACTGTGACATGACTGAGTCCAGAGGCTCCTCATCTGACTCGGAGTCAGCAACGTTCTGGCCTCCAGCAGTCCTCCAAGTGGCGGGAACCTGGGAAGTCCCTGCCACAGCCTTCTGTGGATCAGACAGTGCGATGTCCTCCCGAGGCTACTCTAAAGCTAGGTCCCACTGAGGTGTGTGTCTCTGAGCTGGTGGAGGGTGTGGGTGAGCGCTGTGACAAGACTTCAGGGAAGGCGCCTTCAGATTCCCCTTCAGAGGTTTCTTTGGTGCTTCAATGGAGGCCCTGGGTCATGGACTCTGTCAGCTGTTTGGCAGATGTGCCTGCAAAAGCAAGGGGAGATAATTAGTGCCTGGCAGTGGCCTGTGGAACAGGACACATCACTCACAGCGTGGTTGTCTGATGGATGTTGCACTGCTGGATCCTCACTTGGTAGAGCAGCGCTGACCTCACCGTCAGCACAGGACCGGTCCAGATCCTCACCGGCCAGCTGGATGTCTCTGTTTTCAAATTCTGTCAGAACTTTGATCTCCGGCATCCCCCCCACCTGTCTGCGACCTTTCCCTCCTGTTGTAAGCCAGTGTGTCCTGCATGGATAGAGATGGGGAGAGTGTATCAGGATGCCTGCCGGGCCAGATGATAAGTATGCCTGGCCTGAGTGGTCCCATGGATGGGATGAGGACAATGACGGTTTGTGTGAGAGAGTGAATGGTGATGTCCCTCGCACTGGCAGTGAGTGAGGGCCCTGTGAGTGTGTGATGGGATTGTGAGTGTGAGTTGGGAGTGATGAAAAGAGTGACTTACCCTGGTGGAACAGAGATCATTCATCCTCTTGTGGCACTGGGTAGCTGTCCTCCTCTGCAGGGCGTTTGCGCTGACCACCACTGCCCCTGCCTCCTAAGCCGGGTTAGTGACTGTGCTGCCCATCCTATAACCAGAATGGCTGGCTGTAGAACAAATCCCTTCGAGTCTCCACTGCATCCAGCAGTCATTTGAGGGATCCTTTGTTGAAGCAGGGTGGGGGGCTGCAGCTTTTTTTGCTTTGCTGGCTGTGTCTCCCAGACAGCGGTGGTGAGCTGGTGGTCTGCTGGAGGCTGCCTTTTAAAGATGGCAGCCAGCGTGATGCAACAGTGGGGTGATGGCGGGTGGGCAATTGATGCCTGCCTGCCTGCCTGCCATGGAAATGGTGTGTTTCATGGGAGTGAATAAATAATGAGGTGGGTTTGGGACAATACAGCGTGAAAACTCTCTCTATTTTCGTCATCAGGTAGGACTCCATTTAACCCGCCCACTACTGCACTTAGTACAATTCTGGGAAAATTCTGCACATGTTCAATTTCCCCTTAAAAGATGCAATCGTCTCTGTCTCACCCACTCCTTGTGGCAAAATATTCATGCTTAAACAGTCCCTTGTGAAAACAAATTCCTGTTAGCCATCTTCTCTCTATTAGTTATATGAAATTGACAACCCTTCATCATCCTCTGTGCAGCCAGAGGCAATTGTGTTTCTCCGTTTAGTAATCAAAACTCTTCATCCTTTACAAAAATTACTCTTAGAGTTTCCTTATAGCCTTTTTGGCTGCAGCGGAGATTATCCAAGCACTTCAAGTCCCCCATATTCTTTCTTTCCCCTTGTGTTCATTCTGCTGTTTATAACTCCCAAGGTTTCCTTGGCTTTCTTGTGTTTTATCTTCTTGCACTCACATTCAGGCAATAAAATGTTTGAACCTTTAGGTCTCTCTGTTCATCCCCATTCTTCAATGTGTTTCAATTAACTTCATGCATCTAATTAAATTCCACCTGTCCATGTTTAACAAAAGACTTTTACAATCCTGTCTTTTGCTAAAATGCGTAAATTTGCATTGTCAATACATTTCAACGTTGTATTCTCTGTTCAACAATCCAAATGATCGATAAAGAATGGGAACAAAATTGCAAACACACTGGAGTATTCCATTTTCAATATTTGTCTAGTTTCAGCATCATCCAATTAATTTTCTGTCTTGTCACCCAGCTGTGCTGTTCGAACACACCGCTTGTGTGACAACTATTGACCACCTTATGAAAATCTCTGTGCACCACATCTGCGGAATCTCTGGATCACTTAAGTTTTTTAATGCATGAAGAATTTATGTCAAATACATGCTTTGCTTAATTAATCTAGATTTGTGGATTTTAAAAGTTTGACCATTGCTGGTTAAAATCAGTGATATCTAACTACTCCACCAGCACCAAAATTCTTGCACATATTGTCATCTCCCAAACCTGTGCACACCATTCCCAGAACTTTATATTTAAATCCCTATAGCCAGGATTCCACCCCTGCCACAGTGCCAAAATTGTACTTATAAAGTTACAAATGATATGCTGTGTGACTGTTGTTAAAATCCTGGTGGGAAAACCATAAACTAAAATAATCACATTTACTGAATGACCCCAAGAAGATTCCACTTTTTGTGAATTTTACTTTAATGTGAATCAGAATCGATGTATATTTTACATGAATCGATATGCAAATGATACTTCAAGTAAAAGGTAAATTTAATTTTTAATAATTGATACAACCACAATCATTCTCCTTCAGCATGTATGGAATTACATAGTTTCATAGTTCCACAATATGCAGTTCTTTATTCTCTCAAAGAAGGTCAGGAGCCTTATCTGACAACAGTTTTCACCTTCAAATTTCATGTGTACTGTCATGAAGAGATATTAATGTCTATAATGTTATTGGAAATTATTTTTTAAATTGGAATTGTAGTAGGGTCTGTGTCCATGTGTGCATCTATGTGTATGTCTGTGTGTGCCTTATTTGGATTAAAGTCTGGGTGCTTTGATGTATAGTAGTTTGAGATGTTAATTAGATAAATTTAAGGAAGTTTAAAAAAAGGTTAAGTGTACATTTGTATTTGTTGAATAAAGCATTCAAGAGTGGAAGTAAAATCTTGCACCTAGCTGGGAGACGCCAAGCAATGTGTTTACATCAGTAATAAAATTGGTGAAATGAAAGGATATTATTGTTAGGAGAGATAAAATTAAAAACCTAGTAATACAATGGAAAACTTATATTCAAAGGGGAAGCTTGGTATAAACAAAAAGGAGTTTGTGTGTGTCTGTCAGAGGCATTTAAGATCTAACCAGCCTGTAAGCCTCCAACTGTGTCTGCAAAGGAAGGAAGTTGAAAGGAACCTCATTTTGAATTTGTAAGGTCAAATGTGCTTTGCCTGGTGTCTGTTTTAAAGTCTATGGGTTATTGTTGTCTTGTTGAAGATTTACCTGGGAATGATTAATTTGGGGATTTGTTTAAAAGGCATTATGGTAGTAATTTGTAAATATGTGTATGTGTTTAATTTGTTGTTAAATTAATAAATGTTTAATTTAGTTTTATATTAAAAACCTCATGAGGATTGGTGGTTTTATTCCTGGATTCAAAGCTGCATCTCAAACATACCAATTGAAAATATAGGTTATGACAGTGGTTGAAGTTTCCCTCTGGGATTTAAACAACTCAGCCTTTACCAACTGCTGTGTCATAACAGTATGATTATTATCGGTGAGGCACAATTCTATGAACTCTCTCTCCCTTGGGTCACAACAGACCCAGTGGTGTAGCTTTCCAGAGTATCTTTTTAACCAATCAAACAAGAAAACCCCAATTCACTACTGGGAAAGCACCCAGCTCTTCAGCATCTCTGGGCTATTCACACAGCTTTCCAGCTTTTGGACATTGTGCCTCCAAGAGTTCCTTTCTCCTTTTCTGCCAAACAGAAAAAATTGACATCTTCCAGAGAGTGATTTGCTTCTTCTCCTCATAAGAATTCTGTGTTCTTCTTTCTGTCCCTGTCTGCTTTCTCTTCATGTCTGCATTTGTGCCTTCACACTCCAGCTCCTCTGATTGTAGCTCTCCTTTGTGTCTGCAGTTTTCCTTTGTGCGCATGGTGTCCGTATCTTAATTTCTTTTGTGTTATTATTGCTTCCAGGTCAAGGGTCACCAGGTCACATAGACGAGTACTACTTATTATTCAAGAAATTTACAACTGATCTCTTTATAATTGATAAAACTCCCTTTCAAAAAAAAAACAATTACAGGTTCCACAGAGATTTTAAAGAAATTGCAATTTTTTTCTTATTGCATTGCTTCTAGGACAAATGTCATCCATCACACTTCCCTCCCACCCACCCAGGGGAAAAAAACATTGTAAAGGTTTCTTTATAACAGTGTTCAAAATACAGCAAGGTCTTAATATCATGAACACTTTAACAACCTGTTACACAGGCAACAACAATGGTGCATTGTATTTACAAAATAAACTTCAGTACAAACGTAGGCCTGAATTTTCGGGGTGGGGGGCTGAGCGGGAGCAGGTGCGGGCGGGTGCAGACCTGAGCACCGCCCACGGTTGGGTCCCTGCCGCCATTTTACGCAGACGGGCCAATTAAAGCCGCCCAGCGTATTTCTCGACTCCTGAGGATAGCGGGAATGGGCGGGCAGAGGTGGGCGTGCACAGACCACCAGGTCCAATGGCGACCCTGCAGCCTGTTCAAATGAAGGACTGGCAGCCTTTTCTAGGCTGCTCACAGTGGCCAGTGCAAGGCCACAGCAGAGGGCTCCTGGCAAGCAGGCCAGTCCGGAGGGTAGGGCAGCGGGACAGGTCAGTCCGGAGGGTAGGGCAGCGGGACAGGCCAGTCCGGAGGGTAGTGCAGCGGGACAGGCCAGTCCGGAGGGTAGGGCAACGGGACAGGCCAGTCCGGAGGGTGGGTCAGCGGGACAAGCCAGGCCGGAGGGTGGGGCAGCGGGACAGGCCGGAGGTTGGGTCAGTGGGACAGACCAGGCCGGAAGGTAGGGTTGGGGGGCCAGTGTGCCCCTCATTTTTCGGATGATTGCCTTGCTGCCCTCCTCGAGGAGGTGGCTGCACGGCGAGAGGTGCTGGTTCCCCAGGATGGGAGGAGGAGGCCCCCCCACATGACGAAACGTGCCTGGGAGGAGGTGGCAGAGGTGGTGTGCTCCCACGATGGGATGTGGTGCACCTGGATCCAGTGTCGCAAGTGCTTCAATGACATGTTGCGCTCTGGCAGGGTGAGGACCATGTTGGCATTGGGCAGTTAATCCAGCAGGTCGGCTGACCCCCCTGCTGCCCATCCCCCCAAGTCTGAGTGTAGTGACTGTATTGAATCATTGACAGCATGTGTCCTTCGCTGGGTGGGCCAGCAGATATTGCTCATGCTGAGGTCAGCCTGAGAGGGTGGTGAAGAGATGGGTTTTGCCCCCACAGCATATGTTACACTGAGGCCCACATGACTGGTGTGGGGACAACCTGGAGGAGCTGCATCAGGCCCTGTGCTGGAACTCCAGGACATGTCCAAGTCAGGGTGATGAGATGCTGGGAGGGGAGCTTCAAGGTGGCGTGGCAATGAACCATCTGCTGCCCCCTGCGCTCCACGTGCTTGTGCCTCCTTGCTATGGAAGGATAGACCGTGTGGTGCCTAATGTGATGTAAGCAGCTTGTGTCCAGGGGGCTGGGTAGGGGTGTGGGGACTGGCCGAGCATCTTTGTGTGAGTGTTCAGCAGTAGTGGGGTGAGGAGGCACTGGAGCCCTGGTATGTCCCACTCTGGTTGGGGTGGGCCGTGCGCAAACAGAGACAATTTGCACTAATCAATGCTCGTCTCTCATTTTCAGGAGAAGAACGTTCATAACCCGGCAGAGTGGGTGAGGACTGGTGGCGGCTACGCGCAGATCGCCATTCTCAGCCGGTTCGAGCAGGAGGCCCTGGATCTGGAGAGGTGTCAGCACCCAGGTCCACTGGTGTCGGTGAGGCTGGGGTGCCACGGCCAGGTATTTATGTCCAACAGTGAGGTCAGCATTGTTCTCCCTACAGCCATAGCACTGCTGAGTGTTAAATGATTTAATTTTGCAACATGGCTTGACCATTGCTTATGGAAGGATGAGCGTATAATGATCCAGGGGACAAGGATGCACATTGACATTGTCTCCACGTTAACTGATCCACTGTCCTTGTTCTTCCTTTCAGCATCATCGGAGCAGGGCCGGGAGGAGGAGCAGGAGATGCCCCCTCTCACACCTGAGGGGCCTGAAGTCTCACCAGCATCACACCATCTCTGCCAGGCAGGCCCCAGCACAGATACTAGCACCTCGGTGGGAGTTAGAACATCGACTAGTGTCCTGGGGCACATCGGTGAGGGCACTTCACAGTCGCTGGAGGAGTTGGCAGAGACAGAGACTGTCCATGGCTCCAGCAGTCGGAGGACTGCAGGGGACCAGGCACATGCTCAGTCGGTGCCTGATGATGTTCTTCTGGAGTCGTCCGCGACAGAGCAGGTGCAGAAAATGCGGCCGGGTGTGCGGGAGCATCTGGGGGAGATACATGAGGCTATGCTTGGCTTGGTCTCCGAGGTGGAGGAGTCTACGTGGACGATCGCCGAAGCAATGAGCCTCATGTCCGAGCGCCATGCTTCCTCCATGGAGAGAGTGGCGACTCCCGTGGAGAGGCTCCTCCAGGAGACCCATCAGGGCTTCCTGGGGATGCGCTTGGACCAGCAAGCCCTCACATCGGCAATGACCTCAGCTGGCCAGTGCCAGTGTGGGTGATGGTCTGGGCATCAAGTTTGCCAGCTCGCTGCCCATCCATCCACGGTGAGCAGGGAGGTCCGAAGTGACCTCACGTCGGTGCAGCAGCTGCCTGTCATCTCTGCATCTGTGACCTGCTTGATACAAGTGTGGACAGCTGATTGGGAGACACCACAAAGATCACCCACCGAGCCCTGGGAGGAGTCAGATGCATAGATGTTGATGGCAGCTGTGACCTTTAGAGCTACTGGCATGGGGTGTTCACCCACGCAGTTTGGGGAAATCTCAGGCCCAATCATCTGACAGATATAGTTGATGGTCTCCCTTGAGAGACGGAGCCTCTTTCAGCACTGCACCTCAGTCATATTGAGGTAGCTGCTTCGCCGCCTGTATACCCTGGCAGCAGGATAGTGGCATCTTCTGCGGCCCCTTCCGCCTTGGACTACCTCTTGGCCCTGCACCCCTTGTGCCTGTGCCTGGCATCCCAAAGGTGGCTCCCCTGGAGGCTGATTGTCCACTCCTGGCCTCCTCCTTATTCTATCCCTCCCTTCCTCCTCATAGGAACTGCCTCCTGTGGACAGATCAGCTCCCATTCCCAGGCTAAGGGAAGGCTTCCTGAAACCTGCAGGCCCAGAAAAGGTTCCTCACTGCAGAGTGCTGACCTGAAGGCTAAGAGTCCAGAAAAAGCAGCTAGAATGCGTTTTGAAGTACTGCAGACCACACAGGCAACTTTCAAAAACTTTCATAAATAAATACTTGACAGAGCACATTCACAACCCCAGTGTGCCCTCTTATCCCGCCCGTGGATGAGGTTTATACAAATGTGTCCTACCTGCTTGCCCGTTGTGCCTGTGCGCCGACCCGAAGATTGCACAGGCACCGAAAAATCGGCATCGATTCAACACTAAAGGGCCTTAAGTGTCCCGTTAATTAATGGTGGGCGTGCGTCGGACATCATTGTGTGTCTGCCCAGCGATGGTGCGTGGTGACATTGGGACGCTCGCCCGACCTCACCGTGCGTCATTTTACGCACAGGCGTGTGGGACCTGCCTCTGCAAGACAACAGGAAAATTTCTGTCCATCGTGTTATTTTATAATCTTATTGATCATAATATGTTCGCCTGGCTTTAAGACACAGTTATTGATTGTTTCAGCTGGCAACATGCACAATTTTTAGTGTAAATAGTTGTAGTATCAAAATCCAATGAAACAGCCTTTGGTTGTTGGCGAACTTTTCTAGGAATGCCAGGGTTGCGGTTTATATTGACTTGTATCTTGGTTTTGCATTCTTCATGCTGCTTTAAAAAATATGTATTGGATCTTCTACAGTCAGGACCCTAGATTGGCATTTGTGAGGGGTCCAAACATTTTACAATTTGTTTGATCTGGTTAACTTTGTCAAGAACAACATTGCTGATTGCTAGTAAACTATCTCGCTTCTGGGTACTGGTGGCTGTGAATTAGAATTCAAGGAGAAATGATTTTTGTCCCTCTGGATTCAGCAATTTACTTTGTTCTTGCATAAGACCAGACATAGAACATAAAAACATAAGATTCAGCCCCTCGAGCCCGTCCAGCCATTCAGTACGATCATGGCTGATCTCATTTCGGTCTCAACTCCAATTTCCCACCCTCTCCCCATAACCTTTCAACCCGTTACTAATTAAAAATCTGTCTATCTCCTCCTTAAATTTATTCAGCGTCCCGGCATCCACTGCACTCTGAGGTAGTGAATTCAACAGATTCACCACCCTTTAAGAAAAGTAATTCCTCCTTATCTCTGATTTAAATCTACCACCCCTTAGCCTAAAACTATGGCCTTTCGCTCCAGAATGCCCCACAAGGGGAAACATCCGCTCCACGTCTACTTTGTCTTTCCCCTTTAGCATCTTATATACCTCAATTAGATCTCCTCTCATCCTTCTAAACCCTAGCTAGTATAGGCCTAAACTGCTCAATCTCTCCTCATAAGACAAGCCCTGCATCTCTGGAATCAATCTAGTGAACCTCCTCTGAACTGCCTCCAATGCAACTACATCCTTTCTCAAGTAAGGGGACCAAAACTGTGCACAGTACTCCAGGTGCAGACTCACCAATGCCTTGTACAGTTGCAACAACACTTCACTACTTTTATACTCTATTCCTTTAGCAATAAATGCCAAAATTCCATTTGCCTTCCTTATTACCTGCTGTACCTGCATACTAGCTTTCAGCGATCCATACACAAGGACACCCAGATCCCTCTGCACTGAAGCATTCTGAAGTTTCTCTCCATTTAAATAATAAGTCATCTTTTTATTCTTCTGATCAAAATGGATAACCTCACACTTATCCACGTTAAACTCTATCTGCCAAATTTTGGCCCATTCACCTAACCTGTCCATATCCATTTGTAAATTTCTTATTTCTTCCTTGCAACTTACTTTCCCACCTATTTTGGTGTCATCTGCAAATTTAGCTACAGTACCTTCTATCCCTGAATCCCAGTCATCAATATGGATTGTAAATAGTTGGGGCCCAAGGACCAAACTCTGTGGCACCCCACTAGTTACAGCTTGCCATCCATAAAAAGACCCATTTATCCCGACTGTCTGCTTTCTGTTGGTTAGCCAATCTTCTATCCAAGCTAATATATTACCCCTAACTCCGTGTGATCTTATCTTGTGTATTAATTTTTTGTGCAGCACCTTATCAAAGGCCTTCTGGAAGTCCAGATATACTACATCTACAGGATCCCCTTTATCCACTTTGCTTGTCACATCTTCAAAGAGCTCTAGCAAATTAGTCAAACATGATTTACTCTTCATAAAACCATGCTGACTCTGATGGATTGCATTTCGACTTTCCAAATGCCCCATTACTACTTCCTTAATAATGGATTCCAACAATTTCCCAATGACAGACGTTAAACTAACTGGTCTATAGGTTCCTACTTTCTGCCTTCCCCCCTTTTTGAATAAGGGCGTTATATTAGCATTTTTCCAATCCACTGGAACCTTTCCAGAATCTAGGGAATTTTGGAATATTATAGCCAATGCATCCACTATCTCCACTGCCACTTCCTTTAAGACCCTGGGATGTAGGCCATCAAGTCCTGGGGACCTGTTACCCTTTAATTCCAATAGTTTGCTCAGTACTTTTTCTGTAATGATGGTGATTGTTCTAAGTTCCTCCTCCACACCCTCTGCACTACCTGTTACTATTGGGGTGGTACTAGTGTCCTCCACCATGAAAACTGAGGCAAAATATTGATTAAGCGTCTCTGCCATTTCTGTGTTCCCCACTATTAACTCCCCAGTTTCACCCGCCAAGGGACCAACATTCACTTTAGCTATTATCTTTCCTTCTATATACTTGTAGAAGGTTTTGCTATCAGTTTTTACATTTTGCACTAGTTTTCTTTCATAATTTACCTTTTCTCTTTTTATTATTTTTTTAGTAACCCTTTGTTGATCTTTAAAAGTTTCCCAATCTTATAGCCTGCCACTGACCTTTGCAATTTGGTATGCCTTAGTTTTTGCCTTTATATTATCTTTAACTTCCTTGCTTATCCATGCATGCTTTTTCCACCTCTTACCATCTTTCTCCCTCTTTGGAATATATTTTACTTGGGAGGAATTGAATATCTCCTTAAATATCTGCCACTGTTCATCAACTGTCCTACCTTGTAGTCTTCCTGCCCAGTCCAATAGGGCCAAATCTGCCCTCATGCTTATGTTTAACCTTTGTTTAACTCCAGTACACTAGTGTGGGACTCACGTTTCTCGCTCTCAACTGAACTTGAAATTCTAGCATGCTATGATCACTCTTCCCTAGAGGATCATTTACTATGAGACATTTAATTAATCCCATTTCATTACACAAAACCAAATCCAGAATAGCCTGCTCCCTGGTTGGTTCCACAACATATTGCTCCAAGAAACAATCTCTAATACACTCTATGAACTCTCCCTCGAGGCCACCCTTGCCAATTTGAGTAGTCCAGTCTATATGCATATTAAAATCACCCATGATTATTGCTGTGCCTTTCTTACATGCTCCCAATATTTCCTGGTTTATTCTGTGCCCTACTGCTGAACTACTGTTTGGGGACCTATAGATTACTCCCACCAGGGACTTCTTTCCCTTGCTATTTCTTATTTCTACCCAGACTGACTCTACGTCTTGCTCTCCAGTGCCTATATTATTCCTCACTATAGCACTGATCTCTTCTTTTACTAACAAAGCTACACCACCTTTTCATTCCTGTCTATCCTTCCAAAACACTGAGTACCCTTGGATATTCAACTCCCAAACTTGTTCTCCCTGTAACCATGTCTCAGTAATCGCCACCAAATCATACCTATTTATCTCTATTTGCGCTGTTAACTCATTAACATTTTTCTGAATGCTACACACATTCAGATACAAAGCCTTTAAGTTTGCCCTATTGTCAATTTTCCCTACTCTTATATGATTCTTTGGTGCAATATGGCGTTCACACACTGTCCCTTCCTTTCACTCTTTGGTAACAATCAGCCTCGGCACTAACCTGCACTCTTACCCTCTCCTTCTTAAACTTTGATTTTTTATATTTCCATGCAACTGAACTCCACCTCCCCCCCCCCTCCCCCCGCCGCCCGATTATTTACTTTAACACCCTATCTACAACCCTAGTTATGTGATTCGTCAGGACACTGGTCCCAGCGTGATTCATGTGGAGCCCGTCCGAACAGAATAGCTCCCTCTTCCCCCAGTACTGGTGTCAATGTCCCATGAATTCAAACCCATTTCTCCCACACCAATCTTTGAGCCATGCATTTACCTGTTTAACCTTATTGACCCTGTGCCAATTAGCTCGTGTCTCAGGTCGTAATCCAGAGATTATTATCTTTTTGGTTCTGCTTTTTAATTTAGCCCCTAGCTGCTCAGATTCCCTCAGCAGAACCTCTTTCCTCGTTCTACCTTTATCATTGGTACCTACATGGACCATGACAACATGATCTTTCCCCTCCCACTCCAAGTTCCTCTGCAGCCCAGATGAGATATCCTTAACCCTGGCACCAGGTGGGCAACACAGCCTTCGGGACTCTCGATCCTGGCTACAGAGAACAGTATCTATTCGCCTAACTATTCTATCCCTGATTATAACTACATTTCTCTTTTCTCCCGCCCACTTGAGTGGCTCCCTGTACCATGGAGCTATGGTTAGTTTGCTCATCCTCCCTACAGTCCCCACCCTTGTCCGCGCAGGGAACAAGAATCTTGAACCTGTTGGATAAGGGCAAGGGCTAAGGCTCCTGCAGTGCTACTTTCTGGATCCCTCTACCTGCCTCACTCAAAGTCACACCCTCCTGTCCCTGACCACTGGCAGAATTTAAGGTAGTTAATCTAAGGGGTGTGACTGTCTCTTGAAGCACAGTGTCCAGGTAACTCTCCCCCTCCCTGTTATGTCGCAGTGTCCGAAGCTCAGACTCCAGCTCATCAACTATGAGCCGGAGTTCCTCAAGCAACCAACATTTGCTACAGATGTGGTCACTAGGAACCACAATGGGGTCCACCAGCTCCCACATCATGCAGCTACAACACATCGCTTGGCCTGGCATCTCTATTTTACTTAATTCATTTTTTAATTTGTTTTTAAATTTCCTACTGGTCTTTAGTTTATTAACCTGTAAAATATTTCTCCGATTTACCTTTAATCTGAAAGCAAGTTAGAATAGAGATTCAAAATACACTTTTTTAAAATCAACTGGAACTCGCTCTCTCTGCTGAGTTAAAGCTGAAGTGTTAGGCCTCCGATCCTGGGCCTTAGTAATCACCTTTAATCTGACATCAACTTAGAATAGGAAGTTCAAACTAGCGGTTACTTATCAACCAATGAACTTACGGTTTTCCTGTGATGTCACTTTTTTTTTACTCAGCAACAGTGACTGCAGAGGACACTCTTCCCAGACTGCCTCACGGTGTTGGTGACTGCAGAGGACACTAAATTGTAATCAGGTTTTTACTTTTTAAAATAGCCTCTGAACCATTCTGTTCAGTTTTTAATTCCTGACCTCCACTTTCTTCCATGGCTGCTTCTTTTTAAAATGTCCAATTCTCTGAAAAAACATTTCAACTAACCAAACCCTTCATAACAATTGAATTCACCTCACCATGTTTAAATTCTGGATAATTTTAAACTGTAAGTTCTTCACCATGATTTAACCCTTTGGTTTTCTTTTCCAGGAGATGCAAGTTTAACACTGCGCCCTTTGTGCAAGTTCATTCTTCTGTTCAGTAAAATCTTCAGCTACTTCAGAACTTTGTTGAGGTTATGTTGATGCTCAGCCAAAAAAGCTTAATACTCCTTGTTATTTAGTAGATTAATTTTTTACATTCCTTTGTGTTTTTCATCCTCCCACTACATTCAAGCTTTGTCTAATTCCTTCCTAGCCAGAACAACTAGCTCTGCATTTTGCTGTTTTAATTGGGTTTAACAACATGGATCCTTCCTCACAACTCTAATTGAATCAACTTTTTCACTTTCTTTCAAAGCATGTTTTACCTCTTTTTCATCGCTAGCTTTGAGTACTGTTGCTAGCTGCTTTGCTCACCTTGTTCATACTTTTTCTACATTTTTAATTCAGACGACTTCACATTGTCTCCATTCACTTGTCCTTTTCACCCTGACGCTCCAATATCATTTTTAAATGAGCAGGCTGAATTTCTGACTCTGTGGGCATATCTTTAATCTAAACAGTAATTTTTGTAGCAGGCTTACAAAAAGCAGCTGGGTCTTTCATGTCACCCATTTTTTCCTGTACAATTTCAGTTTGAACAGCTCCACGGGCTTTCCTGAAACCACAAGAGATAGCAATAACTAATCTCTAACCAGCTTATTTCCTAACAAGAAATAAACACCCTGAATGGATAAAGTAGGAATGATACCCACAGTAACAGGACCAGTAACTAAACCACTTCTCACTCTTGATTGTAGCAAACAAATTCAACAATCACTGTTTTTATACAGTTAAAATCAGCATGAGCTAAGCTGGGAGGGGGGCTGGATCCTCGCTTTCTGGCTGGATTGGTTCAGATTGAATAAGCGGGCAGTTGTTCAGAGTGTTTGGCTGTTAGCTAATAGTTAGTTGTGCTACCAAGTGTTGGGGACATTGAGGAACACACAGATATCTGCCTTTCCAGACTTCCAAGACCTAATTTGGAAGCCTTATAAGAAGCCTCCTTTGTCTAAGTCTTGATAACACTGTTTAACTTTGTATAGAAGCAAGACAATTCTCATAGTTCAGCAGTTTTGAGATAAACAAGCTCTCTCACCCATCAGTCCTGCTACTTTCAATGCCTGATGGGCTAGGCTGGTCAAACTTAAGCAACCTATATGTGTTTGTGTATATACCATCATGTCGGATAGCCTCCACAAATCTCAACCTAAGGTGCTGTTCTTCTTTCTACAGGTTCCAGGTCTGACACTCCACCCTGAAGTGCTGTGTACCGTAGGTAACGTGGGCACTTATAATGAGGTGTTATGACCTCCATCCTGTGTTGCCTGTAGTAGCTTGACCAACTCTTGCTCCTTTTGCTGCCTTTTGACACAGCATGCTATTATTAACAGGTATAGCACAATTACTAACTGAACGGCAACCAAAGCATGAAAAATAATTCTTATAAAAACAAAAAACTACTGCGGATGCTGGAAATCCAAAACAAAAACAGAATTACCTGGAAAACTCAGCGGGTCTGGCAGCATCGGCGGAGAAGAAAAGAGTTGACGTTTCGAGTCCTCATGACCCTTCAACGGAACTGAGTAAAATTAGGAGAGGGGTGAAATATAAGCTGGTTTAAGGTTTGGGGGGGTGGAGGGAGGGCAGTTGGGAGGGGGGTGGTTGTAGGGACAAGCAAGCAGTGATAGGAGCAGATAATTAAAAGATGTCAATAATTCTTATCCATGGATGGATCTCAATTTTCATACCAATATTCCACCAGGATGATCTAACCCCAACATTGGATATTTTCTTCTTTATTGCCTGATTCTTCTGGGCCAAAACGTAAAAATGTTTTTGAGATTGAGAATATGTTCACTTAATTCTATCAGGTGTTCAGGTAAAGATGTTATGTCATATCCAAACTTGGTGACATATTGGTGTAACTGCTCCTTTAACTCATGGTCTGCGGTGATAACTATTTGCTCATGTGAATTAGCAACTTCCTATCAGAGACATATTCTAATTACATGCCTGTCTTAATAAACAGCTGGGGAATATACTTGAGAAGGACATATCCTTATTGACTTCTCATAATCAGCTCCTGACTAACCTATCTATTCCTAACATGTATACAGATTGGCACTCCCCAGCTTCAGATCACCTTGGTTAATGATATTCTTTATCCTTTTGTAGGAATACTGCTAATTCTAATATATTAGCATATAAATTCGTACAATTAAAGCGACAGATTGTGCATGGACTTAAAAGAATTTTCAGTTCTTCCTTCACCTGTACCCACCTTGTGGATAATTCTTACTAAGTTTAGTTTCCTCTTGCCTTCAATTGTTCCAACCCACATCCCTTTAATTTTACTTCCTCTGACTATTACCTGTGTGTTTTGTTTTATCTTGATTAACTTAAAGTCAGTTTCTCTATATGGAGCTTGTGTCCATACCTTGATGATTCAGAAACATTTCTCACTTAACTGGCTACATTAACCATTTCCTGTTGTCCTGTAGCAAGTAACTGAGCATGTCTGAGACCTGTCCTTCATTGCATTCCACATCTTAGTTACTTAACATGTAACAAATTATATCAGAACACTCACAGCAGCATCCCAATATCACGACACACATGTCATCTGATACAAGGCATTCATAGACTTTCAGATGATCCTATAAAAATATCATGGGGGTATCTGGATCGAGATCTTTGCTCAGCTCCCCTTATATGGTCTCACTGTCTCAGATAGTGGCCAGACTATCACATAAAGTTTTCATTTAAAAAAAGTTCCGAGGCAAAGATTCAAAAATCTCCAAGGAAAAACTATCTATTTATTAGTCTCATCTACACTTTCCTGGCCTTCACTACAACATGTATCAATACCATATTAATATATTCCATTGAATTATGCCCCGGGTGATTTTCTATTTCCCATTGGCTGCTGTGATTTTTCTGTCTCTTTTAGCCATAGTCACTTCTACCCATTCAATTTTACACATCTCATTAATTACTACCTGATCTCATTTGTGAGTCCTGGAGAACTTTACTGTCCAGTACAATATTATCATAATATCTTTAAAACAGAAATCAGATGTTGCCATTTGATTTCAGGCATTAACATATTTTTTCTTGTTTGTTCTTTACTTTAGATGACATTTTATTATTTTCAAAGTAAAACATTATACTGTGTCTGTCGTTATGTCATTTCAAAATGATCCTAAATTCAAATACTTGTTGGTCTGACAGGTGTTGTTAATGTTCAATTTATTCCTCCTGAAAAGAAACTTCCTTTCTTGATACCAAGAAACTGCTAGTGCAAAATAATTGATGTACTAATGCAAAACCTTGTCTATTCTTCAAATAAAAATTTCTTATTGTAATAAATTGTACCATTCCAGCTGTATTCAAGATTTCAAGCATACATTGTTGTCCATCTATTTTAACTTGCTTTCTGTAGGAATCCTCTTCAGTAGGTTTTCATTATTTTTAATGAAAATTTTACTATCCCTTAAACTTCAGGTAAATTTCCCTTTTAGTGCTCAAAATAGCAACTCTTATCAATTCATTTTATCAATTCCAATTTCAGAAACAATTAGGCCCAGGCTTGGTGGTTTTAGATGGTAATTTTACATCAGAGGCAGAAGTGTTTGCAATCAGTTTAGTGATAACTTCCATATCACCCATTCTCAAGCACTTTGTCTTGGTAGATAATGAATGACCTGAATGGTTAAAGCCAAGTTTTGAAAGGCAAAGGCTTTAGTCCAAATTGTCACCATGCTTGATGGTTGATGCCTGAAGATAAGTTCTTGAATTCTTTAAAAAAAAAGCTTTTAGATCCCTTGTTGTTCATGCTTATCGGTTTTCATGTGATGTTGGAAATGATTGTCACCTATTTTAAAAATGGAGGCTGGCAGCGGGGTGATGGCGGGCGGGCGAATGAGAGCCCGCCCACCATGGAAATGGCGTGTTTCATGGGAGTGAATAAATAATGAAGGCGGGCTCGGGACGATATGACGTGAAAACCCGCCATTTTCGTCAGCGGGTAGGGCTCCATTTCATCCCCCGCTACCCGCACTTAGTGCAATTCTGGGAAATGTCCACCCATAAAAGCTGAATTACATTTTAAATTAAAATTGCTGATTTGGCTGTTTTTCTTTTTTTTAAAATAAATTTAGCTTTGAAACTGTGAAAAAGCACTGAATGGTTTGTCTTCTGGCAGAAATACAATGTGAACTTGTCAAAAACACGAACTCTTTCTTCAACCGAACTTGAAAGAAATAAATTGCTGTTGTGCATTATTCAGTTTAAATTAAAGACATATCTTACTGACTGTTTTTTTCCAAATGAGGTTACGCAACAAACATCAGAAATTGAAATTGGTTTAAAAAAGAAAAAGGTTAAGTAAAGGAGGTATCAGAAAGATTCTGTCCCTCTTTCTGCAAGGTCGTAGTGTTGGCTCTTTAAGAAGCTGGTATGATTTTTTTTCCAGATCTCAGTAGTTGTGGGCAGCTCCATTGTCTTTAAGCCTTTTTGTTGTAAGAATGTAGAAAGTTGTGTTTAACTGGGAAAGCTACTTTTAGTTTGATATTTCTTCAGTTTTATTAATCATTTGGAAGCCATCTGAAGAAAGATCAGGGGACTGAATTCTCCCAGAATTGCATGAAGTGCGGGTAGCGGGCGGGTAAAATGGAGCCCTACCCGCTGACAAAAATGGCAGGTTTTCATGCTGTGTCTTCCCGAGCCGCCTCATTATTTATTCACTCCTGTGAAATGCACCATTTCCATGGCGGGCAGGCTTTCATTCGCCCATTTGCCATCACCCCGCTGTTACATCACGCCGACTGCCAGCTTTAAAAGGCAGCCGCCAGCAAAGCGCTCATCGCCAGCAGCTCACCACCGCTGCCCAGGAGACATGGCCAGCAAAGGGTAAAAGACTGCCCCAATTTGGACTAAAGCCCCTGCTTCAACGACGGGTCCCTCGAGTGACTGCTGGATGCCGTGGAGGCCGCTGGGATGTGCTCTACCCTTGCCCTGGCCACAGGATGGGCAGAAAAGTCACCAACCGGCTAGGGAGGCGGGGGCAACGGTGGTCAGTGCGAATGCCCTGCAGAGGAGGATAGCCACCCAGTGCCACAAAAGGATGAATGATCTCGTCCGTTCCACCAGGGTAAGTCACTCTTTTCATCATTCCCAACTCACACACTCACAAATCCATCACACACCCACAGGGCCCTCACTCACTGCCAGTGAGGGACATCACCATTCACTTTCTCACACACACTGATAGTGTGTCCTCATCCCGTTCATGGAACCACTCACCACCCACACAGGCCAGGCATACTTATCATCTGGCCCGGCAGGCATCCTGATACATTCTCCCCATCTCTATCCATGCAGGACACACTGGCTCACAACAGGAGGGAAAGGTCGCAGACAGGTGGAGGGATGCCGGAAATCAAAGTTCTCACAGAATTTGAAAGCAGAGCCCTCCAGCTGGCCGGCGATGACCGGGACCGGTCCTGTGCTGACGGTGAGGTTGGCGCTGCTCTACCAAGTGAGGATCCAGCAGTGCAACATCCATCAGACAACCATGCTGTGAGTGATGTGTCCTGTTCCACAGGCCACTGCCATGCATCAATTAGTTCCCCTTGCTTTCACAGGCACATCTGGGAAACAGCTGACAGAGTCCATGACCCAGGGCCTCCAATCAAGCCCTGAAGAAACCTCTGAAGAGGAATCTGGAGGCACCCTCCCTGAAGTCCCGTCACGGCGCCGACCTACACCCTCCACCAGCGCAGAGACACATACCTCAGTGGGACCTAGCTTTAAAGTAGCCTCGCAATCACAATCTGGTGAGCACATCACACTGTCTTGATCCACAGCAGGTGGAGGCAGGGACTTCCCAGGTTTCCGGCACTTGGAGGACTGCTGGAGGCCAGAACGTTCTGAGTCTGAGTCAGATGATGAGGCTCTGAGTGGGAGGGTGAGCTGTGAGGAGGATGCAGAGACGCTTCAGTGTGATTTGGACAAGCTGAGTGAGTGGGGAAAAGCATGGCAGATGCAGTGTAATGTGGATAAATGTGAGGTTATCCAATTTGGTAGCAAAAACAGGAAGGCAGATTATTATTTGAATGGCTATAAATTGAGAGAGGGGAATGTGCAACGAGACCTGGGTGTCCTCATACACCAGTCGCTGAAGGTAAGCATGCAGGTGCAGCAGGCGGTAAAGAAGGCAAATGGTATGTTGGCCTTCATAGCCAGAGGATTCGAGTACAGGAACAGGGGTGTCTTGCTGCAATTATACAGGACCTTGTTGAGACCACACCAGGAATATTGTGTGCAGTTTTGGTCTCCTTATCTGAGGAAGGATGTACTTGCTATAGAGGGAGCGCAGCAAAGGTTTACCCGACTGATTCCTGGGATGACGAGACTGACATATGAGGAGAGATTGAGTCGGTTAGGATTATATTCATTGGAGTTCAGCAGAATGAGGGGGAATTTCATAGAAACCTATAAAATTCTAACAGGACTAGAGAGAGTAGATGCAGGAAGGATGTTCCCGATGGTGGGGGAGTCCAGACCCAGGGGTCAAGGTCTGAGGATATGGGGTAGACCATTTAGGACTGAGATGAGGAGAAATTTCTTCACCCAGAGATTGGTGAGCCTGTGGAATTCGTTACCACAGAAAGTAGTTGAGGCCAAAACATTGTATGTTTTCAAGAAGGAGTTAGATATAGCTCTTGGAGCGAAAGGGATCAAAGGGTTTGGGGAGAAAGCGGGAACAGGCTATTGAGTTGGATGATCAGCCATGATCATAATGAATGGCGGAGCAGGCTCGAAGGGCTGAATGGCCTACTCCTGCTCCTAGTTTCTATGTTTCTATGCATCCTGGCCATCCAGGTCCTGGGCAAAATGCACAAAGTTGTTGCCATGGAGAAGATGGCATTTGTGACCTCATGGATGCGTTTGTGGGTGCCGGATTGTGAAATCCCACAGAGATCACCTGTGGAGCCCTGAAAGGAGCCACTGGCATAGACATTGAGCACCGTGGTCATTTTTACAGACACTGGCAGTGGATGCCCTCCATGTCCCCTTGGCGCTAAGTCCTGCAGTAAGTGGCAGATGAGCCACTAGGTCCCTAGACATGCGCAGTCGTCGGCGACACTGGTTCTCAATCATCTGCAGGAATGGCAGGCAGTGTCTACAGACCCTGGGTGTCGCTAGGTGCCGACCAGCCGTGGCTCGCTGTCACTTCTGGGCAGCGTGTGCAGGAGCCCCTGCTGCTCCTTCTTCATGAGGTTACTGCTCCTGCCTTTGCGCAGCCAGGAGCCTCAGTCACTCTCTCCTCCATCTTCTACAGTCTCTGTAGGCCATCAGGTATACAGCTAGATCTCCAGGATCCATGATCCTGACATGGCCCTCCTGCAGCATGAAAGAGAGAGAGACGTGGTTATCATGGGTGTACTTAGCGCCTTTCCTGACCCTGTGTGACCGCTCCTTAATGCTTCCCGGAGAGTGTTGACCACCGCTGGGATGACCAGAGATGAGTAAGCTGCATGGCTGCCCTGTCAACCTGCGGTTGACGGCCAATGTCCGTCTCCTTAGGTTCTTGAAGGGTGAGCGACTTATGAGCCTGGTGGGGGAAAAGGGATGAAAGTTGTTACTGACTGAACGCTAACTGATGCACTGTCCTTGTTGTTAATTTCAGCATCACCACCGCATGGCCACCACCAACTTGTCCAGAGCCCCCTCCACACCTGAGGGGCATCACTTGCAACTTGTGGCATATCATTTCAGCGAGCCAGGCACCAGCGCAGCGACAAACACTTCGGTGGGGAATATAACTTCGGCTAGTGTCCCGGGGTACAGTGGAGAGGGCACTTCACAATTGCTGGTGGAGATGGCACGGACAGAGAGTGCCGATGGCGCCAGCAGCCGGAGGACTGCAGGGGACCAGGCACATGCTGAGTCCGGCAGTGATGATGTGCCTCTGGAGGTGTCAGCCATGCAGCAGCTGCAGGACAAGCGGCAGGGTGCACGGGAGCATCTGGCAGGGTTGCATGAGGGTGTGCTTCAGTTGGTCTCTGTGGTGGAGGAATCCAGGCAGAGTGTCAGTGATGGCATGAACCTCAGGACCGAGCTTCAGGCTTCCTCCATTGAGAGATTGGAGACTCTGATGGAGAGGGGCTTCGATCGGTTTGAGACTCTTCTGACTGGGTTATGCTCTGACCTGCAAGCCCTCATAGCGCTAATGGCCACAGGTGGTCATTGCCAATGTGGGAGATGTTCTGGGCACCAAGTGCCGCTGCTCGGTGCCCATCCATCTGCGGTGAGCAGGGAGGTCCAATGTGACCTCACATCGGTGCAGCAGCTGCCTGTCATCGCTGCGAGCTCCTCTCAGGGCGCTCCGGATGAGGGCAGCAGCTCCTCCGCCCCTCTCCCAGTGACTGTAGCATTCGTTGAGGCTGCGACAACTGGGGAGGTGCCAGTTCTGGAACTGGCCACTCCCTCCCAGGCGGGGCCAGCACAGGCTCCACGGGCCAGAGTACGGCCGCATAGGTCAGCAAGGCCAACAGGACAGCAGAGTCAGCAGGCTGTCTCACAAGCCACTCTGAGCGATGGGGCGGCACCTAGACCAGGGTGCCACCTTTTTCAGCTAGAAGGAAGTTAAGGGCCATCCTGTTTTGTAATACGGTTAGGCGTAATGCTATCATTTCAGTGGTGCTGGCTGAGATCTGCTTCTGTGTTTTAATCAGAGCATCAGCCATTGAATTAGCGACATTTTCAAGCGCAGCTGCCAGGTTGATAATTTCACGTGAATTACGAGCCGATCCATAAGGGGGCAAAGCAATCATCCAGAATCGTTCAGATTCCAAGATGCCATGGCGATGGAGGCGCCGATCTGGGTGCATATCTGATTTACCTATATGGTGAAGATAGGGATGTAAGTATGCTAGGTAGCAACAGCCACTCCAGGTGGGAGTGGTTTCGTTCTTTTCCGAATTTCCTACAGGCATGTTAGAGAAAAGGGATAGTTGAGGCATCCCAGGCAACCAGGGGTAAGCTTTATCTCCACAAACCCAGTATGTACCATTAAGAGGGTCTGGTGGATGTTCAGTACCGGCGGGCTTTCGGACAGATGTATGATACTGCAGTATGACAGGAGCTTCGTCCCAGATCATAAGTGCTGAGTGTAAGGTTGGAACACCAACAGGTGGCGTTTACCGGCTCTAGTGGGGGTCTAATTCTGATCCCATGTTCTATATAGTTGCACCCATTGGCAGGTGGAGAGCGACGGAACCAACCCCTAAACACATTGTGCTGCGGTGTTACAATATCAAAAGTTCGAACGTCAGCACACTCAGTGTCATTTAGAGGAACAGCACGCCAATTACCCGTCTCTCCCCCATGTTGGGGAGTCTGGGCACATATCCAACAGGCACCCTGTCCTACCTCTCTAGCATAGGTGCGGCATAGAGACAAAAATGTGTTTGGGTGAGGGTCCCTTGGGTATACCCCGCGGAATATAACAAAGAACAGTATCCTATACATAATGCAAGTTAAATCACTTAGTAACAGTTGCTATACTATCGCCGGACAATGTTTTTTACAGCGGGTGACGTGGATCCAGTCTTCCTTCCCTTCAACCTTCAAAGCTGTCCGAGCTGTTAGCAACACGAGGTAGGGTCCTTTCCACCTAGAGAGTCTTTATTTAGATTTTTTACATACACTTGATCACCTGGCTGGAAGTCGTGTATAGGAGTATCTTCTGCGGTCACCTGAGCCTGCCTTACCCTCTCATGCAATTCAGCTGCAGTTTTGCATAGTGCTTGGGCGTAAGCCAAAGTCTGTTCATCGTTCCATACTAAGGCTAATTTTTCGGCACATGCAGGGGGCTGGGCTCCGGTAGTCATAGGACGTCCCATAAGAGCTTCATGGGGCGTTATTCCAGTGGCTCTATTTTTTCTATTTCGCATAGCTTAAAGCACTACTGGGAGTGCTTCTGGCCACGGGAGTTTATTATCCTGACAAACTTTAGACAGGGCGTTTTTTAATTCCCCATTTACCCTTTCTACCATCCCTGAGGACTGTGGCTGGTAGGGAATATGCAATCTCCACTGAAATCCCATAACCTGCACTAAGTCTTTTACTATCTTTCCGGTAAAGTGAGTCCCTCGGTCACTATTTATTCCCATAGGTATTCCATATCTAGGTATTATTTCTTTCCACAATATTTTCACTACCGTTCGAGCATCATCTTTTCGTGTGGGGTAAGCTTCTACCCATCGGGTGAACATGTCTACTATCACTAACATACACTTATATCCCAAGGCTGGGGGCATATGTACAAAATCAATTTGTAAATTTTCGAAGGGTATCTTGGGCATCGGGAGGTGATCATACTTGGCTGCTGGCCCTTTGTTATTCTGCTGGCAAATTGAACAAGAGCGAGTGATTTTTTGTATGGTTGGGGTTATGCCTGGCGCAAACCATTGTTGGTTAATCGCATGTTGCATCCCTCCTTTGCCCATTGTGCCTGTGCATGCACTAGGCGACACAGGGGCAAAAACAGACTTCGGGGACATACCACCCGCCCATCTGGATGAAACCAAACTCCTTCCTTAGGACTGCATTGTGCCCGCTCCCATGTCCGCTTTTCCTGTTGAGTAGAGTTTTGTTGCGCTGTCTGTAGTTCAGAAGACTGTAAAACAGGGATGGGAGGGTGGTTAGAGACGCGGAGAGCTTGCAGGAGAGGTATTTGTGCGGCAGCTACTCCCTTGGCTGTCTGGTCAGCGCGGGCATTCCCTTTGGAGACATCATCAGTTAAATTAGTGTGTTTCACATTTAATAATTGCCAGGCGCTTGGGCAACTGAATTGCTTCGAGGAGGTTTAATACAAGTTGGGAATGCTTGATGGACTTTCCCACTGATGTAATAAAACCCCAATTTTTCCATATCTGTCCGAAGTCATGCACAACACCAAAAGCATAGCGGGAATCGGTGTAAATATTGGCTGCCTGATCACCGGCCAGGATGCAGGCTTGAGTGAGGGCAAAAAGTTCCGCTGCCTGCGCTGAAGTGCCAGGGGGCAATGCATAGGCTTCCACAGTGCGGTGCGGGTCCATGTTGGCATAACCGGCGAGGAGTAAATAGTCTCTTGGTTGATGAGAAGAGCCGTCGGTGTAAAAGATAACATCCGGATTGAGCAGGGGGTCCATCCGCAGATCCTCCCTGGGGGAAGTAGTTCGTTCGACCACTGTGAGGCAGTCATGCTCCGCATCAGTTGAGGGCTCCGGCACCAAGGTGGCAGGATTAATTGCAGGTGATCAGCAGTAAGTGTAATTGGGGTGTGATAGCAAAATTACTTTGTATCCTGTACGTTGTGAGGCAGTAAAATGTTGTGTAGCGGTGGAGTTTAAAAGTAACATGACAGCATGGGGTACTCGCACCTGACAAGGGTGGTCGAGGACCAACGGTAAAGACTTTTCGACCATGGCAGCGGTGGCTGCGATGGCACGGAGGCAGGCAGGCATTCCCAGTACTACAGCAGGGAGAGCCAGAGAGTAGTAAGCAACTGACCTCCTTCCTCCTCCATGGTCCTGTGTAAGCACTCCCGTGGCGATTCCTTCCTTCTCACAGACGTGCAACTGAAAAGTTAGGGAGCCCCAGAGCCGGGGCTGTTGTTACAGCTGTCTTGAGGGCTCGGAATGCTGACTCCCATTCTGGAGTCCGTTGAACGAGTGCGGGTGCTTCTTTCAGAGTAGCAGCACGGAGGACAGCATCATGCAGGCGATAATCGGGTATCCATTGTCGACAATAGCCAACCATGCCTAGAAAAGAAAGGACTTCCTTTTTAGTCTTAGGAGGAAGTATTCGTAGGATAGCCTGCACTCGCTCAGGTCCTATTTGCCGAGTTCCAGCCTTCAAGGTGAATCCCAGGTACTGGACTTGTGACTGGCAGAACTGTAGTTTAGACCTCGATACCCTGTGGCCTCTTGTAGCTAAGAATTGGAGCAAAGTCACTGAGTACTCTACACAGTCTTCCAGGGTAGGTGAGGCCACTAAAAGGTCATCAGCATACTGTATCAGGGTAGAGTTTCCATTCAGACAGCATTCTTCCAAATCATATTTCACAGCAGCTGCATACACAGCAGGGCTCTCTGTATGCCCTTGGGGAGCTGTGTCCAGGTATACTGTCATCCTTTATATGTAAAAGCAAACAAATACTGGCTATCGGGATGGAAAAGAATGCAGAACACAAGTCAACTACAGTGTTGACCGCAGCTTCAGACGGGATAGAGGATAGAATCACATTTACATCGGGCACCACCGGGGCTATGGGAATCACAATGTTATTTACAGCTCGCAAGTCCTGCACAAAACGCCATTCATCTGGCCGTCCAACTTTAGGTATAGGCAGTATTGGTGTGTTACAGGTGCTGACAGTAGGCTTGAGAACCCCTTGTTGGAGCAGGGAGTCTATGACTGATGCGATGCCTGCCTCAGCTTCAGGGGTCAGTCGATACTGTCGAACGCAGGGCAGCACAACATCCTTTCGTAGTATGACACGGTGGTCTGGGGCAGTGAGCACTCGGCCTACATGAGTCTTGTGCAGGGCCCACAAATCACTATTGATTATGTCCAAGGCTGGAGGGCCAACAAGGCTGGGCTGCCCAGGGGGCTGCTGCCACTGAAATTCAGCAAGAGAGTCGATTAACTGACAGGAAATACCAGGGAGGTATATTCTACCCTCAGCAGGTCCAAACCACTCAAAAGATCCAATGCATTCAGAGGTAGAGGCCAACTGTAACCGTTTAATCATGGGACCTATGTGCTTTGCCAGGAAGGGGGGCCGAATAGCGAGTGTCAAGTGGAGCGTTGAATCAAGGTCCATATGGAACAGGGGCTGCTGCTCTGTGGTTAGGTGCACCGGGACGCCTAGGCCCGCTTCCCCGAAATAAAGGTAGGGGTCGGGGCTGACGGAGGTTAACTGTCCTGCAAGAGCATTGGCCTTTTGGCGATACTCAGGGTCATCTTTCATTGTAATCCACGCAGTACAGTGTAAGCGAGAGTAATACTGCACCACCTGTAACAGGCTTTTCAGAGTCCTAACAGGAGTTAAAAACGGCAGCTTGTTAATTTCCTGCCACAAGCGGCCCATCTTTGCCGCATAAAGGTTACCCTCAAGTTGCCAGCCGTATAAGGTTGGTCCGGGCTCAGCTTCGGGGGTAAGGAGTAGGGGCACTAACTGATGGGTCTGGGGCGAGGGTACCTCCATATACATGCCCTGAGGGGTACAGTAGATAGTAGCTCCTGATTTGCACAGGGCCTGGCGTCCTAGCAGGGGTAAGGGAGTGGTTGCTGATACTATCAGTGTCTCCTCTACACGGTTGTCTTTTAATGATAAAACAACCCGTTTCAATAGGGGATCTGATAAAGGAACATTCCCACAGTCACTACCCTGTTCTGACTAAGGGGTAATCCCAGGGAGGGGGGTACAGAGGACAGGGTAGCGCCAGTGTCCACCAAGGCTCGTAAATGTGTATCTCCTATTCTAAGGGTTACCATAGGTTGTGCTTCCGAGTCTTGGGAAAGTGATATAACCGCTCCCTGTACCATAACCTCCCCTGGGACCCGCTAATCTTGTGGAAAAGGGTTATTATAAGTAAAGGAGGGAACCGCAGTTATCGGCTGCCTGTGTGGCATAGCAGGCTTCTTGGGGGGAGTAGATGGGCAGTCCCTTGCCCAGTGCCCTTTCTTCCCGCATTTACGGCAAATGTCTTGGGATTTGTCCTGTCTCGGACCCCTAGCCTGTCCCTTACGTCTGCCCTGTTCCTGACGATAGAATTGGGTCTTTTGTTGTTTGGGGCCCTCCTGGGGGCTGGCGAACAGTCCCTCACGGTCCATATTGACCAAAGTAGTGGTAATTTCGGACCAGCGCATAGTTTGCCAATTTAGATTTCGCATCTTAAAGGTTTGGGCTTGTTGGGGCAGCATACAGTTCAGCAGCGTCTGAATAGCCAAGGGCCCGTTGCCCTCCAAGGGAACACCTGCATACTCTTCCCAGGTATTACGGAATCTGGCAATAAAATAAGGGGCGCCCTCATCTTTCCTCTGCAAACACCGAGTTACTTCCCCCAGGTCCCCATGTCTCTGTGCTGCCCCCATAATGGCAATTCGTCCCCTCCCTCGCAACCAATGCTCTAAACTTTCATTTCCTGTGTCAGCTTGATCATCATCGGACCGCCAATCCCCATTTTCCCCAGGTGGCACCAGAATGGTATCCCTCAGTGTGGCCCAGGAGCTGCCATAAGCAAATTTTAACAAGGCTTGTAAGTCGCCTGGAAGGGGTTGATAAATTGCACACATTTGCTCCAAACAATTGAGGAAGGCTGCGGGACGCTTAAGGGGTTGGGTGCCTCGGCTACCATGGTGCGAGCCTCAGCTGGGGTCAAAGGTTTAAGTACGGCCATGTCTCCAATCATTATTTTAGGGGCCTGAAATGCATGAGAGGCAGAGTCAGCTGCTATCTGTCTAGAGAGGCTTCACGTGATGGCTCCATTTAGCCGAGTCGCTTTCTTACATTCACTATCAGATTCTGACCCCCTGAATCGGGAAGGGTGTTTACGCTGGTCGTCAGTTGGGACGGGATTTGATGGTCCCGGACCCGCTTCTGCCTCTGCTCCAGCTTCCGCACCCGGTCTCGCCACTCTATTACACTGTCTTCAAGCCGCTACCATCTCTATTAGTTCTTCAGTCAGGGTATCAGGGAGAGGAGGCTGACAGGGGCTGTCAGAAACGGGCGACATGAGTCTAGGGAACTGGGGATAAGGCCCCAGTAGTCCGCAGTTAGTGGGATAAGGCGGAGGGGCAGAGGGGTTTTCAGGCTCTGGAGCGGGAGTTTTCTCCTTTAGGGTGGTATCAGGGTACCCCCTCGGTTGGTCGGGGTCTCATTATCAGAAGCCAAACCCTCCCGTTTACTCTTTTGTTTGGGGGGCTGATGCCGCTTTGCTACCTCCATCCATTTTTCAAAACAACCCAGCATATAATCAAAATCCCAAGTAGGATCTCCGGCCCCATTCGCAACTCCATCCCACCAGGTCTGGATGAGGGGTATTTTAAAACTGCCACCATACGGCCATTCCCCTTGTGTCCAGCCATATAAGTCACTACTAAAAGGCACCGCATACCTGTCATCTCCCGTTTCTGTTAAAACAACGTCGGCTGGCGACCCAGGGGGGGGCCAGTGGGTCTCCCACCTTCTGCCGAGCCCTGGTTACCATCTTCATACGTTTTTCCGTTCTCTTGCCCACCTTCAAAGTTCCTGATTTGGGTTCTGGCTTTTCAAGCACTCCCCCTTTCAGCTAGGATGCTTTTCGTCCCCCTTTCACCTCTTCAACTTAAGAGGCCACCTCTCCAACTTAAGAGGTAGCTGGGATGCTATTTAACTGCACTCCCCCTTTCAGCTAGGATGCAGTTCGTATTCTCCCCAACTTAGGAGAGTCTCTCCCTTTATCCGCGAGGGTTCTTTTTCAGAGATCCGACGGTCCAGGTTTTCAATTACCTCTCCAACTTAAGAGGTTACCTCTCCAACTTAAGAGACCACTGGACTTCAGTCGGATCCCACCTTCTTCGCCATCTGTCGCGGAAAAAACGGAGTGAACACTCAGACCCTGGAGGCTTGTCTAAGAAGTCTTTATTAAAGTCGTGATACCACGGAGAGCCTAGTCGCATACAACGGAGCGGACCAGCCTCTGCCTAACACCTCTTTACACACATAGATATAGCAAAAGGTTCGTGACAGAACCTTGGGCAATTACAATAGTTTCAAATGGTTTCAAAAGATAGCGATCAGTGTTAATGGTTTAACGATTAGACAGGACAATAGTTTAGCAATTAGATAGGACAATGTCAATGGTTTAGCAAATAGACAGGACAATATCGATAAAAACAAAAAGCTAAAAGCTACTGCGGATGCTGGAAATCCAAAACAAAAGCAGAATTACCTGGAAAAACCCAGCAGGTCTGGCAGCATCGGCGGAGAAGAATTCAGTTAACGTTTCGAGCCTTCATGGCCCTTCGGCAGAACTGAAGCATAGTTAGGACTTCCTAACTATGCTTCAGTTCTGCCGAAGGGCCATGAAGGCTCGAAACGTTAACTGATTTCTTCTCCGCCGATGCTGCCAGACCTGCTGAGTTTTTCCAGGTAATTCTGTTTTTGTTTAGGACAATATCGATGGTTCAGCAAATAACTAGTGCTAATTGGTTACATATCCTGGGCAATGCACACACAATAGTTTTTTCTCTTAGATTTTGCCACCGTATCTGACATCCGGAGCCCCTTAGTCTGGGAAGGTAGCACTGGCCCTTTGATTTGCTAATTTATGTGCTGGCTGCGTGACTGTTTGGGGACAGTCTACAGTAATTTCATTATACATGTATTTTAAGTTTATTTCTCTCACAAGTATAGGTGTATTTTATTTCATTCACAATTATACACGTATTTTATTCCTCCACGGAGGGAGGGAGGGTTTGAGGGTGTGTGAGAGAGAGAGAAAGAGAGAGTGGGTTTGAGGGCATGAGACTGAGTCGGAGGGTAAGAGGGCATGAGAGAGAGAGAAAATTTGAGGGCGTGAGAGAGAGAGGATTTGATGGTGAGTGAGAGAGAACGTTTCAGGGCGTAAGAGAGAGAGGGTTTGAGGGCTTGAGAGAGAGAGAGGCACAGGGTTGGAGGGCGTGAATGAGAAAGAGAGAGTGTTTGAGGGTATGAGAGAGAGAGAGGATTTGAGGGCGTGAGAGAGAGGTTTTCAGGGCGAGAGACAGAGTGAGAGTTTGAAGGCTTGAAAGAGACAGAGTTAGAGGTGGTGAGAGAGAGAAAGAGGATTTGAGAGTGTGAGAGAAAGAGAGTGGGTTTGAGGGCATGAGTGAGGGTGAGAGAGGGTTTGTTGGTGTGCGAGAGAGAGTGTTTGAGAGTGTGAGAGAGAGAGAGACAGTTTGAAGTCATGAGAGAGAGAAAGAGGGTGCGAAGGGGTGAGAGGGAGGGACTGAGCTCATGAGAGAGAGAGGGAGAGCGAGGGTTTAAGGCTGTAAGGGAGAGGCAGACGGTTTGAGGGCATGTGAGAGAAAGAGAGAGGGTTTGAGGGCATGTGAGAGAGAGAGAGTTTGTGGGCGTGGGAGAGAGAGATAGACGGTTTGAAGGCTTGAGAGAGAGAGAGTTTCAGAGTGTGAGAGTGAGGGGGTATGTTGGAGGGCGAGAGAGTGAGGGTTTGAGGGCGTCAGAGATAGAGGATTTGAGGCCATCAGAGAGAGAGGGTTTAATGGCGAGAGAGAGGGAGGATTTGTGGGCTTGAGAGAGAGGGAGAGAGAGTCGCAGGGTTGGAGGGCATGATAGACAGAGAGAGGATTTGAGGGTGTGATAGACAGGGTTTGAGGACGTGAGAGAGAAAGAGAGAGAGCTTGAGAGTGAGAGGGAGGGTAAGAGGGCATAAGAGAAGGAGAGCGATTGAGGGGGTGAGAGGGAGAGGATTTGATTATGAGAGATATAGAGAGAGCATTTCAGGGCCTGAGAAAGAGAGAGCGTGACGTGATGCGCGACGTGACGTGGCATGTGATGTGACACGCGACGTGACGTGACGCGACGTGACGTGACACGCAGCGTGACATGATGTGACGTGACGCGTGACATGATGTGATTTGATGTAACGTGACACGCAACGTGACGTGAAGTGACACGTGACGTGATGTGACGTGACTCGTGACGTGACGTGACACGCAATGTGACGTGACGTGACATGCGACATGACGTGATTTGACGTGACGTGACACGCAACGTGACGTGATGTGATGTGACATGACGTGACACGCGACATGACTTGACGTGACGGGACACGCGATGTGATGTGTCGTGACACGCGACGTGACGTGATGTGATGTGACACGCGACATGACATGACGTAACGTGATGTGGCACGCGACGTGACGTGACACGCAACGTGACGTGACACGCGACATGACTTGACGTGACGCGCGACATGACACGTGACGTTACGTGACATGTGACGTGACGTGACATGACACGCGACGTGACACGCAAACTGACGACGTAACATGACATGCGACATGACGTGGCGTGCAACGTGACGTGATGTGACACGTGACGTGACATGAGGCATGAAATGACGTGACACGTGACATGATGATTTGATGTGACGTGACACGCGACATGACATACGACGTGATGTGGCATGCACGTGACACGCGACATGAAGTGACATGCGACGTGACACGTGACGTGAAGTGACACACAATGTGACACGCGACGTGACAAGCAACGTGACGTGATGTGATGTAACATGCAATGTGACGCGATGTGACATGACACATGACGCGACGTGATACGACGTGACAGGCGACGTGACGTGAGACGCGACATGACGTGACGTGTCGTGTCACGCAATGTGACGTGACATGCAGTGTGACGTGCACGCGACGTGATGTGACGTGACACGTGACGTGATGTGACACGGGACGTGACATGATGTAACGTGATGTGGCACGTGACGTGACATGCGAAGTGACTTGACATGATGTGACACGCGACGTGACGGATTGTGACATGACGTGACGTGACATGACATGCGACGTGACATGATGTGACATGACACGCAACGTGATGCACGACGTGACGCACGACATGACATGACGTGACGTGTGATGTGACGTGACATGTGGTGATGTGACACGCAATGCGACACGATGTGACCCTCGACGTGGCGTGACGTGCGACGTGACGTGATGTGACACGCGACGTGATGTGACGTGACATGCGACATGACGTGATGTGACGTGACGTGACATGCAACATGACGTGATGTGACGTGACATGACGTGACACGCGACATGACTTGACGTGACGGGACACGCGACGTGACGTGACACGTGACGTGTCGTGACATGCGACGTGATGTGATGTGGCAAACGACGTGATGTGGCATGCGACGTGACACGTGACATGATGTGGCATGCGACGTGACACGTGACGTGAAGTGACACGCGATGTGACACGCGACGTGACATGACAAGCAATGTGATGTGATGTGACGTAACATGCAATGTGACGCGATGTGACATGACACATGATGCGACGTGACAGGCGACGTGACGTGAGACGCGACATGACGTGACGTGTCACGCAACGTGACGTGACATGCAGCGTGACGTGCACGCGACGTGATGTGACGTGACACGTGATGTGACGTGATGTGACACACGACGTGACATGATGTAACGTGATGTGGCACGTGACGTGACATGCGAAGTGACTTGACATGATGTGACATGCGACGTGACGCGATGTGACATGACGTGACGTGACACGCGACGTGACGTGACATGACACGTGACGTGACGTGACATGACACGCAAAGTGATGCACGACGTGACATGACTTGACGTGCGACGTGACGTGAAGTGATGTGACATGTAGTGATGTGACACGCAATGCGACACGATGTGACCCTCGACGTGGCGTGACGTGCGACGTGACGTGATGTGACACGCGACGTGATGTGACGTGACATGCGACATGACGTGATGTGATGTGACATGACGTGACACGCGACATGACTTGACGTGTCGTGACACGCGACGTGATGTGATGTGGCAAGCTACCTGACATGATGTGACGTGACACATGACGTGACATGACATAACGTGATGTGGCATGCGACGTGACGTGACACGCAACGTGACGTGATGTGATGTGACACGCGACGTGACACGCGACATGACTTGACATGACGTGACACGTGACGTGACTTAACGTGACGCGACGTGACTTGACGTGACACGCGACGTGATGCACGTGATGCACGTGACGTGCGATGTGACGTGAAGTGACGTGACACGCGACATGACATGTGGTGATGTGACACGCAAGGCAACACGACGTGACGTGACATGTGACGTGACGTGCGACGTGATGTGACGTGACACGCGACGTGATGTGACGTGCGTCATGACGTGACGTGTTGTGACACGCGATGTGATGAGTTGTGACACACGATGTGATGTGACACGCGACGCGACGTGACGCGATGCGCGACGTGATGTGACGTGACACGCGACCTGACTTGACGTGACATGACACACGACGTAATGTGACGAGATGTGTTGTGACATGACGTGACACGCAACGTGACGTGATGTAACGTGACGTAACACGCGATGTGACACAACGTGACATGACGTGACATGTGACGTGACGTGACACGCGGCGTGACATGGGGTGATGTGACACATGATGTGACGTAACGTGACATGCGACGTGACGTGACACATGACGCGATGTGACGTGACGTGAAACGCGACATGACACGATGTGACCCGCGACGCGCCGTGACGCGACGTGACCTGCGACGTGACGTGAAACGCGACGTGATATGAGGTGATGTCACAGGCGATGTGACGTGACGTGACATGCAACGTGATGTGACATGACGTGACATGTGACGCAACATGACACGATGCGACGTGACACACGACGCAACACATGACCCGCAACGTTACGTGACGTGACATGACCTGACACACAACGTGATGTGACATGACGTGACATGCGACATGACATGACGTGACACGCGATGTGACATGACATAACGTGATGTGGCACGCGACGTGACGTGACAGGCGAAGTGACGTGACACGCGAAGTGACGTGATGTGACACGCGACGTGAAGTGACATGCGACGTGACTTGACGTGACACACGACGTGACTTGACGTGACACACGACGTGACGTGACATGACACGCGACGTGACACGCGACATGACGTGACATGACACGCGATGCAATGCGACGTCACCTGCGACGTGACGCGCAATGTGACGTGAAGCGACGCGACATGTGGTGATGTGACACGGAACGCAACACGACGTGACCCTTGACGTGACGTGACACGTGATGTGACGTGACGTGCGACATGACGTGACACGTGATGTGATGTGACATGCGACATGACGTGACGTGTTGCGACACGCGACATGACGAGACGTGACACGCGACTTGACGTGACATGATACGCGACGTGACGTGATGTCGTGACGCGACGTGACACGCGACGTGACGTGATGTGACATGTGACATGACGTGACATGTTGTGACACGTGACGTGACGAGACGTGACACGTGACGTGACGTGACCCGCGACGCGACGTGACATGACGCGACATGACGTGACCCGCGATGCCACACGACACAACGTGACCCGTGACACGACGTGACCCGCGACACATGACATGATGTGGCTCGCGACATGACACACAACGTGACGTGATGTGACGTGACACGCGACGTGACATGACTTGACACGCGACGTGACTTGACGTGACGGGACACGCGACGTGACGATGTGACGGGACACGCGACGTGACGACGTGACGGGACACGCGACGTGACGTGACATGATGTGTCGTGACACATGACGTGACGTGATGTGACGTGGCAAGCGACGTGACATGATGTAACATGATGTGGCGCACGATGTGACGCGACACGCGACGTGACTTGATGTGACATGTGACGTGACGTTATGTGACATGACACGCGACGTGACGTGCGACGTGACGTGAAGTGACATGACACGCGACATGACATATGGTGATGTGACACACAATGCAACACGACGTGACACGTGACGTGACGTGCGACGTGATGTGACGTGACACGCGACGTGATGTGACGTGCGACATGACGTGACGTGTTGTGACACGCGACGTGACAAGACGTGACATGCGATGTGACATGACACACGTGACGTGATGTGACACGTGACGTGACGTGACCCGCGACGTGATGTGATGTGTCATGACACGCGACGTGACATGATGTGATGTGACGTGGCAAATGACATGACGTGATGTGACGTGACACACGACGTGACACGTGACATGACATGACGGGACATGCGACGTGACATGACGTAACGTGATGTGGCACGCGACGTGATGTGACATGCGACGTGACATGACGTAACGTGATGTGACACGCGACGTGATGTGACACACGAAGTGACGTGAAACGTGATGTGACTTGACATGACACGCGATGTGACGCGACACGCGATGTGACTTGACGTGACACGTGATGTGACATGACGTGATGTGACATGACACGCGAGGTGACGTGACACGCGACGTGACGAAACGTGACACGCGATGTGATGTGAAACGCGATGTGACGTGATGTGACACATGACGTGACGTGACGTGATGCGCAACATGCGACGTGATGTGATATGACGTGACACGCGACGTGACTTGACGTGACATGACACTCGATGTGACGTGACGAGATGTGTCGTGACGTGACACGTGACGTGACGTGACATGCGACATGACGTGACGTGTCATGACACGTGACGTGACGTGACGTGACACGCGACGCGACATGGCGTGACACGCGATGCGACGTGGCACGTGACAGAGAGGAAGCGAGAGAGAGACACAAAGAGAGAGACGAGCGAGAAACACGAGAAAGAGAAACAGACAGGGGCAGAGTGAGAGAGAGAGACAGATAAAGAGGGAGTGAGAGAAATACAGAGAATGAGAGAAAGAGACAGATGGGGGGGAGAGAGACAGTGAGAGATGGAGAGAGAAAAAGTGAGGGATAGAGAGAGAGAGCAAGACAGAGCGACAGGGAAAGAGAGAGACAGAGACACACATTAAGAAAGAGAGAGAGAACGAGATAGAAACACAGAGAGAGAGAGAGGCAGAGAAAAACACGAGAGAAACATGAGAAAGAGAAACAGAGACAGAGTGAGAGATGGAGACAGGGAGAGAGAGAGAAAGAGAGTGAGAATTACAGAGAATGAGAGAGAGAGAGAGGCAGACAGAGTGAGAAATGGAGAGAGAAAAAGAGAGAGATAGAGACAGAGACAGAGACACACAGAGAGGGGCATGGAAAGAGACAGTGAGGCCGAGAGAGAAACATGGGTGAGAGACAGAGGCAGTGAGGGAGGCAAATCGAGAGAGACAATGAGAGGGAGGGATAAATAGAGAGAGAGGGGGAGAGAGAGAGAGAGACAGACAGGGAGTGACAGAGAGAGAGGGAGACAGGAGGAGAGAAAGAGTGAGAGATTAGTGAGAGACAGAGACAGGCAGGGACAGAGAGAAAGGGAGAGAGGCAGGGACAGAGACAGGTAGGCAGAGAAAGAGTCAGAGGGACAGAGACACAGAGAGAAACATGGCGAGACATAGACAGCGTGAGACAGAGAGAGACAGTCAGAGAGACACACAGAGATGGAGAGAGAGAGACGGAGAAATAGAGAGAGAGAGAGAGTGGCAGAGTGCAAGAGAGGCAAAGGGACGTGCAGATAGAGAGAGACAGTGGGGGAGAGACAGGGAAGACAGAGACAGAGGGACAGGCAGATACAGAGAGAGAGAGAGGCAGAGCAAGAGAGACAGGGAGACAGAGAAAGAGAGACATGCAGAGAAGTAGAGACAATGAGAGAGAGAGACAGAGGCAGACAGACAGGGAGAGAGGTGGGGCATAGAGAGATGGAGAGAGAGACGGACAGATATAGAGACAGAGAAAAAAAAGTCAGACAGAGAGAGGAAGAGAGTGAGAATGACAAGGAGGAAGAGAGAGACTGAGAGACAGACAGAGGGAGAGAGAGAGTGAGAGACAGGCAGAGAGAAAGAGAGAGAGAAAGAGAGAGAGAGAGAGAGAGAGATAGTGAGAGACACACAGAGATAAAGAGATACAGCGAGAGAGACAGAGGGTGACAGAGAAACAGAGATAGAGACGCAGACAGACAGAGAGAGAGACAGGGAGAGTCAGAGAGAGAAGGAGAAAGAAACAGGGAGAGACAGAGCAAGAAAGGCTGAGAGAGAGAGAGACAGTGAGGGACATACAGAGAGAGAGAGAAAAAGACAGGGCGAGGAAGAGAGGCATATAGTGAGAGAGAGTGGCACAGAGAGAGATAGACAAAGATACAGTGAGGGAGAGAGAGACAGAGAAAGAGAGAGACATAGAAAGACAGAGAGAGAGAGAAGGAGAGAGAGTCACTGAGACCGATAAAGGTACAAAGAAAGAGAGACAGACAAACAGAGACAGAGATGAAGAGAGAGAGAGAGACAGAGGCTGGAAGAACGGGGTGTGCAAGGGAGATGAGGGGGGCCAATGGGGGTGGACGAGGGGATGAAGGGGGGTGATGAGTGGGGGGACGAGGGAGAATGTAAAGGGCAAATGGGGGTCGAGGGCCAGAGGAGTGTGGGTGGAGGGTGGGAGGAGGGGGGAGGGGGGAGGGGAAAGTAACGTGAGTGGGACAGCGGTGCGAGGGGGAGATGACGGCCTCGAAGTGAGGGGGAAGAGGGGGAAGGGGGGGAGAGAGGGGGGAGGGTGGAGGAAGGGGGTGAAGGGGCAGGTACAGAAGTATGAGAGGAGAGAGAAGAGAGGGAGAATTGAGAGAATGCAGAGATGAGGGAGATGGGGATCAAAGCAAAAGGAGGGTGAAGAGGATGATTAGGAGAGGTCAGGGAAGAGGGGAAAAGGCAAAGAGAAAGAGGATGGAGGGGGGGGAAGGGATGGAGAGGGGGGAGAGAGTGGGGGAGGAATGAGAGGGGGGAGAGGAGAAGGGCGACTGGGGGATGGGGAGGAGGGAGAGGTAGGAGGGGGGAAGGGGAGAAGGGGAAAGGGGGAGTGGGGGAGAGGGGGGAAGGGGAGTGGGGGAGAAGGGGAGGGGGAGACTGGGGAGAAGGGAAGAAGGGAAGAAGGGGGGAGAGGGGGAGAGTGGAAGAGGGGGAGAGAAAGGGAGAGGGAGAGGTGGAGTGGGGTAGAGTTGGGAGATGGGGCAAGGTGGGGGAGAGGGGGGAGGAGTGGTGGATCCTACTGGGCACAGTCTGGCCAGCAGTGGGATCTTACTGTGCACAGTCTGGCCGTTAGAGGGATCATAGCAAGTGCCAATACCATTTGCCAACACTTTGGCATTGATTACATTTAAAATGTATCAAACACGTCCCCTATTTCAGGCACTTCAACAGCCCCTTGTTAAAGTGCAACTTGCTGCCCCTGGTGTCCAGACTCCAGTTGGGTTTCTCAGTCAGGGGTACAGAAAATATTTAATTTCTCTGTTGCTGACGTTGTTGTTCTAAAAGAATCAGTGCAGATGCAAACTCTTTTTCCCACACTTGATGGCAGCATTGTCAGCTTATAATCATTCAAAATTACCTTCCCATCCGTATTACTGCTACTTTGTAACGAAGCTTTGCCTGTGCTTTAAGGTCCATGTGAACAGAAGTAATCGGATTTCGAGGATCCAGGTCTGCACTCCAAATCCAGCTGGGGATGGGCAGATAGGTACATAGGAACAGGAGAAGGCCATTCAACCCATCGAACATGCTCCGCCATTCAGTACGATCATGTCTGATCGAACACTTCAATACCTTTTACCCACACTGTCCCCATAACCTTTAACGTCATTGTGAATCAGAATCCGTTAAACTCTACCTTAAACATACTTAATGACTGAGCTCCCACCGCCCTCTGGGTTAGAGAATTCCAAACCTCCCTGTCGCTTGCCATTTTAACACTCCACCCTGCTCTCTTGCCCACATGTCTGTCCTTGGCTTGCTGTATTGTTCCAGTGAAGCTCAACGCAAACTGGAGGAACAGCACCTCATCTCCTGACTAGACACTTTACAGCCTTCCGGACTGAATATTGAGTTCAACAATTTTAGATCATGAACTCCCTCCTCCATCCCCATCCCCTTTCCATTTCTTCCCCCTCCCTTTTGTTTTTTCTAATAATTTATATAGATTTTTCTTTTCCTACCTATTTCCATTATTTTTAAATCTATACCTTTAATGCCCTTAGTCTTTCCACCCCACCCCCACTAAAGCTGTACCTTGTGTGTCCTGCCATCCATTCTTAATTAGCACATTCGTTTAGATAATATCACCACCTTCAACACCTCTTTGTTCCTTTGTCTGTGACATCTTTTGATTATCTGCTCCTATCACTGCTTGCTTGTCCCTACAACCACCACCCCCCCCAACTTCTCCCCCACCCCCCCACCCCCCCATCCCCCCCCCCCCCCCCCCACCTTAAACCAGCTTATATTTCACCCCTCTCCTAATATTACTTAGTTCTGTTGCTGTTGAAGGGTCATGAGGACTCGGACCGTCGACTCTTTTCTTCTCCGCCGATGCTGCCAGACCTGCTGAGTTTTTCCAGGTAATTCTGTTTTTGTTTTGGATTTCCAGCATCCACAGTTTTTTGTTTTTATCTAGAGAATTCCAAAGATTCACAACCCTCAAAGTGAAGAAATTTCTCCTCATCCCAGTCCTAAGTGGCTTCCCCCTTTGTTCTGAATTTATACCCCTGGTTCTAGACTTGGTGTTTGCGTACTGAGGGTCTACGCACAGCTTGATGCAGCCGCACACAAAGGTGGCCATCAGGATGAGGGCGATGTTGGGCACGTTTTTCCCCCCTTCAGTAGAGGCTTGTACATTGCGTCCCTGTGGACACGATCCATTTTCGACCTCCAGATAAAGCAAAAGATGGCTCGGGTGATCGCCATCGCGCAGGAGTCTGGAATAGGCCAGACCTGCGCCACGTACAGCAACAGCGAGAGTGCCTCACACCTGATGACCAGGTTCTTACCCGCAGTGGAGAGGGAGCCTCGCTCCCACATGCCCAGTTTTCTTTTCACCATAGACACTCGCTCCTCCCAGTTTCTAACACATGCCCCAGTCCCTCTGAACCATATCCCCAGCACCTTCAGGCCGTCAGCCCTGACGGAGAAGGAGATAAAGGATCGGTCAGTCCAGTTCCCAAAGAACATGGCCTTGCTCTTCCCACGATTTACCTTGGCTCCCGAGGCCAGTTCGAACTGGTCGCAGATGTGGATCAGTCTGCACACTGACAGCGGATCCGAGCAGAAGACGGTGACCTCGTCCATGTACAGGGAGGCTTTGACCTGAGTGCCTCCACTGCCTGGGATCGTCACTCCTCTTATGCCCGGATCCTCCCTGATGGACTCAGCAAAGAGTTCTATGCAACACACAAACAGGACAGGGGAGACAGGGCAGCCCTGCCTGACTCCAGATTTAATAGGAAAGCTAACTGATTCCCACCCATGGATTGAAACTGTGCTACTGATGTTAGTGTAGAGCAGTTGGATCCAATTGCGAATTCCCTCCCCAAACCCCAATTTGGAGAGCACATCCACCATGTAGGTGTGCAATATTCTGTCAAAGGCCTTCTCCTGATCCAGGCTGATGAGGCAGGTATCCACACCCTTATCCTGCACATAGGCAATCGTATCCCTGAGCAGCACGAGGCTGTCAGAGATCTTCCTGCCGGGAACAGAGTAGGTCTGGTCAGGGTGGATCACCAATTCCAGAGCGGACTTGACCCAACTGGCGATGATCTTAGATAGAATCTTATAGTCCACGTTCAACAGTGAAATGGGTCACCAATTTCTAATTTCCTCCCTTTCCCCCTTGTGCTTGTAGATGAGAGTGATGATGCCTTTCCTCATGGATTCTGACATACTGCCGGCCAGGAGCATACTCTCGTACACTCCTAGCAGGTCTGGGCCGATCAAGTCCCACAGAGCCGAATACAACTCCGCCGGCAAGCCGTCGCTTCCGGGAGTTTTACTCTTCTCGAAGGACTCGAGGGCCTTAGTCAGTTCATCAGGAGTTAGCGGTTTGTCCAGGCTCTCCCATGTACTGTCGTCTAAGACCTCCGTGATAGAGGACAGGAAGGACTGGGAGGCCGTGCTGTCTGTGGGCTTCACATCATACAATCCAGCATAAAAGGATTTGCTGATCCTCAAAATGTCGGACTGCGATGACTTTACTGAGCTGTCTTCTTCCTTCAGGCTGCTGATCACAGAGCTCTCTCTGTGTACCTTTTGGAAGAAGAAACGTGAGCACGTCTCATCCTGCTCCACGGAGTGGACTCTGGACTGGAAGATGATCCTGGCGGCCTCTGAGATAAAGAGCGAGGCTTGCTGGCTCTTCACCTCTTGGAGTTCCACCTTGACATCGACCCCCATCAACTGCAGCCAGAGTAGGTTCTGCATGTTTTTCTGGAGTCAGGACATTTCCCTGTTCCTTTCTAGCTTTCTGGATGCCTTTGAGGATGAAAAACCTCTTGATGTTTCCCTTGATCGCTTCCCACCAGTGTGTTAGGGACTCAGAGGGGTTTCACGGCTCCAACTTTTGTAAACCCTCTTGAGCTCCTCAATGTTCTCTGGGGTCAGCAGTTGCATGTTTAGCTTCCATGTCCCCCTACCAACCCTCTGGTCTTCCTCTAAGTGACAGTCAGCCAGTAGGAGGCAGTGGTCAGAGAAGAACACTGACTTGACGTCGGTGGATCTGATTGCGAACGCTCGGGACACAAACAGGAAGTCCATCCTGGAACGGATGGACCCGTCTGGCCGCGACCAGGTGTAAGCTGAGCTCCGTCTGCAGGGTTGCTGAAGACATCGTGCAGCTTGGCATCCTTTACTGTTTCCATCAGAGGGCTGGACGTAGCGTCCAATCTGCTGTCGGCCCTGCCGGATCGTCCAGCTGCATCGATGATGCAGTTGACGTCGCCGCCCAGACTGCTCGGCCTGGAGGTCGCCAGCAGCAGTGGGAGCTACTGAAAAACCGCCGCCACTCGCCCTTTTGTGCCGGGACGATGACATTAATTAACCGGAGTGGAGCATTCTTGTACATTACGTCTGCTATGAGGAGGCGCCCGCCCACCACCTCCTTAACCTCGGAGACGGTGAAGTTGCCTCCCCGCAGCAGAATACCCAGGCCGGAGGAACGAGAGTCGTTTCCTCCCGACCAGATCGATGGCCCATGGGACCACCATCGTGTCCATTGCCTGTAGGAGCTGAGGTGCAGTATCGCACACTCCTGCAGAAACAACAGGTCAGCTTTGATCTTGGCAAGGTAGTCCAAGGTCGCAACACATCGCGTAGTAGATTTAATGCTATGCATGTTAATAGATACAATCTTTATCCCCATTATTCAAGCATTTAGTCTCTTACCAAACCTGTTGTCTTTGAGAGTTCCAGACCTTTAGTCTGCTCCTGCATACCTATCGTGTTCACAAATTGCCTCACTTATATGGGTTGGGGAAACTGTCCTGAACCACCCCATTGGAGATGTTCCGCTCAGGTGGCATCTGGGGGTTCATGCAAGGAACGAGATTTAAAATGTTCTCTGTTGGAGAAGTCTCTCCGATCCTCTCCCCCTCTGGGGCGTTGCTGCTCTCGACTTCCCGGAGCTGGGATGTGCTGAGTGCTTCACTGCTCCCACATTCCTGGGGCTGTGGTGCACTGGCCTCTTCGGGTTGTGGGCAAAGTTGGGTTGCGTTGGTCTCTTCATTGTCTCCAATGTTCTGGAGCTCGGGTGTCTCGTCCTCCAACTCCCTAGAGCTTTGCCGCTTCTTCTGTAGGTGCCGCCCTTGCCCTTCTTCATCCGAAGAACTGCTGCCTTTGTCATCCATGTCGGATGGGAAATGCCTCTTGCCACTTGTCTGGGAAGTGGCTTGGTCCCTTCTTAGCCCGTTCTTCCTTCTGGCCCTCTTCACCAGCTGCCACTCCCCCTGCTGATTTTCCGCTGGTTTCTCCTCCATAGATTCGCTCTCCTGAGGAGTGGGAGGTTCAGGGGGCAGTGCTGTTGTTTGGCTGTCTGCTGCCTCAATCTTTTCCTCCACCTTGTCTCTCTCTGTGTCCTCCTTTGTCCTGTTCTTCTCACTGGGGGCCTTGGTGATTGGAGGGTTGCAAGTGTCCTTGGTAGTAGTGACACGAAGCATTTCATCTGCTTGCCCCTTGTTGGTTTTAGCTGCCTGTGCAGAAGTGAGGCAGCATTTGGGGCAGTTCCTGTAGAGGTGGCCTGCCTTGCCACACAGGTTGCAGCACTTAGTCTATTTGTACTCATTTGTCTGGTGCCCTTCCTGTTTGCAGTTCTTGCAGAGGGTGGCGCCGCAGTTGGCCACCACTGACCAGACTTGCATGAGCAACAAAGTTTGGGCTGCCCAGCGTAGACAAGGTAGCCACGGCTTCCCCTGAAAGCGAAGCTGGAAGGAGGGTGGAGGATTGCTCCTTTACCATCGGCCTTGAGCATGACCTTAATCTGGAGTTTGCTGGTCCAAATCCTGAAGGCATCTTTAACCTCGGTGCAGTTCCCAACCTTGTCGACGTACTTGGCGAGGAAGGTGAGCACATCGGCAACAGGGACGTGGGGGTTATACAGATGCCCAGTCACCACACGGTCCCATTGCAATGGCAGGGCAAAGAGCGACTCCACCGTCAGGATCTTCATCTCCGGCTGTTCTCTCTTCTCCTCGAACACCTTCAGGAACTTGACGCAGGCAGCCACATTCCTGAAGGTCACGTCGAAATATCCAGCGCTGGGGAAGTCCTGCAGGGAGTAGATCTCCGCAGCTTCAAATCCACAGGCCTTCAACAGGATCCTCTTGATGATGAAGAAGGCATGACCCATGAGTGCTTGTCCTTTGCTGTCCTTCACCACCACCCTAATGGTGATACGTACCCCATGGTTTGGGTCTTGACTGGTTATAGCCATCTTTCACGATTACACAAAAGGCCGAGAAGTGATCTTCTCCCAGAATGCTTCAGTCACTTCTCACTACCGCCCTCTGTTGGATGCTCTTCCTCCTGTTGCGTGCAAGAGTCCTTCTCCTTGAGTTTTTCAAAATACTTTTCATTTGTTCATGGGATTTGGGTGTTGCTGGCTAAGGCAGCTGGGCATTTATTGCCCATCCCTAATTGCCCTTGTTCAGAGGGCATTTAAGAGTCAACCACATTGCTGTGAGTCTGGAGTCACATGTAGGCCAGACCAGGTAAGGACAGCAGATTTCCTAAAGGACATTAGTGAACCAGGTGGTTTTTTATGACAATCAGCAATGGTTTCATGATCATCATCAGACTTTTAATTCCACATTTTTATTGGATTCAAATTTCACCATCTGCTGTGGTGGGATTCCAACCGAGATCCCCAGTGAATTACTCTGGGTCTCTGCATGACTAGTCCAGCAACAATACCACTACACGCTCGCCAATTGTAGCAATTGCAGCAAAGCACATAGACACTGAGATCCACAGAAAGCTCTGTGATAATCAGCAGGTAATCTGTGTTCAATGTTGGTTAAGGAGTCGAATTGGAGAAGGGTTTCATCAGACAGGAGCAGATTAAGAAGGACGATGAGATATACAAAGACAGCTCACAATGCACGTGTGTAAGCACGCAGTGTGATGAATAAGGTCAGTGAGCTACAAACACAAACAGCCGTGTGGGAATATGGCGGTAACAATGGAAATGTGCGTAAAAATGGTGAGGACTGTGTGCTTAACATTCAAGGACATAGTGTTCAGAAAAGATAGGGAAGGAGAAAAGGGAGCTGTGGTGACAGTACTGATTGTCATGCTGGAAAGAGGGAATGTCCCTGAGGGGGTAAAGACAGAATCCATTTGGTTAGAGTTAAGAAGCAAAAAGGGGATGATCACATGACTGGAGGTATTTTATAGACTCCAAATAGTGAGAGAGATAGAGGAACAAATCTGCAAGGAAATTACAGAGATGGACAAGAGCTATAGAGTGTTGATATTGGGGATTTTAATTACCCAAATATCAATCGGGATAATGTTAGTGTAAAGGGTAACGAGGGAGAGGAATTTCTGACATGTGTTCAGGAGAACTTCCTTGATCAGTAGGTTCTCAGTCCAACTAGAAAGGAGGTATTGCTGGATCTGGTGGGAATGAGGTGGGCCAAGGGAACCAAGTGTCTGAGAGGGAGCATTTGGATAAGAATGATCATTGTATCATAAGGTTTAGATTAGTAATGGAGAACAGCAATCAACAATCTAAAGTAGACGGTCTAAATGGGAAAAGGGCTAATTTCAATGGGATGAGAAAGAATAAAACCACGGTAAAATGGAACCAAAGACTGACAGGAAAATCTGGAATGGAACAATGGGGGATCTTTAAGGAGGAGATTTTCAGGTCTAGGCTAGGTACTTTCCAAAAGTGTGAAAGGGAGAGGAACCAAAGACCATCCTTGGATGTCGAGGGAGAGAGAGAATATGATGAAACAAAAAAAGGAGTGTGTGTGATACATGTCAGGGGAATTCTTCAAGTGAAAACCAGGTCAAATACAATAGGTAGAGGGGGCAAGTGAAGAGGAAAATAAGCCTGGCAAAGAGGGAATCTGGGGATAGAATGGCAGTCAACATAAATGGAAATCCACAAACCTGCCACCAGCATGTAAATAGTAAGTGGGCAAGTAAGAAGTGGAGTGGGTCTGATTTGGGACAGAGAGGGTGAGATATGCTTAGAGGTGCAGGGCAAGGCTAGGGTAATTAATAAGTTCTTTGTATCGGTGTTTACTAAGGAAGGGGAAAAATATTGATAGAAACAGAAATCATAGAGGTAACAGATGGGGTAAAAGAGAGATTGTGTTTGATGAATCGAATTGAATTTTTTGATGAAGTAACAGAGAAGGTGATGAAGGGAATGTGGTGGATTGAGGCTCATGGAATTGAAGGGTCAGTATCCAGTTGAATAACATATTGGTTCAAGGACAGTAAGTGGTTAAGCCATGGTAGAAAGTTTTTTCTCAGACTGAGGATGATAGACAGTGGTGTTCCTCAGGGTGAGGTCTGTGAGCACTGCTTATTTTGATATACATAAAGGACTTGGATATGTACAGTTCTGGGCGCCACACTATAGGAAGGATGTGAACGCATTGGAGAGAGTGCAAAGAGGTTTACGAGAATTTCCAGGGATGAGACATTTCAGTTATGAGGAAAGATTGGAGAAGTTGGGACTGTTTTCCTTGGAGAGGAGAAGGCTCAGAGGAGAATTGATAGAAGTTTTCAAAATCTTGAGGGGTCTGGACAGAGTAGATAGGGAGAAACTGTTTCCGATCGTAAATGGATCGAGAACCAGAGGGCACAGTTTTAAAATGTTTTGCAAAAGAAGCAAATGTGAGGTGAGAAAAAACTTTTTTACACAGCGAGTGGTTAGGGTTTGGAATGCACTGCCTGGAAGTGCGGTGGAGGCAGGTTCAACTGAGGCATTCAAGAGGGCATTGGATGATTATTTAAATAGAAACAATGTGCAGGGTTACGGGGAAAAGGCAGGAGATTGGTACTAAGTTAAAATGCTCAGAGAATCGGTGCAGACACAATGGGCTGAATGACCTCCTTCTAAACCGTAACAATTCTGAGAGGACTGAGTAGAATTTCAAAATTTGCCAATGATACCAAACTTGGAGGAGTGGCGGACAGTGAGTGACAAATGAACAGCTACAGTACATAGGTTGGCAGATGGAATTTAACAGAGAGAAGTGTGAGGTGATACATTTTGGTAGAAGGTATAGGGAGAGGCAACATCGACTAAATAGAACGATTCTAAAGAGTGTGTGCGGCAGAGGGATATGGGGTTCATGTACATTGATCTTTGAAGGTAACAGGACGTATTGAGAGCACGGTTAGTAAAGTATATGGGATCCTGGGCTTCAGAAATAGATGTATCGAGTACAAAAGCAGGGAAGTTACACTGAGCCTTTCTAAAGCTCTGGATTGTGTCCAGTTCTGGTCACCACACTTTAGGAAGGATGTGAGGGTCCTCAAGAAAGTGCAGAGGAGATTTACCAGGATGGTTCCAGGGATGGGGGCGATTTTAGTTACAAGGTTCAGTTGGAGAAGCTGGGATTGTTCTCCTTGGAGCAAAGGAGGTTGAGGGGAGATTTGATAGAAGCTTGCAAGATAATGACACGTTTGGATCAGATAGGCAAGAAAAGCCATTCCCATTGTCTGATGGTAGAAGGACTGGGGAACACAGATTAATGTTTTGAACAAGAGGCACAGAGGGAATGTAGGGAAGAACTTGTTTACGGAGCAAGTGATGATGACCTGGAACTCGCTGCTGCGAGGGCGGTGGAAGCAGAAATGATGAATGATTTCAACAGGAAACTGGATGGGGACTTGAGGGAAATAAACTTGCAGGTATATGGGGATAGAGCCAAGGCACAGGATTGAGTGGATTGTTCTACAAAGAGCCAGCATGGATTCAATGGGTCAAATAGCCTCCTCTCTCGTGACTCTATGACAGTAAGTATAGGCCCAGGACACAAAGTGGAACTAACTTGCACTTACAAATCATATCCTGGGACATTTGCCATCCACATGGGAGGATAAACGGGGACTTCTGAAAGAGGGCAACTATGAGAGTGCGGCTCTCCCTCAGTACTGACCCTCAGACAGTCCACTACTCCATCAATACTGACCCTCCAACAATGCAGTGTTCCCTCAGTACTGACCCTCCGACAACCCACAGCTGCCTCAATACTGACCCTCCGGACAGTGCAGTACTCCCTCAGTACTGACCCTCTGACAGTGCAGCACTCTCTCTGTACTGACCCTCTGACACTGCAGCACTCCCTCAGTACTGTCTCTCAGTCAATGCAGCACTCCCTCAGTACTGACCCTCCTACAATGCAGCACTCCCTGAGTACTGACCCTCCTACAGTACGGCGCTCCCCCAGTTCGGTATCTCTGACAGAATAGTGCTCTCTCAGCAATGGCAGTGGCCAGTGCCGGCTGAGATATTATGCTTCAGACTCTTGAATGGGTTTGAACTCACTAACTTCTGACTCGAACCAACCAACTGGATATATGTTGCGTGTTCATGAGTGTCCCTCTTGAACCGCTGCAGTCCATGTGGTGTAGGTGTACCCACAGTGCTGTTAGGGAGGGAGTTCCAGGATTTTGCCCCAGCGACAGCGAAGGAACGGTGATATATTTCCGAGTCAGGATGCTGAGTGACTTGGAGGGGAACTTCCAGTTGGTGGTGTTCCCACGTATCTGCTGCCTTTGTCCTTCTAGATGGTAGTGGTTGTGAGTTTGGAAGGTGCTGTCAAAGGAACCTTGTAGATGGTACACACTGCTGCAACTGTGCATCAGTGGTGGAGGGAGTGAATGTTTGTGGACGTGGTGCCAATCAAGTGGGCTGCTTTGTCCTGGATGGTGTTAAGTTCTTGAGTGTTGTGGGAGCTGCACTCATCCAGGCAAGTGGAGAGTATTGCATCACACTCCTGAATTCACAGAATCACAGAATTTTAACGGCACAGAAGGAGGCCATTTGGCCCTTTGTGTCTGCACTGGCTCTCCAAATGACCATTATGACTTGTGCCTTCTAGATGGTGGACACCAGAAGGTGAGTTACTCGTCGTAGGATTCTTAGCCTCTGACCTGCTCATGTAGCCACAATATTTATTTGACTAGTCCAGTTCAGTTTCTGGTCAATGGTAACCACAGGATGGTGATAGTGGGGGATCAGTGAAGGTAATGCCATTTATGGCATGCCAGGGGTGATGGTTAGATTCTCTCTTGTTGGAGATGGTCATTGCCTGGCAATTGTGTGGCATGAGTGTTACTTTCCACTTGTCAGCCCAAGCCTGGATATTGTCCAGGTCTTGCTGCATTTGGACATGGACTGCGAATGGTGCTGAACATTGTGCAATCATCAGTGAACATCCCCACTTCTGATCACCGATGCACAGTAGCAGCAGTGTGTACTATCTACAAGATGCACTGCAGGAACTCACTAAGCCTCCTCAGACAGCACCTTCCAAACCCACTACCATCTAGAAGGACAAGGGCAACAGATACATGGAAACACCACCACCTGGAAGTTTCCCTCCAAGTCACTCACCAGCCTGACTTGGAAATATATCGCCGTTCCTTCACTGTCGCTGGTTCAAAATCCTGGAACTTCCTTCCTAACAGCGCTATGGGTGTACCTACACCACATGGACTGCAGCGGCTCAAGAAGGCAACTCACCACCACCTTCTCAAGGGCAACGAGGAATGGGCAATAAATGCTAGTCAAGGACACCCACATTCCTTGAATGAATAAAAGAAACCTGTGATGACTGACCTCCAACAACCACAACTATCTTCCTTTGTGCTAGGTATGACTCCAACCAGCAGCGAGTTTTCCCCCTGATTCCCATTGACTCCAGTTTTACGAGGGCTCCTTGATGCCATACTCTGTCAAATGCGGTAATTGGCTGGGTTGCACTTGTCCTGCTTTTTGTGTACCTGGGCAATTTTCCACATAGCTGGGTAGATGCCAGTGTTGAAGCTGTACTGGAACAGCTTGGCTAGGGATGTAGCAAGTTCTGGAGCCCAAGTCTTCAGTACCAATGCTGGAATATTGTCAGGGCCCATAGCCTTTGCACTATCCAGTGCCTTCAGCCATTTCTTGATATCATGTGGAGCCAATCGAATTGGCTGAAACTGGGATCTGTGATGCTGGGGACCTCCGGAGGAGGCCAAGATGGATCATCCACTCGGCACTTCTGGCTGAAGCTTGTTGTGAATGCTTCAGCCTTATCTTTTGCACTGATGTGCTGGGCTCCTCCATCACTGAGGGTGGTGATATTTGTGGAGCCTCCTCCAGTGAGTTGCTTAATTGTCCAGCACCATTCGTGACTTGATGTGGCAGGACTGCAGAGCTTAGATCAGATCCATTGGTTGTGGGATCGCTTAGCCCTATCACTTGCTGCTTTCCTGTTATGGCGTGCAAGTAGTCCTGTGTTATAGCTTCATCAGGTTCCCACCTCATTTTTAGGTATGCCCGCTGCTGCTCCTGGCATGCCCTCTGCACTCTTCATTAAACCAGGGTTGATCCCTGGCTTGACGGTAATGGCCAGTGGGGGATATGCCGGGTCATGAGGTTACAGATTGTGGTTGAATACAATTCTGCTGCTGCTGATGGCCCACAGTGCCTCATGGATGCCCAGTTTTGGGCTGCTCGTTCTGTTCAAGACATATCCCATTTAGCGATTTGGTCCATTGAGTCTGCTTTCCCTCTATTGACGAGCAATCCAACTAATCTCACTACCCGCTGCTCGTCTCTCACATTTTTTCCCCTTCAAGTATTTGTCCAATTTCCCATTTGCAAGTTCCTAGTGAATCGGCTTCCGCTGCCCTTTCAGGCAGCACCTTCCAGATCACAATAACTCACTGTCTAAAACACATGGTCCCTCACCTCTCCCTCTGGTTCATTTGTTAAATCTGTTCTGGTGAAAGATCATCGACATAAACATGAGTTCTGTTTCTCTGCACAGAAGCTGCCTGACCTGCTGAATATTCCCAGCACTTTTTTTTTCTATTTTCAATTCACATTTCCAGCCTCTGCCACATTTTGATTTTGTGTGAACTTTAATCTGTGTCCATCTGGTTCCTGTCCCCCCACTGCGAGTAGAAATAATTTCTCCTTACTGACTCCATCCAGATCCTTCCCGATGTTGAACCTCGATTCCATCTACCCTTAACCTTCTCTGCTGTCAGGAGAACAATCCCACCTTCTCCAGTCTCCCCACATGCAAAGGTTAAGCAGGCAGACGACAGTGCATCCTGGAGGCGATGGATACTGCAATCACTGTGTGCCGCTGCTGGAGCGAGTTCAACGGTTGAGTACGTTCTCCAAACTGATGACATTTCCTCCATTTTCACGCCCTGTCTTGGCAGGCGAACTCGAAGCCAACCTCACATACAGTTTGCTCCTGGATGTGGGACACCAGAAGGGGAGGGCCACCTTCCAGAGCTTGTCCAGAAGCCTGCAACTCTCCACTGTGAAGTAGATATATCAGGAGCACTCCATCACCTTACCGGTGAGAACATTCAAACATTTCACCTAGCACAGTGTCACAGTGTAATTTATTTAGACAGCATGGATCAGATGTCAGCTGGAGGATTCAGCATGATTCTGGGCACTGTAAGAGGGTCAGTACTGAGAGAGTGCTGCACTGTCGGAGGGTCTGTACTGAGGGACTGCTGCACTGTTGGATGGTCTGTACTGAGGGGGTACTACACTGTTGGATGGTCTGTACTGAGGGGGTACTACACTGTTGGATGGTCTGTACTGAGGGGGTGCTGCACTGTTGGATGGTCTGTACTGAGAGAGTGCTGCACTGTCGGAGGGTCTGTACTGAGGGACTGCTGCACTGTTGGATGGTCTGTACTGAGGGGGTACTACACTGTTGGATGGTCTGTACTGAGGGGGTACTACTCTGTTGGATGGTCTGTACTGAAGGGGTGCTGCACTGTTGGATGGTCTGTACTGAGAGAGTGCTGCACTGTTGGATGGTCTATACTGAGGGGGTACTACACTGTTGGATGGTCTGTACTGAGAGAGTGCTGCACTATTGGATGGTCTGTACTGAGGGAGTGCTGCACTGTTGGATGGTCTATACTGAGGGGGTGCTGCACTGTTGGATGGTCTGTACTGAGGGGGTGCTGCACTGTTGGATGGTCTGTACTGAGGGGGTGCTGCACTGTAAGAGGGTCAGTGCTGAGGGAATGCTGCACTGTCGGAGGGTCAGTACAGAGTGAGTGCTGCACTGTCGCAGATGCTATCTTTCAAATTAGACCATATAAATGAAAGACCTTAGCTGCTTTCTCAGCTCGATGGTAATCGCCTGAGCAGCCGCGTTCTACCATATCCTGTCTCAGTATAAACCCCTCAGAACATCTCAAAGATAGTCACAGCCAATGAAATGTTGGCTTTTTTAAGTGTTTTCATTCTTGTTATGTACATTAAATTAACATAGTAAAATCTCAAACAGCAGTATAATAACATCCAGTAATTATCGGATCATAACAATGTATTTATCAAATGCTTAATTCTGTAATGAGTTTTTAACATTTAACAAGTACGAATAAACTGACTTTATTTCAGTTCCCAGCCTTTCAAAGCGCGAGACATTCCTCGCAACTCTTAACTGCAGCCACGGAAAATTCAGGAGCATTTGTGACAATGTGGAGGTTAGGTTTTCTGTCTTTCTCAATGGCTTATTGTTTCTCCCTCTCACAGAATTGTGTCAAGGATTACTTTGATCCGATCGTGTTCTCACTCAATTTCACTCTGCCTGGTGAGGTCATTCCTGGGAGCAAGGGGCTCCGACGTATTCTCAATAAATACAGCAAAACATGGCAGAGATACAAGGTACAGGGTAACTGGATTAACATCAGCAGAGATACAGTCAGTAACACAGGGAGTTGCGTGGTGAGGAGTTACTGAGTGACAGTGTGAGGCAGCTGGATTAACATCAGTAGAGATACAGTCAGTAACACAGGGAGCTGGGGGACAGGGGTTACTGAGTGACAGTGTGAGGGAGCTGGATTAACATTAGCAGAGATACAGTATTTTAGACAGGATGCTGGGTGTAGGCCATACTGAGTGACTTTGTGCGACATGCTGAGTTGGAGTGGGAGCAGATGCACTCAGCACTTATTTCACTGTTGCAGCTCCCGTTGAAGAAGGGCGATGGAGTGGATAATCTGAGAGTCTTCTTCAACTTCTCAGGATAAGACTTCGGCAATCATTCCCTTGCTCACTTATTCTGGGTGTGAAGGGTCAAGGGTTAAGCAAAATCCTGTCTCCACAATGAAATAATTTAAATTTTACTCCCTTTTGACGCACACCTTGCTTCAGCAGAATGAAGGAAGACCATGTGGCTCTCCCCCTCCCTGTGGTTTCACACAGCAACAGGAGGTAGCCATTCAGCCCCTCGAGTCTGATACACAGCAACAAGAGGCAACCATTCAGTCCTCTCAAATTTAACACAGGAACAGGTGGAAGCACCAGGAAAAGCAGCCCCGCTTGCTTAGCTCCCCATCCACAAACGTTCACTCCCTCCACCACCGACGCACAGGAGCAGCAGTGTGTACCATCTACAAGATGCATTGCAGGAACTCACCAAAGCTCCTTCAACAGCACCTTGCAAACCCACAACCACTACCATCTAGAAGGACAAAGGCAGCAGACACATGGGAACACCACCACCTGGAAATTCCCCTCCAAGTCACTCACCATTCTGACTTGGAAATATATCGCCGTTCCTTCACTGTCACTGGGTCAAAATCCTGGAACTTCCTTCCTAACAGCACTGTGGGTGTACCTACACCACATAGACTGCAGCGGTTCAAGAAGGCTGCTCACCACCACCTTCTCAAGGGCAACTAGGGATGGGTAATAAATGCTGGCCCAGCCAGTGAAGCCTACATTTGACGAATGAATTTTTTAAAAAAGGCCAGAAACAAAAACAGAAAATGCTGGGAAAACTCAGCAAGTCTGGCAGCATCTGTGGAGAGAGAAACAGAGTTAACATTCCGAGTCCATATGACCCTTCTTCAGAGCTGAAGAGAAGTGGAAATGTGATGAAATTTATACTGTTTAAGGGGGTGGAGCAGGTGAAGTTGGATAGAAGGCCAGCAATAGGTGGGGGCAAAGGAGAGATTGATAAAGATGTCACAAACTAAAGGACAAAGAGAGTGTTAATGGTAGTGGTAAGGGCTAAAAAAGGTGCTGATAGTGGCAAAGGTAAGAAAGCAGAATGTGATAACAGCAGAACAAGGGCCAGCACTCTGAAAAGAACAATATGAACAAGTAACGGATGGCCCTTTTGGGGATATGGTGGGGGGAAAAAAGGATAGAAAATGGGATAGAAGGGGGGATAAAAAAAAGGGGATAAAACCATGGATAAATGAATAAAAATAAAAATAAGTGGATAGAAAATAAAAATGAATGTAGAAGAAGATTAAATAGGGGTGAGGATAGAGGAGAGAGTTCATGGTCTGAAGTTGTTGAACTCAATGTTAAGTCTGGAAGGCTGTAAAGTGCCTAATCGGAAGATGAGGTGCTGTTCCTCCAGTTTGCGTTAGGCTTCACTGGAACAATACAACAGGCCAAGGACGGACATGTGGGCATGAGAGCAGGGTGGTGTGTTGAAATGGCAAGCGACAGGGAGGTCTGGGTCATGTTTGCGGACAGACCGAAGATGTTCCGCAAAGCAGTCACCTAGTCTGCATTTGGTGTCTCCAATGTAGAGGAGACCACATTGGGAGCAGCGAATGCAGTAGCCCAAATTGAAGGAGGTGCAAGTGAAGCTCTGCTTTACTTGAAAGTGTTTGGGCCCTTGGACAGTGAGAAAGGAAGAGGTAAAGAGGCAGGTGTTGCACTTTCTGCGATTGCATGGGAGGGTGATGAGGTGTAAGGGGTGATGAGGTGTAGGGGGTGATGGAGGAGTGGACCAAGTTGTCCCAGAGGGAACGATCCCAAAAGAGTGATGGCAAAGGGAGTGAAGGGAAAATGTGTTGGTGGTGGCATCATGCTGGAGTTGGCGGAAATGGCAGAGGATGATCCTTTGAATGCGGAGGCTGGTGGGGTGAAAAGTGAGGACAAGGGGGACCCTATCATGGTTCTGGGAGGGAGAGGAAGGTGTAAGGGCAGAGGCGCGGGAGATGGCTCGGACACAGTTCAGGGCCCTGTCAACCACCGTGGGTGGGAAACCTCGGTTAAGGAAGAAGGAAGACATGTCAGAAACGCCGTTTTGGAAAGTGGAATCATCAGAACAGATGCGACGGAGGCGAAGGAACTGAGAGAATGGAATGGAGTCCTTAAAGAAAGCAGGGTGTGAGGAGCTGTAGTCGAAGTAGCTGTGGGAGTCGATGGGCTTGTAATGAGTTTTGGTGGACAGTCTATCACCAGAAATGGAGATAGAGAAGGTCAAAGAAGGGAAGGGAAGTATTGAGGATGGATCATGTGAAGGTGATAGAGGGGTGAAAATTCCAGGGGGTGGGGGGAAGGGTGGGGAGGGGGTGGGGGAAGGGTAGGAGAGGAAAGGAGGTGTTTGTTCTATATTTCTCATTCCATAGGAATTGGTTTTTGCTCTACTACAGGGAACTGTTTGGTGAGTATCTGGTAAGTTGGTAAGTTCTATTCTATCCCTAAGGTTTAAATTAGTACACAAATTTGTGGTAAAGTTAATAAAATATATAAGAAAGCAACATAAATAAGTGAATAATATAATTAAGTAATTAGTTAAAACACATTATGGATGGCAGGACAGGTGATGTGTCAAGGCTGCAGCATGTGGGAGCTCCTGGATAACATTGTGATCACTGCAGACGTGTTCGCTCTGAAGCATTTGCGTCTTGAGGAACTTTGGTTCAGTGTCATTGAGCTGGAGGCTGAGCTGCAGACACTGCAACATATCAGGGAGGGTGAAAGTTACCCGGATGCTTTATACCAGGAGGCAGTCACACCACTTAGGGTAGGATCTTCTGATTTGGTCAGCGGCAGGAGGGTGTGACTGCGAGTGAAGCAGGTATGGGGACCCAGAGGGCAGGAGTGCAAGAGTGAGAGTCTGCAATTGTGCAATAGGTTTGAGGTTCTCTCAGCTTGTTTGGATAAGAGTGGGGGCTGCAGGGTGGATGAGCAAACTGACCATGGCACCGTGGTACAGGAAGCCATCCAACTTGGGGGAGCAACAAGGAATGTAGTGTAAATAGGGGACAGTATAGTGAGGGGGGTTGACACTGTTCTCTGTAGCAAACAGCGAGAATCCAGATGGGTTTTCTGTCTACTCGGTATCAGGGTTCAGGACACCTGCTCAGGGCTGGGAAGGAACTTGCAGTGGGAGAATGAGGATCCAGTGGTTGTGGTCCATGTAGGTGCCAATGACATGGGCAGGATGAGGAAGGAGGATCTGCATAGTCAGCATGAAGAACTAAGCACAAATTAAGAAGCAGAACCTCAAAGATAATAATTTCTGGATTATTACCTGAGCCCCATGCAAATTGGCATAGGACAAATAAGATTAGAGAAATGAATGTGTGGCTCAAAGACTGTTGTGGGAGAAGTGGGTTCCAGTTTATGGGGCACTGGTACCAGTATTGGGAAAAGTGAGATCTGTACCATTGGGATGATCTACACCTCAACTGTGTTGGGGCTGGTATAGAGAAAGTCAAGGTTAGGCAAGCTGCCTAACTAGGGAAGCAGAGGGGGCTTTAAACTGAATAGTGGGGGCAGGGGATCAAATTTGGGAAGATGTGGTAAACCAAAGAGTAGAGACAAGACAAGAAAGACCATATTAATATGGGAAACAATAAACAGACTGTGACAGGAAGGGACAGAGAGTACAAATCTAAGAGTAAATTAGCAGATAAGGCTAGATGCTATAAAAATAATAAAAGCACAAAACTAAAGGCGCTGTATCTAAATATAATATTCCAAAATTCCCTGGATTCTGGAAAGGTTCCACTGGATTGGAAAAATGCTAATATAACACCTTTATTCAAATAGTGGGGGAGGCAGAAAGTAGGAAACTATAGACCAGTTAGTTTATCGTCTGTCGTTGGGAAATTGTTGGAATCCATTATTAAGGAAGTAGTAATGGGGCATTTGGAAAGTCAAAATGCAATCCATCAGAGTCAGCATGGTTTTATGAAGAGTAAATCTTGTTTGACTAATTTGCTAGAGCTCTTTGAAGATGTGACAAGCAAAGTGGATCCTGCAGATGTTGTATAATCTGGACTTCCAGAAGGCCTTTGATAAGGTGCCGCACAAAAGATTAATACACAAGATAAGATCACATGGAGTTAGGGGTAATATATTAGCTTGGATAGAGGATTGGCTAACCAACAGAAAGCAGAGAGTCGGGATAAATGGGTCTTTTTCTGGATGGCAAGCTGTAACTCGTGAGGTGTCACAGGGTTTGGTCCTTGGACCCCAACTATTTACAATCGATATTAATGACTTGGATTCAGGGATAGAAGGTACTATAGCTAAATTTGCAGATGACACCAAAATAGGTGGGAAAGTAAGTTGCAAGGAAGAAATAAGAAATTTACAAATGGATATGGACAGGTTAGGTAAATGGGCCAAAATTTGGCAGATGGAGTTTAACGTGGATAAGTGTGAGGTTATCCATTTTGGTCGGAAGAATAAAAAGGCGACTTATTATTTAAATGGAGAGAAACTTCAGAGTGCTTCAATGCAGAGGGATCTGGGTGTCCTTGTGCATAAATTGCTGAAAGCTAGTCTGCAGGTACAGCAGGTAATAAGGAAGGCAAATGGAATTTTGGCATATATTGCTAAAGGAATAGAGTATAAAAATAGGGAAGTGCTGTTGCAACTGTACAAGGCATTGGTGAGACTGCACCTGGAGTACTGTGCACAGTTTTGGTCCCCTTACTTGAGGAAGGATGTAGTTGCATTGGAGGCGGTTCAGAGGAGGTTCACTAGATTGATTCCAGAGATGCTGGGCTTGTCTTATGAGGAGAGATTGAGCAGTTTAGGGCTATACTTGCTAGAGTTTAGAAGGATGAGAGGAGATCTAATTGAGGTATATAAGATGCTAAAGGGGATAGACAAAGTAGACATGGAGCAGATGTTTCCCCTTGTGGGGCATTCTAGAACAAGAGGCCATAGTTTTAGGCTAAGGGGTGGTAGATTTAAATCAGAGATGAGGAGGAATTACTTTTCTCAAAGGGTCCTGAATCTGTGGAATTCACTACCTCAGAGTTCAGTGGATGCCAGGACGCTGAATAAATTTAAGGAGGAGATAAACAGATTTTTAATTAGTAACGTGTTGAAAGGTTATGGGGAGAGGGCGGGAAATTGGAGTTGAGGCTGAAATGAGATCAGCCATGATCGTATTGAATGGCGGGGCAGGCTCGAGTGGCTGAATTGCCTACTCCTGTTCCTAGTTCTTATGTTCTCATGTTCTTATGTTCTTAAATGCACCTAGCATTCGAAACAAAACGGATGAGCTGATAGCGCAAATAGAAATAAATAAGTACGATCTGATAGCCATTACAGAGACATGTTTACAGGATGCTATAGATTGGAACTTGAGTAGTGAAGAGTATGTGACATTTAGGAAGGGCAGGAAGTTAAGAGAAGGTGGAGGGTGGCTCTGTTAGTTAATGATGGTATTAGCACGTTAAGGAAGGATGGCCTAAGTTCAGGGAACCAGGATGTAAAAGCGGTTTGAGTTGAGATGAGGAATGGTAAAAGCAAGAAGTCACTTGCAGGAGTGGTGTATAGGCCCCCTAATTGTAATTAATTGTAATTGTAAGACAGAGTTTAAAGAGATAATGGGAGCTTGCCAGAAAGGTATAGCAACAATCGTGGGGGATTTTAATCTACATATAGACTGGAAAAATCAGATGGGCAAAGGTTGCGTAGATGAGGAGTTCATAGAATGTTTTCAGAATAGTTTCTTAGAACAGCATGTTCTGGAGCCAACCAGAGAGCAGGCTATACTAGACCTTGTATTGAGCAATGAGATAAGATTAATTGATAACCTCCTAGTGAAGGCACCCCTAGGTAACAGCGATCATAACATGATTGGATTTTACATTCATTTTGAGGGAGAGACTTGTGCATCCAAGACTAGTATTTTAAAACTTAAATAAGGACAATTATGGGGGCATGAAAGAGGAGCTAGCTAAAGTGAACTGGCAAATGAGCTTAAGGGATAGGTCAATAGAGATTCAGTGGCAGACATTTAAAGGGATATTTCAGAATACACAGACTTGATACATTCCAATGAGAAAGAAAAACTCCAAGGTGGCCCTTCGCCCACCATCCATGGTTAACTAAAAAAGTTAAAGACAGTATCAAACTTTATATAGTTACACAAAGACGGGTGGCAGGTCAGAAGATTGGAAAGAATATAAAGAACAGCAAAGAATGACAAAAAGATCAATGGGGAGGGAAAAATTAGAACATGAGAGAAAGCTAGCTAGTAATATAAAGACGGCTAGCTTTTTAAAAATTTGTTCATGATCCCTAATTGCCCTTGTTCAGAGGGCATTTAGGAGGCAACCACATTGCGGTGCTCTGGAGTCACATGTAAGCCAGACCAGGTAAGGATAGCAGATTTCCTTCCCTAAAGGACATTAGTGAACCAGATGGGTTTTTACAACAATCAGCAATGGTTTCTTGCTCATCATCAGACTTTGAATTCCAGATTCATTACTATTGAATTCAAATTTCACCATCTGCTGTGGTGGGATTCAAACCCGGGTTTCCAGCCTTGGGTCTCTGAAAGACTAGTCAGTGGCAATACCACTATGGGTCTCTGAAAGACTAGTCAGTGACAATATCACTATGGGTCTCTGAAGGACTAGTCAGTGACAATACCACTCTGGGTCTCTGAAAGACTAGTCAGTGACAATACCACTCTGGGTCTCTGAAAGACTAGTCAGTGACAATACCACTCTGGGTCTCTGAAAGACTAGTCAGTGGCAATACCACTATGGGTCTCTGAAAGACTAGTCAGTGACAATACCACTCTGGGTCTCTGAAAGACTAGTCAGTGACAATACCACTATGCCACCACCTTCTCGTAAGAGTTTCTGTAGATATTTAAAAAAGCAGAATTAACAAAGTGAACGTTGGTCCTATAGAGAGTGCATCTGGGGAATCGATAATGGAAAGTAGGGAGATGGCGGATGAATTGAACTGGTATTTTGCTTCAGTTTTCACTATAGAGGACACAAGTAACATCCCAGAAATAGCTGTGAATCAGGAAATGGAAGGGAGGGAGGAACTCAGGAAAATTACAATCACCAGGGAAGTGGTATTGAGCAAATTGATGGGGCTGCGGGCTGACAAATCTCCAGGTCCAGATGGACTTCACCCTAAGGTGTTGAAAGAAGCGGCGTGTGAGGTAGTTGATGCACTGGTTTTAATTTTCCAAAATTCCTTAGATTCGGGGAAGGTTCCATTAGATTGGAAAATAGTGAATGTAACTCTTTTATTCAAAAAGGGAGGGAGACAGAAAGCAGGAAACTATAGGCCAGTTAGCATAACATCTGTCATAGGGAAAATGTTAGAAGCTATTATTAAAGATATTATAGCAGGGCACTTAGAAAATTTCAAGGCAATCAGGCAGAGTCAACATGGTTTTGTAAAAGGGAAATCATGTTTAACCAATTTATTGGAGTTCTTTGAATGAGTCACATATGTTGCGGACAAAGGGGAACCGATGGATGTACTTTGATGTGGCAGTTTATCAAATGCCTTCTGGAAATCTAAAGTTATTACAGAAAATAAAAGCTCATGGTGAAGGGCGTAACATAATGTAATGGATAGAAGTTTAGCTCACTAACAGGAAGCAGAGAGTTGGCATAAATGGGTATTTTTCTGGTGTGACTAGGGATCAGTGCTGGGGCCTCATCATTTTACAATTTATATGAATGACTTGGATGAAGGGACTGAAGGAATGGTTGCTAAATTTGCTGATGACACAAAGATAGGTAGAAAAGTAAATTGTGAAGAGGATGTAAGGATGCTACAAAGTGACATATATAGGTTGAGTGAATGGGCAAATATCTGGCAAATGGAGTATAAAATGGGCAAATGTGAAATGGTTCATTTTGGCAGAAAGAATAACAAATATTATCTAAATGCTGTGAGATTGTAGAGACCTGAGAGATTCAGAGGGATCTGGGTGTCCTAGTGCATGAATCTGTTAGGAAGTAGAGATAGTTTAAATAAGTTATATTGGTATTTGTAGGTGTTAGAAATGAGTTTTAAAATTTTAAGTTTGATTTGTATTTCTGTATCTGTGAGTTAAGAAAAGTTTTAGTTTCACTTTTTTAAAAAGTGTCTGCGTTTCAGATGAGAGTTTTATGATGCAAGCTAAATTGAACAAATAATAGAGGAATTGGGCTGTTGCTGAGCAACAAGAGTCCAGGGAGACAGATCCTTCCCACAGACACACACACAAAAACTAAAGAAACAACAGTTTTAAGTTCAGTTTGAAGCCAAGACCCCAAAAGGGACTGGGTACTGGGAGAGGGAGCTGCAGATTTCCCAAAAGAACCACAAGGTTCCAAGGCCAAAAGAGTGAGACAGAAACAGGGGAAAGTCCCAAGCAGACCTTCCAGTCAAAGGGAAGGACAGGAACCTAGAAAAGGTCCTGTTAATGAAGTTAAGAGTGAGGGGCAGAGAGGAAGGCTCCAAGCCTTAGATTTTAAGGGACAAAAGCTGCAGAAAGCAGGTTTAAAGCGAGGATAGCTTGCAAGAGACAACTGAAGGTCTTTAACTCTTGCTTTGGGCACGTGAAGCAGTGGTAAACTGTTGTTGGCTGAGTTGGTGAGAGCGTGTGCATGGAAGACAAATTGAATGCATGTGGTGACCCAGGGAAGAGGAACATTGGAAGGAGAGTTCGAAACCTAGGAGGTGAGCCCTTGTGGAAGGCATCTGAGAGAAAATGTCGTCTGGGAGAAAGCGAGTTCTTGGAGAGTGGAGATTGGAAACCCTCGTGTGAAAGGCAGAGTTCAGTGAGCCCGGTTGGGTCACTGTGTGATTGGCATCTGGGGGGAGTTGAGGAGAGACCTATAGCAGCTGGTTGAGGTGGCATCTGCCACTTTGTTTCAGAATGGTGTGGCTGACCACAGGGTGCCTATTGGTTTACATAGTTTACGTGTACATTAGAGTATAAGATAGCTTTTGTATGTTATCCATACCTATCTGTATAAATCTGTGAAGGTATAGGTGTGGATGAAGGAGTATTGTAACATAGTTCATCTTTTCTTATTTAATAAGTGTTTTATTTTTTTAAGTTCATCAGCTGACTCCATGAGTTCATAGTGTATTCAGGACATATTTCTTAGAGCAGCATGTTCTAAAACCAACCAGGAAGCAGGCTGGGGCATAATTAATTAATAACCTCACAGTAAAGGGGCCTCTTGTGATCATAACATGATTAAATTTTACTTTGTTTCTTTTTTGGTGGGAGGAGGTGGTGGGAGTGGGTCTTAGACTTGTGTTTTAGATATAAATAATGTTAATTACAAGGTGTTATGACACAGCAGTTGGTAAAGCTGAGTTATTTAAAAATCCCAGAGGGAAACTTAAAAATATAGGTTATGACAATTGTTTTAAGTGGTATATTTGAGATGCAGCTCTAAATTCAGGAATCAGACCACCAGTTCTCGAGGTTTTATATCAAAATACATGAGACATTTATTAATTTACACAAATTAAACATATACACATGGCTACAAATTACTACTATCATAATTCCCAAACTAATCTCCACTAAGGCAACAACAACCTATAGGCTTTCAGCAGACACCAGGCAAAGTATTTTCACCTTACAAATTCAAAATGAGGTTCCTTTGCAGACACAGTGGTGGGCTTACAGCTGATTTGATCTTACATTGCCTCTGCCCTGCACACACAAAACTGCTGTCTGTTATTCTCAGCACATCTCTTTGAATGTAAATTCTCATTGTATCACCAGCACCTTTGAACTCCACCTCTTCTAATAATAAAACCCTTTTCATAGTATCAATTTTATCAGTAATATAAACATTGCTTGGTCTCTGCTAGCTAGGTGCCAGAATTCATTCCCCTTCTTGAATGCTCTATTCAACAAAATGCAAATGCATGCTATCTCTCTTACATCTCAAAACTAGTTTCCATCAAAGCACCCACACTAGGTGGCTTTAATCCAATTAAGGCACACCCGCAGACTAAACCTCTATTTTTTAAAAATAATTTCCAATTGCTTCATGACACAAGGATACCAAGGCAAAGCTGGCTTAAGTGAACTGGAAATTATGTGAAGGGAGGTGCAGTAGCGATGCAGTGGCTCACATTTACAAAGATATTTCAGAACACTATCAGAGGGCTAAGACCTCGCACTCTATATTTTTATAATATATACATAATATATATATAATATACACACACCTCATGGCTAATTTCTAAAATTTTCAAAAACTGGACAAAGACCTTTTAAAGTGGCTGAAGCTCTGTCTGCCTGTCGGACCCTCAAACAAAAAGAGCTACTATGGCAGGTTCAAAGGAACTGACACCTAGTTACCTTTGAATATTCCCGAACAAACCCCTGTGGGCTGCAGAGACCAAACTCAAAGGAAACTATATAAAGGTCATCTGCATTTCATAAACCAGGCCTGGTCAATCGGAGTCAATTCATCTGCTAGGACAAAGGAGTCCACAACCTCTCTTTAAGACTTAATGGTTGGAACATTGAGTTCCAGGGATCCAGACAAAGGCTTTGATAAAGGGTGTATATATCCCTAAGTGGAGAGGTGGGAGTCATGTGACATGAGCCCCTAGATGGTAGAACTAGTGATATTGCTTTATGGAGCTGCAAAGCTCAGTCTGCCATCTTTCCATCTACCTAGCAGCAGTACAGAAAAAGGTTCTGTCCAGGTTTGAATGATTGGCCCCCATCTACACCGTTTCTACTCGAACCTCAGTATCCTTGCCTACAAAAGTGATTCACCTCTGCATGTCTACCTTATCGTAGAAGTCAACTCTACTGGAAAAGTGAATTAGCTAGCATCAGTTTTCAACCTGCCAATCTCCAATTCCGGACTCTGAACTCACATGAAACAATAATTCTTTTCTGTGATCTTTGCCCGGTAAATCTTTCTTTCTCTATCCCTCTTTTACTCTAGGATTGAAAATCAGTCTACGTTGTTACCCTCCCCCTGCATTTGAGTGCGTACAAAAATAAACTAACACTCTGAGTTCATCCTATCATGAGTTTGCTGTGGGGTTTTAAATAGAAATTGCATCACACTGAAATTGAGGAGTTGGGAAACACGCCTCCGCTTATAGAGGAGGAAGCAATCAAAACACCTGTTTACGGATGGGTGGTGAAAGGAGATCAGGGCTGTTTAAATTAACCCCACCCTCCTGTCTGTAAAAACACTCAGCAGAAGTACATTTCAGTGAGAAGGAAAGTCTCTCGGAGAAGGATGCATCATCCGTGACTAACATTCAATTCTGTGAAGAATAGTGGTAGGTCAGAAGGTTGGGCAGAATTTTTAAAATCAGCAAAGAATGACTAAAAAATATAATGTTGGAAAAATTAGAGTATGAGAGAAAATGAGAGAGGAAGATAAAAGCAGATAGTAAGAGTTGTTACAAATATTTAAAAAGGAAAAGAGTAACTAAAGTGAGTGCGGGTCCCCCCAAGAGCGAGTCTGGGGAATTAGTGAGAAATAAGGAAATGGTGGAAGTAGTGAACAGATATTTTATGTCTGTCTTGATTGGAGCAGACACAAAAAAATCCCAGAAATATTTGTAAATCAAGGGATCCTGGAAAGGTCCCATCAGATTGAAACATAGAAAATCTAACTCCTAAAAGTAAGAAATCGTAGGCCAGTTAGCCTAACATTTGTTAGAGAAAATGTTAGCATCTATTATTAAGGAGATTATGACAGGGCACTTAGAAAAATCTTAATGCAATCAAGAAGAGTCAAAATGTTTTGTGAAAGGGAAATCATGTCTGACTAATTTATTGGAGTTCTTTGAAGAAGTTACAAGCAACATGGATAAAGGGGAACCTTTATGGTAAAGTTGGAATTTCTAAAGGCATTTGAAAAAGTGCCACACAAAATAAGAACTCATGGTGTAAGGGGTAATATATTAGCGTGGAAAAAGGATTAGTTAGCTAACAGGAAACAGGGAATATGGATAAATGGGTAATTTTCAGATTGGCAAGATGTGATGAGTGGAGTGCCACAGGAATCAGTGCTGGGGCCTTAACTATTTACAATCTATGTCAGTGACTTGGATGAAGGGACCAAGTGTATGGTTGCTCCATTTACTGATGACACAAAAGTAGAAGAGTAAGTTGTGAAGAGGACATAAGGAGTCTGCAAAGGGTTATAGATAGGTTAAGTGAGTTGGCAAAAATTGGGCAGATGGAGTAAAATGTGAACTTGTCCACTTTGGCAGGAACTTGTCCACTTTGGCAGGAAGAATAGAAAAGCAGCAGATTATTTAAATGGAGAAAGATTGCAGCACTCAGAGGTACAGAGGGATCTGGGTGTCCTGGTACATGAATCATAAAAAGTTAGTATGCAGGTACAGCAAATAGTTAGGAAGCCAAATGGAATGTTGGTGTTTATTGCAAGCAGAATGGTGTATGAAAGTAAGGATAATTTGCTGCAGCTGGTGAGACCACATTTGGAGTGCTGGGTACAGTTTTGGTATCCTTAGATGTGTTAGCAGAATCTCAGAATTATGATGGTGCAGTAGGAGACCATTTGGCCCATCATGTCTGCACTGGCTCTCTGAATGAGCATTATGAGTAGGTACCATTCTCCTGCTTTCCCCCGCGTAACCCTGCACATCATTTCTATTTAAATAATCATCCAATGCCCTCCAGAATGCCTCGATTGAACCTGCCTCCACCACACTTCCATGCAGTACATTCTAAACCCTAACCACTCGCTGTGTGAAAAAGTTTTTTCTCACCTCACATTTGCTTCTTTTGCAAAACACTTTAAATCTGTGCCTCCTCGTTCTTGATCCTTATCTGAACAGGAACAGTTTCTCCCCATCTACTCTGTCCAGACCCTCCATGATTTTGAAAACTTCTATCAAAACTCCTCTTAGCCTTCTCCTCTCCAAGGAAAACAGTGGCAATTTCTCCAATCTATCATCGGAACTGAAGTTTCTCATCCTTGGAACTATTCTTGTAAATCCTCTCTCCAATGCATTCACATCCTTCCGATAGTGTGGTGCCCAGAACTGTACATAATACTCCAGCTGAGGTCTAACCAGTGTCTTAAATAAGCTCAGCATAGCCTCCTTGCTCTTGCACTCTATGCTCCTATTAATAAAGCCCAGGATACTAAATGCTTTATTAACTTCTCTCTCCACCTGTCCTGGCACCTTCCATGAGCTATGCACATATATACCCAGGTCTCTCTGCTCCTACACACCCTTAAGAATTGAACCCCTTATTTTAGACTGTCCATGTTCTTCTTACCAAAATGAATCACTTTGCATTTCTCCACATTGAACTTCATCTACCACCTATCTGCCCATTCCACCAACTTGTCTATATCCTTTTGAAATTCTATTCTGTCCTCCTCACAGTTTACAATGCTTCCAAGTTTTGTGTCATCTGCAAACTTTGAAATTGTCCCCTGAACCCCAAGATCTAGATCATTTATATATATCAGGAAAAGCAATGGTCCCAATACAAACCCCCCAGGGTACTCCACTACAAATCTTCCTCCAGCCTGAAAAATATCCATTGGCCATTACTCTGCCAATTTTGTATCCACATTGCTACTGTCCCTTTTATTCAATGAGTAATAACTTTTCTCACAAGTCTGTTACGTGGCACTGTATCAAATGCCTTTTGAAAGTCCATGTGCACCACATCAACAGCATTACCCTCATCAACCTTTTCTGTTGCCTCTTCGAAAAACTCTAGCAAGTTAGTTAAACAAGATTTCCCCTTCAGAAATCCATGCTGGATCTCCCTAATCAGCCCACATTTTTTCATGTGACTGCTAATTCTATCCCGAATAATTGTCTCTAGAAGCTTCCCCAGTTAAACTGACCAGACCACTCAGCTGATACCTGGGATGGGGTCGGGGTTATCTTACGAAGGAAGGTTAGGCCTGTACCCACTGGAGTTTAGAATGAGAGGTAATCTTATTGAAAGATATAAGATCCTGAGGGAGCTTGACAGAGTGGATGCTGAGAGGATGTTTCCCCTTGTAGGAGAGATGAGAATTGAGGACACGGTTTAAAATTAAGGGGTCTCCCATTTAAGATGGAGATGAGGAGATTTTATTTCTCTCAGTAGGTCGTTGGTTTGTGGAATTCTTTTCCACGGAAAGCAGTACAAAGAACAAAGAAAGAACGAAGAAAAGTACAGCACAGGAACAGGCCCTTCGGCCCTCCAAGCCTGCGCCGATCACATTGCCCGTCAACTAAAACATTTTGCACTTCCGGGGTCCGTATCCCTCTATTCCCATCCTATTCATGTATTTGTCAAGCTGCCTCTTAAACACCACTATTGTACCTGCTTCCACCACCTCCTCTGGCAGCGAATTCCAGACACTCACTACCCTCTGCATAAAAAACTTGCCCCGCACATCTCCTCTAAAGTTTTCTCTTCTCACCGTAAATCTATGTCCCCTAGTAATTGACTCTTCCACCCTGGGAAAAAGCTTCTGACTATCTACTCTGTCCGTGCCACTCATAATTTTGTAAACTTCTATCAAGTCGCCCCTCAATCTCCATCGCTCTAGTGAGAACAATCCGAGTTTCTCCAACCTCTCCTCATAGCTAATAACCTCCAGACCAGACAGCATCCTGGTAAATCTCCTCTGCACCCTCTCCAACGTCTCCATACCCTTCTGGTAATGTGGCAACCAGAATTGCACGTAATATTCCAAGTGCGGCCTAACCAAGGTTCTATACATCTGCAGCATGACTTCCCAGCTTTTATAGTCAATACCCCTGCCGATAAATGCAAGCATGCCATATGCCTTCCTGACTACCTTATCCACCTGCGTTGCCACTTTCAGTGACCTGTAGACCTGTACACCCAGATCCCTCTGCCCGTTGATGCACTTAAGGGTTCTGTCATTTACTGTATAATTCCTACCTGTATTAGACCTTCCAAAATGCATTACCTCGCATTTGTCTGGATTAAACTCCATCTGCCATTTCTCCACCCAAGTCTCCAACTGATCTTTATCCCGTTGTATCCTTTGACAATCCTCTTCATTATCTGCAACTCCTCCAACCTTAGTGTCATCTGCAAACTTTCTAATTAGCCAAGTTACATTTTCCTCCAAATCATTTATGTATACTACAAACAGCAAAGGTCCCAGCACTGATCCCTGCGGAACTCCACTAGTCACAGCTCTCCATTCAGAAAAGCACCCTTCCACTACTACCCTCTGTCTTCTATGACCAAGCCAATTCTGTATTCATCTTGTCAGCTCACCTCTGATCCCTTGCGACTTTACCTTCTGTACCAGTCTGCCATGAGGGGTCTTGTCAAAGGTCTTACTGAAATCCATGTAGATAACATCCACTGCCCTTCCATCGTCGATCATCTTTGTCACTTCCTCGAAAAACTCAATCAAGTTAGTGAGACAGAACTCCCCTTCACAAAACCATGCTGCCTACTTCCAAATGGTAGTAAATCCTGTCACGAAGAATCTTCTCCAATAATTTCCCTACCACTGACGTAAGGCTCACCAGTCTGTAATTTCCTGGATTATCCCTGCTACCCTTCTTAAACAATGGAACAACATTGGCCATTCTCCAGTCCTCTGGGACCTCACCCATAGCCAGTGAGGATACAAAGGTTTCTGTCAAGGCTCCAGCAATCTCCTCCCTTGCCTCCCTCAGTACTCTAGGGTAGATCCCATCTTGCCCTGGGGACTTATCCACCTTAATATTCTTCAAGATGCCTAACACCTCCTCTTTTTTGATCTCAACATGATCCAGGCTATCTACACACACTTCCCTAGACAAATCGACCGCTAGGTCCTTCTCTTTGGTGAATACTGATGAGAAGTACTCATTTAGTATCTCTCCCATTTCTTCTGGTTCAGTAGAGGCTGCTGCGTCATTAAATATTTTTAAAGGCTGAGTTAGACAGATTTGTGATTGACAAGGGCATTAAAGGGCATCAGGGGTAGACAGGAAAGTAGAGCTGAAGTCACACTCAGATCAGCCATGATCTTATCAAATGGCAGAACAAGCTTGAAGGGCCAAATTACCTACTCCTGCTCCGAATTCATATGTACACGTGCTTATATGTGTGTATAGCAACTATCCACATGGGCAATTGAAGCAAACAAGATTGAAAACTACAGGAACTACTCAAGAAATTCAGTGAAATTCAACTTGGTCAGGAGTGAGAAATGAGTGGAAGCATATCAGCAGTCATTTTCCTTCTGGGAGGCATATACAACAGGTGGCCAATTCACTATCATTATTCTGCACAAGTTGAATTTAGCCATTGAAGTGTTCAAAAAGTTTGAGAGCGCAATGATGTAAACTGAGGAAGTTCATTTAACTCTTCCTGAAACAAAGGAACCACCAGAGAATACTACAGTCCTCCAGATAGCCTTTTTAACAAGTTTTAGCCAGGTTATAACAACCTGGATATTATAAGGGTCCAGGCATCTCTCCTCACAAAATACCTCTCCATTGAAGAGTGTACTGAAGTGGGTTCTTGGGTTTGGAGACAGAATGTATACAAGACAATATATTTTCTAAATTATATAAAAGTTTATTAAAGGACTGATTATGCAATTCACATTTGATAGTAAATCAATTGCAACATTGATGGTTCTAGGAAAATAAAATGTAATCTTGATTCTATTAGAGAATCCAGGTTTTAAATAATATTAGAGGTTTAAAATATCCATCAATATTTAAAGCAGTATTTACATTAAATCCCTAGTAGAAAGCTAAAGCGTCGAGTGAGATACCTCTATCCCATTGAACAGGAGAACGAATATCGTCACACTACAATAGCTAATATCTTTACCTTGAGAGATGCTGCAGTGAATCCAACAAATCTAAAAATCCTACCGAGAGGTTCCAATACTTATCTCATAAAAGAGCTGAACCAGCACGGAGCATGTTGAGCACGTCCTTCAAGCAAACAGGATACAGAGAGATGCAGCTGGTGGTAGCTTCCTTGCCACAGAATTGTCTTGAGATTAGAACTTAATTTCCCTGATTTGGTTGATAGTTGATTTAGGGGGCATCCTTAAATTTTGAAGTTTTCCATTGTTAGATTGTGATATCTTATAATTCTTCAATGTTTGACTGAGGTGATGTATCCATGATTTGCAGAGGCCAGTTCCTGTTTGTTAGGGACTGCCTTGTGTTAGAGGATATTCCATATCCTATGCCACCGTATGTTGGTATCCTTGAGCTCGCAATTATGCCCAGGCATGTTTATGAAATTTAAACCCTTGTCCAGCAGATGAACTCTGCTTTTAATTACTCTTTAAGCCATAGAATCACTCTTTTTAATCTTACAACCCCTTCTTACAGCTAGATTCTTTCACAGCACAAGGTTAATAATTCTGTGCTGCAGGCCGTTGGGGCAGCAGTAATATTCTGCTCGGCATGGCCGAAGAGCTGAACTTGTGCTCGAGTTAGTTTTGGGATGCAGACTCGGGAATCCAGGGGAAGAGTCTCGAGAGGTGAGATTGAAACCCTGCGAGATGGGCTGTCCTTGAGGCAGTCTGAGTTGGAGCAACATTTGGAGAAAATTCAAAGGCGAGATTTTTGAAAGTGAAGACTGGAGCACCTTGTGAGTGAACTAATTTCAGTGAGATTGGTTGACTCACAGTGTTACCGACATCTTAGCGGGTTGCTGAAAAATCCACGGCATGTTTCTTGGCCAACATTTGCTATTTAGTGTGCAATGTGGTGCGTTCGACCACAGTTTGCCTGTTAATCACGTGTATCTCATATTAACCTGAATGTTCGAGTGTTAGATATTGTAAATTGCTTTATCTTTCTGACCTTTTTAATGTTTGTTTGTTCAAAATCAGTGGAATCTTGTGGCTTTGCTCTCTTACCAAGTGTCTTGAATCTCAAACTTTGTCTCCTTTAAACAAAAAGTTAGTGATCCCTAGCCGGATCATATCAAGAACTTGGGGGTCTGGTCCTGAAGTGCAGATAGAAAATGTAACTCCCTCTAATAAAGAAATGAGGGAAAAAGGAAACAAGAACTACAGGCTAGTTAGCCTGATATCAGATGCCAGGAAAGTGCTGAAATCTAGTATTATGAAATCTTAATGACGCACTTAGAAAATAATTGTATGATCACACAAAGTCAACATGGTTTTACAAAAGGAAAATTGTGTTTGACAAATTGAGGATGCAGATAGCATGGTAGATAAAGGGAAACCAGTTGTAGTACAAGCAACATTAATATACTGATAAGGACTCAGGGGATTGGAGGTAATATTAGCAGGAATTAATGGACAGGAAGCAGAGAGCATTTTCAATTTAGCAGGCTGTGACTGGTGAGTGCCACAAGGATTAGTGCTGGGGCCTTAGCTATTTACAATCTATATTAATGACTAAGATGAAGAGACAGAGAGTATAGGTGATCATGCAAGTTGTGGGGAGGACACAGAGAGACAGGTTAAGTGAGTGGGCATCAGGTGTATCATTTACTTACTTTTATAGTAGGAACAGAAAAGCAGATTTTTTTTTAAAAAAAGTTGTGAAACTTGTAAATATTGATGTTCAAAGGGACTTGGGTGTACTCATACGAGGAGCACAAAATTAGTAGGTGCAGCAAGCGATTAGGAAGACAAATGGCATGTTGACCTTTGTTGCAAAGGTATGGGGGTACAAAAATAAGAAGTCCTGCTCCAACCGTACAGAGCTTTGTTGAAACAGACGGAGTGCTCTGCACAGTTTTGGTCTCTATATTTAAGGAAAGATATACTTTCATTGAGGCAGTACAATGAAAGTTCACCGATGATGAGAGGCTGAGTAAACTGGGTTTATATTCTGTGGAGTTTAGAAGAAAAGGAGGTGATTTAATTGAAACATTCAAGATTCTCAATGGGCTTGAGGGGATAGATACTGAGAAGTTGTTTCCCCTGGTCAGGGAATCCAGAATCCAAGGGGTAGGTTAAGGGGCTGATCATTTAGGACTGAGATGAGGAAAAATGATTTCAAAGAGCTGTGAATCTTTGGAATTCACTATCCGATGGATGCTCCATGGTTGAATGCATTTAAGGCTGGGGTGGATGGAGAGATAGCTGGTCTCTCAGGTATTTAAGTGATATGGGGAACGGGAGGGAAAGAGTTGAGGTAAAAGATCAGACATGATTGTATTGAATAGCAGAGCAGGCTTCATGGCCTGTGTGGTCTACTCCAGCTCCTTATGTTCTTCCAAAAGAAGGAAAGTAGATCATGTGTGCTTGAGGAATGATGCAGGACAAGGTAAATAAGCTGAACAATAGACCTAAATCTGACCTTAAATATGTCCAATGAAGGCAAAACAGTAATAAAAGGGAAGTAGTGCAACATAACTGAAGGAATGAAATAGCCCTGTGGGAATATAATGTAGTGGCAATAACAGAAACATGGTTTAAAAATGAAGGGCACTAGGCACTTAATTTTCAAGGAGATAGATTTCAGCAAAGATACGGAAAGAGAAAAGGAAGGTGGAGTGGCAGTACTGATTAGAGAAGACATTGTTATGTTAGAAAGAGTGGATGCCCTTTGAGGGGGCAAGGTCACAATCGGTAGAGAAATCACAAGGTGTGCAAGAACTCTGGATTCGTCATGTTGGGGGAATTTAATTACCCAAATACTGATTGGAATGTTATATTTGATGAAATCCACAATTTATGAGACCAGTGGAAAGGCCTGGAAAGAATGGACGTGGGGAAGGTGTTTCCATTAGTAGGAGAGACTAGGGCCCAAGGGCACAGCCTCAGAGTAAAGGGAAGTCCTTTTAGAACAGAGATGAGGAGAAACTTCTTTAGCCAGAGAGTGGTGAATCTATGGAATTCATTGCCACAGAAGGCTGTGGAGGCCAGGAGGCCAGGTCATTGAGTGCATTTAAGACCGAGATAGATAGGTTCTTGATTGGTAAGGGGATCAAAGGTTACAGGGAGAAGGCGGGAAAATGGGGTTGAGAAACTTATCAGCCATGATTGAATGGCGGAGCAGACTCGATGGGCCGAATGGCTTAATTTCTGCTCCTATGTCTTATGGTCTTAAAACGTGTGTGAGCTTTGCCTGCACTAACTTTGGTTTCAAAGCTTGTATTATTCCTAATTGAGTGAGAACCCAAAGTTTCAGTTTCAGGGAAAGAGGTGGGGTGTAATGCTGTATTTCTGGCTCTGATACCAGACTTCTGGGAAATCAGCCTGTAATCTTAGTTTTCTAAGGAAATGGAAGCTGATTGAGAAAACAACAACAAGGCTCTGAGAGATAAGATTTCAACAGGAGGAGAGACTAGCTGAGGAGCTTAGTGGGCAAAACAGATAATAAAGAATGAAAACTGAAGACTGGGTTTAATAGCAGAGATAGCGCCACTGCATCAGGTTTTACCAGAACCAGCTGTACCATGAACCAGGGTATTATCAAGAAAGTTCTGCCCCTTTTTGGTGATCATCATTTCATGAAACTTCGAAGCAATAAAGCTGTTGTCAGAGGCGACTAGATGATCAAATCCTGTGTGAGGAAAAGGAGTTAAACTCTACCTGAGAAATACAGAGTTGTGAAAGATTTTGGGCTGCATGTAGTGCCATGTGTGCTGGGGGAACCATCAGTAAATCTCGCTATTCCAAGTGTAATTTAAAATTTCTATTGAAAACAATTTGTCTGTTAATTCATGTTCAAATTTATGTTGATTTTGGTACGATTGTTGAAGTAAAAGTTACAAAAAGTAAAATCTTGTCATTTGGTTTCTTTCTTCCTCTGGGGTCACTTGGGAAGTTTGGTTATTTGGCCGTGGCGCATTTGGCATAAACTATCGAGTCTTCACGCTCAGTTTTGTTCCTGGGATATATTTCTCTGGATTCTTCAGGTAAATCCTCAGTGTACCCTCATCCCACTTACAACTTTTAGTTTAGTTTATTACACTATGAGAACACCTGGCCTATCTTGTGACAAAATAAAGCAGACAAGTTTGGCGCAGTCTTGTCTTTGTTTCCACTTTCAACAGTGCGATATCACCTCAGTGGGATGGGAGGGAATCCAGCCTGGGTAAAACAGGACTAAAACTGACAGGAACAACAGTAAGAGAAAAGTGGGTGACCATTCTCCAATCAGCACCGTCCCCGAACACCGTTCTCCAATCAGCACCGTCCCCGGACACCGTTCTCCAATCAGCACCGTCCCCGGACACCGTTCTCCAATCAGCACCGTCCCCGGACACCGTTCTCCAATCAGCACCGTCCCCGGACACCGTTCTCCAATCAGCACCGTCCCCGGACACCGTTCTCCAATCAGCACCGTCCCCGGACACCGTTCTCCAATCAGCACCGTCCCCGGACACCGTTCTCCAATCAGCACCGTCCCCGAACACCGTTCTCCAATCAGCACCGTCCCCGAACACCGTTCTCCAATCAGCACCGTCCCCGAACACCGTTCTCCAATCAGCACCGTCCCCGAACACCGTTCTCCAATCAGCACCGTCCCCGAACACCGTTCTCCAATCAGCACCATCCCGTCAACTTTGAAATTTGGGCACATGAGCTGAAGCTGAAAGCTTTCCTGAAGGTCAGGCACTCCACATGGCCCACACGTGGTCAGGCACTCCACATGGCCCACACGTGGTCAGGCACTCCACATGGCCCACACGTGGTCAGGCACTCCACATGGCCCACACGTGGTCAGGCACTCCACATGGCCCACACGTGGTCAGGCACTCCACATGGCCCACACGTGGTCAGGCACTCCACATGGCCCACACGTGGTCAGGCACTCCACATGGCCCACACGTGGTCAGGCACTCCACATGGCCCACACGTGGTCAGGCACTCCACATGGCCCACACGTGGTCAGGCACTCCACATGGCCCACACGTGGTCAGGCACTCCACATGGCCCACACGTGGTCAGGCACTCCACATGGCCCACACGTGGTCAGGCACTCCACATGGCCCACACGTGGTCAGGCACTCCACATGGCCCACACGTGGTCAGGCACTCCACATGGCCCACACATGGTCAAGGCACTCCACATGGCCCACATGCGGGCAGGCCACTCCACATGGCCCACACATGGTCAGGCCACTCCACATGGCCCACACGTGGTCAGGCACTCCACATGGCCCACACGTGGTCAGGCACTCCACATGGCCCACACGTGGTCAGGCACTCCACATGGCCCACACATGGTCAAGGCACTCCACATGGCCCACATGCGGGCAGGCCACTCCACATGGCCCACACATGGTCAGGCCACTCCACATGGCCCACACGTGGTCAGGCACTCCACATGGCCCACACGTGGTCAAGGCACTCCACATGGCCCACACGTGGTCAGGCACTCCACATGGCCCACACGTGGTCAGGCACTCCACATGGCCCACACGTGGTCAGGCACTCCACATGGCCCACACGTGGTCAAGGCACTCCACATGGCCCACACGTGGTCAGGCACTCCACATGGCCCACACGTGGTCAGGCACTCCACATGGCCCACACGTGGTCAGGCACTCCACATGGCCCACACGTGGTCAGGCACTCCACATGGCCCACACGTGGTCAGGCACTCCACATGGCCCACACGTGGTCAGGCACTCCACATGGCCCACACATGTCTGACTGATTCTTCACTCATTTTAATCCAACATCTTATTGTCAAAGAGATAAATGACAGCCCTCAGTAGTTAAACCCTTTTACTCTATTCATCCAAGAAATTTTACCATGAAATCTGAAAGATTAAAGGATGGGAAGTGCTAAATTACTGCAGCCAAGGGGAAATGTGCGACAGTCCATCTGAGATTTCACTGCTGACAATCTTCATCAAAGCAGAATTGCAGCTTGTTGGAAAGAACCTTCTGAGGCCCACAGTCAAAACAGAAATAAAATCCGCTGCAGACCACAAGTGGAACATTCACTTCAGGTGTGACGTGGACATCGACCCAAAGCAGCTGGGAAATTTACAAAGAGATTGGGATTCTGCAGGTTACTGCTGTCTGACGCTGGACTGTCACCATTCGATGGATCCCGACTGCGCCCCGTCTGTAGATTGCAACAGTGAAACAAACAGATGAAAATTGTCAGTTGGATCCAAAGTTTACATGTGTGACAGCTCAGCAGCATAATTGATCCATATACATGAGGGGTCAGGAGCCAAGCTATGATCAGAAAAGGAACAGCGAGTGTTACAGGGAACAGCATGAGGTAAGTTGTTCATTTAGTGGGCTGGCAGTGACACACTGGGCCAAATGGCATCTTCCTGTCATTCTGCAAAATTGCCCATCACCAGTCACAACCCACACCGCAGGGGTAGGGGCTGGGGGACAGAGCGTGAGCGGAGATGGGGGGCAGCACAGAGTGGACAGTGTCACACAGAGAGAGTGGGAGGGCAGGCGGTCAGAGAGAGAGGGAGATTGTGGGGGGAGTGTCACACAGGGGGAGAGTGGGGGGTTGTCACACGGGGAGAGTGGGGGGAGTGTCACAGGGGGAGAGTGGGGGGCTGTCACACAGGGGGAGAGTGGGGGGGTGTCACACAGGGGGAGAGTGGGGGGGTGTTACACACAGGGGGAGAGTGGGGTGTTGTCACACACAGGGGGAGAGTGGGGTGTTGTCACACACAGGGGGAGAGTGGGGTGTTGTCACACACAGGGGGAGAGTGGGGGGGGTGTCACACAGGGGGAGAGTGTGGGGGTGTCACACAGGGGGAGAGTGGGGGGGGTTGTCACACAGGGGGAGAGTGGGGGGCTGTCACACAGGGGGAGAGTGGGGGGTTGTCACACACAGGGGGAGAGTGGGGGGGGTGTCACACACAGGGGGAGTGTGGGGGGGGTGTCACACACAGGGGGAGAGTGGGGGGGGGTGTCACACACAGGGGGAGAGTGGGGGGGGTGTCACAGGGGGAGAGTGGGGGGCGTGTCACAGGGGGAGAGTGGGGTTGTCTCACACAGGGGGAGAGTGGGGTTGTCTCACACAGGGGGAGAGTGTGGGGGGGTGTCACAGGGGGAGAGTGTGGGGGGGTGTCACAGGGGGAGAGTGGGGGGGGGGTGTCACAGGAGGAGAGTGGGGGGGGTGTCACAGGGGGAGAGTGGGGGGGTGTCACAGGGGGAGAGTGGGGGGGTGTCACAGGGGGAGAGTGGGGGGGTGTCACAGGGGGAGAGTGGGGGGTGTCACAGGGGGGAGAGTTAGGGGGATGTCACATACAGAGGGAGGGGCCTCTATTGCACTCTGGTCTCTGATCTTGTAGAATAAATCTGCCTTTTATATTTAGGACATGAGAATTTTGATAAGTATTACAAAGCATTTGTTATGAAAGCATAATAATTTTCACAATATTGTGATTTATTGTAAAATAACGTTTATGGTGGGGTTTGGATAGTTTGTGTGGGATTTAACTGAATGGGAGACAGCTGGTCTGGAGGGTTGGAAGCATCAAATGAAGTCAGGTGGAGAGGGGTTTGAAATGCTAAATCCGTAAACATGGCTGAAGTCTTAGAATGTAAGGTGTGAGGAGAATTTGCATTTTGAGATAAATCGGGGCAGTGTGAATTTCAAAGAGATAGTAGGTTGTTTGCACCTCGCCAGACTGCTGGGCCAATCAGTGTGTTTATTTTTCCCAAAGGTTACTTACATTATTAGCACCATGAAAAGTTCTATATGACGGGAAAGTTCATTTTCAAAGACACATGCGACAATGGAGTTTGCAGATTAAAAAGAGAGAAAAACGTATATAAAGGAGAATGAAAGTCTATGTTTTTTATATTCATTCATGGGATGTGGGCTTTGCTAGCTGGGCCAGCATTTATTGCCCAGCCCTAGTTGCCCTTGAGAAGGTTGTTGAGAGAGGCCCTGAGGTGCAGAAGTTTGCGAAACATCCTCAGAAAAGCCTTTAGCCATGTTTGCATGAGTCTGCTGCACCCAGCCTTAAAGGTGATAACTATGTTGGCCTGTCTTTCTAACTTTAAAATCTATCTTGGACTGTTGCCTTCCAAGGGGTGCATTTGGGAGTCAGGTTGGGTAGGAATTTTATTCCGTACATAAGATTCCAGTTACTTAATACTATAGTACATGTTTGGCATCTTTTCTTTTGTTAATAAATATTTTAATTTAAAACGTTAAAACTCTAAGGTCTTAGTGGATTCATTATTTCTGATTTCAGTGCTCGCTCAGTCTTCTCGTAATAAATACAAATTGCAAAACCGTTGTGATTGTGGAACCAAATTTCCCTTGTGGATTTGGGTCCGCCTGGCACACGTCACATGCCACGTGATAACCTGACACAAAAACTGTGCCAGTGTTTATACTCCAGAAAGGCTTCTTCATCTAGTTCCTGCTCTCTCATCTCGTCTGCTTTGCCCTTCAATACATCTATACTATTCATGTAAACACTCGCTGCAGTCGTGAGCTCCACACTCTCTGGGGAACAAAGTTTATTCAGTGGGACTGGCGACTTATACTGGGGCATTTCATTGTGGGTGTTGCCCATTGGTGAGATCACCTTCTCTTCATCACCACAATGAATCTTTTCAAACAAGCTCAGTTGGCACATGCCTCAGTCCTCTCAATCCTGGAGAGAAACCACAAACTGCTTCTCATTTCCTGATAGCGATGGCAGCCTCCTCAACGTGCCGAACACCCTTACCCTCCCCGCCAACATGTATTTGCCTCCAATCTCACCAGGAACATTGGTCACTCTGCTTGTGACACCGCACTACACCCACCTGGTAGGCAATTGATGCTCGGAATGGAGGGCACACCATGTAGAACCTTGGAATAGCAATGTTGAAGGTGTTCCTGTGCCTGGAGAGTTGGTGGAAGGTGTAGTACCCTTCCATGTAACCTGAGGGGGTGGTGAATGTGGTGCAGCTGGTATACTCATGCACAGTACCAGGGTGCAGCACTGGGAATTCACCTACAAAGGAGAGAGTGAGCAAAAGTGAGGTTCCAAAGTAACAGAGTAAGAGACAGAGAGAAACAGAGGGTAGCTGTGGTGGGGAGAGCGGCAGTGAGGGTGGGGCAGCAGAGAAGACGGGCAAAGGGTGGAGGGAGAGGAAGAGGGGCAAAGCTGCACTATCCACCCAATGTTACTGCCGCTGTCCGCACTGTCCACACAGTGGCAGGGACAGCGAGTGGACAATGGCAGGGACAGCGAGTGGACAGTGGCAGGGACAGCGAGTGGACAGTGCCGACCATGAGTGGACAGTGCCGACAGTGAGTGGACAGTGCCAACAGTGAGTGGACAGGGTGGACACTGTCCACTCACTGTCCCTGCTGCTGTCTGCACTGTCCACTCACTACCCCTGCTGCTGTTGACAGTTTCCACTTACTATCCATTGCTGTCCACACTCTCAATTCTGTCCCTGCCGCTGTCCGTGCTGTCCACTCACTGCCCGCACTGTCCCTGCCCATCAGCACTGTCCACTCGCTGTCCCTGCTACTGTCCGCACTGTCCACTCGCTGCCCCTAATACTGTCCGCACTGTCCACTCGCTGTCCCTGCCGCTGTCCACTCGTCCCTGCCGCTGTCCACTTGCTGTCCCTGCCGCTGTCCACACTGTCCACTCGCTGTCCCTGCCACTGTCCACTCGCCGTCCCTGCCACTGTCCACTCGCCCTCCCCGCCACTGTCCACTCGCCCTCCCCGCCACTGTCCACTCGCCCTCCCCGCCACTGTCCACTCGCCCTCCCCGCCACTGTCCACTCGCCCTCCCCGCCACTGTCCACTCGCCCTCCCCGCCACTGTCCACTCGCCGTCCCCGCCACTGTCCACTCGCCGTCCCCGCCACTGTCCACTCGCCGTCCCCGCCACTGTCCACTCGCCGTCCCCGCCACTGTCCACTCGCCGTCCCCGCCACTGTCCACTCGCCGTCCCCGCCACTGTCCACTCGCCGTCCCTGCCACTGTCCACTCGCCGTCCCTGCCACTGTCCACTCACTGTCCGCACTGTCCATTCACTGTCAATGCTGCTGTCCACACACTCTACTCGCTGTCACTGCTGCTGTCCATACTGTTCTCTTTCTGTCCCTGCCGCTGTCAGCACGGTCCACTCACTGGCCGCACTGTGCACTGACAGTCCCTGCTGCTAACCACGCTGTCCACTCACTGTCCCTGCTGCTAACCACGCTGTCCACTCGCTGTCCCTGCTGCTAACCACTCTGTCCATCCGCTGCCCCTGCTGCTAACCACACTGTCCACTCACTGTCCCTGCTGCTAACCACTCTGTCCATCCGCTGCCCCTGCTGCTAACCACACTGTCCACTCACTGTCCCTGCTGCTCTCCACACTGTCCATTCGCTGCCCCTGCTGCTAACCACTCTGTCCATTCGCTGCCCCTGCTGCTAACCACACTGTCCACTCACTGTCCCTGCTGCTCTCCACACTATCCATTCGCTGCCCCTGCTGCTAACCACTCTGTCCATCCGCTGCCCCTGCTGCTAACCACACTGTCCACTCACTGTCCCTGCTGCTCTCCACACTGTCCATTCGCTGCCCCTGCTGCTAACCACTCTGTCCATTCGCTGCCCCTGCTGCTAACCACACTGTCCACTCACTGTCCCTGCTGCTCTCCACACTGTCCATTCGCTGCCCCTGCTGCTAACCACTCTGTCCACTCGCTGCCCCTGCTGCTAACCACTCTGTCCATTCGCTGTCCCTGCTGCTCTCCACACTGTCCATTCGCTGCCCCTGCTTCTCTCCACACTGTCCACTCGCTGTTCCTGCTGCTAACCACACTGTCCACTCACTGTCCCTGCTTCTCTCCACACTGTCCACTCGCTGTTCCTGCTGCTAACCACACTGTCCACTCACTGTCCCTGCTTCTCTCCACACTGTCCACTCGCTGTTCCTGCTGCTAACCACACTGTCCACTCACTGTCCCTGCTTCTCTCCACACTGTCCACTCGCTGTTCCTGCTGCTAACCACACTGTCCACTCACTGTCCCTGCCTCTCTCCACATTGTCCACTCGCTGTTCCTGCTGCTAACCACAGTCCACTCACTGTCGCTGCTGCTGTCTGCACTGTCCACTCGCTGTCCCTGCTGTTCTCCACACTGTCCACTCACTGTCCCTGCTGCTGTCCGCACTGTCTACTCGCTGTTCCTGCTGCTAACCACACTGTCCATTCGCTGTCCCTGCTGCTGTCCACACTGTCCATTCGCTGTCCCTGCTGCTCTCCACACTGTCCACTCGCTGTCCCTGCTGCTCTCCGCACTGTCCACTCGCTGTCCCTGCTGCTGTCCACACTGTCCACTCACTGTTGCTGCTGCTCTCCACACTGTCCACTCGCTGTCCCTGATACTGTCCACACTGTCGACTCACTGTCCATGCCGCTGTCCGCACTGTCCACTCGCTGTTGCTGCTGCTAACCACACTGTCCACTCACTGTCGCTGCTGCTGTCCATACTGTCCTATTTCTGTCCCTGTCACTGTCAGCACGATTCACTCACTGGCCGCACTGTGCACTGACTGTCCCTGCTGCTAACCACACTGTCCACTCGCCGTCCCTGCCACTGTCCACTCGCCGTCCCTGCCACTGTCCACTCGCCGTCCCTGCCACTGTCCACTCGCCGTCCCTGCCACTGTCCACTCGCCGTCCCTGCCACTGTCCACTCGCCGTCCCTGCCACTGTCCACTCGCCGTCCCTGCCACTGTCCACTCGCCGTCCCTGCCACTGTCCACTCTCCGTCCCTGCCACTGTCCACTCACCGTCCCTGCCACTGTCCACTCGCCGTCCCTGCCACTGTCCACTCGCCGTCCCTGCCACTGTCCACTCGCCGTCCCTGCCACTGTCCACTCGCCGTCCCTGCCACTGTCCACTCGCCGTCCCTGCCACTGTCCACTCGCCGTCCCTGCCACTGTCCACTCGCCGTCGCTGCCACTGTCCACTCGCCGTCCCTGCCACTGTCCACTCGCCGTCCCTGCCACTGTCCACTCGCCATCCCTGCCACTGTCCACTCGCCGTCCCTGCCACTGTCCACTCTCCGTCCCTGCCACTGTCCACTCTCCGTCCCTGCCACTGTTCACTCACCGTCCCTGCCACTGTCCACTCGCCGTCCCTGCCACTGTCCACTCGCCGTCCCTGCCACTGTCCACTCGCCGTCCCTGCCACTGTCCACTCGCCGTCCCTGCCACTGTCCACTCGCCGTCCCTGCCACTGTCCACTCGCTGCCCCTGCCACTGTCCACTCACTGTCTCTGCCCCTGTCCACTCACTGCCCCTGCCGCTATCCACTCACTGCCCCTGCCACTGTCCACACACTGTCCACTCACTGTCCGCACTGTCCATTCACTGTCCGTGCTGCTGTCCGCACACTCTACTCGCTGTCGCTGCTGCTGTCCATGCTGTCCTATTCCTGTCCCTGCCGCTGTCAGCACGGTCCACTCACTGGCCGCACTGTGCACTGACTGTCCCTGCTGCTAACCACGCTGTCCACTCGCTGTCCCTGCTGCTCTCCACACTGTCCACTCGCTGTCCTTGCTGCTCTCCACACTGTCCACTCGCTGTCCTTGCTGCTCTCCACACTGTCCACTCGCTGTCCTTGCTGCTCTCCACACTGTCCACTCACTGTCCCTGCTGCTCTCCACACTGTCCACTCGCTGTCCTTGCTGCTCTCCACACTGTCCACTCGCTGTCCTTGCTGCTCTCCACACTGTCCACTCGCTGTCCTTGCTGCTCTCCACACTGTCCACTCACTGTCGCTGCTGCTGTCTGCACTGTCCACTCACTGTCCCTGCTGTTCTCCACACTGTCCACTCACTGTCCCTGCTGCTGTCCGCACTGTCTACTCGCTGTCCCTGCTGCTCTCCGCACTGTCCACTCGCTGTCCCTGCTGCTAACCACACTGTCCACTCGCTGTTCCTGCTGCTAACCACACTGTCCATTCGCTGTCCCTGCTGCTAACCACACTGTCCACTCGCTGTCCCTGCTGCTGTCCACACTGTCCATTCGCTGTCCCTGCTGCTCTCCACACTGTCCACTCGCTGTCCCTGCTGCTGTCCGCACTGTCCACTCGCTGTCCCTGCTGCTCTCTGCACTGTCCACTCGCTGTCCCTGCTGCTGTCTGCACTGTCCACTCACTGTCCCTGCTGCTTTCCACATTGTCCACTCGCTGTCCCTGCTGCTGTCCGCACTGTCCACTCACTGTCCCTGCTGCTATCCACACTGTCCACTCGCTGTTGCAGCTGCTAACCACACTCTCCACTCACTGTCGCTGCTGCTGTCCATACTGTCCACTCGCTGTCCCTGCTGCTGTCGTCACTGTCGACTCAGTCCATGCTACTGTCCGCACTGTCCACTCGCTGTCCCTGCTGCTATCCACACTGTCCACTCGCTGTTGCAGCTGCTAACCACACTCTCCACTCACTGTCGCTGCTGCTGTCCATACTGTCCACTCGCTGTCCCTGCTGCTGTCGTCACTGTCGACTCAGTCCATGCTACTGTCCGCACTGTCCACTCGCTGTCCCTGCTGCTATCCACACTGTCCACTTGCTCTTCCTGCTGCTAACCACACTGTCCACTCACTGTCCCTGCTGCTGTCCACACTGTCCACTCACTGTCCCTGCTGCTGTCCACACTGTTCACTCGCTGTCCCTGCTGCTGTCCTCGCTGTCGACTCACTGTCCATGCCGCTGTCCGCACTGTCCACTCGCTGTCCCTGCTGCTATCCACACTGTCCACTCGCTCTTCCTGCTGCTCTCCACACTGTCCACTTGCTGTCCCTGCTGCTGTCCTCACTGTCGACTCACTGTCCATGCCGCTGTCCGCACTGCCTACGCCGCTGTCTGCACTGTCCACTCACTGTCGCTGCTGCTGTCCGCACTGTCCACTCGCTGTCGCTGCTGCTAACCACACTGTCCACTCACTGTCGCTGCTGCTGTCCGCACTGTCCACTCGCTGTCACTGCTGCTGTCCATACTGTCCTATTTCTGTCCCTGCCACTGTCAGCACGATTCACTCACTGGCCGCACTGTGCACTGACTGTCCCTGCTGCTCTCCACACTGTCCACTCACTGTCGCTGCTGCTGTCTGCACTGTCCACTCACTGCCCCTGTTACTGTCCACACTGTCCACTCACTGGCGGCATTGTCCACTCACTGTCTCTGCCGCTGTCCACACTGAACCCTGGCTGTCCCTACCACAGTCCACATTGTCCACTCCCTGTCCGCACTGTCCATTCACTGGCCCAGCTGCTGTCCACACGCTCTACTCACTGTCCGTGCTGCTGTCCGCACTGTCCACTCACTGTCCCTGCTGTTGTCCGCATGGTCCACTGGCTGTTCCTGCCACTGTCCACATTATCCACGCTGTCCCTGCCGCAGTCCGCACTGTCCATTCACTGTCAGCACTGTCCACTCGCTGTCCCTGCCACTGTCCACTCGCTGGCCCTGCCACTGTCCACTCGCTGGCCCTGCCACCGTCCACTCGCTGGCCCTGCCACTGTCCACTCGCTGGCCCTGCCACCGTCCACTCGCTGGCCCTGCCACCGTCCACTCGCTGGCCCTGCCACCGTCCACTCGCTGTCCCTGCCACCGTCCACTCGCTGTCCCTGCCACCGTCCACTCGCTGCCCCTGCCACCGTCCACTCGCTGCCCCTGCCACCGTCTACTCGCTGCCCCTGCCACCGTCCACTCGCTGCCCCTGCCACCGTCCACTCGCTGCCCCTGCCACTGTCCACTCGCTGTCCCTGCCACCGTCCACTCGCTGCCCCTGCCACTGTCCACTCGCTGCCCCTGCCACTGTCCACTCGCTGTCCCTGCCACCGTCCACTCGCTGCCCCTGCCACTGTCCACTCGCTGCCCCTGCCACTGTCCACTCGCTGTCCCTGCCGCTGTCCACTCGCTGTCCCTGCCGCTGTCCACTCGCTGTCTCAGTTGCTGTCCACACTCTCCACTCTGTCCCTGCTGCTGTCCACACTGTCCACTCAATGTCCCAGTTGCTGTCCACACTCTCCCCTCTGTCCCTGCCGCCGTCCACATTGTCCACTCACTGCCCCTGCTGCTGTCCGCACTGTCCACTCACTGGTGGCATTGTCCATTCACTGTTTCTGCCGCTGTCCACACTGAACCCTGGCTGTCCCTACCACAGTCCACTCTGTCTGCATTGTCAATTCTCTGTCCGTGCTGCTGTCCGCACTCTCTACTCACTGTGCGTGTTGCTGTCCGAACTGTCCATTCACTGTCCCTGCTGCTGTCCACACACTCCACTCACTGTCCGTGCTGCTGTCCGAACTGTCCATTCACTGTCCGTGCTGCTGTCCACACACTCTACTCGCTGTCACTGCTGCTGTCCATACTGTCCTATTTCTGTCCCTGCCGCTGTCAGCACGGTCCACTCACTGGCCGCACTGTGCACTGACTGTCCCTGCTGCTAACCACACTGTTCACTCGCTGTCCCTGCTGCTCTCCACACTGTCCACTTGCTGTCCCTGCTGCTCTCCACACTGTCCACTCACTGTCGCTGCTGCTGTCTGCACTGTCCACTCGCTGTCCCTGCCGCTCTCCACACTGTCCACTCACTGTCGCTACTGCTGCCACTGTCCACTCACTATCCCTGCCACTGTCCGCACTGTCCACTCACTGCCCGCACTGTCCCTGCCCCTGTCCGCTCACTGTCCCTACCCCTGTCCGCACTGTCCACTGACTGCCCGCACTGTCCACTGCCCCGCTGCTGTCCGCACTGTCGACTCACTGTCCCTGCTGCTGTCCGCACTGTCCACTCACTGTCCCTGCTACTGTCCGCACTGTCCACTCACTGTCCCTGCTGCTGTCCACACACTCCACTCGCTGTCCCTGCTGCTGTCCACACTGTCCACTGACTGCCCGGCCGCTGTCCACTAGCTGTCCCTGCTGCTGTCTGCAATGTCCATTCACTGTCTCTACCTACCCTATTATACCTGATTTCCTTCAATCCCAGGCAACCCAGTTATCACTGGCAATATCCCACTTTGATGGCCATTCAATGCTGTGAGAAATCCAATGTTTCTTGAGCCAGGCTCCGGTTTCTAAATGAGCCCTGTTATTACATGTCAGAATGCACTAGAAGCAATTGCATCGTTTGCCATCAGCTCGTGTCTACACTAGAATCAAATCCCGTGCTACCGCTGTAAATGCCCGATTGGTCAGCCACTTGTTTACTGCAGAATGGGGAGAGTGGCTCCTTGTTTAGGATGTTGGCTGTCTCTGCCCTCTGCTCCCTTCTAGCTCCATTCTAGGAAATCTGTCCCGACCACCCCCTACTGTCAGATCAAACCAGATATTGCCCAAGACGGGCATCAGCAACAACTAAACCTGGATAGAGATGCTGCCTACAGACCCAATGCCCAGGTCCTGCCACTCAGTACCCCATCCCTAAACCCAATACTGCCCAATGCCCCGATCACTGGACTCAAACATTCCATACCTACGACTCCAGGACCCTGGACCTCCTCGATATCTCCATTCTCATTGGTTATCTTCCAGTAACGACTGTCCAGCTGACAGACACTGTCTGGTGAGGCATCCTTCACCATTTCTATCCTGTACAGAGAGACCGAGCACCATTAACTCTTTCACATCAGTTAAACCGCAATGGCGTTCAGACAGATTCAGAAGCGTAATCAATCTTTCCGCAATATATGAACAATTATTAAAAAGAATGGTCTTTGGTTCGGTCAAGACTACCAACATTTAGATTCTAAGGAAGATCATCAGTACCAGAGACCAAAAACACTGACCGAGAGCATCACGGGAGAGGACTGATGATATATAAGCAACTCAGCAGCAACAGATACCGGAGCATCGCTGATCTCAGACCATTGCTGATCTCAGAGCATTAATCAACATCAAATAAAAACCAAGGATTGATGTTACAGAACCACTCGCAGATGATTGATGAGTTTTTTGCAAAAACTTAATTTTTGCTCTTTAAGTGAGGGAGGTGTCAAACTCAGAACTGGAAATCGAAGTTAAAGTAACAAAAAGTTGCTGAGAAAATTAGACATACCGAAGCTTTCAGTTTTGCACTCATCAGAATAACTCGCAAGAAATTACCAACTGTAACGGGGAACAACAATTTATATTGCCTGAGAAGAGAGTGCTGATTGGTTGGCAAGTGGACTTTGATTGGTGGAGGCTTTGCCAAGGAGAATGCAGTGTGAAACAGCTAACTGCCCAGTTTTGTTCAAATTCAAACCAGGCAGGTTGACTCTGATTGGTCAAGACATTGCCCCAGGGAATGAACCAGGGAATGACTGTTCCTTAAGCTTTTGTTTAGTTGTAAAAAGTGCAAAGTGTGGACATGTTTCTGCTGTCTACAAAGAACAGGGCCATGTGTGTGAATGTATGTGGCTTCTAGTGTGTGTGTGAGCCCGACAATCTTAAATTGGTTTTCAGTGTCGTTCTTAGCACAATCAGGATTGTTTAGCAAGTGCTGTCTAATCGCGGAATCACATCTAATGTTGGACACACTGTTTTGCGTTTTGTAAGCACTGGTTGGGTAGGGAGGTCAGTGCTTTGCCTGTTGTGAACAACCAAAGGGATGTGCTGTTTGATACGATCCGCCTGTCATTGGGATGTCCAGCCTATATACCTGACACCACACTGGCACTGAAATTCATATACCACATTACTCATTTGAATGATAGGCAGAGCGTCTGTTTGGCTTGATGGCAACATCCTGTTAGTGGAGCATGTCTATTTTTATTGGATTACTCAAATTCTGTAATTCGAAGTTAATGAGCTAGATAAACATTTTTTATATAATTCTTTCATAAGTCTCAATAACTCTTCAGTTATTTCTGTTACATTAGTTAGTCTAATAAATAGAGGATTGGCAGGACATTTCAATCCCATTCCCCGAGCGGGGAACCTTAGATGCTTCTCATGTCTGGAAGACCATGTGTGCCAAAAGTATTGTCAGCTGCATCAGCTTGAGCTCCAGGTCTCTGAGCTTGAGCAACAGCTGGTGTATCTATGAGGCTGAGCACTGCATGGACAGTGCGTATCTGGAAGTGGCCATCCTGCAGTTTTTAAAAATGCATCTCCTGACACCAACTTGGAGGGGTCCTTGGCAACGTCACACATGCGCACATTTGTCATGCGCATTTGATCCCATCACTTAGCTATATATCAGTGCAGAGAGGGGATTGAGCAGTGGACTATCAGCATCCAACTTATTCCATGGGAATCCTGAGGTAACTAAATATCAGTGCTTTTAATCAGCCCGAGGTGGAAAATTCATTTTTGAGGCAATCAAGCAGTAATCAGATGCAAGCATGGATAAATTATTCGTGAATAATCAATGATAGTGCACAAACTGTACAGAATATGCCATTAAATAGCTGGATAGGGATTTCTGAACAGCCCCATAAGGAAGCGTGCCCTCTCCAATTGCAGCAACATCAACAACAGCCGAATTTAGAAGTTTGTAGGTAAGAAGGAAAGATGTGACTGCCAGGTTGTTGAGGAGGAGCAGGCAGCTAATGCAGGAATCCATCTCCCTCTCAAACCGTTATTCAATTCTGAATACTGATGAGAATGATGGAATGGGAAGGACGGTGGATCCTTGAGGGGGTGCGGACGAGATTTACTAGCATGGTTACAGGCACAAGGGATTTTAGCTACAAGGTTAGGTTGGAGAAGCTGAGATTATTCTCCTTGGAGCAAAGGAGATTGAGGGGAGATTTGATAGAGGTGTACAAGATAAAGACAGATAAGGTAGAAAAGGAAAAACTCTTCCCATTAGCTGATGACTAGGAAACAGAGATTTAAGGTTTTCAGCAAGAGGTGCAGGGAGAATGCGAGGAAGAACTTTATGATACAGTGAGTTGTAATGACCTAGAACTTGCTGCCTATAAGGGTGGTGGAAGCCAATTACCAGCCAGCCAGTGTGAACGGCGCGCTGAAATGCTCAGCACTGTCGAGGTGGGGGGCGGGAAGAGAGCGGACGATGACATCACCCCAGGTGGGTCTTGTGATAAAGCAGACAGCTACACCAGGGAGCTGCAGGCCTTCAAATAATGAAATAAATGTGCAAAAAGCTGCAAAGAAATGTCCATGTATCACAATCAAGCACCTGAAAGCATACATCATAAAAATGCTGTCCCCAGATATTTATTTTTATTTTATTTCCTAATGGAGATTTCATCCCACCCTTGGATGAGGTTCGATGAAAAATGCAAAGGCTGTCTGGCCGATTTGCCTGTCTGCCAACCGTAAGGTTGGACAGGCCACGTAAAATCACAGACAATTACTTCATTAATGGGCTTAATTGCTCTCTTAACTGTCGTGGGCACACTTCTGACTTTGACGCATGCCTGTCAAGCGAAATATGGTATATGTGCGATGAGGTCGGGATGATCAGTCGACGTCATCTCGCGTGATCACCTGCCCGTGAGGCATAAGATTCTGCCCTATGACTGTGAGTGCAGCCAGAACCATGTTCAGGGCATCATGCATTATTCAGCTGTACAGGGTGGGAGGGGAGGGCAGAAGCAAAGTTGGGGAAGCATTAGCGACAGGGGATTCCACAGTTCAGGGAATAGACCAACATTTCCAGAGCTGCAGTTGTGACTCCTGGATGGTGTGTTGCCTCCCTGGTGCCAAGGTCATTAGGTCACTAAGTGAATGCAGAATATTCTGAGGAGGGGGGTGAACAGTCCAAAGTTCATGGTCCATATTGAAACCAATGACAGGGGTAGAAAGAGGGATGTGCTCTTTCAGGCAGAGTTTAGGGAGCTTGGAAAAGAAACTAGCAATCTGGACCTCAAAGGAAGTGCTCTCCGGATTACTCCCAGTGCCACAAACTTTTTAAAATTCCTTTCATAGGATGTGGGTGCTACTGGTTAAGCCAGCATTTATTGCCTATTTATTGCCTAATTGCCCTTGAGAAGGTGGTGGTGAGTTGCCTCCTTGAACCGCTGCAGTCCATGTGGTGTAGGTACACCCAGAGTGCTGTTAGGGAGGTAGTTCCAGGATTTGACCCAGCGACAGTGAAGGAACGGCGATATATTTCCAAGTCAGGATGGTGAGTGACTTGCAGGGGAACTTCCAGGTGGTGGTGTTCCCATCTGTCTGCTGCCTTTGTCCTTCTAGATGGTCGTGGTCGTGGGTTTGGAAGTTGCTGTCGAGGGAGCCTTGGTGAATTCCTGCAGTGCATCTTGTTGATAGTACACACCACTGCTACTGTGCGTCGATGATGGAGGGAGTGAATGTTTGTGGATGTGGTGCCAATCAAGCGGGCTGCTTTGTCCTGGACAGTGTCCAGCTTCTTGAGTGCTGTAGAAGCTGCACTCATCCAAGCAAGTGGAGAGTATTTCATCACACTCCTGACTTGTGCCTTGTAGATGGTGAACACACTTTGGGGAGTCAGGAGGCGAGTTACTTATTACAGAATTGCTAGCCTCTGACTTGCTCTTGAAGCCACAGTATTTATATGGCTAGTCCAGTTCAGTTTCTGATCAATGGTAACCCCTAGAATGTTGATAGTGGGGGATTCAGTGATGGTAATGCCATTGAACATCAAGGGGTGATGGTTGGATTCTCTCTTGTTGGAGATGGTCATTGCCTGACACTTGTGTGGCACAAATGTTACTTGCCACTTGTCAGCCCAAGCCTGGATATTGTCCAGGTCTTGCTGCATTTGGACATGGGCTGCTTCAGTATCTGAGGAGTCGTGAATGGTGCTGAACATTGTGCAATCATCAGCGAACATCCCCACTTCTGACCTTATGATGGAAGTAAGGTCATTGATGAAGCAGCTGAAGATGGTTGGGCCTAGGACACTACCTTGAGGAACCCTTGCAGTGATGTTGTGGAACTGAGATGACTGACCTCCAACAACCACAACCTTCCTTTGTGCTAGGTCTGACTCCAACCAGTAGAGTATATCCTCGAGAGTGTATTGCAGAGATGGTGCTGGAGAGAGGGCTTTAGGTTCCTGAAGAATTGAAGTCAAAGTTGAGGGAGACAGAAAACAAAGAGAGAATATGAGAAGCGACGAGTAACTAATTTAATGGGGAATCCAATATTCTTCTGTAGTGTAGAAAAGTTTGGGTTTAATAGTTATATACAAATCATTTGTAATTTCGTTGTGTGTAATGATCAAAGTATATTAATGAATTAACCCAATATGATATTCTGTTTCATTGTCGTCAATGCAGGACACTCGTACATCATGTGGCTGGCTCTTTGCCGTCACATCCTCAAGTGACAAGTGAGAAACACCATGTGGTCTCACCTCACTGAGCGTTCTACTTTTATGGTTTCATTATGGGACAAATGCAATGTTTTATCTTTATGCTTCGATCACAAAACAAGTGCTAAAGTCTGTCAAGGGTGATCGGATCCGGGTGCATTGCCATTACAGTCACTAACAATTAACACTTAATAATTTGTATTTCCTAAGATTCAAAAGCCTATTGTGAAAAAACACAGCTGTAAGGCTTCAAACGGTTAGTCCTATTTACTGAGAAATCGTCCAGTCCTTTGAACTTGCATAAGTGTGAAAATAGAAGCAGTTACTTTCCTCCACAACATTTAACCATCTTTGTTCTGTAAGCTTAGAGTTAAGTTTTCATAACTATGTAGCTCTCTGCTCTGTGTATCTTGCTACCTCAACTTTAACACACCACTCATCCTTATGCACTGATTTGATATGTACTTTGTATAGATATAGTCAGGCTATGTGTCACTTGTACTCTTACTAGTTTTAACTAAATTGCACCAAGCACTGGCAGATCTGGCCCATAGTGTTAACATAGGACTGAATACAAGGCTGCCCATAGTGATGTAAGAGAGCACATGTCCCACATCTTTGGGGGGGGTGGTCAGCCTGGTGTTGGACAGAGTAACATGCGATGTAGGCCATTTTGCAGGCACTTCGGGGGTCATTTGCCACATATTGGTTATATTGGTTCATGGTGTAGCGGTGGATGAACATGACGAGTTACTCACACAGTCTTAGGGTGCCTGCAGGAAGCAGGGCTGAGGCAGAATGACAAATGCGAGCTCTCCAAAACATCAGTTTGGTTTCTGGGCCACAATGTCAGCAATAAAAGCCTCACAGGGACCACAGAAAACTAGAGCTCTTAGTGAGTTCCCAACCTCATCCTCGATTCCAGGCCTCCAGTGATCTTAGGAATGGTGAACAGCTGGAAAAACTTTTACCAAATCTGGCACAAATCACAGAACCCTCGAGGCATCTACTTAAGAAAGGCCAGGCATGGTGCTGAGACTCACATCAAGAGCAAGCTTTCACTCACATCAGGGCAATTCTGCTCTCCATGGGCATTCTGGCCCACCAGCAGGACAGCAGATGCTTCGTCCACAGGCCTGGCAGCGGTTCTATTCCAGGAACAACTGGATAGAAGTTGCCGACTACAATACATCCAGCTGGCTGTTGGACATGGAAACAAGATACACCGTCACAGAAAAGGAAGCCCCTGCAGTCACGTGGGCATAAGAAGTTTTCAGACTGTATCATTGACCTCAAGGTCCCAATCGAAACAGGCCATAAGCCACTGGTCTCATTCCTGGATGAGAAGGAGCTAGCAAAATTGCCTCCCTGAATCCAGAGATTCCATCTGCGCCTCGTGAGGTTCGCCTGCGAGACAGTAAACACCCAAGGTAAAAATCAAACACCAGCAGGCACACTTTCCAGGGTCACCGTGGATCTTCTGACAAAACAGGATATGAATCTTACCAAAGAGCTGGTAGCCTACTCCCAACTGACAAGGAGATAACTGCCAGAGAACACAGGTAAATTCCAACAGATTCGCTAGGAACAAATGCGGGATGAGGAATGTGCCTGCATCTACCATTACTGCCAATGAGAGTGGCCACAACAGAGACCAAGCAGTGGCAACATGACAGTTTCATTTAAACAACAAAAACACTATAGATGATCTCCTGGTCTGCACTGAGCAGCTGGTCATCCCGGTTTCCATTCAGGAGATACTTCAAAAAAATACACCAGTGCCACCTGGCACCACCAAGTGTAGGGCATGGGCCCAACCCGCTGTCTGATGGCCAGGCATTTCTAGGGTGATTGAGGACATCACAGCAAACTGCCAAATGTGAGCGCTGTACAGGCAGGGCCAAAGAGGGCCCCTCATTCCCACACTGTTTCCTACCAGGCCACAGGAGAGGCTGGGCATCGACTTACTTGTCTTCAATAGGAAATTGCTCCTTATGGTGGATTACTTTTCCAGATGGGTTGAAGTGAAGCAACCAAATACGACTACCTCAGAGGCAGTCGTTAAGACACTCAAAGATATGCTCAAGAGCCACGGCATTCTGGACAAGATCGTGTCCTGTAACGACCCAAATATCTTAATGAGTGCTTCCTGCACTTGACTAACACATCTGGCGCCCACCACCACACCAGCTCAGTATCCAACATCCTATAACAGATATGACAAAAAGCATTTCCTGCAACCAAAACATATTGATATGCGCCTGCCCTAATAAGAGTTCTACAGATGTCCATACATCAATAAGACTTTTGGAACAAGAGTCCAAATGTTAAATCTGGAGCTTATCTCACACTCTCAAAGCACCCCACTATGTGAGGTAAGATATTTCTCAGCAGAAAGCTATAAAATGTAATGAGAAAGCAGAAAAGCTGATCCTGCGCTGTCATGGCCAATTAGAATCTGAAAAAGAGGCTGCTTTCAGGCTGGGAGCAGAAGACCACAGAACTGACAGAGTGTGTGAGTGCAAGAGCGAGAGGGCGTGCACCCTCAGTTGAATCAGGAAGAAAGCCAGTAAAGTCGCTGTTAAGTATTATTTTTGTTGCTTAAAAAACATTTCCTGAGTTACATTACTAGATTGTCTCCTGTTGCCTGAATGGTTCAAATCTCAAAAGAACAAAAGAATATTGAGTGAATGCAGACTCATTACACAAGAATGGAGAAGGCCAGTTTACCTAATCCTGTAGGAGAAGAAGTAATGGGGCGGGTGCACTGAGCTCAGCTCTGGAAGGAAAGAGGTGGACACCGATATCATGATGTCACCCGTTTGAGCCACACATTTCTCATCATGGATGTACCTGGGAAAGAGAGCACCGTGTTAACAAAACAAGCTGAGAGAGTCCAACGCACAATCCAGCAAGGACTCCAATATGACTGTAACAGGGCTATTTAAACACTGCGGGCATAAGCAGGCATGCATGGGACATGCACTCATACAGTATGCACAGGCAGGCAGGCACACACACACACACACACACAACCAGATTATCAGGCACAGCAGATGCACAGGCAGACTGAGACACAGACACACAAAGGCACAGACGCAGGGACACACGCACGCACAAGCAGACAGACAAGTTCAACTGAGGCATTCAAGAGGGAATTGGATTATTACCTGAAAAGGAAGAATGTGCAGGGTTACAGGGAGAAGGCGGAGGGGTGGCAATAGGTGAACTGCACAGACATGGTGGGTCGAATGGCTTCCTTCTGTGCTGTAACCATTTTGTGATTCTGTGACAGACAGAGACTGATGCATCCACTGACGCGCGCGCGCAGACACGTGCACACACATGCGCAGAAACGCGCGCACACATGCGCAGACACGCGCGCACACATGCGCAGACAGATTCGCATAGACACGGATGAATGTATGCACGGAGGCACACGCGGTCACACGCACAAAGCCACACTGACCGGAAGATCTGATCGCGGATGATGGGATACCGTTCTGATGTGACATTGAGAACAAAGGTGGTAAACCATTCTGTGAACGAGGAGCCTAGAAACAGGAAAATTAATGTTAACCCTTCACCAGCTGACCTTATGTGAAGACCATTAACCCTTCAGTCCCTGACCTTATACTGTAGTGAGTACCATTAACCTTCGCACCCTGACCTCTGAGTCATAAAGGTCTACAGCACAGAAAAAAGCCCTTTGGCCCATTGAGTCTGCGCCGGTCAAACAAGTACCTATTTTAATCCCATTTTCCAGCACTAGGCCCATAGCCTTGTATGCCATGGCATCGCAAGTGCACATCCAAATACTTCTTTAACATTATGAGGGTTTCTGCCTCTACCACCCTTTCAGGCAGTGAGTTCCAGATTCCCACCACCCTCTGGGTGAAAAAATTCTCCCTCACACTCCCCTCTAAACCTCTTGCCCCTTATCTTAAATCTATGCCACCTGGTTATTGATCCCTCCACAAAGGGGAAAAGATCCTTCCTGTCTACCCTATGCCACTCATAATTTTATACACCTCAATCATGTCCCCCCTCAATCTCCTCTGCTCCAGGGAAAATAATCCCAGTCTATCCAATCTCTCCTCATAACTAAAACTCTCAAGCCCAGGCAACATCCTGGTAAATCTCCTCTGCACTCTCTCTAGTGCAATCACATCCTTCTTATAATGCGGATTCCAGAACTGCACGCAATACTCTAGCTGTGGCCTAACCAGCGTTTTATACAGTTCCAGCATAACTTCCCTGCTCTTATATTCTATGCCTCGGCTAATAAAGGCAGGTATCCCATATGCCTTCTTAACCACCTTATTTACCTTAAGGGACCGGTGGACATGCACACCAAGGTCCCTCTGATCCTCGGAACTGATTCTTGGCACTTCCCAGGGTCCTACCATTCATCGTGTATTCCTGTGCCTTGTTTGTCCTGCCCAAGTGCATCACCTCACATTTATCTGGATTAAATTCAATTTGCCACTGATTAGCCCATCTGACCAGCCCGTCTATATCCTCCTGTAATCTATGGCTATCCCCCTCACTATTTACCACCCCACCAATTTTCGTGTCATCCATGAACTTACTGATCAACTCTCCTACATTCAAGTTTAAATTGTTTATATATACCACAAACAGCAAAGGACCCAGCACCGATCCCTGTGGAACCCCACTGGACACAGGCATCCAGTCACAAAAACACCCCTCGACCATCACCCTCTGCTTCCTGCCACTCAGCCAATTCTGGATCCAATTTGCCAAATTGCCTTGGATCCCATGGGCTTTTACCTTCCTTATCAGTCTCCCATGCGGGACCTTGTCAAAAGCCTTGTTGAAGTCCAAGTAGACTACGTCAAATGCATTGCCCTCATTTACACACCTGGTCACCTCTTCAAAAAATTCAATCAAATTGGTCAGACATGACCTCCCCTTAACAAAACCGTGCTGACTGTCCTTGATTGATCCCTGCCTCTCCAAGTGTAGATTAATTCTGCCCCTCAGAATTGCTTCCAATAGTTTCCCCACCACTGAGGTTAGACTGACTGGCCTGTAGTTCCCTGGTTTATCCCTTCCTCCCTTCTTGAATAACGGTACCACATTGGCTGTCCTCCAGTCCTCTGGCACCTCCCCTGTGGCCAGGGAGGTATTGAAAATTATTGCCAGCACCCCTGCTATCTCCTCCCTTGCCTCACTCAATAGCCTGGGATACATTTCCTCTGGGCCTGGAGATTTATCTACTTTTAAGCCTGCCAGACCACTTAGAACCTCCTCCCTTTCTATGCTAATTTCTTTAATTATATCACAGTCCTTTTGCCTGATTTCCATACCCATGTCGTCCCTCTTACTTGTGAACACCGACACAAAGTATTCATTTAGAAGCCTACCTACATCTTCCGCCTCCATACACAAATTACCACTATGGTCCTTAATGGGGCCTACGCTCTCCCTAGTTATCCTCTTACTCTTAATGTGCTTGTAAAATAACTTTGGATTTTCCTTTATTTTACCTGCTAATGTTTTTTCATGCCCCCTTTTTGCTTTCCTAATTTCCTTTTTAAGTTCCCCCCTACACATACTATATTCCTCCAGGACTTCCGCTGTTTTGTGTCCTCGGTATCTACCATAAGCCTCCCTTTTTCTCTTTATCCAATCCTGTATATCCTTCGACATCCAGGGTTCCCTGGATTTGTTGGTCCCACCCTTTGTCTTTACTGGAATATGTTGGCCCTGTACTCTCCATATTTCTTTCTTGAATGAGTCCCACTGCTCTGATGCAGATTTACCTAAACGTAGCTGCTCCCAGTCCATTCTGGCCAAATCATATCTGATCTTATTAAAATCGGCCTTCCCCCAATTTAGAACTCTGATTTCTGGCCCATCCTTGTCCTTTTCCATAACAACCTTGAATCTAATGGAGCTATGATCACTATCTGCAAAATGCTCCTCCACTGATACCTCTACCACTTGCCCGGCTTCATCCCTAAAATTAAGTCCAGGACCACCCCTCTCTTGTAGGACTTTCTACATACTGGCTTAAAAAGCTCTCCTGGATGCATTTTAAGAATTCCGCTCCCTCTAAACCTATCACACTATGACTAACCCAGTTAATGTTGGGGAAGTTGAAATCCCCCACTATTATTTTTACACTTCTCTGAAATTTGCCTACATATCTGCTCTTCTATTTCTCTCTGACTGTTTGGGGACCTATAGTACACTCACAGCAATGTGATTGCTCCTTTTTTGTTTTTAAGTTCTACCCATATGGCTTCATTTGAGGAGCCTTCTAAGATGTCATCCCTCCTTACTGCTGTAATTGATTCCTTGATCAATATTGCGATAGCCCCTCCTCTTTTACCTCCTTCCCTATCTCACCTGAACACCCTATATCCTGGAATATTGAGCTGCCAATCCTGCCCCTCTTTCAACCATGTCTCTGTGACAGCAATGACACCATACTTCCATGTGTTAATTTGTGCCCTCAACTCATCTGCCTTATTCGTCAGGCTCCTTGCAATAAAATAAATACCATCCAACCTTGCCAAGATCCACTGTGCCTTAACTGGCCTATAATTTCTATGTCTTCCAGACTCACTTGCTCTCTCTTCTAATTTTGGCTGTGCATCTCCCCCTGCTGAATCTCCTCTCAGGATCCCACCCCCCCTGCCAAGTTAGTTTAAACCCTCCCCAACTACTCATACTCCAGTGAGAACCATTAACCTTCACTCCCTGACTTTATACTGTAGTGAGAACCATGAACCCTTCACTCCCTGACCTTATACTGCAGTGAGAAACAACCTAACATTGCAGTGCGAAACATTTAAAGTTCACTGCTCAACCTTATGTTATCAGAAGAATGAAGTTGGAGAAGAGCTCTATCAAAAGGAGTCAAAACCACTGGAAGCTCAAAACGTTAGAGAGAGAAATGAAGGCTCCAGGCGACTGATATATTGCTGGTGGCATCGAACTGCCAAAGTTTGAAATATTGGGCTCTGTGTTGTTGCTGTGACTACCACAGCAAGAGTAAAACTCAGGATTAAACCCCAAGACTGAGGAGAAGTCAGAACAATCAAGATGGCAAGAAATAATGAACTGAAATTAAAACACAACATAAAGACAGAAAGTGCTGGAAACACTCAACAGGTCTGACAGCATCAGCAAAGTGAAAAACAGAGTTAACGTTCCGAGTTCAATGTGGCTCCTCTTCAGACTTATCCGGTGAACAGTCACACTGACTCGAAATGTTAACTCTGTTTCTCTATCCACTAATGCTGTCAGACCTGCTGAGTTTTTCCAGATGTTTTTATTTCAGATCTCACACATGGACAGTATTTTGTAGTTAAACACAACATCCTGGACAAAGAGCACAATCAATCCCTGAGGGAGACAAGGAGAGGGGGACAAAGCGAATAATCAGGCACCAACGATAGGGAAATGGTCTAATTCCCTGACATCCAATCAACTGCTCCCATTTCCACAACACAAGGGAAGGACAATGCAGTTCCATACCTGTGATGAACATGTCGACCGCTGAGGGATCTGAAGCCATCTGATCCTGGGAAGGAGAAAACACACATCACTCGGGGCAGTGAGGTCAGACAGAAGTTACACAGCAGAGACACCTCACTGTGGGCACTGAGGTCAGACAGAAGTTACACATCAGACACACCTCATTGTGGGCACTGAGGGCAGACAGCAACTACACAGCAGACACTTGTCTCTGTGGGCACTGAGATCACACAGCAATTACATAGCAGGCACCAATCAATGTGGTACTGAGATCAGACAGCAATTAGACAGCAGATGCACCTCACTGTGGGCACTGAAGTCAGGCAGCAGTTACACAGCAGACAGCTCACTGTGAGCACAGAGATCAGAGAGAAATTAAACAGCAGACACACCACACTGCGTGGAGTGAGTACAGACGTCAGTTACATACCAGACACACATCACTATGGGCACCTAAGTCAGACAGGGGTAACACAGCAGGCACACGTGACTGTGGGCACTGAGATCAGACAGCATTTACACAGCTGGCACACCGCACTGTGGGCACGGGGGTCAGAGAGAAGCTGGACAGCAGGCACACTTCACTGTGGGTACGGATGTCATACAGCAGTTACACAGCAGACACACCTCACTGTGGGCACTGAGATCGGACAGGTGTTACACAGCAGACACACCTCACTGTGGGCACTGAGATCGGACAGGTGTTACACAGCAGACACGCCTCCCTGTGGGCACTGAGGGCAGACAGCAATTACACAGCAGACACACCTCACTTTGGGCACTGAAGTCAGACTGCATTTAGACAGCAGACGCACTCATTGTGGGCAGTGAGGTCAGACTGTCGTTACACAGCTCAGTGCCCCCATAGGCAGAAAGTCCCACTCTGCAGAATTGAGCACAAATTCCAATGAACTAACAAGGGAGTGCTGCACTGTCCGAGGGTCACTGCCGAAGGAGTGCTGCACTGTCCGAGGGTCACTGCCGAGGGAGTGCTGCACTGTCCGAGGGTCACTGCCGAGGGAGTGCTGCACTGTCCGAGGGTCACTGCCGAGGGAGTGCTGCACTGTCCGAGGGTCACTGCCGAGGGAGTGCTGCACTGTCCGAGGGTCACTGCCGAGGGAGTGCTGCACTGTCCGAGGGTCACTGCCGAGGGAGTGCTGCACTGTCCGAGGGTCACTGCCGAGGGAGTGCTGCACTGTCCGAGGGTCACTGCCGAGGGAGTGCTGCACTGTCCGAGGGTCACTGCCGAGGGAGTGCTGCACTGTCCGAGGGTCACTGCCGAGGGAGTGCTGCACTGTCCGAGGGTCACTGCCGAGGGAGTGCTGCACTGTCCGAGGGTCACTGCCGAGGGAGTGCTGCACTGTCCGAGGGTCACTGCCGAGGGAGTGCTGCACTGTCCGAGGGTCACTGCCGAGGGAGTGCTGCACTGTCCGAGGGTCACTGCCGAGGGAGTGCTGCACTGTCCGAGGGTCACTGCCGAGGGAGTGCTGCACTGTCCGAGGGTCACTGCCGAGGGAGTGCTGCACTGTCCGAGGGTCACTGCCGAGGGAGTGCTGCACTGTCCGAGGGTCACTGCCGAGGGAGTGCTGCACTGTCCGAGGGTCACTGCCGAGGGAGTGCTGCACTGTCCGAGGGTCACTGCCGAGGGAGTGCTGCACTGTCCGAGGGTCACTGCCGAGGGAGTGCTGCACTGTCCGAGGGTCACTGCCGAGGGAGTGCTGCACTGTCCGAGGGTCACTGCCGAGGGAGTGCTGCACTGTCCGAGGGTCACTGCCGAGGGAGAGCTGCACTGTCCGAGGGTCACTGCTGAGGGGGTGCTGCACTGTCTGAAGGTCAGTACTAAGGGAGTGCTGCAATCTCTGAAGGTCAGTACTTGAGGAAGTGCTGCACTCTCTGAAGGTCAGTCCTGAGGGAATTCTCCACTCTCTGAAGGTCAGTACTGAGGGAGTGCTGCACTCTCTGAATGTCAGTACTGAGGGAGTGCCGCACTCTCTGAAGGTCAGTACTAAGGGAGTGCTGCAATCTCTGAAGGTCAGTACTTGAGGAAGTGCTGCACTCTCTAAAGGTCAGTCCTGAGGGAATTCTCCACTCTCTGAAGGTCAGTACTGAGGGAGTGCTGCACTCTCTGAAGGTCAGTACTGAGCGAGTTCTCCACTCTATGAAGGTCAGTACTGAGGGAATGCTGCACTGTTTGGTGGTCAGTATTGAGGGAGTGCTACACTGACAAGGGCCAGTACTGAGGGGGTGCTGCACTGTCAGAGGGTCACTGCTGAGGGAGCGGTGCACTGTCAGAGGATCAGTACTGAGGGAGCGGTGCACCGTCAGAGGGCCAGTAATGAGGGAGTGCTGCACTGTCAGAGGGCCAGTAATGAGGGAGTGTTTTACTGTCGGAGGATCAGTACTGAGGGAATGTTGCACTGTCAAAGGGCCAGTAATGAGGGAGTGTTGTACTGTCGGAGGATCAGTACTGAGGGAGTGCTGCACTGTCAGAGGGCCAGTAATGAAGGAGTGCTGCACTGTCAGAGGACCGGTGCTGAGGGAGTGCTGCACTGTCAGAGGATAGCGCTAAACATCATCCATGGAAAAGTTAGATGGTTACTGCAGTTTATGGAATCTAGCTGGAAATAAATTGGCTCCCACGTTGGAACAGTGACTATATTTTGAAAGTAGGCCACTGGCTGTAAAGCGCTTTGCAACATCCTGAGGTGGTGAAAGGATGTACTGAAAAGCCTGTCTATGATAGCATTAGTTCCTTACCACACAATGGTAGAAGATTTCAGAGCATTTTCGGCCCTCCACCTCATCCAGTGCCATGTACTGGCTGAGTCCTGTGTGAATACAGAACGTCAGCGGGAGGCAGTGCTTCAGACCTTTGCGCTGTTGGAAACCCCCTGCGGCCGTGTCAATGTCTAACAGGTCTTCGGAGCGGTAGTGACTGGACAGAGCCATACTACCCATTAGGCTGTGGAGAGGGTGGGAGAAGAGAATGTTAATTTACCTCAGTCCCTTAGCAAAAAAGCAAAATCCCACCAATACCAGAAATGTGAAGCAACACCAAAAGATGCTGGAAATACTCTGCAGATCTGGCAACACCTGTGAAGAAAGGCAGTTAACATTTCAGGGCAATGAGCTCTTGTCAGGACTAGGAAGAAGCTTTAAGGAAGTACAGAGACAGGCAAATGGTGGAAGAACATAAAGGAAGGTCTGTGATAGGATGGAAGGCAGGAGAGATTAAATACAAATGTAAGAACACAAACACATGCAGGAGTAGGCCATTCGGCCCATCAAACATCCACCATTTAATAAGATCATAGCTGATCTGATTGTGGCCTCAACTCCACTTTCCTTCCTGCCCCCTCTCCCCTTTGATTCCCTTGCCAATCAAGAATCTACCTAATTCAGTTTGAAAACTATTCAATGATCCAGCCTCCACCACCCTCTGGGGAAGACAGTCACAACACTCAAGGAAAAAAATTCTCCTCATCTCTGTCTCAAATGGAAGACCCCTTAATCTTAAACTGTGTCCATGAATTCTAGTCTCTCCACATCCGTTTGGCATCCACCTTATCAAGTCACTTCAGGGTCTTCTATATTTCAATAAAATCACCTCTTATTCTTTTAAACTCCAATGGATACAGGCCCAACCTGTCTAACCTTGCCTCAAAAGGTAGTCCCCACCCTCCTACCCACCCAATCCCAGGTATCAGACAAGTGAACCTTCTCTGAACTGCATCGAATACATTTTGATCCTTTCTTAAATGAAGAGACCAAAACTGTACACTCCAGATGTGGTCTCACAAAGGCCCTGTACAACAATAGCAAAACGTCCCTACTTTTATACTCCATTTCGCTTGCAGTAAACAACACCATTCAATTTGCCTTCTGAATCACTTGCTATATCTGCATATCCTTTGTGATTCATGTACCAGGAACCCCAGATCTCCCTGTACCTTAGAATTCTGCAATCTCTGTATTTAAATAACATACTGATTTTCTATTCTTCCTGCCAAAGTGGAAAAGTTCACATTTTCCCACTTTATACTCCACCTGCCAAATTTTTGCCTACTCACTGAACCTGTCTGTATCCCTTTGCAGACTCCACCTCCTTTTGACAACTTACTTTCCTAACTATCTTTGTGTCATCAGCTAATTTAGCAACCGTACATTTGCTCCCTGCATCCAAATCATTGATATAGATTGTAAATAGTTGAGGCCCCAGCAGTGATCCATGTGGCACCCCACTAGTTACAGCTTGCCTATCCAAAAATGACCCATTTATCCCGAATGTTTCATGCTATCCAACCAATCCTCTATCCAACCAATCCTCTATCCAACCAATCCTCTATCCAACCAATCCTCTATCCATGCTTGTACCATGAGCTCTTTTGTGTAATAACTTCTGATGTGGCATCTTATCAAATGCCTATTGGAAATTCAAGTACACCACATCTTCAGGTTCCCCTTTATCCACATTGCTCGTTACTTCTTCAAAGAATTCTAATAAATTAAACACGATTTCTCTTCCAAAAAACCATGTTGACTCTGCCTGACTGCATTAAGGTTTCCTAAATGCCCTGCTATAAGCTCCTTAATAACAGACCCCAGCAATTTCCTTACCACAGTTGTCAAGGTAAGTGGCCTGTATCAGTTTCTGCTTTCTGTCTTCTTCCTTTCTTGACTAGAGGACTTACATCTGCTACATTCCAATCTAATGGGGTCTTTCCAGGGTTGAGGGAACTTTGGACAATTCAAGTCTACAATCTTAGCAGCCATTCCTTTTAAGACCCTAGGATGAAGTCCATCAGGACCTGGGGACTTGTCAGCTTTTAGTTCTAATAATTTTCTCAGTACCATTTCCCTGGTGATTATAACTGTTTGAAGTTCCTCCCTTCCTTTTGCCACCTGATTCACAATTATTTTTGGGATGTATTTGTACCCCCTACAGCAGGGAGATGCAAACCATCTGTTCAATTCATCCGCCATTTCCTTATTTTCTATTATTAATTCCCCAGACACACTCTGTGGAGGACCAACCTTCACTTAACTTACTTTTTTCCTTTTCAAATGCCCGTACAAACTCTTACTGTTTTCATATTTCTAGCTAGCTTTCTCTCATACTCTCATTTCTCCCCTCATTTTTTTTATCCATTCTTCACTATTTTTTATATTCTGTCCAACCTTCTCACCTGTCACTAATCTTCGTGGAATTGTACATCTTTGCTTTCAATTTGACATTATCTTTAACTTCCTTAGTTAGCCAAGGATGATATGTTCTTCTCGTGGAGTCTTTCTCATGATGGTGGTGCAGGTGAAAAGGAGATAGTAACAGGAACAGTAAAGGAAAAGAGAATGGGGCTGGAGGAGGGGCTAAATGGGAAATAACAGAATTATCAACAACTGCTGTCTGAAGACATGGGTGAGAATGGATGATCTAAAATTGTAGAACTTAATGTTAAGGCCAGAGGCTGTGTAGTGACTATTGAAAGATGAGGTTATGTTGAGCATCACTGGAACAGTATAGGATCCTGGGAACAGAGTGGGAGGTAAGAATTAAAACGACAGGTAACATGAGGCAAAAACAGAAAACCTGGAAAAATTCAGCAGGTCTGGCATGCTGCCAGAGAGAAACAGAGTTAACGTTTCGAGTCCATATGACTCTTCTTCAGAGCTTCTATCTCCACAGATGCTGTCAGGCCTGCAGCGTTTTTCCAGTATTTTCTATTTTTATTTCAGATTTCCAGCATCCGCAGCATTCTGCTATTGTGTGAAAGGAAAAGTTACTCAATGTGAGGACCAGTTCAGGTGGAGCAGGGTGTGGCTGAATGGAGACCAGTTCCATCTCTACTCAAGTATGAAACAGAGAGGCCTCAGACTGTGCTGGTGGTGGGTAGGGGTGTTGAGAGATTGGACACACATGGTGAAAGGGCAGGAAACTGGAAATATTAAATTGACGGAAGGCATTAGAAGAGTCATGGATGTACGTGGGAAGAGATGAAAGGGGAGAAAAAAAAACAAGAGGAGAAAAACTAGAGTGGAGATAGGAATAAATAAGTTCAGGAGGGCAGGAGTAGTCCGAAACAAAAGGTCTACAATGGCAGTCCTGCCTAGGGATCTTGGGAAACAGTAGGATTGAGCTGCTCAGGATCGAGGGACAATGAGGTGGAGGGAAGCTTTTCAGAGATGGGATGTGGTCAGCGACAGCCCTGAAAAATCCCTTCTGATGTTCATTGGTGGGGTCAAGTTGCAAGGGAGATAGAAGGAAGTGTCAAAAAGTTGGCGATCAACCGCTGCCACGAATGGATCAGTTTACCAATGAAAAAGCATGCCATCATCGTCAACAGGAGGATCATCTGCAGACAGTTGGTGCAGAGTAGGCAACCAGTCACTGAAAAGGCAAAGCAAATACAAAGACAACACTACCCACTGTAACACAGCGAAAAACCGAGAATATGGCCCAGCCTAATATAGCAAGAGGCAGAGAACACGATGCGCTCTAACACTGCAAGAAACCAAGACCATAAGCCACCATAACACAGCAAAAAACTGAGAACAAGACCCACTGTAACACAGCGAGAAACTGAGAACACGGCCCACTGTAATACAGCGAGAAACCGATAACACCACCCACTGTAACACAGCGAGAAACCGAGAACACGACCCACTCTAACACAGCGAGAAACCGAGAACACGGCCCACTGTAACACAGCGAGAAACCGAGAACACGGCCCACTGTAACACAGCGAGAAACCGAGAACACCACCCACTGTAACACAGCGAGAAACCGAGAACACGGCCCACTGCAACACAGCGAGAAACCGAGAACATGATCCACTCTAACACAGTGAGAAACCGAGAACACGGCCCACTCTAACACAGTGAGAAACCGAGAACATGGCCCACTGTAACACAGCGAGAAACCGAGAACATGATCCACTCTAACACAGCGAGAAACCGAGAACACCACCCACTCTAACACAGCGAGAAACCAAGAACATGACCCACTCTAACACAGTGAGAAACCGAGAACACGACCCAATCTAACACAGCGAGAAGCCAAGAACACAACCCATTGTAACACAGTGAGAAACCAAGAACGTGACCCTCTCTAACACAGCGAGAAACCGAGAACACGACCCACTCTAACACAGCGAGAAACCAAGAACATGACCCACTCTAACACAGCGAGAAACCGAGAAGGCGAACCACGGCAACAGAGCAAGGAACCGAGAACACAACTCACTCTAACACAGCGAGAAACCGAGAACACAACTCACTCTAACACAGCGAGAAACCGAGAACACGACCCACTCTAACACAGTGAGAAACCGAGAACACGACCCACTCTAGCACAGCGAGAAACCGAGAACACGACCCACTCTAACACAGCGAGAAACCGAGAAGGCGAACCACGGCAACAGAGCAAGGAACCGAGAACACAACTCACTCTAACACAGCGAGAAACCGAGAACACGACCCACTCTAATACAGGGAGAAACCGAGAACACGACCCACTCTAGCACAGCGAGAAACCGAGAACACGACCCACTCTAGCACAGCGAGAAACCGAGAACACGACCCACTCTAGCACAGCGAGAAACCGAGAACACGACCCACTCTAGCACAGCGAGAAACCGAGAACACGACCCACTCTAACACAGCGAGAAACCGAGAACACGACCCACTCCAACACAGCGAGAAACCGAGAACACGACCCACTCTAGCACAGCGAGAAACCGAGAACACAACTCACTCTAACACAGCGAGAAACCGAGAACACGACCCACTGTAACACAGCGAGAAACCGAGAACACGACCCACTCTAGCACAGCGAGAAACCAAGAACACGACCCACTCTAGCACAGCGAGAAACCGAGAACACGGCCCACTGTAACACAGCGAGAAACCGAGAACACGACCCACTGTAACACAGCGAGAAACCGAGAACACGGCCCACTATAACAGAGCGAAAAACCGAGAACACGGCTCAGCGTAATATAGCAAGAAGTACAGAACACGATGCGCTCTAACACTGCAAGAACCCAAGACCATAAGCCACCATAACACAGCAAAAAACTGAGAACAAGGCCCACTGTAACACAGCGAGAAACTGAGAACACGGCCCACTGTAATACAGCGAGAAACCGATAACACCACCCACTGTAACACAGCGAGAAACCGAGAACACGACCCACTCTAACACAGCGAGAAACCGAGAACACGGCCCACTGTAACACAGCGAGAAACCGAGAACACGGCCCACTGTAACACAGCCAGAAACCGAGAACACCACCCACTGTAACACAGCGAGAAACCGAGAACACGGCCCACTGTAACACAGCGAGAAACCGAGAACACGACCCCCTCTAACACAGTGAGAAACCGAGAACACGGCCCACTGTAACACAGCGAGAAACCGAGAACATGATCCACTCTAACACAGTGAGAAACCGAGAACACGGCCCACTCTAACACAGTGAGAAACCGAGACCACGGCCCACTGTAACACAGCGAGAAACCGAGAACATGATCCACTCTAACACAGCGAGAAACCGAGAACACCACCCACTCTAACACAGCGAGAAACCAAGAACATGACCCACTCTAACACAGTGAGAAACCGAGAACACGACCCAATCTAACACAGCGAGAAACCAAGAACACAACCCATTGTAACACAGTGAGAAACCAAGAACGTGACCCTCTCTAACACAGCGAGAAACCGAGAACACGACCCACTCTAACACAGCGAGAAACCAAGAACATGACCCACTCTAACACAGCGAGAAACCGAGAAGGCGAACCACGGCAACAGAGCAAGGAACCGAGAACACAACTCACTCTAACACAGCGAGAAACCGAGAACACAACTCACTCTAACACAGCGAGAAACCGAGAACACGACCCACTCTAACACAGTGAGAAACCGAGAACACGACCCACTCTAGCACAGCGAGAAACCGAGAACACCACCCACTAGCACAGCGAGAAACCGAGAACACAACTCACTCTAACACAGCGAGAAACCGAGAACACGACCCACTCTAACACAGCGAGAAACCGAGAACACCACCCACTCTAACACAGCGAGAAACCAAGAACACGACCCACTCTAACACAGCGAGAAACCGAGAACACGACCCACTCTAGCACAGCGAGAAACCGAGAACACGACCCACTCTAGCACAGCGAGAAACCGAGAACACGACCCACTCTAGCACAGCGAGAAACCGAGAACACGACCCACTCTAGCACAGCGAGAAACCGAAAACACGACCCACTCTAGCACAGCGAGAAACCGAAAACACGACCCACTCTAACACAGCAAGAAACCGAGAACACGACCCACTCTAACACAGCGAGGAACCGAGAACACGACCCACTTTAACACAGCGAGAAACCGAGAACACGACCCACTCTAGCACAGCGAGAAACCGAGAACACGACCCACTCTAACACAGCGAGAAACCAAGAACCCGACCCACTCTAACACAGCGAGGAACCGAGAACACGACCCACTTTAACACAGTGAGAAACCGAGAACACGACCCACTCTAGCACAGTGAGAAACCGAGAACACGACCCACTCTAACACAGCGAGGAACCGAGAACACGACCCACTTTAACACAGCGAGGAACCGAGAACACGACCCACTTTAACACAGCGAGAAACCGAGAACATGACCCACTGTAACACAGCGAGGAACCGAGAACACCACCCACTAACACAGCGAGAAACCGAGAACACGACCCACTCTAGCACAGCGAGAAACCGAGAACAGGACCCACTTTAACACAGCGAGAAACCGAGAACACGACCCACTCTAGCACAGCGAGAAACCGAGAACACGACCCACTCTAGCACAGCGAGAAACCGAGAACACGACCCACTCTAGCACAGCGAGAAACCGAGAACACGACCCACTCTAGCACAGCGAGAAACCGAGAACATGACCCACTCTAACACAGCGAGAAACCGAGAACACCACCCACTATAACACAGGGAGAAACCGAGAACACGACCCACTCTAGCACAGCGAGAAACCGAGAACACGACCCACTGTAACACAGCGAGAAACCGAGAACACGACCCACTCTAGCAAAGCGAGAAACTGAGAACTCGACCCAGTCTAACACAGCGAGAAACCGAGAACTCGACCCACTCTAGCACAGCGAGAAACCGAGAACACGACCCACTTTAACACAGCGAGAAACTGAGAACTCGACCCAGTCTAACACAGCGAGAAACTGAGAACACGACCCACTCTAACACAGCGAGAAACCGAGAACACGACCCACTCTAACACAGCGAGAAACTGAGAACTCGACCCACTTTAACATAGCGAGAAACCGAGAACACCACCCACTGTAACACAGCGAGAAACCGAGAACACCACTCACTGTAACACAGCGAGAAACCGAGAACACGACCCACTATAACACAACGAGAAACATAGAACGCGACCCATTGTAACACAGTGAGAAACCGAGAACACGACCCACTGTAACACAGTGAGAAACCGAGAACATGACCCACTGTAACACAGCGAGAAACATAGAACGCAACCCATTGTAATACAGCGAGAAACCGAGAACACGAATCAGTAATACAGCGAGAAACCGAGAACGCGACCCATTGTAATACAGCGAGAAACCGAGAACACGAATCAGTAACACAGCGAGAAACCGAGAACACCACCCACTGTAACACAGTGAGAAACCAAGAACACGAATCAGTAACACAGCGAGAAACATAGAACGCGACCCATTGTAATACAGCGAGAAACCGAGAACACCACCCACCATAACAAACAGCAGGAAACTGAGACCCCAACCCACCGTAACAAACAGCAGGAAACTGAGAACGACCCACCAAAGCACTGCGAGAACTCGGGAACACGAGCCACAAACAGCAAGACGCTGAGAACACCACTCTCTGGAACAGCAACAAACCGAGAACACGACCCACCAGAACGACGGCAACAAACCGAGAACACGACCCACCAGAACGCACGGCAACAAACTGAGAACACGACCCACCAGAACGCATGGCAACAAACCGAGAACACTGCCCACCAGAACGCACGGCAACAAACCGAGAACACGACCCACCAGAACGCACAGCAACAAACCGAGAACACGACCCACCAGAACGCACAGCAACAGACCGAGAACACGACCCACCAGAACGCACGGCAACAAACCGAGAACACGACCCACCAGAACGCACGGCAACAAACCGAGAACACGACCCACCAGAACGCACGGCAACAGACCGAGAACACGACCCACCAGAACGCACTGCAACAGACCGAGAACACGACCCACCAGAACGCACGGCAACAAACCGAGAACACGACCCACCAGAACACACGGCAACAGACCGAGAACACGACCCACCAGAACGCACGGCAACAAACCGAGAACACGACCCACCAGAACGCACAGCAATAAGCCGATAACATGACCCCTAACACTGCGAGAAACTTGGAACACAACCCACTGTAAAAGTGAGAAACCGAGAACACGACCCACTGTAGCACAGCTTGGGGATATCTTACCCAGGAACGACTAGGCGTTGACCATTATGTATGCGAAGGGAGCAGCGATAATCATTGGGTAGCTTGAATTGAATTCGCCGTTCGACTACGTCCAGCTCTTGTTCAGTTATACCCGCTGTGGACAGGAGGTGGCCAGGCATCAGAAATGATCTCCACTCCTCACTTCAAACTATGGGCACTAATTGAAAGGGCCAACAAATTGGGGCCAGCTCGTCTGTGTCCCTTCCCATCTTATACTGCCCATTTTCCAATTCCTCCCGCCCTCTCCCCTCACAACGCCTCACTGCCCCCTCTCCCCTCACAATGCCTCTCGCTCCACCCTCTACCCTCACGGCGCCTCACTGCCCCACCCACTCCCCTCACGGTGCCTCACTGCCCCACCCTCTCCCCTCACTGCACCACCCTCTCCCGTCACGGTGCCTCACTGCCCCATCCTCTCCCGTCACGGCGCCTCACTGCCCCATCCTCTCCCCTCACAACGCCTCACTGCCCCCTCTCCCCTCACAGTGCCTCTCGCTCCACCCTCTCTCCTCACAGCGCCTCACTGCCCCGTCCTCTCCCCTCACGCTCAGCCCGTCCTCTCCCCTCACGCTCAGCCCATCCTCTCCCCTCTCAGCATCTCTCTACCCTCTCCCTTCACAGCCTTTCACTCACCCATCCCCTCTCCTCACACCCTCGCACTCCCTGTCCTCTCCCCTCTCAGCCTCTCACTCGGTTCCATCCTCTCCCCTCAGCCTCTCACTCGGTCCCATCCTCTCCCCTCAGCCTCACGCTACCCATCCTCTCCCCTCAGCCTCTCGCTCCCCATCCTCTCCCCTCAGCCTCTCGCTCCCCATCCTCTCCCCTCAGCCTCACGCTACCCATCCTCTCCCCTCAGCCTCTCGCTCCCCATCCTCTCCCCTCAGCCTCTCGCTCCCCATCCTCTCCCCTCAGCCTCTCGCTCCCCATCCTCTCCCCTCAGCCTCTCGCTCCCCATCCTCTCCCCTCAGCCTCTCGCTCCCCATCCTCTCCCCTCAGCCTCACGCTCCCCATCCTCTCCCCTCAGCCTCACGCTCCCCATCCTCTCCCCTCAGCCTCACGCTCCCCATCCTCTCCCCTCAGCCTCACGCTCCCCATCCTCTCCCCTCAGCCTCACGCTCCCCATCCTCTCCCCTCAGCCTCACGCTCCCCATCCTCTCCCCTCAGCCTCACGCTCCCCATCCTCTCCCCTCAGCCTCACGCTCCCCATCCTCTCCCCTCAGCCTCACGCTCCCCATCCTCTCCCCTCAGCCTCACGCTCCCCATCCTCTCCCCTCAGCCTCACGCTCCCCATCCTCTCCCCTCAGCCTCACGCTCCCCATCCTCTCCCCTCAGCCTCACGCTCTCCATCCTCTCCCCTCAGCCTCACGCTCCCCATCCTCTCCCCTCAGCCTCACGCTCCCCATCCTCTTCCCTCAGTCTCACAGAGCCCCATCCTCCCCCGTCAGCCTCTCACTCCCCATTCTCTCCCCTCAGCCTCACACTACCCCATCCTCCCCCGTCAGCCTCTCACTCCCCATCCTCTCCCCTCAGTCTCTAACTGCCCCATCCTCTCCCCTCAGCCTCTCACTGCCCCATCCTCCCCCCTCTCAGCCTCATACTCACCCCATCCTCTCCCCTCACACTCACCCCATCCTCTCCAACATAGTCTCACACTCGCTCCGTCCTCTCCCCTCAGCCTCACACTCATCTTCTCTCCTCACAGCATGACACTCACCCATCTTCTCTCCTCACAGCCTGACACTCACCCATCTTCTCTCCTCACAGCCTCACACTCAACTCATCCTCTCCCCTCACAGCCTTTCTTGCCCCATCCTCTGCACTCACAGCCTCTCCCCTCACAGCTTCTCCCTCACCTCCGCGTGCTCTCTAATCCTTCCCTCTCCCTCACCACCTCGTGCCAGGTAATCCTCCCCTCTCCCTCAGCTCCTCATACTCGCTAGTCCCCCCCCCCACTCTCTCTCGCCTCCTCATGCTCTCTAATCCTCCCCTCTCTCACCTCGTGGTCGCTAATCCTCCCCTCTCTCTCGCCTCCTCATGCTCTCTAATCCTCCCCTCTCTCACCTCGTGGTCGCTAATCCTCCCCTCTCTCTCGCCTCCTCATGCTCTCTAATCCTCCCCCATCTTCCTATGGGTGTTCCAGTCTCCTGTGCAGCAGGTTTGATGAAGTTCTGCCCCATGGATCAACTGGACTGAGCACTGCCATTGGCTTTTCTCACACACACACAAATATCAACAAGGTCTGGCCGGGTTTGGGATGTCTGCAGCTTCCCCACACCCTCCGGTGCGAGATTGTTGCAGCAGGCTCACTGGGCACCATGTTTCGGATATCTGCAGCCCACCCACCCCGACCCCCAGCCCAAGATTGTTGCAGCAGCCTCACTGGGCACAACCACGCAACAGTATGAATGACCACCCTTTTCTAGTTACCGTTTAAGGAGGTGATCATACGAGGACACTTCTGCCTCAGGTACTCCTTCAAATCCTCCCAGGCCCTTTTCAGCTCTGCGTAGTGATCAATGTATCGTCCCAGGTCACAGTACAACTGGCGGAACAGCTCCATCCAACACAGATTCTGCTTCACTTTCTCATCCCTGACAAGAGACAGTGAGCAGAGGAGAGAGATATTCAGTATTCTCAGCATTCAGAGTGCCTGCATATATACAAAACACACACCCAACCCCAAGGTGCAGAGGCAGGTAATTATAGAACCAGAGAATGGTCACAACACATCCGACTCCCATTCAGTCTTTCATGTTCATGCTAGCTCTCTGCAAGAGCAATTCACTGAGCCTCCCTTCCCCCTATAGTCCTGCAAGTCTGTTCTTTTCAGGTAACGACCCAATTCCCTTTCCAAAGCCATTAGTGAGCTCGTCTCCACCACACTCGGGCAGCACATTCCAGATCCTAACCACTCGCTGTGTGAAAGTATTTCCTCATTGTGTTGTCGTTTCTTCCTTAAATCAGTGTCCTCTGGTTCTCAATCCTTCACCAATAACAACAGTTTCCCATAAACTACTGGGGTTCCGAGAGGTGTCCAGATTCCTCATAACTTCAAAAGCCTCTATCAAATCTCCTGAGCCTTCTCTTCTCTGAGGGCAGGCCCAGCTTCTCCAATCTCTCCACATAACTGAAGGCAAAGCGTTGTCAGCCTTTATTACAAAGGGATTAGAGTCCTGCAAATGTACACGGCCTTGGTGAGACCACAGCTGGAACGTACACGCAGTTTTCATCTCCTTACGTAAGGAAGGACATGGTTGCCCAAGAGGGAGCGCAGCAAAGATTGACTAGACTAGTTCCTGGGATGACAAGATTATCCTATGCGCAGAGATAAAGTAGACTAGACTATATTCCCATTGAGTTTAGAAGAATGAAAGGTGATTTAATTGAAATGTATACAATTCTTAAGGAGCTTCACAGGGTACATGCTGAGGGGATGTTGCACCCCTCCTACCTAGTCACTGGGAAATCTAGAACATGGGTCTTAGAATAAGGGGTCAGCTATTTAGGACGAGATGAGGAGGAATTTCTTCAGTCAGCGGGTAGTGAATCATTGGAACACTCTACCCCAGAGGGCTGTCTCGGCTCAGTCATCCAGAAGATCCAAGACAGAGATCAAGAGATTTCTGGTACCTGTTATGACAGGCAGATGGTATGTGCCAGGTGAACCAAATCCGCGAGGGAAACCTGGTCGCACTATCACAATAGTTTTGCAATTTGTATTTATTTCGAGATGCATGCACTGAATTCAGAAATAATCAGCCCACCAACACTGAGAATTTTTTTAAAAATTAAAATATTTATTAACAAAATAAGAGATGTCAAGCATACATAAGACTACAATTACTACTCTAATAATTCCTAAAATTCCTAATTAACCCGATCCCAGTTACACCCCCTTTAAGGCAATGGTCTAAAAATTTTAGATTTCAAACAGATCCAGCAAATTAACACTATACCCTGGACAGTGGAATGCCAAATGGCTTTTCTCCAGCTTCAGTTTTGGTAGACAGCAGGTTTATGCACAAATGCTGGAGGCTTCATTAAGGCTACTTCACACACTTCAGTTAGCTCTCACAGGGCCTTCTTCTGACGCATATCCTCATTCTCTTTCATGTATGTTTCTCTCTTTCTAATATGTAAATTCTATTGTTTCTAATGTCTTTGAAGTTGTATCTTCCTCACAACATAAAAACGTTCATGTTGCTACTATTCGTCAGTAACCTTTGGGAATAATAAACATGTTCCTTAGCCAACAAAAACAAAAAATGCTGGAAAAACTCAACAGGTCTGACAGCATCTGTGGCTTTAAAATTTCTGGACAGATTTTGAGATCCTGAGGGCTTGAAACGTTAATTCTGTCTTTCTCTCCACAGATGCTGTCAGACCTGCTGAGTTTTTCCAGCATTTTTTGTTTCAGGTTTCTAGCGTCCGCAGTATTTTGCCTTTATATTCCTTAGCCATGCTTATCAGGCTCATTGAAAACAGATTGAAATCCAAATCTCCCTTCATCTTTCTAAAAATGCAAATTCCCTTCACACCTTACATGCTAAACCAGCATCCATGTTTACTCATTAGCATGTCAAGCACGAAAATGCATCTCCAATTAGATTTTCTCATCCAGCCACATGTGTAATCTGTAGATTAAATGGTTGCAGTGATAAACACCATCTGAACAGCCTTGCACTTTGGTCTCAAAATCTGTCCAGAAATTTTAAAGGATTGTGGTCTGTATAAACAATTCTTTCTGATGAACTGTTTGCAACATAAACCTCGAAGTGTTGCAAGGCTAACACCAGGCTTAGAGTCTCCTTTTCGATCATTGAATATTTTCTCTGTTGTACATTCAATTTTCGTGAAAAATGCCCTATCGATTTCTCAATTCCAGTTCCATCTTCTTGTAACAGTACAGCACCAATGCCTACATCACTCACGTCAAAGGCCAATTTAAATTGCTTGACATAACTGGGTACTTCCAAAACTGGTATCGTAGTCAATACAGTTTTTAAACTGTCAAATTCCTTCTGACATTCCTGTGTCCATTGAAATTTCTTGTTCTTTTTTAATAGTTTAGTCAATGGAGCAACCACTTGGCTAAAATTGGGTACAAGTTTCCAGTAAAACCCACTCATGCCCAGAAATCTTAAAACTTCTCATTCTGTTGTAGGCATGGGGAAATCCACGATAGCTTTGACTTTCATATCTCTTGGAGCCATTTTATCATGTCCAATGGTCTAGATACATAACTTGCACTTTTGCAAATTCACTCTTAGCCAAATTCATCACCAAATTAGCTTCTTGTAATCTTCTAAGCAATTTTTCCAGGTGTTGTAAATGCTCCTCCCACGTTTGACTGAAAACTATCAAGTTGTCAATATACACAGCACAATTGCTCAGTCCTGCAATTACTTTGTTTGTCAGTCTTTGAAATGTTACAGGTTCATTTTTCATACCAAATGGCATGACTGTAAACTGATATAATCCATCTGGCGTCACAAAAGCCAATATCTCCTTTATTCTCTCTGATAACAGTACTTGCCAATATCCTCTCAGCAAGTCAATCTTTGTGATAAACTTTGATTGTATTGAGAAAGTGGAACAATCTTCCAACTGTGGTGTAGGATATGAATCCACTTTTGTCACTGCATTCAGTTTTCAATAGTCCACACACAGTCTTTGTGTTTCTTCCAGTTTCGGTACCATCAGAACAGGTGAACTCTAGTTACTGCAACTAGACTCAATGATGTCATTTTGAAGCATGAATTCAATTTCTTTTTGTACTTGTGATAACTTTTCTGGAGTTAATCTATAAGGATGTTGCCTAATTGAAGATTAATCCCCTGCACTCATCATGTGTAGCTAAATTTGCCCTCCCCAGCTTAGTCTTACAAATAGCTTTGTGTGACTGCAATAGCATCTCCAAATCACTTTTGCACTTGTCTGGAAGGTAACTAAATATTACATTTAAATTTTTTAAGTACCACATCATTATCCAATTTGATTAGAGGAAAATCAATTTCAGAATCCTTCCTTTCTGCCTCTTTCTCCTCATCTACCACCACTAATACCTCCTTTTGGTCCTCTTTCCTGTCAAAGTGCTTTTTAAGCATACTTACATGTCACACCCTCTGCTTCTTTCTTATGTATTTATTAAATAATTTACTTCACTCATTTTCTTTTCAATCCTGTAAGGCCCATTAAATCTTGCCTTCAACGATTCACTCAGAACTAGTAACAAAGCTAACAGCAACAAAACTATGAGCTGTGGCTCTCCTATCTGTCTTTGCTTCCATCACCTGCCGTGACATCTTTAAATGTTCCCTAGCTAACTCACATGCTCTGTTCAATCTTTCTCTGAAGTTTGATACATAATCTAGGAGAGTAATTTCTGAATTTTGACCCACCAATTTCTCATGAATTAACTTTAGTGGTCCCCTTACCTCATGACCATAGAGTGATTCAAAAGGACTAAATCCAGTCGATCTATTAGGAGCATCCCTAATAGCAAATAACAAGAATGGAATTCCCCTATCCCAATCCTGTGGATAGTCCTGACAATAAGCCCTCATTGTGGTTTTTAAAGTTTGATACCATCTTTCCAAAGCTCCTTGTGATTCTGGACGATAAGCTGTTGACTTAAACTGTTTTATCCCCAAACTGTTCATTACTTCCTTAAACAGCTGTGACATGAAATTTGAACCCTGATCTGATTGCATTTCTTTTGGTAAATCAAATCTTGTAAAAAAAATTTAGTCAACTATTCAACAATCCTCTTTGCTGTAATATTTCTCAAAGGTATCACTTCCGGAAAACTTTTAGACAAATCCATTGTCAGCATGTACTGATTTCCACTTATAGTCTTAGGGAGGGGTCCTACACAATCAAACATGACCCTAGTAAAAAGTTCCTCAAATGCTTGAATTGGAATTAAAGGTGTCGGCTTAATCATTGCTTGTGGTTTCCCTATCAACTGACATGTGACACGTACTGCAGAATTTGACTACATCTCTGTGCAATCCGGGCCAATAAAAACGTTCTTGTATTTTTGCATGTGTCTTTCCAATTCCTAAAAGCCTCCTATGGGAATTTCACAAGCTACTATCAGTATCTTATTTCTATATCCAGATGGTACAACAATCTGATGCACTTCCATCCGTTTTTCATCTGCTGAAACTTGATACGGTCTCCACTTCCTCATTAACACATTACCCTTAAGGTAATAACATTCTGGAATACATTCTGCCTGTTTGAGTAAGCTGTCTGATATTACTGGATCCTTTTGTTGTAATACTAGCAACATCCTTGAGCTAAAGCCTCAGCTTCATTCTCTTTGTGAACAATCTTATCAAAGATTGCATTACCTAATTGAACTTCAATACCTTTTCCCTGCCTTTTAACTTCCTCTTCTTTGTGGTTCAACCTGTGAACTTGTGATCTCATTACTACACAATCTGGAAACAATCCAGGATGCTTTTCTGCAAATCTGTTCAATGCTCCGCCATGGGCTGCTCAACTACTGGAGGCATCACCCACATCTGCAACCCTGCTTTTTCATTATCTAAAAGAAATTGAACCCCTGCAATGAGCAATTTTTCTACTACTCCAGCAATCACCTCACCTGTTTCCACTTAGTCTTTAAATTTGCCTTCCACAATGGAATGGGTTCAGCATCTCCATAAACCCCACTTATCACTTGTTCCTGCAATACTCCCTCTGAACAACAAATATCACTCTCCCATAATATTAAGGATTGACTAGCCTGTCTCTCTTAAAATTTCAATATCTTTACCTGCTCCACCCTGTACACATGGAAAGACTTCCCCTTCACATACTTCACATTCCTTTCTCTGCCCTTTCTTTTTCTGTTGCCTATAGTTTAATTTTTTTCAGTTCCTTTGCTTGTTCAAGTTCAAGTTTCTTCATTTGTAACTGAAGTCTCACTACCTCCAGCTGTGAATCACTAGTGTCAGGTATCCCTTCCCATTTCAAATGCTTTGCTATCACTTCAACTATGTCTGCTTTCTTTGCCCCTAGAGGTAACCTCAATTAATCCACCAAGTCTATTAACTTATCCTTAGATATTTTGTGTAACACAATCAGAGTTATATCTTCTACTTCCAAATTTGTTTTAGCCATGGATACAGCTATTTTTGCAGTCTTACCACTTTAAAATCCCTCACACCAAGTCCTGAATTCAATGTGCTTCTAGTGCTCGTAGCTTTAAGATTCACCAACCCCAAACCAAATCAAGGAACTTCAAATATCCCATGAAGAGCCCCCAATTTATGACGTGGCAGATGATGTGCGCCAGGCAGACCAAATCCTCAAGGGAAACTTGGTCGCACTATCACAACGGTTTTGCAATTTGTATTTATCATGAGAAGATGGGGTGTGCACTGAATTCAGAAGTAATGAGTCCACCAAGACCTTTAGAGATTTAAGAAAAAATTTAAATATTTATTAACAAATAAAAGATTTCAAGCACATACATAAGACTACAATTACTTACTACAATAATCCTAAAATTCCCAATTGACTTGACTCCCAGTTACGCATCCCCTTTAAGGCAATAGTTCAAAATAGATTTTAGATTTAAAACAGAACTAGCAAGTTAACAGTGGAATTCCAAATGGTTCTCCCAAACTTCAGTTTTGTTACATAGCAGACTCATGCATACATGCCGCAGGCTTCTTGAAGGCTGTTTCACATACTCCTGTTAGGTCTGACATGGCCTTCTCCCACATTGCCTTTCATTCTCCTTGAAACATGTTTTTCTCTTTTTAATATGTAAATTCTATTGTTCCCTCCCACCTGCCCTCACCATCCTGATACTCACTCAGACAGCAGCCAGTATCTCTTGCAGTGCCTTTTCCACAGGGGGTCATGGCTACAGAGTTGATGGAATCTCCGACATACAGAACTGCAGCTAAAATGAAAGGAGAAAGAGAGGACTTGATAGTGAGAATGGCTGCTGTCTTATCACAGCTTCAGTGCTCTTTAATGTGAGAATTGTCAAGAGCTGAAACTCCAATTGCTGGCCCTCCAGCCAGTATCTCTCCCTCTCCCAGCCCATTTCTTTCCTGTTCCTCACTCTGTCCCACTCTCCCAGCTCTCACTGTGTGCCTGACTATATCTCCATCACACTCTTTGACTGTCATAAAACAGGAGGCCATACGGCCCATTGCGTCTGCGCCAGGTTGTGAGTAATCCAGTTAGTTGCATTTCACCACTCTTCCCTCATTTCCCTACATTTTGTTTCTTTCCATATTTCTCCAGTTCTCTTTGAAAGACAAATCCTGAAAGTTCTGCCACATTATCCAGGCAATGCATCCAAACCCTGACAACTTACTGCATGGAAATTTTTGTCACATCACCTCCATTTCTTTGACCAATCCACCTTTAATTATCCACACTCCAGCCATTGGAAACCATTTCTGTTTTTCCTGCATGATGTTAAACACCTCTATGAAATAACCTCAGCCTTCTCTGCTTCAGTTGTACATGTCTTGGTTTCAGTCTTCATTTCTAAACAACTATTGGAACTTAACAGTGGTAGCAGAGAATGGTTGCTGTTTGTAAGTAAAAGATTGAAAACTAAGCTTTCTTTGGACAAAAGACTGTATTTGGAGTTGACTTTAAGAGCAGAGTGGTTTGGAGTCACTAAAAAAGAGAATGGCCGAATCAAAATGTGGAGCTTTGGGGTATGACCACCGATGTTTTCTGAGAGTGAGCCCTATGAGCAATGGAAGAATGAAGTAACGATGTGGACACGGATTACATCCTTGCCAAAGAAAAAGCAGGAAATAACCTTGGCACTTTCGTTACCAGACAAAAGCGAAATATGATGAAAGGTGTTTTCAGGGTTGGAGCCGAAGCATTCGGACACGGATGAAGGTTTGGAAACATCATGAGATCTATCAGAAGGATGGTTTATTAAGTGCTTATTTTGACAAATTTAGAAAGCTGGAAGAAAGTTCCACAGAAGGTTACATAATGGAATCCATTAGGCTAAATACAAGAATGCAAAAGTTCCATCTAGAAATTCCCCAATTGGTGATGGTGTTCAAGTTACTAGACTGTGCCAAAGTATCGAAAATGGACAGGCTTCTAGTTCTTATGGGAATTAAGTTTACAGAAAGACACACACTGCTAGAATAGATGTCAGAATCTGTAAAAAAAAAAATTCCTCTGAAAACATTCCTTTCCAGCAATGTTCATGGCACAAAGGAGGCATTTAGCACTCAGACAGAAAATGGAGCATACAACGTTAACGGAATGGTGAGATCGTTTAGAAACAGGGTGTAGGCGTCAGTACAAAAGGAGATTTGTAGCTGGAAACAATGGAGACAGGAACATCTTGGACAGCTATGGCAGGAGAAAAGAATTACGGATGTATGACAAAGGAATGAACCCCAGAAATGCCCAGGGTGTGGTCAATCAGTGTTTTAGATGCAATTCAAAATACCATTATGCAATGAACTGTCCTAAACGACATAAGGTGTTTGAAATTAAACATGAGACAGGAGGCTCAGAAGAAGATGATGAAGATATTGACCAAAGCAAGGGCATTGTATTAGTTACAAGTTTCAGCCCTGTGATGAATGTCTTGGTGGCAGAGTCCTTCAACTAGATAGCGAATGTACGTCTACAGTCTGAGGAATAGACTGGTTAAAATGCTCCTTAAAGGACAATGGCTGGAATAAGGTTAAAGAATTTGAGAGTTCCATCAGTTTTAGATTTGGAGATGATAATATCCTAAAATCTTTAAGAAGGGTAGTGATTCCCTGTAAGATAGCTGGAGTCAATCGTTTCATCAGCATGGATGTAGTGTCTCGCGAAATACCATTACTGTTGAGCAGACCATCGATGAAGAAAGCAAATTAAGCTGGACATGGAAAATGACAAGGCCATTGTATTTGAAAAACCTGTGGATTTACAATTTAGGCAATCTGGATTCTGTGTTCCTTTAATGAAACCTAACTTTTCTATTAAGGAGATTAAAGTGTTATTAACGTCAGGGGATAGGAATTTTGAAGACAAAAAGCAAATTGTGTTAAAATTGCATCAGCAGTTCGCCTACCCTTCTTCGCAAAGATTAAAAATGTTGTTAAGGGATGCAGGAATAAGGGATGGAGAGTATGTTAAACACATAGAGGAGATAAGCGATAGATGTGATATATGTAGTGAGTCTATCTTTAGCGAGGGATTTCAATTAAGTTGTGGTGATGGATTTAAAGGTATGGGATAAAGAAAAGGACATTTTTATTTTACATTAGATTTGGTAACAAGGTTTATCCAATCAACAATCATATACAGTAAAGAAAAGAAAATAATTGTGGATCAGGTGATGGAGAAGTGGATAGAGACCGGATTGGGACCACCGGCAAAATTCCTCACTGATAATGGGGAGAATTTGCTAACAAGTTCCAGGATATGTGTGAAAGTATGAATGTAATAGTGATAATTTCCGCGTTGATAGCCCCTTTAGTAACGGAGTGTGTGAAAGGAATCATGTGGTTATAGATGAGATGCTTCATAAAATATTGGCAGATAGGCCAAGCTGTAAATTAACATCAGCTCTAGCATGGGCTGTCCATGCCAAGAATTCACTGCAGATGGTTGGGGGCTATAGTCCATATCAATTGGTTTTTGGTAGAAACCTAAAAATTCCTTCTGTCCTGAATGATTATCCCCCATCATGGGAGGGAACGATTAGCTCTACCTTTTCTGAGTATTTAAATGCACTACACACAGGTAGAAGAGCATTCCTTAAAGCTGAAGTTTCAGAAAGAATTCGGCAAGCTCTAAGGCACACTGTACGTCCATCAGAAACTATTTTCAATCAGGGAAACATGGTATATTATAGAAGAGGACTTAATGAATGGGGAGACCCGGGAAAGATTATAGGCAAAGATGGTAAAAGTCACTTTACAACATGGGAACTAGACTAATCGGGTACACTCATCAGGGGTATGGGAAAAAGGCAGGGCAATGGCACTAGGTCATAATGCTCATTTGGAGAGCCGGTGCAGATATGATGGGCCAAATGGTCTCCTTTTGTGCCAAACGGTTAGTTGGTGCAGACTACAAGTTTGCGGGTTCAGAAAGTGTAGGAAGTGACAAGGAACCATGTACTTCTCATACCCATATGTTGCATGATTGTGAGGCCCAGGTAGCTGAAGTTGACAGGATATTTGAAGATAGAGACAGCAATTTGGATGAAGATGATGAGGCAATCTGTCCCAGAGGAAAGTTGGCACTAAAGTTACATACTTGCCAGAAGGGGCTAGTCAATGGCGAGATGCGACGATTGTAGGTACAGCAGGGAAGGCCACTGAAAAATATATTAAAATATAAATATATAAATATATTAAATGTACGAGATAAAGAACAGGAGGTTAGGCCTATGGATTGGGAACATGAAGTGCTAAAATGGAAGGCACGGAAACGCAGCATCAGTTCAAACAGTGGGCCTGGGAGTGAACATGCCTCTAGGAAGTGATCGCGAACTGTTGAAACAATATCTATAAATGGGGGAAGGAGATCAAACAGTAACAGTCCAAAGCACGAGAGAAGACAGGCTAGAGGGCGTAGCTTAACAAGGTCAAGGAATATGGCAGAGACTGGTAACGCTACAAGGAGCAGAAGCCCATGTGATCAAGATGTCTTAGTAACTTCAAATAAATTAGGTGATAAATTAATAAAGGATGCCAAACAGCAAGAACTACATAGTTGGAAAGAGTTTGGAGTATACACAGAGGTGCCAGATGGGAGACAACCAGCTCTGCCTCATAGATGGATATGCACAGAAAAGGTGCTTCCTGATGGGACTTATAAAGCTAAAGCCAGGCTAGTGGCGCGAAGGTTTGAAGAAAAATTGGGTGATCAGGGTATAAGAGTAGATTCACCTACAGCAGGGAAAGTTATGCTGACAATCTTTTTAACTCTATTAGCTACAAATGCTTGGGAATGCAAGTCCATTGATATTAAAGCTGCTTTTTTGCAGGGATACCAACTTCAAAGGGAAGTTTTTCTCCATCCACCAAAAGTGGTGCCAAACATAGAAGGGACTCTCCGGAAGCTAAATAAACATGTATACGGTTTAAATGACACTTCCAGAGTTTGGTGTTTCTCAGTGAAGTTAGTTTTGTTAAAGTTGGGGGCTGTCTTCAGTTGGAAGCAGACCCGCAATGTTTTATTGGAGGGAAGCTTGCAGACATCTTTATAATGCATGTAGATGATTTTTTTTGTAGGGTGGAGTAGTGAATTTGAAACAATTGTCATTAATGGGCTCAGAATGGAGTTTAAAATTGAAAGTCAGGCTTCTGGTGCGTTTAAGTACATTGGATTGGAAATCAGGTAGAATGGATCACAGGTCCTTTTGCATCAGCAATCCGATTTAGAGAACGTCAATCCCACTGCAAATAGTTGTGGCAGGGCCTCCCAGAAAGATAGTGACTTCTGAAACAGAAAAAGAAGAACTCAGAAGTCTAATTGGGCAACTCAATTGGCTAGGCAAACAAACAAGGCCGGATGTCAGTTTTGACGTTTTGGAATTGAGCACTAAAAGGTTGAAGAAATCATTCAGGCAAACAAAACATTGACAATATTAAAAATGGAACAGTGTGTTTTGAAATTGCCATCTTTGGGTGATGTTAGAAAAATGAAACAGATTGTGTTCTATGATGCATCTTACGCAAACCTATGTGAAGGATTTTCGAGCGCGGGAAGATTTTTAACATTTCTCATAAGGGGAAAAAGGCAAATTCTGCCCTTTTGACTTGGGAATCTAAAAAGATATGAAGAGTTGTATAAGGTACATTAACAGTGGAGGTTCCTGCCTTTGTTGAGGCAGTAGATATGACATTCTTTACATCAAAGATACTGGCAGAAGTTTTAAATGGAAAAGGGGATTCAGCAACAGTACTTATCAAATGTTTTATTGATAACAAGTCACTTTGGGGAAAAAGTTCACTCTGCAAAGTGCATTAACAAGAAGAGATTGCAGATTGACATTGCAAGCTTAAGACAGATACTTGAGAATAAGGGAATTGCCAAGATCAAATGGATCAATAGCAGCTACCAGTTAGCTGACTGCTCCACCAAGAGAGGAGGAAGCTCCAAAAAGTTACCAGAGATCCTCAAAGAGTGACATCTTTTTCTTTAAAAAAATACTTCTTTTGTGTGGGCATATCTATACACCTTTTCTTAAAGAGGGGATTAAGGTCAATTTATTGAATTAAAAAATATATATTGATGTTTGTTATTACCATTTTTTTGTGTGATTACATAAACTTAAGGGTTACCTTTTTTTATGAAGAGGGAAATCTGTTAGGGAAGGAAACAGTTAAAAAAAGTTCAATTGCTAATTATTAGGTTGTTTAACTGAGCAAGGGAGGTGGTATTGTCACTAGATTAGTGACCCAGAGACTCAGGGTAATGCTGTGGGGACCTGCGTTTGAATCAATTTGAATTCAATAAAAAGCTGGAATTAAAAGTCTAATGTTGTAAAACCCATCTGGTTCACTAATGTTCTTTAAGGAAGGAAATCTGCTGTCTTTACACGGTCTGGCCTACATGTGACTCCAGACCCACAGCAATGTGGTTGACTCTTAAATGCCCTCTGAAATGGCCTAGCTAATGACGCCCACATCTCAATAACAAATTTTTAAAAACCCATTTGGTTGTATAAAAGGGAGAGCAGCTGAGGCTAGTTTTGTCTGTGGAGAGTGTTATGACAAGCAGTAAAACTGGTTTCCGTCTTCATTTCTAAACAACTTAACAATACAAAGCAATGATGAGAGCACATCGGGAGTAATGTGTACGCTTTTGGATTCCTTTTTTAAGGCAGCTTGTAAATGCATCGGAAGCAGTTCAGAGGAGGTTTACTAGACTAATACCTGGAATGGGCGGGTTATCTTATGAGGAAAGGTTGGACAGGTTAGGCTTGGATCGGCTGGAATTTAGAATAGTAAGAGGTGACTTGATTGAAACCTTATAAGATCTTGAGGGGTCTTGACAGAGTGGATGTAGAGAGGTTGTTTGCTCTTGTGTAAGAATCTAGCACTAGGGGTCACTGTTTAAAAATAAGGGGTCACCCATTTAAAACAGAGCTAAGGGGAAATTTTTTCACTCAGATGCTCGTGAGTCTTTGGAACTCTCTTCCTGAAAAAGCAGTGGAAACAGAATCATTGAAGGCAGAGGTGGGTAGATTCTTGATAATCAAGATGTCTCTGATCGGGAACCGGACATTCTGAAGGGGGAGGGAGAACAGCCAGAGGCCGTGGTACACATTGGTACTAACGACATAGGCAGGAAGAGTGACGAGGTCCTGCAGCAGGAGTTCAGGGAATTAGGCAGAAAATTAAAAAACAGGACCTCTAGGGTTGTAATCTCAGGATTACTCCCTGTGCCACATGCCAGTGAGGCTAGAAATAGGAAGATAGTGCAGCTAAACATGTGGCTGAACAGATGGTGTAGGAGGGAGGGTTTCCGATATCTGGATCAGTGGGATCTCTTTCGGGGCAGGTGGGACCTGTACAAGAAGGACGGGTTGCATCTAAACTGGAGGGGCACCGATATCCTGGCTGCAAGGTTTGCTAGTGTCACTCGGGAGGGTTTAAATTAGTATGGCAGTGGGGTGGGAACCAGAGCAATAGGTCAGCAGGTGAAATAAATGACTGGGAACCAGTGAATATGGCCAGTAGGACTAAGAGGCAGGGCAGGCAGGGAGAAATTACTGAACACAGTGGGACGGGGGGTCTGAAATGCATTTGTTTCAACGCGAGAAGTATAACAGGCAAGGCAGATGAGTTTAGAGCTTGGATTAGTACTTGGGACTATGATGTTATTGCTATTACAGAGACTTGGTTGAAGGATGGACAGGATTGGCAGATAAACGTTCCAGGATTTAGATGTTTCAGGCAGGATAGAGAGGGATGTAGAAGAGGTGGGGAAGTTGCACTGCTGGTTAAGGAGAATATCACAGCTGTACGACAGGAGGACCACCTCGGAGGGCTCATGCATCGAGGCAATATGGGTAAAGCTCCGGAATAGGAAGGGTGCAGTCACAACATTGGGGGTTTACTATAGGCCTCCCAATTGTCGGCGGGAGATTGAGGAACAGTTATGTAGGCAGATTTTGGAAAGATGTAAAAGCAATAGGGTTGTTGTGGTGGGTGATTTTAACTTTCCCAATATTGACTGGGAATCACTTAGTGCTAGGGGTTTGGATGGTGCAGAATTTGTAAGGTGCATCCAGGAGGGCTTCCTGAGACAATATGTAGATAGTCCAACTATGGAAGGGGCAATACTGGACCTGGTATTAGGGAATGAACCCGGCCAGGTGGTCTAAGTTTCAGTAGGGGAGCATTTCGGGAAAAGTGACCATAATTCAGTCAGTTTCACGGTACTGGTGGACAGGAGTCCTCAGGTTGAGGTGCTTAATTGGGGGAAGGCTAATTATAACAATATTAGACAGGAACTGAGGAATCTAGTCTGGAGGCGGATGTTTGAGGACAAATCAATAGCTGACATGTGGGGGGCTTTCAAACGTCAGTTGATAAGAATTCAGGACCGGCATGTTCCTGCTAGGATGAAGGATAAGCATGGCAAGTTTCAGGAACCTTGGATAACGGAGGATATTGTGAGATTAGTCAAAAAGAAAAGGGAAGCATTCGTAAGGGTTAGAAGGCTGGGAACAGATGAAGCCCGTGGAGAATATAATGAAAGTAGGAAGAAACTTAAGCAAGGAGTCAGGAGGGCTAAAAGGGGTCATGAAAAGTCATTGCCAACCAGGATTAAGGAAAATCCCAAGGCCTTTTATACATATGTAAAAAGCAAGAGGGTAGCCAGGGAAAGGGTAGGCCCATTCAGGGACAGAGGTGGGAATCTGTGTGTGAACAAAGAACAAAGAAAAGTACAGCACAGGAACAGGCCCTTCGGCCCTCCAAGCCTGCGCCGATCATATTGCCCGTCAACTAAAACATTTTGCACTTCCGGGGTCCGTATCCCTCTATTCCCTTTTTAAACAATGGAACAACATTGGCCATTCTCCAGTCCTCTGGGACCTCACCCGTAGCCAGCGAGGATACAAAGATTTCTGTCAAGGCCCCAGCAATCTCCTCCCTTGCCTCCCTCAGTAATCTGGGGTAGATCCCATCTGGCCCTGGGGACTTATCCACCTTAATATTCTTCAAGATGCCTTACACCTGCTCTTTTTTGATCTCAACATGATCCCGGCTATCTACACACTCTTCCCTAGACAAATCAACCATTAAGTCCTTCTCTTTGGTGAATATTGATGAGAAGTACTCATTTAGTATCGCTCCCATTTCTTCTGGCTCCATCGACGGGCAGAGGGATCTGGGTGTACAGGTCCACAGGTCACTGAAAGTGGCAACGCAGGTGGATAAGGTGGTCAGGAAGGCATATGGCATGCTTGCCTTCATTGGCAGGGGTATTGGGTATAAAAGCTGGGAAGTCATGCTGCAGCTGTATAGAACCTTGGTTAGGCCACACTTGGAATATTGCGTGCAATTCTGGTCACCACATTACCAGAATGATATGGAGAGGGTGCAGAGGAGGTTTACCAGGATGCTGCCTGGTCTGGAGGTTATTAGCTATGAGGAGAGGTTGGAGAAACTCGGATTGTTCTTACTGGAGCGACGGAGATTGAGGGGCGACTTGATAGAAGTTTACAAAATTATGAGTGGCATGGACAGAGTAGATAGTCAGAAGCTTTTTCCCAGGGTGGAAGAGTCAATTACTAGGGGACGTAGATTTAAGGTGAGAGGAGAAAATTATAGAGATGTGTGGGGCAAATTTTTTACGCAGAGGGTAGTGAGTGTCTGGAATTCGCTGCCAGAGGAGGTGGTGTAGGTACGCTAGTGGTGTTTAAGAGGCAGCTTGACAAGTACATGAATAGGTTGGGAATAGAGGGATACGGACCCCGGAAGTGCAAAATGTTTTCGTTTGACAGGCAATATGATTGGCACAGGCTTGGAGGGCCGAAGGGCCTGTTCCTGTGCTGTACTTTTCTTTGTTCAAGGAGGTGGTAGGTTATCGGGAGTAGGCAGGTTGCAGATTTGAGGTTACTATCAGATCAGACATGATCTTATTAAATGGCGGAGCAGGCTTGAGGGGCCGAATGGCCTACTCCTGCTCCTTGTTTGTATCTTTTTATGTCCCATCAGTCCTGGACCATTCCTGTCAATCACTTCCCTAACTATAATACCCTCTCTAAAACTATCATATTCTTCCTGATGTGCTGGGGCCAAACTAGTAGTTTGTAAAGGTGTCTTACAACTTCCTTGCTTTTGTATGCCTCTATTCCTAAACTCCAGGATCCCATATCCTTTATTTTTTTCCTTTATTCTTTCACTGGATGTGGGTGCCATTGCCAAGGTCAGCATTTGTTACCCATCCCTAATTGCCCTTGGCTTGCTAGACCATTTGACGACAGTTAGGAGGCAATGTAGGACCAGGTAAGGATAGATTTCCTTCCCTAAAGGGGCATTAGTGAACCAGATGGGTTTTTACAACAATTAATGATAGTTTCATGGTCACCATTACTGAGACTAGCTTTCAATTCCAGATGTACTAATTGAATTTAAATTCCACCAGCTGCTGTCTAGGGATTCGAACCCGCATCCCCTGGGCATCAGCCCGGGTCTCTGGGTTACTAGTTCAGTGACATTACCACTATCTCCCCCCTCTAACTGCTTTGTTAACCTGTCCTGTCACTTTCAGAGGCCTGTGCACAAATACCTGCAGGTTTTAAAATGCTATTTAGTTTAGATGATCTCCTTGAGTTCTTCCTACCACAAAGCATCATCTCATTGTTCGTTGCATTCACTAGCACCTGCCAGTGTCCGTCTATTCCACCAGCCTGACTATCCCTTCCTCAATTCTAATCCAATCTTCCTCGCTTTACTACACTCACATCATCTGCCACTTTTGAATTCATGCCCTGTACCCTCATGTCCAAGTCATTGTTGTATATAAATAAAATCATGACCCTAGAGCTGAATGGATACCGCCATCCAGTCTGAAAAACAGCCAAGCATCACATCTCGCTGTTCCCAGTCATTGAGCCAATTTTGTATCCGTGTTGATCCTGCCCCTTTTATCTCATGATCTTAAATGTTGCTAACAACTCTGATATCTGGTAATTCATCAAACACCTTTTGCACTGGCCTTGTCCATGCTCTCTTACTTTATTAAAAAAAACTCAGTGCGAGTCAACCACAATTTGACCTTCACAAACCTACATTGACTTCTCTTTAATAGTCAGTGCATATCCAAGTGCCTGTGAACTTTACCCTTATTTCTGAAAGATCCCTCCTCACCAACATTAAACTGAGTGGACATGAATACATATCACACTATCGTTACCACTCCCTTTGTCATGTCCTTGTCATCTTTGTCCAATGTCTCGAGCCCCCACTTACCCGACCTTGATCTTGTTCCACCCCAACCCCCTGCTCTTCAACAGGATAAAATCCATCACATTTCTACCTCTCCTCAGCTCTGAAGAGTCATACAGGGTCAAAATGCTAACTGTTTCGCTCTCTACAGATGCCGCCACACCTGCTGAGTTTTACCAGCATTTTAATGGTCTTAATGGTCAGGAATTACCAGCTTTATGTTTCTACATATTTTTTGAACAAGTGGGTACATGTGAAATTTTCCAGTCCTGAAGCCCCACCCCTGTACATAGGAGGAGGTCTGTGGGGAACATCGTCACTACTCTCAGCACCCTCCCATTGATCCTATCTGCTGATGTATCCGCGTCAATGCTGTTGCCTGTTCGAGGAGTGATTATTTTTCTCTAACTCTGGATCTGGAGGAGCATTCAGCAGAATTTCGAGAAAGTCTGATTCATTGGGGAATGATTGTCCCTCCCTCCCAATTAAGTCTGGGCCTGGCTTTTCACCTCAGCCTCCCCACCCACTTCGTCCACTCGTTCGTCCCGCTCCATCCCTCTCCATCCCACCCCCATCGCTATTTCTGTATCCGTCTCTCTCTCTCTCTCTCTGTGTCCCCCCCTCTCTCTCTGTGTCCCCCTCTCTCTCTCTCTGTGTCCCTCTCTCTGTCTCTCTCTGTGTCCCCCCCTCTCTCTCTGTGTCCCCCTCTCTCTCTCTCTGTGTCCCCCTCTCTCTCTCTCTGTGTCCCCCTCTCTCTCTCTCTCTCTGTGTCCCCCTCTCTCTCTCTCTCTCTGTGTCCCCCTCTCTCTATCTCTGTGTCCCCCTCTCTCTCTCTCTCTGTGTCCCCCTCTCTCTCTCTCTCTCTCTGTGTCCCCCTCTCTCTCTCTCTCTCTCTGTGTCCCCCTCTCTCTCTCTGTGTCCCCCTCTCTCTCTCTCTCTCTGTGTCCCCCTCTCTCTCTCTCTCTGTGTCCCCCTCTCTCTCTCTGTGTCCCCCTCTCTCTCTCTCTCTCTCTCTGTGTCCCCCTCTCTCTCTCTCTGTGTCCCTCTCTCTCTCTCTCTCTGTGTCCCCCTCTCTCTCTCTCTCTCTGTGTCCCCCTCTCTCTCTCTCTCTCTGTGTCCCCCTCTCTCTCTCTCTCTCTGTGTCCCCCTCTCTCTCTCTCTCTCTGTGTCCCTCTCTCTCTGTGTCTCTCTGTGTGTCCCTCTCTCTCTCTCTGTCCCTCTCTCTGTGCCCCTCTCTCTCTCTGTCCCTCTCTCTGTGCCCCTCTCTCTCTCTGTCCCTCTCTCTGTGCCCCTCTCTCTCTCTGTCCCTCTCTCTGTGCCCCTCTCTCTCTCTGTCCCTCTCTCTGTGTCCCTCTCTCTCTCTGTCCCTCTCTCTGTGCCCCTCTCTCTCTCTCTGTCCCTCTCTCTGTGTCCCTCTCTCTCTGTGTCCCTCTCTCTGTGCCTCTCTCTCTCTGTCCCTCTCTCTGTGCCTCTCTCTATCTCTGTCCCTCTCTCTGTGCCTCTCTCTCTCTGTCCCTCTCTCTGTGCCTCTCTCTCTCTCTGTCCCTCTGTGTCCCTCTCTCTCTGTGTGTCCCTCTCTCTCTCTGTCCCTCTCTCTGTGTGTCCCTCTCTCTCTCTGTCCCTCTCTCTGTGTCCCTCTCTCTCTCTGTCCCTCTCTCTGTGTCCCTCTCTCTCTCTGTCCCTCTCTCTGTGTCCCTCTCTCTCTCTGTCCCTCTCTCTGTGCCTCTCTCTCTCTCTGTCCCTCTCTCTGTGCCTCTCTCTCTCTCTGTCCCTCTCTCTGTGCCTCTCTCTCTCTCTGTCCCTCTCTCTGTGCCTCTCTCTCTCTCTGTCCCTCTCTCTGTGTCCCTCTCTCTCTCTGTGTCTCTCTCTGTGTGTCCCTCTCTCTCTCTCTGTCCCTCTCTCTGTGTCCCTCTCTCTCTCTGTGTCTCTCTCTGTGTGTCCCTCTCTCTCTCTGTGTCTCTCTCTGTGTCCCTCTCTCTCTCTGTGTCTCTCTCTGTGTGTCCCTCTCTCTCTCTGTGTCTCTCTCTGTGCCTCTCTCTCTCTCTGTCCCTCTCTCTGTGTCCCTCTCTCTCTCTGTGTCTCTCTCTGTGTGTCCCTCTCTCTCTCTGTGTCTCTCTCTGTGTCCCTCTCTCTCTGTGTGTCCCTCTCTCTCTCTGTGCCTCTCTCTCTCTCTGTGCCTCTCTCTCTCTCTGTCCCTCTCTCTGTGTCCCTCTCTCTCTCTGTGTCTCTCTCTGTGCCTGTGTCTCTCTCTGTGCCTCTCTCTCTCTCTGTCCCTCTCTCTGTGTCCCTCTCTCTCTCTGTGTCTCTCTCTGTGTGTCCCTCTCTCTCTCTCTGTCCCTCTCTCTGTGTCCCTCTCTCTCTCTGTGTCTCTCTCTGTGTGTCCCTCTCTCTCTCTGTCCCTCTCTCTGTGTCCCTCTCTCTCTCTGTGGCTCTCTCTGTGTGTCCCTCTCTCTCTCTGTCCCTCTCTGTGTCCCTCTCTCTCTCTGTGTCTCTCTCTCTGTCCCTCTCTCTGTGTCCCTCTCTCTCTCTGTCCCTCTCTCTGTGTCCCTCTCTCTCTCTGTGTCTCTCTCTGTGTGTCCCTCTCTCTCTCTCTGTCCCTCTCTCTCTCTGTGTCTCTCTCTGTGTGTCCCTCTCTCTCTCTGTGTCTCTCTCTGTGTGTCCCTCTCTCTCTCTCTGTCCCTCTCTGTGTCCCTCTCTCTCTCTCTGTCCCTCTCTCTGTGTCCCTCTCTCTCTCTCTCTGTCCCTCTCTCTGTGTCCCTCTCTCTCTCTCTCTGTCCCTCTCTCTGTGTCCCTCTCTCTCTCTGTCCCTCTCTCTGTGTCCCTCTCTCTCTCTCTGTCCCTCTCTCTGTGTCCCTCTCTCTCTCTGTGTCTCTCTCTCTCTGTCCCTCTCTCTGTGTCCCTCTCTCTCTCTCTCTGTCCCTCTCTCTGTGTCCCTCTCTCTCTCTGTCCCTCTCTCTGTGTGTCCCTCTCTCTCTCTGTGTCTCTCTCTGTGTGTCCCTCTCTCTCTCTCTGTCCCTCTCTGTGTCCCTCTCTCTCTCTGTCCCTCTCTCTCTCTGTCCCTCTCTCTGTGCCCCTCTCTCTCTCTGTCCCTCTCTCTCTCTGTCCCTCTCTCTCTCTGTCCCTCTCTCTGTGTCCCTCTCTCTCTCAGTGTCTCTCTCTGTGTGTCCCTCTCTCTCTCTGTGTCTCTCTCTCTGTGTCCCTCTCTCTCTCTGTCCCTCTCTCTGTGTCCCTCTCTCTCTCTGTGTCTCTCTCTGTGTGTCCCTCTCTCTCTCTGTCCCTCTCTCTGTGTCCCTCTCTCTCTCTGTCCCTCTCTCTGTGTCCCTCTCTCTCTGTGTCCCTCTCTCTGTGTGTCCCTCTCTCTCTCTGTCCCTCTCTCTGTGTCCCTCTCTCTCTCTGTCCCTCTCTCTGTGTCCCTCTCTCTCTCTCTGTCCCTCTCTCTGTGTGTCCCTCTCTCTCTCTGTCCCTCTCTCTGTGTCCCTCTCTCTCTCTGTGTCCCTCTCTCTGTGTGTCCCTCTCTCTCTGTCCCTCTCTCTGTGTCCCTCTCTCTCTCTGTCCCTCTCTCTGTGTGTCCCTCTCTCTCTCTGTCCCTCTCTCTGTGTGTCCCTCTCTCTCTCTGTGTCTCTCTCTGTGTGTCCCTCTCTCTGTGTGTCCCTCTCTCTCTCTGTGTCTCTCTCTCTGTGTGTCCCTCTCTCTCTCTGTGTCTCTCTCTCTGTGTCCCTCTCTCTGTGTGTCCCTCTCTGTCTCTCTCTCTGTGTGTCCCTCTCTCTGTCCCTCTCTCTGTGTCCCTCTCTCTCTCTCTGTCCCTCTCTGTGTGTCCCTCTCTCTCTCTGTCCCTCTCTCTGTGTGTCCCTCTCTCTCTCTGTGTCTCTCTCTGTGTGTCCCTCTCTCTGTGTGTCCCTCTCTCTCTCTGTGTCTCTCTCTCTGTGTGTCCCTCTCTCTCTCTGTGTCTCTCTCTCTGTGTCCCTCTCTCTGTGTGTCCCTCTCTCTGTCTCTCTCTCTGTGTGTCCCTCTCTCTGTCCCTCTCTCTGTGTCCCTCTCTCTCTCTGTGTCTCTCTCTGTGTGTCCCTCTCTCTGTGTGTCCCTCTCTCTGTCCCTCTCTCTGTGTCCCTCTCTCTCTCTCTGTCCCTCTCTCTGTGTCCCTCTCTCTCTCTGTGTCTCTCTCTGTGTGTCCCTCTCTCTGTGTGTCCCTCTCTCTCTCTCTGTCTCTCTCTCTGTGTGTCCCTCTCTCTCTGTGTGTCCCTCTCTCTGTGTGTCCCTCTCTCTCTCTCTGTCTCTCTCTCTGTGTGTCCCTCTCTCTGTCCCTCTCTCTGTGTCCCTCTCTCTCTCTGTGTCTCTCTCTCTGTGTCTCTCTCTCTGTGTCTCTCTCTCTCTATCGCTGCCATCACGGGTTATTCCGGTTTTTGTACCTGACCAGATCCCGGTATCCGAGGAAGGAGAAAAGCAGGAGCAACGGCTCCGAAGGCAGCAGCTGGGCTAAAGGGAACGGGCCCGATAGCTCAGCCTGACGTTCAGGCTGCCTCTCGTCCGCCATTTTCCCCAGGGGAGGAGTCAGCGTAAAGACCCGCCTACCAGCGGGGCGTCATCGAAAAGCCCCGCCCACCAAGGGGAGAGTCAGCGCAAAGCCTCGCCCACCAGGGGTGGAGTCAGCACAAAGCCCCACCTACCAGGGGGGGGGAGAGTCAGCGCAAAGCCCCGCCCAATAGGGGAGGAGTCATCTCAAAGCCCCGCCCACCAGGGGAGGAGTCAGCACAAAAAAACAGAAACAGAAATACCTGGAAAAACTCAGCAGGTCTGGCAGCATCTGCGGAGGAGAGCACAGTTAACGTTTCGCGTCCACATGACCCTTCAACAGAACTAAGTAAAATAGGAAAGGGGTGAAATATTACCTGGTTTAAGGGGGGTGGGGAAGGGGGGGTTGTTGGGACAAGAAGCCAGTGATAGGTGGAGATAACCATGAGATGTCACAGACAAAAGGGCAAAGAGGTGTTGAAGGTGGTGATATTATCTAAAGGAATGTGCTAATTAAGGATAGAAAGCAGGACGAGTAAGGTACAGATAGTCCTAGTGGGGGTGGGGTGGGTTGAACGAATACTAAAAAGGCTGAAAGGTAGCGATAAAACAATGGATGGAAATACATTTAAAAATAATGGAAATAGGTGGGAAAAGAAAAACTATATAAATTATTGGAAAAAACAAAAAGGAGGAGGAAAAAACGGAAAGGGGGTGGGGATGGAGGAGAGAGTTCATGATCTAAAGTTGTTGAACTCAATATTCAGTCCAGAGGGCTGTAAAGTGCCTAGTCGGAAGATGAGGTGCTGTTCCTCCAGTTTGCGTTGAGCTTCACTGGAACGTTGCAGCAGGCCAAGGACGGACATGTGGGCATGAGAGCAGGGTGGTTTGTTAAAATGGCCAGCGACAGGGAGGTCTGGGTAAAGCTTGCGGACAGAACGAAGGTGTTCTGCAAAGCGGTCACCCAGTCTGCGTTTGGTCTCTCCAATGTAGAGGAAACCACAGAGCCCTACCCACCAGGGGAGGAGTCATCACAAAGCCCCACCCACCAGGGGAGGAGTCATCACAAAGCCCCACCCACCAGGGGAGGAGTCATCACAAAGCCCCACCCACCAGGGGAGGAGTCATCACAGAGCCCCACCCACCAGGGGAGGAGTCATCACAAAGCCCCACCCACCAGGGGAGGAGTCATCACAGAGCCCCACCACCCCCCAGGGGCGGAGTCAGTAAAAGCCACACACCCCTCCCCCAGGGGCGGAGTTAGCACAAATCCACGGCCCCTCCCCCCTGGAGATGTAGTTCAAACAAAGCCCCCCCTGCTGGCTATGGGGTCAGCACCAATTCCCAGCCCCTCAGCCCCACTGCTCTGGGGTGGTGCTGCTCCCCCTCTCCCTCCCCCTCCCCCTCCCCCTCCAGGGGCAGTCTTCCCTCTGCCTCAGCCCCACTCCCTCTGGGATGGTGCTGCACCCCCTCCCCCTCCAGGGCCAGTCCTCCCTCTGCCTCAGTCCCACTCCTCTGGGATGGTGCTGCTCCCCCTCCCCCTCGCCCTCCCCCTCCAGGGGCAGACCTCCCTCTGCCTCAGCCCCACTCCCTCTGGGATGGTGCTGCACCCCCTCCCCCTCCAGGGCCAGTCCTCCCTCTGCCTCAGTCCCACTCCTCTGGGATAGTGCTGCTCCCCCTCCCCCTCGCCCTCCCCCTCCAGCGGCAGTACTCTCTCTGCTTCACCCACAGCTGTTTATCATTCTCGGAATGACAGAAGGAGCTCATCTGGCCAATACTGTCTGTCTGTTTCAGCTGATAATGCAACCCGCCGCCCTGCACCCAGCTCCCCCCATTCTGAGGCTGGACCTTCCCCTTTGAGCTGATTCCCTGACCATGTGCCTTCTCCTCCTCCAGGGCTGCTTCCTGCCACCTCTCACCTCTACCCATATTTCTGCTGTTGCTGAACCCTCAGACATCCAGGCAGGACATTTCTAATGCGCTCCTGACTGGCCTCTCATCTCACACCCTCCAAAAGCTTAAGCACATCAAAAACTCCGCTGCCTTTTGTCACAAACACTAAACTTTACAAGACAGTTTGGTTTTGAAATGAATCTTTAATTCAAAGTAAAACAATGAATTTCATACAAATAGCTCGGCTCAGAGCTAGGCCCATGTGATCAAGTTGTCATGTGGAGGCAAACTCAATCAGAATTCCATTGACTTTTCGGCTGTCAATTTTAACATTTATTCATGGTATTTCACAGAGAAAGGACAGCTGCTTTTACGCCACAGAGAAACAAAATGAGCTACTGATGTTTTGTGCTACCAACCAAGCAGGATGTTGGGGAGGATTTGGTTTATTTTGAAAAGAAAGGGAACAGAGCAGATGCGGCTTCGGGAGTTTAAAGGGATGGAGAGTTGGCACAGTGCACCCTGCTGCTGGGTACCACAGCCAGGAAAGCTCTGGCCGTGTGTAACATTTTGCTGAACTGCAACTTTTGACCTGGTGTAGTGAGAGAAATGAACCCAGTCGTTTGGTAGCACAGAACTTGAGTATTGCTGAAAAAAGAGACATGTCAAAGCTTTTCATCTTGCACTCATCAGGACACTCCTAAGAATACCAATATAAAGGGAAAACAACAATTAATACTGTTTGTGAAGAGAGTGCTGTCCAATTGCCAACCAATCAGCACACTCTCCACATACATATCAATTGTTGTTTTCCCATTATATTGGTATTCTTAGGAGTGTCCTGATGGGTGCAAGATGAAAAGCTTTGACATGTCTCTTTTTTCAGCATGACTCAAAAATTGAACCTCCTGGGAGTGCCTGTGGGGCTGTTCCTGGAATGCTGCATATCTACCAGGAGCATGGTGTACAATGAAAGGGTCTCGTAAAACATATTTCAATTGTGTTAGTTACTGCAAGAGAACTTTTTTGTTAGTTTGATGTACTAGTTATCTGTATGATCTATACTGCATCTCGTTTGTTTGTTACAGCAGAAGTCTTAGAATGTGGGATCTTGTCTTTCATTCCTTTCTCTCGGTTTGTAGGAAATTCAACTCTTTTTAAATGAGATCAGTCTCTACAGGGATCTTAACACTATGCCCTTATTCACACTAAGTTCCATTCATCCATCACCCCTGTGCTCACTGATCTACAGTAGCTCCAGGTCCACCAACACTTCATCTCTTTTTACTGGGATCATAACAAATTGGGGGCTCATCCAGGATCGACCCGAGGGGCTGTAAAATGGGTACATTGGAATTTTCCAGAGTTTAAAGAAACAAGATTTCACATTTATCTAGCATTAACAGTAGTCATGTTGACTTTCCACATTCAGAGTTTTTGGAAAAAGAAGACTTATCTGTTCGTGCCTTGCAACTGATAACGGAGGTTAATCAAGTGCAGAGAAATTCGGAGTTGACATCAAAGTAGGAGCTAAGAAGGCAGAGACTTGCAGAAATGGCTCGGTGCTTGAATCTTGAGGAGGAAAACGATGATCCTGACAGCATTCAAGTTGAGTTAGTTAGACTTCAATTGCAAGTGAAACAACCTGAATTCAAGAAAGAAATGTGGAAACTTGAATTGAATAAGCAAAACTGAATTCTAGAGGGGAAAGGAAGCAAAAAAATGTGAACTGGACAGAGTAAAGCTTCATTTACACGAACAGGAGGTGGCAGTAAAGCTCGGAGGATGACTGAGAATTAATTCCCAGTTTCGATTTGGCAAGGAATATTCGCTAGTCTTAAATACAGTGAGAAAGATTTGGGTATATTTGTGTATAGATCATTGAAGTTGGCAGGACAGGTGCAGAGAGCAGTTAATAAAGCATATAGTATCCTGGGCTTTATTAATAGGGGCATAGAGTACAAGAGCAGGGAGGTTATACTGAATTTATAAAAGACCCTTATTGGACCTCAGCTGGAATATTGTGTACAGTTCTGGGCACCACATTATAAGAAGGATGTGAACACATTGGAGAGAGCGCAGAAGAGGTTTACAAGAATGGTTCCAAGAACGAGAAACTTCAGCTATGAGGATAGATTGGAGAAGTTTGGACTGTTCTCCTTGGAGAGAAGAAGGCTCAGAGGAAACTTGATAAAAGTTTTCAAAATCGTGAGGGGGCTGGACAGAGTAGATGGGGAGAAGCTGTTCCCACTCGTAAAAGGATCAAGAATGAGAGGGCACAGATTTAAAGTGATTTGCAAAAGAAGCAAATGTAATCTAAGAAAAAAAAAATTCACACAACGAGTGGTTTGGGTCTGGAATGCACGGCCTGGAAGTGTGGTGGAGGTGGCTTCAATCAAGGCATTCAAGAGGGCTTTAGATGATTATCTGAGTAGAAACAAGGTGCAGTGGTATGGGGAAAAGGCAGGGCAATGGCACTAGGTCATAATGCTCATTTGGAGAGCCGGGCAGACACGATGGGCCGAATGGCTTCCTTCAGTGCTGTTAAGATTCTGTGAATTTTGCATTCACAGAAAATTGCCACAAAACTGCAGTGACTGAAAGAGAATTGGACTACTTTACTGCAGAATATATTCGTTTGGAGATGTACTCATCTCTTTCAGACACGTTAGTGACTATGATACAGTGAAAACTGCTATTCTGCCTACAAGTTAGTCTGAGAGGCTGACAGACAGAAATTTAGAAATTTAAGAAAGAAACAGAGTCAGACTTGGTGGAATTAGCAAGGAAAGAAAATGGTGTTTGATAGATATAAAGGTTGAACAAGGCTTAAACCTTAACCTTAAAAAAACCTTAGAGAGGTGATTCTGAGAAGAATTTAAAATTAGCGTCTCTTGGGGAATAAGGTAAACCTGGAAAACCATAAAGTTTCTAAGATAAGGGAGGCTGCAGCAATGTCAGGTGACTATGAACTGTCTCACAAGCATGTTATTATCAAGCCTTTGTTTGGGAACTTGAATTCAAGAAAGAAAGAGAAATGAATTAGAATTCAAAAGAGAGAGATGTTGGTATTTGAACTCTATACTAAACCCAAAGTAAGGAAATTCTTGTTGGGGAATAACCTTATTGGTAAAAAGGACAATCACTCATTTCGAAAGCAAACTAACGATGATTATAGTACAATTAATACTTAACATTACACTAGTCAAGGCATGGAATGATACACTGTCTTTCCCGTGTGTTACAGACAGGAGGAGGTTAAGTTAAACAGCACTAATTTCTCCTCTCACCACCCATCCATAAACAGAAAGGTGTTTTGATTTGCTTCTCCCTTTATAGGCGGTGGCGTATTTCCCAACCCCTTGGTTTTGGTTTTGTCCAATTTTCTATTAATAACCCCATAGCAAACTCAAGATAGGATGAACTCAAAGGGTTAGTTTATTTGCACACACTCAAAACATGGGAGCAGGGTCGCAATGTTGCCTCCTTTACATCCGTACAATAAAAGAGGGATAGAAAAAAGAAAGATTTACTGTTCAATGACCACAGAGAAAAGAAGCATTGTTTCACATGTGTTCCAGAGTCCCGAATCAAAGTCCAATGAGGTATTCCTTCACGGAGGTCAGTGAGCTGAAAACCAATGCTGGATAATTCGCTTTTCCGAGGGTGTTACCTTCGCACAATGAAATAGGCACGCAGAGATGAATCAGTCTTGTAGGTGAAGGTATAGGATTTCTAGTAGATGGGCCACGTGTCCAACCTGGGCCCAAGCTCCTTGTCTGTGTGGCCATCGGTCAGGTGGTAAAAACGCAGACTGAGATTTTGCAGTTCAGCAAGGCAATATTACTGGTTCAGACAGGTCACATGACACCCACCTTTCCACACTGTCTTTAACAAAGGATGTGTATCCGTCGTCTGGGTCCCTGAGACTGTTAAATGTCTCAACCATTAAGAATTGAAAGGAAGGTTGCAGGGCCCTTTGTCTTAGCAGACAAGGGAGACTCCTGCTGGCCAACCTGGGTTATGAAATGCAGATAGCCATTCCACAGCTCTCTTTGAATTGGGTCACTGCAGCCCACAGGGGGTCATTAGTGTCTCTTCAGCGATAAGGATAAGAGTGTTTTTCCAAAATTGCCAGGTAGCTTCTTTCATTCAGGGTCACAGACAGACATAATTTAGCCATTTTAGGTTTTTGTTCAGTTTGAAATTTTTAGAGATAGCAATCAGCATATCTCTCTGTATTAAAAAATGATGTGGGGTGAGGTCTTAGTCCCTCAAATGTGTATCACATGACTCATCTGCAGGAAGTGTCACCATTTGCAGAAACCTGAGCTCTGGGTTGGGGAACTCAAGCAGAGGCTGAAGTCACTGTGGTGCATCCGCAAGGCTGAGGATTACAAGGATAGCATGATTAGAGAGGTGGTCAGACCACAGCTAAGAAGCACATGGGCAGAGAGGGAATGGGTGACTGTCAGAGTATCTAAGAGAAACAGGCAGATGGTGCAGGAATCCCCTGAGCTTATCTTGCTCTCCACCCACTTTTCCATTTTGGATACTGGTGAGCGAGATGGTTCCTCAGGACTGTAGCCAGAGCCAAGTTCGTGGAACCACAAGTGGCTTAGCTGCACAGGAAGGGAGGAGGAACAGTGGAAGAGTGTTATAGCGGTAGGGGGTTTCACAGTTCGGGGAGCAGACAGGCATTTCTGCAGCCATAGACGTGACTCCAGGAGGGTTTGTTGTCTCCCTGGTGCCAGGGTCAAGGATGTCACAGAGCAGCTGTGGGACATTCTCCTGGGGGAAGGGTGAGCAGCCGAGGTTGTGGTCCATATTGGGACCAACGACGCAGGTAGGAAAAGTGATGAGATCCTGAAAGCAGATTTTAGGGAGTTCGGAAGAGAAATAAAAATCAGGAGCAGCAATCTCAGGATTACTCCCAGTGCCACGTGCTAGTGAGCATAAGAATAGGAAGATTGAGCAGTTCAACATGTGGCTGGATAAATGGAGTAGGAAGGAGGGCTTTAGATTCCTGAGGCATTGGAACCAGTTCTGGAGCAGGTGGGCCCTGTACAAGAAGGATGGATTACACCTTAACAGGACTGGGACTAATGTCCTCAAGCGGATGTTTGCTAGTGCTGTCGGGGAAGGTTTAAACTAGATTGGCAGGGGGATGGGAACCTGAGGGAAATTCAGAGTGCAGAGCAGAAAAACTGACAGTGGGAAGTGGTGAAGTATTAACTGATAATGAGGATATATCAGACAGTAGTATCAAGGTAGATAGAATAGTTTGAGAGTTTGACAGAATTAGAGTGGGTAATAGTAAGTCATTAGATGGGTCAGAGTAAGGGGGCAAGTAAAAAAGCCGAAATCAGGAGGCTAATGTGTATGTAGATAAATGCACGGAGTGTGGTTAATAAGATTGGTGAACTGTAGGCACAGGTTGACAAATGGAATTATGATATTATTGCTATAACAAAGACCTGGCTCAAAGAAGGGCAGGACTGGGCGTTAAATCTTCCTGGGTACAAGGTGCAATAACATTGACTTGGTGTAGTATAGAGACCACCAACTAGTGGAAGGGATGCGGAGAAACAAATTAGCAAAGAAATTAAAGAGAGGTGCAAGAATTATAGAGTAATAGTAATGGAGGACTTCAATTTATTGAAAAATAGACTGGGATAGGAATAGTGCAAAGGGACAAGAGGGGTGAGAGTTCCTGGAGTGTGTTTAAGATATTTAAGTATGTTTAAGAATCAGGCTGAATATATAAGGACCAGAGGGGAAGTGGAAAAAAAATAAGAAAAACAAAGACAGAGCATGAAAAGAGGCTGGCAGTGAACATAAAAGAGAATCCCAAGGCCTTATACAAGAATGTAAATAATAAAAGGGTGGTAAAAGAAAGTGTAGGGCTGATTAGGGACAAAAAAGGAGACTTGCATGTGGAGGCTGGAGAAATAGCGGAGATGTTGAATGAGTACTTTGCATCTGTCTTTACAAAGGAAGAACTTGCCACCCAGTCTGAGGTGAGAGAGGAGGTAACTGGCACACTAGAAGAAGTTACAGTTGAGAGGAGGGAGGTGTTGGAAAGGCTATCTTTACTTGAAATAGATAAGGTACCAGGAACGGATGAAATGCCTCCAATGGTACTGTGGAAAATGAGAGTTAAGGTACTAGTGATGATCTTCCAGTCTTCCTCAGACAAAGGGGAGGTGCCAAAGGACTGGAGAATTACGAATATTACACCCTTGTTCAAAAAGGGGTGTAAGGATAAAGCTGGCAACTACAGACCAGTCAGTTTCATCTCAGTGGTAGGGAAATTTCTGGAAACTAGAGTACTGGATAAAATCAATAGTCACTTAGACAGCTGCAGAATAATTAAGGAAAGCCAGCATGGATTCATCAAGGGAAAATCATGTTTAACTAACTTGCTGGAGTTTTTTGAGGAGGTAACAGAGAAGGTTGGTAAAGGAAACACTGTTGATGTGGTGTACATGGATTTTCAAAAAGCATTTGATACAGTGTCACACAACAGATTTGTGAGCAAAATCCTAGGCCATGGAATAAAAGGGAAAATAGACACTTGGATAAGAAATTGGCTGAGTGAAAGGAAACTGTGAGTAGTGATAAATGGTTGTTTTTCAGATTGGAAGAAGGTTTGTGGTGGACTCCCCCAGGGATCAATGTTGGGACCCTTGCTCTTCCTGATATATATTAGTGACCTAGACTGTGGTGTTCAGGGTATTATTTCAAAATTTTCAGATGATATGAAGATTGGAAACATTGTCAACTGTGATGAGGATAGTCTTGAACTTCAAAAGGACATAGACATATTGGATTGGGCAGACAAGGGGCAGATGAAGTTCAGTGCAGAGAAGTGTGAGGTGATTAATTTTGGCAGGAAGAATATGGAGGGACAGTATAAAACAAAAGAGGTACAAGAACAGAGGGAACTCAGTGCGTATGTACATAAATCATTGATGACGGCAGGGCATGCTGAGAGAACAGTTAATAAAACATATCATATCTTAGGCTTTATTAATAGGGGCATTAAGTACAAGAGTAAGGAGGTAATGTTGAACTTGTATAAAACACTAGTTATGCCTCATTTGAAGTATTGCATCCAGTTCTGGGAGCCATATTTGAGGAAGGATGTGAAGGCATTGGAAAGAGTATAGAGGAGATTCACAAGAATGATTCCAGGGATAAAGAACTGTAGCTATGAGGATAGATTGGAAAGGAGAGATAAAAAATAGATTGCTGAGAATTTCAACTCTTTTTAAAAGTTATATGGGGATCATAACACCCTGTCCTTACTCATACCAGGTCCCTGCACAGCAGTAATTAGGAGGAAATTTCTAGTACAGTCAAAGTCACAGAGGTGTCACAAGCTGCTGAATAAAGCCCTTAATAACCAACTATGAACCATGTAAACTTACTGTAATGACATCCCTTCCACATAGTCCACATTCTGCTTTAACTGAATTGATGACACTGATCAACACCAGCTCCAAGTAACACTTTTATTTAAAAGTGGATTCCTTGTTTTCAAATAGCCACATGACCTTACTTGCTCTATCTCTTTAATCTGCTCCAGAACCACAACCCTCCCAGCCACCTGCACTCAACAAATTCAAGCCTCTTGTAAACTTTAATTGCTCAACCATTGTTGGATGTACCCTCAGCTCTCGAATTTCATTTCTAAAACTTCTGTGTCTCTTTCCTCCACTTGGTCATCTATCCTAATGTCTAAATGAGGCTTGGTATCAATTTTGTGTCTGACAACATTTTCCGTGAAGTGCATTGCAATTTTTTTTCCACATTAAAGCTAAAGATTAAATCCAACTTATTGTTTTGGACAGGTGGGCAAGGTGTGAGCTACAGCTGATGGTAGATAAAGGAGAACCAGTAGATGTTATACCCCTGGATTTCCAAAAGGCATTCGATAAGGTGCCACACAAAAGGTTAGCATGTAAAATAAGGGCTCGTGGATTTGGGGATGATATGTCAACTGGAACAGAGGATTGGTGAAGCTTGTCCACCCACCCCAACCCAAAGCTCAGACTTCAAACACTTCCATTTCTGCAGAATACTGCCAAAACTCAATGCCACAAAACCCCAAAGCTGCATGTAATTGAAACGAATCATTGCTGTCCTTCTCCTTGGGTTCAAAGAATAGAAATAGCCAACAGTCCAGGAAAGAGCAGGGGAATGCAAAAGTGCATTAAAGAGTGTGGAGAGAGGTGAGAGACCATGATAGATTGGAGAGAGATGCAAGAGCCCAATAACGAGCAGAGAGAGTAGGGAGTGCTCATTAAAGAGCGGAGAGAAAGATGAGAGTCCACAAAGGAACGGAGAGAGAGATGAGAGTTCATTAGAGTGAGAAGATTGGCGAGAGTCCATTAAAGAGGGGAGGGATTGGCGAGAGGACATTAAAGAGCAGAGAGAGAGGTGACAGTCTATTAAAGAGCAGAGAGAGGTGAGAGTCCATTAAATAGCAGAGAGGTGAGAGTCCATTAAAGAGCAGAGAGGGAGAGGTGAGAGTCCATTAAAGAGTGGAGAGAGAGGCGGGATTCCGATAATGAGTGGAGAGAGAAGTGAAGGTCCATTAAAGATTGGAGAGAGATGACAGTCCATAAAAGAGCGGAGAGAGAGGAGAGAGTCCATTAAAAATCGGAAAGAGAGGGGTGAGAGTCCATTAAAGAGCAGAGAGTGAGGTGAGAGTCTATTAAAAAGCAGAGAGAATGGTGAGAGTATATTAAAGAGTGGACAGAGAGGAAACAGTCCATTAAAGAGTAGAGAGAGATGTCAGAGTCCAATAACGAGGGAAAGTGGGGCGAGAGTCCATTAAAGAGCAGAGAGAGAGGAAAGAGTCTATTAAAGAGCAGAGAGAGAGGAAAGAGTCTATTAAAGAGTAGGGAGATTGGCGCTAAAGAGCACAAAGAGATGTGAGAGTACATTAAAGAGTGGAGAGGGAGGTGAGAGTCCATTAAAAAGCAGAGATGAGGCAAGAGTCTATTACAGAGTGGAGAAAGAGGTTTGAGTCCATTAAAGCGTGGAGAGATTGGCGAGATTCCATTAAAGAGCAAAGTGAGAGGTTTGAGTCCATTAAATAGCTGAGAGGGTTTTGAGAATCCATTAAAGAGTGGAGAGAGAAGGAAGAGTCTATTAAAGATAGGAGAGACAGGCAAGGGTCCATTAAAGAACGGGAAGAGAGGTAAGAGTCCATTATAGAGCAGAGAGAGTGGTGATAGTGCATTAAAGAGTGGAGAGAGAGGCGAGGGTTCGTTAAAGGGCAGAAAGGGGGGAAAGAGTCCATTAAAGGGCAGAAAGAGATTGGAGAGTCCATTAAAAAGTGGAGAGGTAAGAGTCCTTTACAGAGCGGAGAGAGGGGTGAGGGTCCATTATTTAGCTCTCTCTATCCATCTGTCTCTCTCTCTCTATCATGTATCTCTATCCATCTCTCTCTCTATCCATCTATAGCTCTCTATCCATCTATGTCTCTCCCTCTCTTTCCATCCATCTCTCCTCTATCTATATCTCTCTTCTCTCTCTATCTATATATCGCTCTATCTATTTATCCATCCCTCTCTCTCTCTATCCATCCATCTCTCTCTCTATCTATCTAACCATCTCTCTCGATTTATCCATTTCTCTCCCTTTCTCTGTATCCATCTCTATCTATCCATCTCTTTCTATCTATCCATCTCTATATCTCCATCTCCCTCTCTATCCATTTCTCTTTTATCTCCACCTCTCTCTCTCTATCCATCTTTCTCTCCCTCTCCCTATCTATCCATCTACCTATCTATCTATCTATCTATCTATCTATCTATCTATCTATCTATCTATCTATCTATCTATCTATCTATCTATCTATCTATCTATCTATCTATCTATCTATCTATCTATCTATCCATCTATCTATCCCTCTCCCTATCTATCCATCTCCCTCCCTCTATCTATCTATCTATCTATCTATCTATCTATCTATCTATCTATCTATCTATCTATCTATCTATCTATCTATCTATCTATCTATCTATCTATCTATCTATCTATCCATCTCTCTCAATTTATCAATTTCTCTCCCTTTCTCTGTATCCATCTCTCTATCTCTCTCTATCTATCCATCTCTCTCTCTCTACCTATCCATCTCTTTCTATCTATCCATTTCTACATCTCCTTCTATCCATCTCTATATCTCCATCTCTCTCTTTATCCATCTCTCTCTCTCTATCCATCTTTCTCTCCCTCTCCCTATCTATCCAGCTCCCTCTATCAATCTATCTATATATCTATCTATCCATCTCTCTCTCTCTCTATCGATCTATCTCTGTATCTCCATTTCTCACTTTATCCATCTCTCTCTCTCTATCTATCCATCTCCCTCTATCAATCCAACTCCCTCTATCTATCTATCTATCCTACACTCTCTCTCTATCCATCTCCCTCTATCTATCTATCCATCTCTCCTTCTCTATCTATCCATCTCTCTCTATCTCTATCTGTCCATGACTCTCTCTCTCTATCTATCCATCTATCTATCTATCCACCTCTCTCTCTATCCACTCATTCATCTCTCTCTATGCATTCATCCATCTCTCTCTCTCCACTTCTTGCTCTCTATCCACCTCTCTCTCTATCTATCTATCTCTCTCTCTATATATATCCATCTCTCTCTCTACACCTCTCTCTCTCTCTATCTGTCCATCTCTCCATCTCTGTCCATCTCTCGCTCTCTCTATCTATCCAACTCTCTCTCTCTATCCATCTCTCTCTCTCTCCATCTCTCTCTCTATCTATCCATCTCTCTCTCTCTCTCTCTCTCTATATATATATATCCATCTCTCTCTCTCTATCCATCTCTCTTTCTATCTATCCATCCCTCATTCTCTATCTAACCATCTCTCTGTCTGCCTCTCTATCTATCTATCCATCTCTCTCTCTCTATCCGTCTCTATATATCTCCATTTCTCTCTCTATCCATTTCTCGCTCTCTCTATCTATCCAACTTTCCGTCTATATCCATCTCTCTCTCTCTCTATGCATCCATCTCTCTCTATCTATCCATCCATCTCTCTCTATCTATCAATCTCTCTCTACCTCTCTCTGTATCCATCTCTGTTTCTCTCTCAATGTATCCATCTCACTCTATGTATCCATCTCCCTCTTTCTATCCATCTCCCTCTATCTATTTATCCAACTAACTCTCTCTATCCATCTGCCTCTGTCTATCCATCGCTCTCCCTCTCTCTCTATCTATCCACCTCTCTCTCTCTCTCTATCTCTATCTATCCACTCCCTCTCTCTATCCATCTCTCGCAATCTCGATCTATCCATCTCTCTCTCTCTCTCTCTATCCATCTCTCTCTCACCTGGGTAAAAAAGTTTTTCCTCATATCCCCCTAAACCTCCTGTCCCTCACCTTGAACTTATGTCCCCTCGTGACTGACCCTTCAACTAAGCTGCTCCCTATCCACCCTGTCCATGCCCCTCATAATTTTGTACATCTCGATCAGGTCGCCCCTCAGTCTTCTCTGCTCCAACGAAAAGAACCCAGGTCTATCCAACCTCTCTTCATAACTTAAATGTTTCATCCCAGGCAACATCCTGGTGAATCTCCTCTGCACCCCCTCCACCTATCTCTATCTACCCATCTCTCTCTCTCTACCCATCTCTCTCTCTATCGACCCATCTTTCTCTTTCTATCTACCCATCACTATCTCTCCACCTCTCTCTCTCTCTTTCTATCCACCTCTCTGTCTTTCTCTTTATATCTATCTCTCTCACTATCCACTCATCCATCTGTCTCTCTGTGCTTTCATCCAGCTCTCTCTATCTATCTATCCCTCTCGTTCTATGTATGCATCCATCTCTATAACTCCATCTCTCTCTATCCATCTCTCTCTCCCTCTATCCATCCATCTCTCTCTATATACCCATTTCTCTCTCTCTATCTATCCATCTCTCTCTCTATCAATCCATCTCTCTCTCTATCCATCTCTCTCTCCATATCTAGCTATCTATCTGTCTCTCTCTCTCTATCCAACTCTCTCACTCATTCTAGCCATCTCTCTCCCTCTATCTATCCACCTCTCTCGCCCTATCTTTACATCTCTCTCTCTATCTCTCTATCTATCCACCTCTCTCTTTCCCTATCTATCCACCTCTCTCTCTCCCTATCTATCCACCTCTTTATTTCTACCCACCTCTCTATCTATCCATGTCTCTCGATCTATCCATCTTTTCCTCTCTATCTATCCACCCATCTCTCTCTATCCATCTCTCTCTTCCTCTATCTCTCTACCTATCCCTCTCTCTCTCTATCCATCCATTTCTCTCTCTCTCTATCCATCTCTCTCTCTCTTTATCCATCTGTCTCTCTCTCTATCCATCTCTCTCTATCTATCTATCCATCTCTCTCCCTCTCTCTCTTCCTATCCATCTCTCTCTCTCACTATCCACTCATCTATCTCTCTCTATGCATTCTTTCATCTCTCTTGCTATCCACCTCTATCTATCCACCTCTCTCTATTTGCCCATCTCTCTCTCTCTCTCTCTCTATCTACCCATCTCTCTCTCTCTATCTACCCATCTCTATCTCTCCACCTCTCTCTCTTTCTATCCATCTCTCTGTCTTTCTCTTTCTATCTCTCTCTCTCTCTCTCTCTCACTATCCACTCATCCATCTGTCTCTTTCTGTGCTTTCATCCAGCTCTCTCTCTCTGAATCCACCTCTCTCTCTATCCACTTCTCTCTATATATCTGCTGCTCTCTCTATCCACTTCTCTCTCTATCCATCTCTCTCTCTATTTATATACATCCATGTCTATATCTCCATTTCTCTCTCTATCTACCTCTCTCCATCTATTCAGCTCTCTCTATATACCCATCTCTCTCCCTCTATCCATCTCTCTCTCTATCTACCCATCTCTCTCTCCCTATCCATCTCTCTCTTCCTATCTATCCATCTCTCTCTCCCTATCTATCCATCTCTCTCTCTCTGTCTATCCATCTCTCTCTGTCTCTATCTATCCATTTCTCTCTCTCTCTATCAATCTCTCTCTCGCTCTCCATCCACCCCTCTCTCTATCCATCTATCCATCTCTCACTCTCTTCATCAATCCATCTCTCTCTCTCTATCTATCCATCTCTGTCTCTATCGAACCGTCTCTCTCTCTCTCTATCTATCCATCCATTTCTCTATCTATCTATCCATCTCTCTCTATTTATCTCTCTCTCTCTCTTTCTAGCCATCTCTCTTTCAATCTCTATCTATCCACCTCTCTCTCTATATACATCTCTCTCTCCGTCCATCTCTCTCTCTCTCTACCTATCCATCTCTCTCTCTTTCTATCCATCTCTCTCCCTCTATCTATATCCACTCATCCATCTCTCTCTCTCTATGCATTCTTTTAACTCTCTCACTACCCACCTCTCTCTATCTATCCACCTCTCTCTATCTACCCATCTCTCTTTCTCTATCTACGCATCTCTCTCTCCATACCTCTCCACCTCTCTCTCTCATTCTATCCATCTCTCTGTCTTTCTCTTTCTATCCATCTCTCTCGATATATATATCCACTCATCCATCTCTCTCTCTATGTATTCTTTCATCTCTCTTGCTATCCACCTCTCTCTATCTATCCATCTCTCTCCATCTACCCATCTCTCTCTCTCTATCTACCTATCTCGCTTTCTCTATCTACCCATCTTTCTCTCCCTATCTCTCCACCTCTCTCTCTCGTTCTATCCATCTCTCTGTCTTTCTCTTTCTATCCATCTTTCTCTCTATCCACTCATCCGTCTGTCTCTCTTTGTGCATTCATCCAGCTCTCTCTCTATCCACCTCTCTCTCGATCCATCTCTCTCTCTGAACCCACCTCTCTCTCTTTATCCACCTCTCTCTATATCTACCTCTCTCCCTCTATCTACCTCTCTCTCTCTCTCTATCCACCTCTCTCTATCCATCTCTGTCTTCTCTCTATCTATCCATCTTTATCTCTCTCTTTCTCAATCCATCTCTCTCTCTCTATCTATCCATCTCTCTCTCTATCTCTCTTTCTATCCATCTCTCTTTCTATCTCTATCCCTCTCTCTCTATCCAATCATCCATCTCTCTCTCTGTGCATTCTTTCATCTCTCTCACTATCCACCTCTTGCTCTATATCCACCTCTCTCTGTTTGCCCATCTCTCTCTCTATCTACCCACCTCTCTCTCTCTATCCATCTCTCTCTCTCTATATCCACTCATCTATCTCTCTCTCTCTGCATTTTTTATCTCTCTCACTATCCACCTCTCGCTATATATGCACCTCTCTCTATTTGCCCATCTCTCTCTCTCTCTATCTACCCATCTCTCTATCTATTCATCTTTCTTTCTCTATCTATCCATCTCTCTCTCTGTCCATCTCTCAATCTCTCTTTCTATCCATCTCTCTTTCTATCTCTATTCCTCTCTCTCTATGTATCCATCTCTCTCTCTCTCCCTATCCATCTCTCTCTCTATCCATCTCTTTCTCTACCTCTCTTTCTATCCATCTCGCTTTCTATCTCTACCCCTCTCTCTATATCCACTCACCCATCTCTCTCTCTATGCATTCTTTCATCTCTCTCACTATCTGCCTCTCTCTATCTATCCGTCTTTCTTTCCATCTATCCATCTCTCTCTGTCTATCCATCTCTCTCTCCATATCTATCTAGCTATCCATCTCTCTCTCTCTATCCAAATCTCCCTCTATCTATCCATCTCTCTCCCTCTATCCATCTCTCTCCCTCTATCCATCTCTCTCCCTCTATCCATCTCTCTCTATATCTACCCATCTCTCTCTCTTCCTATCTATCCATCTCTCTCTCTCCGTCTATCCATCTCTCTCTGTCTCTATCTATCCATTTCTCTCTCTATCAATCTCTCTCTCACAATCCATCCACCCCTCTCTCTATCTATCTATACATCTCTCGCTCTCTCTATCAATCCATCTCCTTCTCTCTCTCTATCTATCCATCTCTGTCTCTATCGAGCAGTCTCTTTCTCTCTCTATCTATCCATCCATTTCTCTATCTATCTATCCATTTATCCATCTCTCTCTATTTATCTCTCTCTCTGAACTACAAAATAAGACCTTAAAAACTATAAGCAATAAAAGTAGTAAATGTTTACCCGGCCATACTCACGTTCCTCAAAGGATCACCTCATTCCCTCCTCACCGAATTCCCTCAGTCACCCCTGCTCTCCCAGCTTCTCTTCAACTCCCGGCTCCTCTTGCGCTCCATTTCAATTGCCGACTCTTCTCACGCTTCTCTTCAACTCCCGCCTCCTCTCGCGCTTCTCTTCAACTCCTGACTCCTCTCGCGCTTCTCTTCAACCCCCGACTCCTCTCGCGCTTCTCTTCAACTCCCGACTCCTCTCGCGCTTCTCTTCAACTCCCGACTCCTCTCGTGCTTCTCTTCAACTCCCGACTCCTCTGGCGCATCTCTTCAACTCCCAACTCCTCTGGCGCTTCTCTTCAACTCCCGACTCCTCTCGCGCTTCTCTTCAACTCCCGACTCCTCTGGCGCTTCTCTTCAACTCCCGACTCCTCTCGCGCTTCTCTTCAACTCCCGACTCCTCTCGCGCTTCTCTTCAGCTCCCGACTCGTCTCGCGCTTCTCTTTAATTCCCAACTCCTCTCGCGCTTCTCTTCAACTCCCGACTCCTCTGGCGCTTCTCTACAACTCCCGACTCCTCTCACGCTTCTCTTCAACTCCCGACTCCTCTCATACTTCTCTTCAACTCCTGACTCTTCTCGCACTTCTCTTCAACTCCCGACTCCTCTCGCGCTTCTCTTCAACTCCCGACTCCTCTATGTGCTGCTGACTGCCTGTCTCAGAGTCCTCCTCTCGCGCTCTCCTCGGGATGTCTTGCTGCAATTATACAGGGCCTTGGTGAGATCATATCTGGAATATTGTGTGCAGTTTTGGTCTCCTTATCTGAGGAAGGGTGTACTTGCTATAGAGGGAGTACAGCGAAGGTTTACCCGACTGATTCCTGGGACGGTGGGACTGACATATGAGGAGAGATTGAGTCGGTTAGGATTATATTTGCTGGAGTTCAGAGGAATGAGGGGGGGGGGGATCTCATAGAAACCTATAAAATTCTAACAGGACTAGACAGGGTAGATGCAGGAAGGATGTTCCCGATGGTGGGGGAGTCCAGAACCAGGGGTCACAGTCTGAGGATATGGGATAGGCCATTTAGGACTGAGATGAGGAGAAAATTCTTCACCCAGAGAGTGGTGAGCCAGTGGAATTCATGACCACAGAAAGTAGTTGAGACCAAAACATTGTATGTTTTCAAGAAGGAGTTAGATATAGCTCTTGGGGCAAAAGGGATCAAAGGGTATGGGGAGAAAGTGGGAGCAGGCTATTGAGTTGGATGATCAGCTATGATCATAATGAATGGCGGACCAGGCGCGAAGGGCCAAATGGCCTACTCCTGCTCCTAGTTTCTGTTTCTATGACCCATCGCTCTTGTAACTTTGTTACTGCTTTGTTTACTGCTCTTTTCTGGAAAAAGATGATCTGTAGCAGGCTTTCCGAAATCATAGGATTGTCACAGCCCATTTAGCCCATCGTATCTGCATCAACTGTTTCGAGTGGCACAGGATTAAAGGCATTAGAACTGTGTTTTCTCTCCATTTAAATCAAAATGTTCTATAACTTCATTTACAGCGAACTTGGAGCAGATGTAGGCCACTCGGCCCCTCGAGCCTGCTCCACCATTCCATGAGATCATGGCTGATGTGATTTTAACCTCAACTCCACCTTCCTGCCTACCCCCAATAGCCTTTCACCCCCTTGCTTATCAAGAATCTATCTACCTCCGCGTTAAAAATTTGACGTTATGGGGAGCATCAAAAGTAAGTTGTTTAAAGTTTGTCCTTGACTGAACTTGGTGAAAACTGTATTCTTTACATGGGTATATTTGTTGTAAAATAAAGTAGTTTCTTCATTTTCAAGTGCCTTCATCTCACTGGGATCCTCAAGAGTCCACCTCAGCGATTTTACAAAAAGCATGTAATTATCATATCCAGATCCAGTAACTGTGGATCTTACTGTTCCAGCCTTGAGTCATGGTATCACATCCCCACTCACCCAGCAATAAATGGATGATCATAAGGAATGTTAGGACCATTTGCAGAAGGGACAGAAAAGCTGGGAGAATATCGAGTGAACACAGGAAATGTTTAACTTGATTGCAGCTACTTGGGGTCCGATGTGCATTGACACAGTTGTATAAAATTTCAAAGTCACTTGAACAGAAACAGGGATAATCAAAGAGTAAAATATCAAATGAACTTGTTGCCCAGAGGAGGAGAAAGGCAAAATAAAGGCAGCCGGCGTCACGGTGGAAAGTTTCCTAGCTGGTGCGTTCCAGGAGGCGATTGTTCCCCAGACAGTCAGAGTTCAGGATGGTAGATGGAAGAGTAGGAAAAGGCAGAAAGTACAGGAGTCTTTGTGGTGTGCCTGTCTCATACTGAAACTCAATGTTGGAAGTGACAACATCTCGATAGAGTGCAGCCCAGGCCATGACACCAATGGGCAAGGGACTCCCCAGGAGAGAACATCAAAGAGTCCAAATGCAGTCATTACGGGAGATTTGATAGTTAGTAGGACAGATGGGCATTTCAGTTACGGTCATCGTGAGTCCCGCATCGTGTGTTGTCTTCCTGGAGCTAGACTGAAGGATATAAGAGAGAGGATGCAGAATGTTCTGCGGGGGGAAGGGAGTGAGCTCGAAGTTGTGGTACACATTGGTACCATCCACATAAGGAATGCAGGTCCTGCGGTCAGATTTTCAGGAGCTAGGGATGAAGTTTAACAAGTAGGACGTTGAAGGTATTAATCTCAGCATTACTCCCAGTGCCCACATGCTAGCGAGAGTAAAAAATTGGAAGTTAGGGAGGATCAGTGCATGGCTTGAGGTATGGATGCAGGAGAACACACGCTACAAGAAGTAGAAACAGGCCCCTTGAGCCTGCTCCACCATTCAATAAAGTCATGGCTGATCTGATGGTGGCCTCAATTCTACTTTCCTGTCTGGGCCCCATAATTCTCGACTCCCTTATCGATCAAAAACCAATCTAACTCAGTCTTAAATGTGGATTGGAGGGAGGGTTTCATACTCTTGGGCCAGATCCCTCTGTACCACTGGGTTCTGCAATCTCTCTCCATTTAAATAGTATCCTGCTTCTCTATTCTTTCTGCCAAAGTGGACAAGTTCACATTTTCACACATTATACTCCATCTGCCAATGTTTTGCCCACTCACTTAATCTGTCTATATCCCTCTACAGACTCTCTACCTCCTCTTGCAACAACAGAATAAACAGCAACTCCCCAGTGAGGAGATGAGAAGAAATGTTTCCTCTCGGAGGGTTGTGAATCTCTGTGAATATCTTTAAGGCAGAGTTCAATTGATTCTTGATTAACAAGGGAGTCGAAGGTTATCGGGGGTAAGCGGGAATGTGAATTTGAGTCCACAATTGGATCAGCTGTGATCTTATTAAATGGCAGAGCAGGCTCGAAGGGCTGAATGGCCTATTCCTGTTCCTCATTCGTATGTTCGTAAGCATGAGGATGCAATGCTGTGGCAAGTTTCCTGTCTCCTTGAGCATCCTGGGAAATTTCATACACGCAGTGAGGTTCTTGAAAGTCACGTTGAAGTATCCAGCACTGGGGAATTGCTGCCCGCATCTTCAAATCCACATAATTCAAAAGGATTCGCTGAATGAAGAAGGCAGGGTCGCTGGCCGTACCTCCTTCACTGTCGACAGTACCTCACATTTATCTTGAACTTCATTTGCCAATTATGTACCCATTCAAAAAGTGTATTCGTGCCCTCCTGTAGTTTATTACAGTCCTCCTCAGTGTTGACTATCTTCCCTCCCTACAAACCCCTTCCCCCCCCATGGTTTCATCCACAGTTAAATTTTGTGTTTTTGATTCCAGAGTTCAAATGGGTGATGTAAATTGTGAAGAGCTGTCATCTCAGCACTGATCCTTGACCAAAGATCAGCAAATGTCATAGGGAGTGAATTTCTGGAGTGCTTTCAGGAGTAGCTTTCTGCAACAATATGTCCCAGAACCAGCAGAGGGCAGGTCATATCAGATTTAATAATGAGTAATGAGCCCAATTTTGTTAACAGCCGAATGGTGCAGAAGAGGAAATGGTTGAATTCCCCATTCAGCTGCTCCATCTCGGATAGGGTTCCGGCTCTGAGTGGCTGATGCTGGAACTTCAAGGAGAAATCGAGTCCCGGGGCCACAGCGGCCTCCCGGGAAACCTGATGGGAGACCTAAGCAGAGAGGGAGACCCAATGCTGATAATTGGCCACCACATCCTGTATGGTAAAGTCAGCCGTCTGGAAAGGCCATTGCAGTGCTAGTAAAAAAAAGGCCACAAGAGCAGGAGCTGAGAGTCTGATGGAAATCGAGAAAGCTGAGCAAGGAGTGAGTGAAGAAAGTGTTTCATGCCACTACCTAATCACCGCACTCACCAAGAAAAAAATCGTCTTCAAAACCCGTCCAAGGCCCATTATTACAAATGTGCCTAAAAATCTATATAGGACTGTTCCCGTCTGACAGAACTCCTCCTGAACAGCAGATCTGCATATCGTTAGGTGACTGAATACTGGGTGTTAAATGACTCTGTTTGTTTCCTGTAGCATTTTCTTCTGGGACTTTACCTCAGAAAATAGATTGTTAAAAGATGAATATATAAATATTGATATCAATATAATCGATTCAATACAATGTTTGAAAGGGTGAAACGTGAAACAGCAGTTAAGATTCTAGCTTTAGATAAGGCTGACTTCAACTGGAGGAGACAGACACAGTCCACCGTAAATCTGTTAATGAGGAAAATGACAAGTGAGAGGTGTTCAAAACAGAATTTAATGTGATACAGAACCATTTTATACCCCTAGGGACAAGAGCTCTACTTACCCAAAAAGACAGCCATGGAGAACTAAGGAGTTAAGAGACAACATCAAACTAAAAGAATCATCAGACAAACTTGAAAAAAATAGCACCGACCCTGGTGAATGGGAAAGATACAAAGAAGAGCAATGAGTAACAAAACAGATAGTAGGAGCTACAGAAAAGGGATATGAAAAAAAACTTGCAAGGGAATTAAAATCAACACAAAAACCATTGACAATTCTATGAGGAAAAGAGGATGGTCAGGAACAATGTGGCTGACTTGAAAAGTGATCATGGTGATATCGTCAATGAAAATAAGGACATGGTGGGCATGTTGAATAGTGACTTTGTGTCAGTACTTACAGGGAAGGAAGAGGCCAGCATGCCCAACATCCCAAGGAAACTAACATTGAATCAGGGACTCAACACAATGAAAATAATCAAAATAACAGTGATGAAAAATGTAATAGAACTAAAGAGTGACAAATCCCCAGGATCAGATGGTTTCCATTCCTGGATTTTAAAAGAAGTCAGTGAGAACATTGCAGATGCCTGAACTATAATCTTCCAAAGCTCCCTCTCTTTGGAACCATACTTTATGATTGGAATCTTGTGCTCGTCACTTGCTAGTGAAGAAAGATGACAGAGGGAAACTCAATTTCAAAGAATCAGATTCAACTCGAAACATTAACTGGGTTTCTCTCTGCACAGATGCTGCTGGACCTGCTGAGTCTTTTCAGCACTTTGTTTTTATTTCAGAACTCCAGCATCCGCGGTGTTTTACTATTATTTTCGAATTACAGACCCATATGTCACTGGCGTCGGCCTGGGTGTACGCCGCCTAGCGCTCATTATCCGTCAGGAATTGGATGAAACGGTTCTGGAAAAGTGAGTGAGGGAGAGATCTATGGGGAAGATTTTTCCCTCGTTGGGCAGGTTCGGCAGAGGCGGGTGGGAAGACGACCACCGCATACAATCAGGGCCGGACTGCCAATTAAGGCTTGCGCAGTGTGAAACATGCGTGGCAGCGCTGAGAGCTGCTTGTGTGTGGGGGTGGGGAGGAAGGTGAGCATGCAAGTTCACACATGCGTGTGGGTGCACGCTGGAAAACTCCCTGAGGCACAGAGCAGCCTCAGGGAGGTGAAGAGATGTAAAGATTTCTAAAATGTTATAAAACATGCCCCCTCATGTGACTCTGTCGTATGAGTAGGGGCATGTTCTTAATTAAATATTTTAATTCCTATTTAATTTTTAATAGCTGTTGGAAACCCCATCCTGCCCGCGGATGAGGTTTCCTAAGAAGTGCAAAGGCCGCTTGGCCTTTTCACCTGCCCACCAACCGTAAGGATGGACGGGCAGTGAAAAATTTGATCCAATTACCTTTTTAGTGGCCTTCATTGGCCTTTTAATTGTCGGCGGGTGGGCTGCTGACTCCGGCGCATGCCCGGCAACCGTGAGCGCTGATTGATGTCGGGAAGCTCGTCCGACGTCATCACCCATCGTTTTACGCTTTGTTGGGTCGGGTGCGCACCTGCATGCCCGATGAGTGTTAACATCTGGCCTATATGTCTAACATCTGTTATTGGGGAATTACTAGAGCCTGAAATTAAGGATTAAGTGACTGAACATATTGGAAATTTTGAGCAGATGAGAGGAAACCAGCATGGATCTGGTCAGGGTGGGTCATGTAAAGGATGGGTCGTGTAAAGGGTGGGCCTAGGTACGTAGATCGTTAATATTTGATGAATAGTCACAGAAAATAAGCAGAAAGCAAAATGGAATGCTTGCCATTGTGTGGAGAATGCAAGGGGCTACATCTTCAGCTGTACAAAGCCCAGGTTAGAGCACACCTGGACTTCCTGGGAGCAGCTGTGGGCACCAGAAGAATATATTGGCCGTGGACACAGTGCAGTCTAGGTTTTTGCAGAATGATACCTGGCCTCTAAGGGTTAAATTATTATGAGGAAGTGATTACACAAACCTGAGTTCTCTTCGCCAGAATTTTGAAGGCTGCGGAGTGATTTGATTGATGTTTGTTATTCAGGGGAACATAGATAGAGGGTAGTTAGAGGGAAACTATTCCAGCTGTTTTGGGGAATCTAGGATGATTCTCATAGTCTAAACATTAGAGCCAGATCTTTCAGGAGTGAAATTCGGAAATACTTCTACTTGCAAAGGATAGTTGAAGTTTGGAACTCTCTTCCACAAAGAGCAACTGGTCCTGGATTAGTTGTTCATTTGTTAATCTGAGTTTGATAGTTTTTTTTTATTACCCAAAGGTATTAAAGGATATGGGCAAAGTTTAGTTTGTGGAGCTCAGTCACAGATCAGCCACGATGTCATTGAATGGCAGGATAGGCTTGAGGGGCAGAATGGCCTCCTCCTGTTCCTTTGTTCCTAAGGGAAGGGGTTGTTGTGGGTGACTGAAGAATGGAAGAATGGTCCATTCAGAAAGCTGAAAGGAGAGGGGAAGATGTGTTTGTTTGTGGCATCATGTTTGAGATGGGATGAAGGAGTTTGTCTTAGGAGGAAAGGCTGAGCTAGTTGGGCCGAGACTCTTTGCAGTTTAGAAGAATGAGAGGTGACCTTATTGAAACATATAAGATTCTGAAGGGGCTGGACAAGGTCAATGCTGAGAGGTTGTTTCCCTTTGTGGGGGCATCTAGAACTAGGGACACAGTTTTGGAATAAGGAATTTCTTCTCTGATGGTCACTGGTGCATGGAATTCTCTTTCCCAGAAAGTAGTGCAGGCTGGGTCATTGAATATATTCAAGGCCAAGTTAGACAGGTTTTTGATTGACAAGAGACTCGAGGATTATGAGGGGTTGGCCGGAAAGTGAAGTTGAGGCCACAGTCAAACCAGCCATGATTATATTGATGGAGGAGCAGACTCGAGGGGCTTTTTTTTATTATTCAGTCATGGGATGTGGGCTGCGCTGGCTGGGCCAGCATTTATTGCCCATCACTAGTTGTCCTTGGGAAGGTGATGGTGAGCTGCCTTCTTGAACTGCTGCAGTCCATGTGGTGTATGTACCCCCACAGTGCTGTTAGGAAGGGAGTTCCAGGATTTTGACCCAGCGACAGTGAAGGAACGGCGATATATTTCCAAGTCAGGATGGTGAGTGACTTGGAGGGAACTTCCAGATGGGGTGTTCGCATGTATCTGCTGCCCTTGTCCTTCTAGATGGTAGTGGTCGTCGGTTTGGGAGATGCTGTCGAAGGATCCTTGGTGAATTCCTGCAGTGCATCTTGTAGATGGTACATGCTGCTGCTACTGTGTGTTGGTGGTGGAGGGAGTGAATGTTTGTGGATGGGGTGCCAATCAAGCAGGCAGTTTGTCCTGGATGGTGTCAAGCTTACTGAGTGTTGTAGGAGCTGCACTCATCCAGGCAAGTGGAGAGTATTCCATCACACTCCTGACTTGTGCCTTGTAGATGGTGGACAGGCTTTGGGGAGTCAGGAGGTGAGTTACTCGTTGCAGGATTCCTAGCCTCTGACCTGAATGGCCACCTCCTGTCCCTAATTATTAAGTTTTTATGGGGTGGTGGAAATGATGGAGAATGATCCATTGAATGTGGTGGATGCTGGATTGGAAGGTGAGAACAAGGAGACCCTTATCATAATTCTGGGAGTCTGGGAGAGGGTGAGATCAGAATGACCGGAAATGGGATAGTCACGGTCGAGGATCCTGTCACCCACTTTGTGGAGGTATTCTCAATTGAGGACAAAGGAAGACATGCTGGCATGGAGATTACATCAGTAGAACAGACATGAGGGAGCCGTCCAAACTGGGAAAATACAATGGAGCATTTACAGGAAACGGTTTGAGGAAGTGTAGTCGAGGTAGATGAGGAGCTCAGTCGGTTTCTAGTCAATATTGGTCAATAGCACTCCCTCAGTACTGACCATCTGACTGTGCATATTTACTTTCATGTACAGGACACCCAGGCCCCTCTGAACATTGTTTCCCAATCAAAGTGGATAACATTTTTTTGCCCTCACGCCTTCTCCTCCCTCCCAGAAACATGAAAGGGTCTCCCTTGTCCTCACTTATCACCCCACCAGCCTCTGCATTCAAAGGATCACCTTCCGCCATTTCCGCCAACTCCAGCATGATGCCACCACCAAACACATCTTCCCTTCACCCCCCCTGGCGGCATTCCATAGGGAACATTCCCTCCGGGACACCCTGGTCCACTCCTCCATCACCCCCTACTCCTCAACCCCCACCTATGGCACCTCCCCATGCCCATGCAGAAGATGCAACACCTGCCCCTTCACTTCCTCTCTCCTCACCGTCCAAGGGCCCAAACACTCCTTTCAAGTGAAGCAGCATTTCACTTGCATTTCCCCTAACTTAGTCATTCGTTGCTCCCAATGCAGTCTCCTCTACATTGGAGAGACCAAACGTAAACTGGGCGACCGCTTTGCAGAACACCTGTGGTCTGTCCGCAAGAAAGACGCAAACCTCCCTGTCACTTGCCATTTTAACACTCCACCCTGCTCTCTTGCCCACATGTCTGTCCTTGGCATGCTGCATTGTTCCAATGAAGCCCAACGCAAACTGGAGGAACAGCACCTCATTTTCCGACTAGGCACTTTACAGCCTTCTGGACTGAATATTGAATTCAACAACTTTAGATCTTGAACTCCCTCGTCCATCCCCACCCCCTTTCCGTTTCTTCCCCCTCCCTTTTGTTTTTTCCAATAATTTATATAGATTTTTCTTTTCCCACCTATTTCCATTATTTTTAAATATATACCTGTAATGCCCTGTCAGTCTTTCCACCCCACCCCCACTAGAGCTGTACCTTGAGTGTCCTGCCATCCATTCTTAATTAGCACATTCGTTTAGGTAATATCACCACCTTCAACACCTCTTTGTTCCTTTATCTGTGACATCTTTTGATTATCTGCTTCTATCACTGCTTGCTTGTCCCTACAACCCCCCCCACCCCCAACTTCTCCTCCCCCCCGCCCCAACCTTAAACCAGCTTATATTTCACCCCTCTCCTATTTTTACTTAGTTCTGTTGAAGGGTCATGAGGACTCGAAACGTCAACTCTTTTCTTCTCCGCCAATGCTGCCAGACCTGCTGAGTTTTTCCAGGTAATTCTGTTTTTGTTTAACATTTTTTTGCATTATACTCAATTTGGCACACTCTTGCCCACTCACTTAATCAGTCTGTTTCCCTTTGCAACCTCTTTGCCTCCTCCTCCTCCTCAGCTTATTTTTCCACCTAACTTGGATCCATTGCTCATGCTCCCTTCATCACTATAATTGTGAATAGCTGAGGCCCAAGTCCTTGCAGTAACCTGCTGCTTATAACCTTTCATCCCCAAAATGGGGATTTTTATTCCTTTGTGTTTTCTGCCCATTAATTAATCCTCAATCTATGCTAATAATCGTGCAGCTGCTTGTCCTGGTTGGATGGATGCTCTGGTATTGACTCCTACTGTCTCCTCTATTGCAGTTTCACTCAATGGACACGTTAGATTAAAACGATGATGACGTGTGGAAGGTGATTTCAGTGCTGATGCCGCAGGGAGGACCCATGCTCTGTTAGGACCAGATGGAGGAGTTGTCGGCCTCTGAAACCAACCTGTTTGTCGAGGCTCTTGAAAAATATGGGACGGATTTTACTGACAATCAACAAGTCTTTGTGAGTACAGTCCAAAGTTATAAGCAGTGTATATCCAGGGAGAGATCCTTGTCGTCTGAGTCTTGTAACTGTCTTACTGCCTGGGGTTGATTGGGTCCCTGAGAATCTTTGTGAGTGAGCCACCTGCTGCAGTAAGTATTGATATTCTGGCTCTGAATTCTGGGCTGGCGCATTGGATTAAACACTGTCCTATCAAGGATTGGAAGGTTCATGTAGGGGGAGACTACTTTATATCAAACCATTTGGAGAGCTTATGGGACAGTGTAAAGGGAGGTTTACTCTGTCTAACCCTTGCTCTACCTACCTTGAAAGTGTTTGATGGGACAGTGTAGAGTAAGCGCAGTGCTCTCGTGACTGTGTATTACAATACTGAGGCAAGTCAGAGGCTTTGCCCATCATCTTTCAAGCATCCTTGGAAACTGGACCATCAGGACTAAAGAGGTGCCATTGTAATAGCTCCTTTTTTTAAAAGGGAAAAGAGAGAGGCTGGGTTACTAAAGGTCAAACACAGCAGCTTACATTTATATAATGCCTTTAAAGTGGTAAAACCTCTCAATGTTCTTCACAAGAGCATTATCAAACAACATTTAACAGTCAGCCTTGGTAGCAGGTAAGCTCCTAGAACCCTTGAGATAAAATTAATATTCGCAGAGAAACATGGGCTCACTGAGGGCAGTCTGTCACCAATTGTGAAAGGGAAAGTGGAGGGATGTGAATCATGGTGTTATCTGGGGGCAGTGCTGGGGTCATGTATATAAGACCTGGACTTGGGTACAAGGGACAAATATTGAAATTTGCTGATGACACAAAGTGCCGCATTGGAATTTTGTGAATATGCTCCATTGCTGAGGATAAATGCCACCTATAATGTCGGAAGGTGCAGAATAGATAGGATGTGTGCAGAAGCCTAATCGCGCAGTGACACGCACTGCCCCAGTTTGGCACAGTTCCACCATATTTACAATGCACATTGGTGTCCTCTAGTGGTAGAGAATCAGCACTGGAACATGTCTGGTAAGAAGTGGCTGAATCAGGAAAACCATTTCAGCCACGTAATGCTGCCTGTGTTCCTAAATAGTATTGTTTTACACTGCCGGGTGAGTTTAGGGGCTGTGGTGATGTAGAGACACTTGCATACGTGCAGGATCTGTGCTGGTAGCGCACTGACTTCTTGAATCAGAATTTATGGGTTTGCTACTCCAGAACTTGAGCACGCTATCTAGGCCCACGCTTACCTGCAGTGCTGAGGGAGTGCTGTACTGTCAAGGTACCGCCTTTTGAATGAGATGTTAAACTGAGGCTGCATCTGTGTGCTGGGGTGGGTGTGAAAGACAGCATTGCTTTTGAAGGCAGGCAGGGAGTTCTCGCAGTGCCTTGCTCAACGTTTGCTTAACCAACACCACCAAGGACAGATTAACTGATCATTCATCTTGTTTGTGGGATCTTGCTATGCACCAATTGGTTACCATATTTGCCTCTATACTTAATTGGCTGTGAAGCACTTTGGGACATTCTGAGGATGTGGGTAGGCGCTGTATAAATGCAAGTCTGTCTTTATAAAAGTTTCTCAAAAGTCAAGAATCTCCTACATGCAGCCTGATTTTTCTGTGTGCGCAATCATTCAGGAGGGTTCAGTTATGAGTTTATTCTTGTGGCCAGAGATTATCTTTGCTGTTGGGAGAAAATCAATAGAGACCAACAGTGTGAACTTCTGCTGCCCTGCAGGCAAGTGCATGGTGGAAAGGCCATTGTTGCTGGAGAGGCAAGGTGCAGAGATACTTAGTGAGGTGGTTCCCTGGGCCTCTGGAGCCATTTATAGTCTCCATTATATTTAGTGCTTTCACTGTACCATTTTTAAAATATATTTGTTGGATGTGGGCATCACTGGCTAGGTCAGCATTTATTGCCCATCCCTAGTTGCCCTTGAGAAGGTGGTGGTGAGCTGCCTTCTTGAACCGCTGCAGTCCATGTGGTGTAGGTACATCCACAGTGCTGTTAGGGAGGGAGTTCCAGGATTTTGACCCAGCAACAGTGAAGGAACGGCGATATATTTCCAAGTCAGGATGGTGAGTGACTTGGAGGGGAACTTCTAGTTGGTGGTGTTCCCATCTATCTGCTGCCCTTGTCCTTCTAGATAGTAGTGGTTGTGAGTTTGGAATATGCTGTCGAAGGAGGCTTGGTGAATTCCTGCAGTGCACCTTGTAGATGGTACACACTGCTGCTACTGTGCATCAGTGGTGGAGGAGTGAATGTTTGTGAATGTGATGCCAATCAAGCGGGCTGCTTTGTCCTGGATGGTGTCCAGCTTCTTGAATGTTGTTGGAGCTGCACTCACTCATCCAGGTAAGTGGAGGCTATTCCATCACACTCCTGACTTGTGCCTTGTAGATGGTGGACAGACTTTGAGGAGCCAGGAGGTGAGTTACTCATTGCACAATTCCTAGCTTCTGACCTGCTCCTGTAATCAAGTATTTATATGGCTGGTCCAGTTCAGTTTCTGGTCAATGGTAACCCCCCAGGATGTTGATCGGGGATTCAGTGATGGTAATGCCATTGAATGTCATGGGGCAATGGTTGGATTCTCTCTTGTTGGAGATGGTCATTGTCTAACACTTTTGTGGCACAAATGTTATTTGCCACTTGTCAGCCCAAGCCTGGATATTGACCAGGTCTTACTGCATTTGGACATGGACTGCTTCATTATCTGAGGAGTCGCGAATGGTTCTGAACATTGTGCAATCATCAGCGAACATCCCCACTTCTGACCTTATGATGGAAGGAAGGTCTTGATGAAGCAGCTGAAGATGGTTGGGCTGAGGACACTACCCTGAGGAACTCCTACAGTGATGTCCTGGAGCTGAGATGATTGACCTCCAACAACCACAACCACATTCCTTTGTGCTAGGTATGACTCCAACCAGTGGAGAGTTTTCCCCCTGATTCCCATTGGCTCCAGTTTTGCTGGGGCTCCTTGATGCCACACTCGGTCAAATGCTGCCTTGATGTCAAGGGCAGTCACTCTCACCTCACCTCGGGAGTTCAGCTCTTTTGTCCATGTTTGAACCAAGGCTGTAACAAGGTCAGGAGCTGAGTGGCCCTGGCGGAACCCAAACTGGACGTCAGTGAGCAGGTTATTGCTAAGTAAGTGCCACTTGACAGCACTGTTGATATGACTCCTTCCAGTACTTTACTGATGATGGAGAGTAGACTGATGGGGCGGTAATTGGCTGGGTTGGATTTGTCCTACTTTTTGTGTGCAGGACATACCTGGGCAATTTTCCACATAGGTAGATGCCAGTGTTAAAGCTGTGCTGGAACAGCTTAGCTAGGGGCACAGCAAGTTCTGGAGCACAAGTCTTCAGTACTACTGCTGGAATATTGTCAGGGCCCATAGTCTTTGCAGTATCTAGTGCCTTCAGCCGTTTCTTGATATCACATGGCATCTACCTGGCCATGTGGAAAATTGCAACACGCACACGCACACACTGCAACACTAGAACACACGACAACACAGATACACACTGCAATGCAGGCACTCAGCAACACAGACACTCTACAACATAGACATACACTGCAACATAGACACTGCAACACAGACGTGAACTGCAACACAGACACACAGTAGAACACAGACACACAGTAGAACACTAGAACACACTACAACAGAGGTACATATTACAGCACAGGCTCACGCTCCAGCACAGGCACACGCTCCAGCTCAGGCACACGCTCCAGCACAGGCTCACGCTCCAGCACAGGCTCACGCTCCAGCACAGGCAAACGCTCCAGCACAGGCTCACGCTCCAGCACAGGCTCACGCTCCAGCACAGGCTCACGCTCACGCTCCAGCACAGGCTCACGCTCCAGCACAGGCGCACGTTCCAGCACAGGCGATACGCTCCAGCACAGGCTCACGCTCCAGCACAGGCTCATGCTCCAGCACAGGCACACGCTCCAGCACAGGCTCACGCTCCAGCACAGGCACACTCTCCACCACAGGCACATGCTCCAGCACAGGCTCACGCTCCAGCACAGGCTCATGCTCCAGCACAGGCACACGCTTCAGCACAGGCTCACGCTCCAGGACAGGCACACGCTCCAGCACAGGCACACGCTCCAGCACAGGCTCACGCTCCAGCACAGGCACACGCTCCAGCACAGGCTCACGCTCCAGCACAGGCTAACGCTCCAGCACAGGCTCACACTCCAGCACAGGCTCACGCTCCAGCACAGGCATACGCTCCAGCACGGGCTCACGCTCCAGCACAGGCACACGCTCACGCTCCAGCACAGGCACACGCTCACGCTCCAGCACAGGCACACGCTCCAGCACAGGCTCACGCTCCAGCACAGGCACACGCTCCAGCACAGGCACACGCTCCAGCACAGGCTCACGCTCCAGCACAAGCACACTCTCCAGCACAGGCACATGCTCCAGCACAGGAACCCGCTCCAGCACAGGCACATGCTCCAGCACAGGCACACGCTCCAGCACAGGCTCACGCTCCAGCACAGGCTCACGCTCCAGCACAGGCTCACGCTCCAGCACAGGCTCACGCTCCAGCACAGGCACACGGTCCAGCACAGGCACACGGTCCAGCACAGGCTCACGCTCCAGCACAGGCTCACGCTCCAGCACAGGCTCACGCTCCAGCACAGGCAAACGCTCCAGCACAGGCTCACGCTCCAGCACAGGCACACGGTCCAGCACAGGCACATGGTCCAGCACAGTCTCACGCTCCAGCACAGGCTCACGCTCCAGCACAGGCTCACGCTCCAGCACAGGCAAACGCTCCAGCACAGGCTCACGCTCCAGCACAGGCTCACGCTCCAGCACAGGCCCACGCTCACGCTCCAGCACAGGCTCACGCTCCAGCACAGGCGCACTTTCCAGCACAGGCGCACGCTCCAGCACAGGCTCACGCTCCAGCACAGGCTCATGCTCCAGCACAGGCACACGCTCCAGCACAGGCTCACGCTCCAGCACAGGCACACTCTCCAGCACAGGCACACGCTCCAGCACAGGCTCACGCTCCAGCACAGGCTAACGCTCCAGCACAGGCTCACACTCCAGCACAGGCTCACGCTCCAGCACAGGCATACGCTCCAGCACGGGCTCACGCTCCAGCACAGGCACACGCTCACGCTCCAGCACAGGCACACGCTCACGCTCCAGCACAGGCACACGCTCCAGCACAGGCTCACGCTCCAGCACAGGCACACGCTCCAGCACAGGCACACGCTCCAGCACAGGCTCACGCTCCAGCACAAGCACACTCTCCAGCACAGGCACATGCTCCAGCACAGGAACCCGCTCCAGCACAGGCTAACGCTCCAGCACACGCTCACGCTCCAGCACAGGCATACGCTCCAGCACGGGCTCACGCTCCAGCACAGGCACACGCTCACGCTCCAGCACAGGCACACGCTCACGCTCCAGCACAGGCACACGCTCCAGCACAGGCTCACGCTCCAGCACAGGCACACGCTCCAGCACAGGCACACGCTCCAGCACAGGCTCACGCTCCAGCACAAGCACACTCTCCAGCACAGGCACATGCTCCAGCACAGGAACCTGCTCCAGCACAGGCTCACACTCCAGCACAGGCACATGCTCCAGCACAGGCACACGCTCCAGCACAGGCTCACGCTCCAGCACAGGCTCACGCTCCAGCACAGGCTCACGCTCCAGCACAGGCTCACGCTCCAGCACAGGCACACGGTCCAGCACAGGCACACGGTCCAGCACAGGCTCACGCTCCAGCACAGGCTCACGCTCCAGCACAGGCTCACGCTCCAGCACAGGCACACGGTCCAGCACAGTCTCACGCTCCAGCACAGGCTCACGCTCCAGCACAGGCACACGCTCCAGCACAGGCAAACGCTCCAGCACAGGCTCACGCTCCAGCACAGGCTCACGCTCCAGCACAGGCCCACGCTCACGCTCCAGCACAGGCTCACGCTCCAGCACAGGCGCACGTTCCAGCACAGGCGCACGCTCCAGCACAGGCTCACGCTCCAGCACAGGCTCATGCTCCAGCACAGGCACACGCTCCAGCACAGGCTCACGCTCCAGCACAGGCACACTCTCCAGCACAGGCACACGCTCCAGCACAGGCTCACGCTCCAGCACACGCTCATGCTCCAGCACAGGCACACGCTTCAGCACAGGCTCACGCTCCAGGACAGGCACACGCTCCAGCACAGGCACACGCTCCAGCACAGGCTCACGCTCCAGCACAGGCACACGCTCCAGCACAGGCTCACGCTCCAGCACAGGCTAACGCTCCAGCACAGGCTCACACTCCAGCACAGGCTCACGCTCCAGCACAGGCATACGCTCCAGCACGGGCTCACGCTCCAGCACAGGCACACGCTCACGCTCCAGCACAGGCACACGCTCACGCTCCAGCACAGGCACACGCTCCAGCACAGGCTCACGCTCCAGCACAGGCACATGCTCCAGCACAGGCACACGCTCCAGCACAGGCTCACGCTCCAGCACAAGCACACTCTCCAGCACAGGCACATGCTCCAGCACAGGAACCCGCTCCAGCACAGGCTCACGCTCCAGCACAGGCACATGCTCCAGCACAGGCACACGCTCCAGCACAGGCTCACGCTCCAGCACAGGCTCACGCTCCAGCACAGGCACACGGTCCAGCACAGGCACACGGTCCAGCACAGGCTCACGCTCCAGCACAGGCTCACGCTCCAGCACAGGCTCACGCTCCAGCCCAGGCACACGGTCCAGCACAGTCTCACGCTCCAGCACAGGCTCACGCTCCAGCACAGGCTCACGCTCCAGCACAGGCACACGCTCCAGCACAGGCACACGCTCCAGCACAGGCTCACGCTCCAGCACAGGCTCACGCTCCAGCACAGGCTCACGCTCCAGCACAGGTGCTGCAATTGCAAAGGAAATGCTATTAATCTTTTCATACTTGTCTGAATGTGACTCAACAGAGATGACACCTCACTTTTCCTCTCTCTCGGTCTCATCTTACAAACTCAGAGAAATCTAATGACGCGAAGATTTAGAGAAGTTTGTGAACCCACACTCGGAATTTTCTGCTCCCGTTTTGCTGTGAGTGTATTTGACAGCGAAAGTGGAAAATATCATGAGGTGGCCCTAGTTGTGTTTATCCTGCAACGTAAATCCAGGACACGGTTGCCCCCTCCCCCTGTCAATGGCGGGCTGTGTTTCCTCCCGTCCAATGCTGCAAGCTGAATTTGAATGCATTTGCATCTCATTATTGTGCCCACAAGTCGGAAGCAACCCTCCAGGTCAAATTTAAATCCCATGTTGGTGTGGCTTCAGAATAGTGTGATTTACAACTGCCTTTAAAAGCTGTGCACCTACGAGCTGAACTTCGAGGGGAACTCAGAGGTGAATGCGCTCAAAGTTGTGCTGCGCTGGCAAGAGACCTTTGGGCATCAAGGAAGAGGCACAGGCAAGCTGCTGTTTCCTGGCTGGCTTTCAGTGCAGTGCCGGGGGAGGGGATAGTTGCACAGACTGATGGACGTACACAAGCACATGCTGGGGGTGGTGGGGGGAGGAGGGGGGAGGAGTGTGGAGGAGGAGGGGGGAGGAGGGTGGAGGAGGAGGAGGGGGGAGGAGGGGGGATGGGGAGAGAAGCAGCCACACACTTGGAAAAGCTTGACAAAAGTGACCATTTTTCCACAGCTGAGACTGTTCAGCTGCAGCTCCATTGACCTGCTTGGAGTTGGACCTCTGAAGTATCTCTGCCCACTCAAGCAACACCAAAGCATGAATGTGAAACAAAATACTCCAAACCTTTGCACTTCTCAGGTGCAGTGATGTCCTGGTGCTGAGATGACTGACCTCTAACAACCACAACCATCTTTCTTTGTGCTAGATATGACTCCAACCAGTGGAGAGTTTTCCCCCTGACTCCCATTGACTCCAGTTTTGCTAGGGCTCCTTGATGTCACACTCGGTCAAATGCTGCCTTGATGTCAAGGGCAGTCACTCTCACCTCACCTCGGGAGTTCAGCTTTTTTGTCCATGTTTGATCCAAGGCTGTAATGAGGTCAGGAGCTGAGTGGCCCTGGCGGAACCCAAACTGGGCATCAGTGAGCAGGTTATTGCTAAGCAAGTGCCACTTGATAACACTGTTGATGACCCCTTCCGTTACTTTAGACCAAGAGTAGACTGATGAGGCGGTAATTAACTGGGTTGGATTTGTCCTGCTTTTTGTGTACAGGACATACCTGGTCAATTTTCCACATAGCCAGGTAGATGCCAGTGTTGTAGCTGTACTGGAACAACTTGGCTAGGGATGCAGCAAGTTCTGGAGCACAAGTCTTCAGTACTATTGCCGGAATATTGTCAGGGTCCATAGCCTTTGCAGTATCCAGTGCCTTCAGCCGTTTCTTGATACCACATGGAATGAATCGAATTGGCTGAAGACTGACATCTGTGATGCTGGGGACCTCCGGAGGAGGCCGAGATGGATCATCCACTCGGCACATCTGGCTGAAGATTGTAGCAAATGCTTCAGCCTTATCTTTTTCACTGATGTGCTGGGCTCCTCTGTCATTGAGGATGGGGATATTTGTGGAGCCTCCTCCTCCAGTGAGTTGTTCAATTGTCCACCACCATTCACAACTGGATGTGGCAGGACTGCAGAGCTTAGATCAGATCCGTTGGTTGTAGGATCGCTTAGCTCTGTCTATCACTTGCTGCTTATGCTGTTTGACACACAAGTAGTCCTGTGTTATAGCTTCACCAGGTTGACACCTCATTTTTAGGTATGCCTGGTGCTGCTCCTGGCATGCCCTCCTGCACTCTTCATTGAACCAGGGTTGATCCCCTGGCTTGATGGTAATGGTAGAGTGGGGGATATGCCGGGCCATGAGGTTACAGATTGTGTTCGAGTACAATTCTGCTGCTGCTGATGGCCCACAGCGCCTCGTGGATGTCCAGTCTTGATTGTTAGATCTGTTCAAAGTCTTTTCCATTTAGCACGGTGGTAGTGCCACACAACACGATGGAGGGTATCCTCAATGTGAAGATGGGGCTTTACCCCCACAATGACTGGGCGGTGGTCACTCCTACCAATACTGTCATGGACAGATGCATCTGGGACAGGCAGGTTGGTGAGGATGAGGTCAAGTATGTTTTTCCCTCTTGTTCATTCCCTCACCACCTGCCACAGACCCAGCCTAGCAGCTATGTGATTTAGGACTCAGCCAGCTCGGTCAGTAGTGGTGCTACCGAGCCACTCTTAGTGATGGACACTGAAGTGCTCCACCCAGAGGACATTCACATTAACCATTCCTGAACGGTGCCTGGGCAGTGCTAGCTCCTTTGGTGAAGACTCCTCCCCCTGCAGCGGAACATCGGACCCCTCCACCTCAAGAAACAGTGAGGCGCCTGCCTCCCCCTCCCCCTCTTCCTCTCCCCTACCTCCACTCCCCTCTGTTCTGTTTGTTTTGTTTATTTTACCTGTATAGGGGTGGCTGTGACACTCCCCAATGGCTGTGACTGTGTCGCTCCCCGGTGGCTGTGGCTGTGTCGCTCCCCGGTGGCTGTGGCTGTGTCGCTCCCCAATGGCTGTGTCACTCCCCGATGGCTGTGTCTGTGTCGCTCCCCGATGGCTGTGGCTGTGTCGCTCCCCGGTGGCTGTGGCTGTGTTACTCCCCGGTGGCTGTGGCTGTGTTACTCCCCGATGGCTGTGGCTGTGTTACTCCCCGGTGGCTGTGGCTGTGTCACTCCCCGGTGGCTGTGGCTGTGTTACTCCCCGATGGCTGTGGCTGTGTCACTCCCCGATGGCTGTGGCTGTGTCGCTCCCCGGTGGCTGTGGCTGTGTTACTCCCCGGTGGCTGTGGCTGTGTTACTCCCCGGTGGCTGTGGCTGTGTTACTCCCCAATGGCTGTGGCTGTGTCACTCCCCGGTGGCTGTGGCTGTGACACTCCCCGGTGGCTGTGGCTGTGTCGCTCCCCGGTGGCTGTGGCTGTGTCACTCCCCGGTGGCTGTGGCTGTGTCACTCCCCAATGGCTGTGGCTGTGTCACTCCCCGATGGCTGTGACACTCCCCGATGGCTGTGTCACTCCCCGGTGGCTGTGGCTGTGTCACTCCCCGGTGGCTGTGGCTGTGTCGTTCCCCGGTGGCTGTGGCTGTGTTACTCCCCGGTGGCTGTGGCTGTGTCGCTCCCCGATGGCTGTGGCTGTGTCACTCCCCGGTGGCTGTGGCTGTGTCGCTCCCCGGTGGCTGTGGCTGTGTCACTCCCCGGTGGCTGTGGCTGTGTCACTCCCCGGTGGCTGTGGCTGTGTCACTCCCCAATGGCTGTGGCTGTGTCGCTCCCCGGTGGCTGTGGCTGTGTCACTCCCCGGTGGCTGTGTCACTCCCCGATGGCTGTGGCTGTGTCACTCCCCGGTGGCTGTGTCACTCCCCGGTGGCTGTGGCTGTGTCACTCCCCGATGGCTGTGGCTGTGTTACTCCCCGGTGGCTGTGTCACTCCCCGGTGGCTGTGGCTGTGTCGCTCCCCGGTGGCTGTGGCTGTGTCACTCCCCGATGGCTGTGGCTGTGTCGCTCCCCGGTGGCTGTGGCTGTGTTACTCCCCGGTGGCTGTGGCTGTGTCGCTCCCCGGTGGCTGTGGCTGTGTCGCTCCCCGGTGGCTGTGGCTGTGTTACTCCCCGGTGGCTGTGGCTGTGTCGCTCCCCGGTGGCTGTGGCTGTGTCGCTCCCCGGTGGCTGTGGCTGTGTTACTCCCCGATGGCTGTGGCTGTGTCGCTCCCCGGTGGCTGTGGCTGTGTTACTCCCCGATGGCTGTGACACTCCCCGATGGCTGTGGCTGTGTCACTCCCCAATGGCTGTGGCTGTGTCACTCCCCAATGGCTGTGGCTGTGTCACTCCCCAATGGCTGTGACTGTGTTACTCCCCGATGGCTGTGTCACTCCCCGATGGCTGTGTCACTCCCCGATGGCTGTGTCACTCCCCGATGGCTGTGGCTGTGACACTCCCCGATGGCTGTGTCACTCCCCGATGGCTGTGTTACTCCCCGGTGGCTGTGGCTGTGACACTCCCCGGTGGCTGTGGCTGTGTCGCTCCCCGGTGGCTGTGGCTGTGTCACTCCCCGATGGCTGTGACTGTGTCACTCCCCGATGGCTGTGTCACTCCCCAATGGCTGTGACTGTGTCACTCCCCGATGGCTGTGTCACTCCCCGATGGCTGTGGCTGTGTTACTCCCCGATGGCTGTGGCTGTGACACTCCCCGATGGCTGTGGCTGTGACACTCCCCGGTGGCTGTGGCTGTGTTACTCCCCGATGGCTGTGGCTGTGTTACTCCCCGATGGCTGTGACTGTGACACTCCCCGATGGCTGTGTCACTCCCCGATGGCTGTGGCTGTGTTACTCCCCGATGGCTGTGACTGTGACACTCCCCGATGGCTGTGTCGCTCCCCGATGGCTGTGGCTGTGACACTCCCCGATGGCTGTGTCGCTCCCCGATGGCTGTGGCTGTGACACTCCCCGATGGCTGTGACTGTGTCACTCCCCAATGGCTGTGTCACTCCCCGATGGCTGTGTCGCTCCCCGATGGCTGTGTCGCTCCCCGATGGCTGTGACACTCCCCGATGGCTGTGGCTGTGTCACTCCCCAATGGCTGTGTCACTCCCCGATGGCTGTGTCACTCCCCGATGGCTGTGACTGTGACACTCCCCGATGGCTGTGACTGTGTTACTCCCCGATGGCTGTGACTGTGTCACTCCCCAATGGCTGTGTCACTCCCCGATGGCTGTGTCACTCCCCGATGGCTGTGTCACTCCCCAATGGCTGTGTCACTCCCCGATGGCTGTGTCGCTCCCCGGTGGCTGTGGCTGTGTCACTCCCCGATGGCTGTGTCACTCCCCGATGGCTGTGGCTGTGTCACTCCCCGATGGCTGTGGCTGTGTCACTCCCCAATGGCTGTGTCACTCCCCAATGGCTGTGGCTGTGACACTCCCCGATGGCTGTGGCTGTGTCACTCCCCAATGGCTGTGACTGTGTCACTCCCCGATGGCTGTGGCTGTGTCACTCCCCAATGGCTGTGGCTGTGTCACTCCCCAATGGCTGTGGCTGTGTCACTCCCCAATGGCTGTGTCTGTGACACTCCCCGATGGCTGTGTCACTCCCCAATGGCTGTGGCTGTGTCACTCCCCAATGGCTGTGGCTGTGTCACTCCCCAATGGCTGTGTCACTCCCCAATGGCTGTGACTGTGTCACTCCCCGATGGCGTCAATGACTTCGCCGGTGGTGGGGCCTGCTTGGGCCACCTACGCGGTGGCCTCTTCCGCTCCTGCTTCCCCTGTGGCCCTGTCACCTTTTAGGCCGCTTACTCGCAAGTTTGGGGTGAAATGCAAACCCCCCCACCATGACGATTGGGGTGCGTGTGCATGTTCTGGCCGGGGTGGTCAGTCCCTCGGCCACAGTCGCGGCCTATTCTTTTTGAAGGCAGAGTGGGTGGTGTACCTCACCCTCAATAAGGGGCTCATGGTGGGTAGGATGTTCCTGGCGATGGACCTTCTGGAGGCTCATTCTTCCGAACTTCCCGCCCTTCACCTCTGATGGGCTCCTCCTCCCCCACCTTTGTCATCGGGGGTGGTGCCGATCCCGCTCAGCCTGAAACAGGCCAATCTCCATCACGTGTACTCCTCCCGGTGCCGGTTTTTTGTACGCCTGGCCCGGGAGGAGTACACTGAAGGGGTTTCAATGTCATCTTCGAGGGGAGCCCATTGTTTGGTTGGCAGATGGCGTGCGGTGCAATGCCAGCAAGGGGGTGGGGCATGTAAGGAAGAACTGCCCACCTCCAGGGCTGCTAATATGATCCAGTCGGCAGCGCTGGCACCGCCACTCCTCCCCCCACAACCACTACATCTTCCTCCCTGCGAGGAGAGGAGCCGCCGGCAGCCACCATCACCTCGGCTGCTGGTGAGGTCGGGGGAGAGACCCCACACTGGGAGAAGGCGCGGAGGAAGACCCAGCATTTGGAGGTGGCTCCCCCAAACCCACCGGACTCCTCAGACCCCCAGGGACACAGGAAAAGTATCACCCGGTGCCGGTGCTGTGTTGGCACGTGCTCCCGGGCCTGTGTGCACCTCAGTGCCACGTTCTGGTCCCAGCATCATCACTGCTCTGGTCCCCGGGTCCGAGGTGTGACCCCGAGTTGGTGGTATTATTGAAGAAGATTAACTTACCCAAACCCCAGGCGATGGTCTGCCTGGGAGGGGTGAATGAGGCAACAGAGGCCTCAGTGATGGAGGCTGTCCCGGGCCTCAGTCCCAGATGAGGCGCCACCACTTGGAGGTGGAGGACTCCACGGCTGATGAGGTCGGGGTTGTCTTCCCTCCTGTTGGTGGAGAGGGTGGCATATCCACCACAAAAGACCTCACTTTTTCCCCTGAACAGGACCCCTCAGGGGTAGGTATCACCCTGCTGCAGTCCCCTGAACAGGAGCCCTCAGGGGTAGGTATCACCCTGCTGCAGTCCCCTGAACAGGACCCCTCAGGGGTAGGTATCACCCTGCTGCAGTCCCCTGAACAGGACCCCTCAGAGGTAGGTATCACCCTTGCGGTAGTAACCTACCCCGATCCACCTGAAACCCCCAAGATGCCAGCTGGCCTGTCGGGGACTAAGGCAGCCAACTGACTGCCCCAGACACTGGGCCATGGGGGGCAGTGATGCTGAGGGAGGCCTCCACATTCCCTCTCAGCCTTTGGCTCCGAGTGCCACAGTTCTAGGTCTGGAGCTTTTTCCGGACTCGCTGAGCACTCTGGTACCGGAAGGGGACTGGGGATCTGAGCCACCGTCTCCCTTTGGCCCAGCACAACGTGAGGAGACCAGAGAGGACCCCTCTGGCCTTGACCCTGGGGGTGGGATCGAGGTGGAGGTGGAGCCGACTGATAGCTCCCGTACTCAATACGGGGGAGGGGTTGGAAGTTGGAGGTGGCGACCTGGAGGAGGACAGAGTTTCGGTGGTGAGCGCTGGGGATGGCTGAGTCATTGTTGGGTGAGGTGGTGGATCCCCTAGTGCCTCCCATTGATTTTCCCTCCATCCCTGTACCGGAGCTCCAGGATTTTCTAGTGAGTAATCGCGGTCGTCAAGACAGGGCCCAGTAGGCCCTGGACTGGTGGTATTCTTTTCCGCTGGTGTTCTGGTTCACTCACGAGGCCCTCAAGGCCCCTGGGCTGGACTGGAACGCCAAGCGGATGGTCCACATGTTTCTCGCTGGGCTCCTGAAGGAGAGGAAGCCTTAGTATACTCCTCTCCTTCTTGCACTACCTGAGGTGTTGGTGATGGGTTTGAACACTTCTGACAATGAAGACTACCATAGCCAGCCTCAACATCCACGGCAGCAGGGACGCACAGCGCAGGTTCCAGAACTTCTCAGTCCTCCAGGATGGGAAGTATGCGGTGTGCTTCCTGCAGGAAACCCAGACCGTTCCAGGAGACAAAGCTATGTGGCTCCTGGAGTGGCGAGGGGGGGTCTACATGAATCACCTAGCCTCCAGTTTTGGCGGGGTGGCTATCTTGTTGGCCCCACATTTTCAGCTGGAGATCTTGGGGGGTCAAGGAGCTGGTGCCAGGCTGGTTGCTGCACCTGACTGTGCGCCCAGGGGGGCGTGGCGCTTCACTTTGTGAATGTGTACGCTCCCCTGGGCTCACAGCAGCAAGCGAGCTTCTTTGAGGAAGTGTCCACTCACCTGGGCTCCATCAACGCGGGCAAGTGCATCGTCATCGGGTCAGGGATTTCAACTGCACCCTCGAGGCCCGGGACCGTCACGATACCCAGCACCACAAGCTCGGTGTGAGTAAGTTGTGGGACCTGGTTGTGTCATTCGATTTGGTGGACATCTGGCAACATCTCCATCCTGACTTCAGCATTTTCACTTTCGTGTCACCTGGATACGGAGCATCCAGACTCGACTGCCTTCACGCTTTGAAGGCGTATGTGTCCTGCGTTCCGTCGGCTTCTGTGCGGTAGGTGCCGTGCACGGACCACTGTCTGGTGTGGGCTGAGCTCGCTCCATTCTGCGCTTGGACGGGGTATGCGTACTGGCACTTTAACAACCTGCTGCTGGAGGACGAGCGGTTCCTGGACTCATTCGTCCGGCCGGCTGGAGAAGGAAGCAGTGAGGCTTCCCCTCCATGAGGCTATGGTGGGACGTGGGCAAAGCTCACGTCCGTGTTTTCTGTCAGGAGTACACGAGGGGGTCGACAAAGAGGCGGAAATCCAGGGTCAAGGAGTTGGAGAAGGAGGTGCTTGACCTGGAGAAATGTCTCCGTCAGCCCGAGGTGGACCTGGCCCTGCGGTCAGTGTACGATGTGAGGAAGGGCGCGCTGCGGGGCTGGAGACACGTCTCCGTCAGCCCGAGGCAGACCCGGCCCTGCGGTCGGTGTACGCTGTGAGGAAGGGCGCGCTGCGGGACCTGGAGACACGTCTCCATCAGCCTGACGCGGACCTGGCCCTGCGGTTAGTGTACGATGAGAGGAAGGGCGCGCTGCGGGACCTGGAGACATGTCTCCGTCAGCCCGAGGCGGACCCGGCCCTGCGGCTGTTGTACAATGAGAAGAAGGACGCGCTGCAGGACCTGCAACTCATCGGGTCCCCTGGCGCTTATGTCCAGGACCTGGACCGGCTCCCCCTTCTTCTACTTGCTGGAAAAAAGGCACGGGGTCTGTCAGCAGCTCCTTACGCTGCTCGATGACGGATCCCTTGTCTCTGATCCGGAGGGCATAAGGGCTATTGCCGAAACCTATTACACTGCCCTGTTCTCTCCGGATCTGTCCAGCGAGGATGCTCGCAGAGTTTTGTGGGAGGACCTGCTGCAGGTCAGCCCGGAGGGCACCGGAAAGCTTGACTCCCCTGTAAGTCTGGGGGAGCTGACCGGCGCCCTCGACAGCCTCTCCAGGGGCAAATCCCCAGGGCTGGACAGGCTGACTGTGGAGTTCTTCAGGGCGTTCTGGGATGTCCTGGGGAGCGACTATGCGGGGGTCCTGGGGTAGGGTATTGCAACTGGGCGGATGCCCCTTTTGTGGCGCAGGGCGGGAACCACACCCAGTTTATTTGTTTTGACTCAAAAGAGCTACAGTGGAGGTGGAGGCAGCCTGCAGACTGCTACGTCCTGTATGTGATGACCTTGACAGGCATCCTCTTGAGGGCTGAGACCTGGAGGGCCCTGGCCTGATTTTGGGGTACTGTGGTGTGGCAGTGGCACCCTCCTCAGCCTGTGGACCTGGAGCAGGAAGAGGGGGATCGGATGGGCTGGACATTCCCGGAGTTTCCTGGGTGGATGGCCCTGGGGTGTGCACCTGCTGATCCTCCTCCCGATGAGTGCACGAGGGCCCCTGGCTGACTCCTTGAGCAGAGGAGGCAACTGAAATGAGTTTGAGATGCCCTGCCTCCCTCTCACATTGACACTGATGGATGCCAACAAGTGCCTCACTGATGGAGTGCAGCTCCTGCAGCAGCGCAGGACCGATGTCCTGGACCAAGGTCTCCAAGGTGGCCACCGTCCTACCAGTGTTGACCTCAGTGCTTTGACATGCCAACGATATCACCTCAGACTGAAGGCACACGGACTCCTCCATTGTGCCTTGTAATCTGAGGAGTGCAGCGGACATCCCTTCCCGATGTTCCCGAACTTGCCTTTGCAGCTGCAGCAACTGAGGTAGAACCGAGTCCAGAGGCTCCTCATCTGATTTGGACTCAGCTGATTCCTGGCCTCCAGCAGTCCGCTGAATGCCAGAACCCTTAGATTTCCCTGGCTCTGCCTGCTGTGGATCAGACTGTGCAGTGTGCACACCAGATTGTGACCCAAAGGCTAATCTAGAACCAGGTCTGACCAAGGTGCGTGTCTCAGTGCTTGTGGCATGTGTGGGTCAGTGCTGTGCCTTGGTGAGGTGTCCTTGGGGCTGGAGTCGATGACCTGGATCGTGGGCACCCTTGGCTGCCTCCCAGATGTGCCTGTGATTTATGAATTAATATATGTGGCAGGGACTGTGAAACAGGAGACATCACCCGCAGTATGGTTGTTTTATGGATGTTGCAGTGCAGGATCCTCACTTGGTTGAGAGCTGCCAACTGCATTGCCTGTGCAGGGATAGTCCACATCCTCATCAGCACACTGGATGACTCTATTTTCAAAGGTTGTGAGGACGTTGATGTTGGGCAGCCCTCCACCAGTCTGGGACATCTCCCTGTTGTTGTGGGTTAGCTTATCCTACATGGAGACAGATGGAAAGAAGGTAAGCAAGAAGTCTGCAAGGCCTGGCATGTGTGGAGTGTGAGTGGTGCCATGGAGGGCATGAGGACACGATGGGCAGGGGAGATGAGGGTGTTTGTGAGAGAGTGAGTGGTGATGTCCCTTGAGCTGGCAGTGCGTGTGAACCCTGTGGATGTGTGATGGGTTTGTGAGTGTGTGAGTTGAGAGTAATGAGAGTGACTTACCCTGGTGGAACGGAGGAGATCATTCATCCTCTTGCAGCACTGGGTGGCTGTCCTCTTTTGGAAGTTGTTGACGCTGACCAACGTCACCACTGCCGCATCCCATGCTAGATTGGTGAGCTTGGTGGCTGGTCTTTGCCCAAAGCAGGAGGAGAGTAGTTTACAGCCGGCTTCCACTGCACTCAACAGGTGCCCCAGAGAGACATCACTAAATTCGAGGGCTGCCATTCTTCTTTGCTCTCAGGGTCTGGGGCAGTCCTCTGCTCTGGCCTGGGGTGCCCGGAATGAGGCAGTGCAGAGGTGATGGTGTGGCAGGCAAATCCAAGCTCATCTGGCATGTTTCCTGTACATGCACAATCAATGAGGCAGGATGCACTGGGAAGTGGGTGATATAGCACGAAAACCTGGCATCGCGGCCGGCGGGAAAAACACCTTTTTTCACGCACTTGGTGAAATTCATGGACAATTATAATTGTACTGAAGCACCTCAGAGTGCAACATGATGTATGTTGATAACTCCAATACCATTGCACTGTCTGACTGTCTGTAATGACCATGCTGAAATGATTGTAATATTCATTGATTGTATTGAAGAACCTCGTGATCCATGTGTAAAAGTTGAATCTGATTGTAATTTTTGTGATGGCGATTTAGAAATATTTTGTAATGTTATTCCAGGTATTTTATGAATGAAGTATTTTTTTTTTAAATTCCACCTCCTATTTGATAATGAAGTCAAATTGTTCCAGTTTCCAAATTGTCAAACACTGCACTGCAAAAATGTTCAATGATATTTTACATATTGAATGTTTACACTGCAGTCTTTTTATTGCTCATTGCAGTAACATCGCAAAAGAGAAGGAAAATTTGTATCAGCAAGCCTGCTGAAGAAAGGGGCCACCGATGTAACACAAAACTTCTGACTGTGCCAAAGTGCTCCAGCTTTAGAAGTGCCCATTCTTATACTATGCAGCTACCTTTCATTACATCTCTGAGCAACAATATACTGAGGTGAACGTGTCCTGAGATCACATCAGCTCTCGTTCATATTTAAGCCTTCATGTCTTCTCGACAAGCCTGTTCATGGAACGTTAAATGTCCAGTCAATACGGCCTTGTAAGCCCATACATTATACCTTAGGGATTGCCTTTTATCTCGATATGGATCATCCTTTGATTTCTTCTATTCTTGAATTTCCAAAGAGACCTGGTTCATACATTCATTTAATTTGGTGATACCTTCTGTTGACATGAGATGACTTTTACATGTACACTGATGACACCTGTTTTACCTGAGTATCACTCTTATCAACACCACCCATGCACACTGTCTCTGCTGTAAAATGGCTTGTCCACCATCCTCTCTTGGATGAGTCACAATTTCCTATTGGAACATTGGTAAGACTGAAACTATCACTTTTCATCCTTGGCACTATCTTTGTATCCTTGCCCCAATTCCAATCACAGCTGCCTATTTGTCTGAGGCTGAATATTAGCACATTCTGTGACATTTAGTTATGAATCTCAGCCATTATCCTCCGTAAAAAGACAACTTCAGTAGCATTACCCTTCTCTGATCTTGCGTCAACCCTTAAGCCACTGAAACACTCATGCATAGATGAGTGAGTTTGTTTTTTCATGTCCAGACTTGCCTTCCTCCTCTGCACTTACACTAATTGACTCTGCTGTTCAATCTAAGTCCCTCCCATCCTTCCATTAATCAGCCATCTTTCAGAATTATATTGGATGTTGGTCCACCACAACCTCCAGTTTATTTTTTCATCTGCAAGTTTAACTTGCTCATGGCATCACCCAACTCTACCCTTATGATCTCCTTTAGCCCATCTCCCACCCGCCGAACCTTCCATTCATCTAATGGGGCTGCTTGAATATGTGGTGGTGTTTGTGTGGATTTCTTTTCAGTTTGATGATCCAATAGGATAAAAGAAATGTTGGAACCTCCAGCAACTGGAAGTGATTTATTTACACAGAATTAAAGAGGGTACAGAGGGGATTTATGAGGATGTTACCAGGACTGGAAAGTTGCAGCTATGAGGAAAGATTGGATAGGCTGGAGTTGTTCTTCTTGGAACAGAGGAGGCTGAGGGGAGATTTGATTGAGATGCACAAAATTGTGAGGGGTCTGGATAGAGTGGACCGGAAGGGCCTATTTACTTTAGCACAGAGGTCAGTGACGAGGGGGATAAATTTAAAGTGATTGGTACAAAGATTTGAGGGAGATGAGGTTTTTTTTCACCCAGTGGATTGTGAGGGTCTGGAACTCGCTGCCTGAAAGGGTAGTGGAGGCAGAAGCCCTCAACTCATTTAAAAGGTGTCTGAATATATGCACCTCAAGTGTTGCCACCTGCAGGGCTACGGACCAAATTCTGGATAGTGGGGTTAGGCTGAGTGGCTCATTTTTCGACTGACTCAGACATGATTGGTCATGTGGCCTCTTTCTGTGCTCTGAACTCTCTATGATTCTACGAATGTACACACGTATGTTCAATCTCACTCACGCTAGTTTACAATTGGTAATAATGATGTGAATCTTCTTTAATTAGGCCAAGGTCATGTGAGCTAATTACTCAAATCAGGAGTGGCATTTAATTGTATAACGCCTGCGATCATAAACCAGTTGTGTCAGTGTAAATGAATTAACATGAGAAACGGCTGTTCTTTTCTAGGGAAACTGAACCATCTCGACAAGGTGAAATTGTCTATTTTGTTGAAGGCAATGAATGCATATAGTGGAGTATTGCAGAAATGACTCCAGGTGTCCTGGAGCAGGAATAGCCATGAATCAAAGTAGCACGAGTTACCTAGTTAGAATAGACCTATGGAAAATCAGGTCAGCACAACGCAAACCTTCTCTCACTAAAGCAATTGTGACATGACATACCCTTAGTAAGAATGGTTCTCTCAAGTTATATTTAAGGTATGCAGTAAAATAGTTTGGTAGTACAGAACTTGAGTATTGCTGATAAAAGACACATGTTGTCAAAGTTTTTCGTCTTGCACTCATCAGGACAATTTGCAAGAATGCCAAATGTAAATGGAACAACAATTTATACTTCTTGAGAAGAGAGTGCCAATTGGTTGGCAAGTGGACTCTGATTGGTAGCGGCGTTGTCATGGAGAATGCACCAGTTAACTGATAACTGACAGTTAACTGCCAAGCTTTGTTTAAATTCAAACCTGGCAGGTTGATTCTGACTGGTCAAGGCATTGCCCTGGGGAAGGAGCAAGATAATGGCTGTCGCCTATTTTATTCAGTTGAAACAAGTGCAGTGTGTGCACATGTTCTTTTTGTCTACAAAGAACAGGCCCTGTGTATTAATATATGTAGCTTCTGGCATGCGTAAGTGATCCACACGGCGAGTGCAACTGATAATCTTAAATTGGGTGCTGGCATAATTCTTAGCACAATCAGGATTGCTGTCCAGTTGCGGAATCAAATCGAATGTTGGACACTATGTTTTGAGTTTTGCAAGCACAGGCTGGTTGGTATCTTGCCTGTTGTGAACATACAAATATAAGAACATGCAAAACATACGAAAAAGGAGCAGAAGTAGACCATTCGGCCCCTCGAGTCTGCTCTGCCACTCAATAAGATCATGGCTGATCTGTTTGTGTTTTGAATTCCACATTCCTATCTATCCCTGATAACCTTTGATTCCCTTGCCTAACAAGAATCAATCTACCTCTGCCTTTAAAATATTCAGTGACCCTGCCCCACTGCCTTCGGAGTTCCAAAGTCACACAACCCTCTGAGAGAAAAAAATTTTCCTCCTCTCTGACCTAAAAGCCGACACCTAATTTTAAAACAGTGCCCCCTAGCTCTGGACTCACCCACCAGAGGAAACGTCCTTGCCTCATCCACCTTGCCAATACCATTCAGGATCTTATATACTTCAATCAAATCACTGCTCACTTCTAAACTCCAGCCTAGTCTGTCTAACCATTCCACACAAGACAACTCACTCATTCCAGGTATCACTCCACTAAACTTCCTCTGAACCGCCTCTAATGCATTTACATCCTTAAATAATGTCTGCCACTGCTTCTCTATTGATCGAGCCTAGTATCCCAGTTCAATTAGGCTAGCTCAGCTTTCATGTCCACATAGTTACCCTTAATTAAGTTTAAAAACTAGTCTTACTCCCTTTCAAACTGGATATAAAATTCAATCATATTGTGATCGCTGATACCAAGGGGTACCTTCACTCTGAGGTCATTAATTAATCCTGTCACATTACACAATACCAAGTCTAATATAACCTGCTTGCTGGTTGGTTCCAGAACGTGCTGCAATGTCGAAAGCATCCTATGAACTCCTCACCCAGGCTACTACTACCAATCTGATTTTTCCCTTTATATGTAGATTAAAATCACCCATGATTATTGCTATCCCTTTATCACAAGCAACCAATATTTATCCTTGTATGCTTTGTCCTACATTGTGGTTACTGTTAGGGGGCCTGTAGACCACTCCCACTAATGACTTTTTTCTCCTACTATTCCTCATCTCCTCGCAAACCAATTCTATATCCTGATCTCCTGAACCAAGGTCATCTCTAACTATTGCACCAATGCCATCCTTGATCAACAGTGCTACCCCTCCACCTTAACTTAGCTTCCTATTCATCTTGAATATCATGTATCATGAACAGCCGAAGGAACATGCTGTTATATACAATCTGCCAGTCTTTGGGGTGTACAGCCCACATACCTATCATCACACTGGCACTGAAATTCATATACCGCATTTCTCATTTGGGTGTATGTCTTTTTGGATTGACAGCCACATCCTGCTAGTGGTAAATACCATATGTATAGTAGCAGCGTGAAACAGCTAGCTTCACCTGTTTCTCAAATTTTTAAGACCGCTTTCAGTGCTGAGAAGTGCCCAGTCTAGCTCAGATTGCCCTGGAAGGGTAAAGTATCTCAAAAATTTGAGCAAGAATACTAAATGTAAAGGGAACAACAATTTGTACCTCATGAGAAAGAGTGTTAGCAAGTGGATTCTGATTGGTAGAGGTGTTGCCGTGGAGAATGCACCAGTTAACTGATGACTGAAAATTAACTGCCAAGCCTACAATTCCCCATTGGCTGAGGCATTGCCATGGAGACCATGTGCAGCCTTTTCTGCCCTAGTATAATCTCATTGCGATGGTTTGAAATTTGCCATTCTTGTACTTGTCCTGAGGAGTGCAGGATGTAAAGCTTCAGCAACATGTTTCTCTCAGCAAGAATGACAATCATCTTCCTTTCTGCTCTTCATGAGTCCAACCAGTGGAGTATTTTCCTCTGGATTCCCATTGATTTCAATTTTGCTTGGGCACCTTGATGTCAAACTTGGTCAAAAACTGCCTTGCAATCGCCTCAGCTCTTTAATTCAGCTCTTTTGTTCATATTTGCACCAACCTCTATTGAGGTATGGAGGCAAGTAACCCTAAAGGAGTGCAGACTGAGCACTGATAAGCAAGTTATTGCTGCATAAATGCTACTTTATAACACTGTTGATGACTGACACCTTCTATTACTTTGATGGATCAAGAGTGGATTGTGGTAGTAATTGGCCTGATTGGATTTGTCCTGTTTTTTGTGGACAGGACATACTTATAGAATTATCCAGATGCCAGTGTTGTAGCTGTACTGGAACAGCTCGCTAGAGGCACGGCAAGTTTTTTGTTTATTCATTTATAGGATGTGGGTATCGCTGGCTAGGCCAACATTTATTGCCCATCTCTAATTGCCCTTGAAAAGGTGGTAGTGAGCTGGAGTCTTCAATAGCACTGCCAATGTGTTGTCAGGGCCTTTACTGCATCCAGTGCCTTCAGCTGTTCTTTGATATCATATGAAATAAATGGGCTGGGTGTAGACTAGAATCAATGATGCTGGAAACCTCAGAAGGAAGCAAGGATGGATCATCCACTCAGTACTTCTGGTTCAAAATGGTTACAAATGCTTCAGTCTAATCATTTGTGCTGATCACTGAAGACGGGAATGTTTGTGGAGCCTTTTCTTCCAGTTTGTTGTTTAATTGTCACCACCGTTCATTCCTAAATGGGGCAGAACTGCAAGCTTTGATCTGATCTTTGGTGCTGGGATCATTTGTGTCTATTTCTTGCATGCTGCTTTCACTGTTTAATATACATTTAGTCCTGTGTTGTAGCTTCACCAGGTTGGCACCTCGTTTTTAGGTATACTTGGTGCTGCTACTGGTATGCCCTCCTGCACTCTTCACTGAACCAGGATATAGCCCCTAACTTGATGGTAATGGTAGAATGAGGTTGCAGATTGTGGTTGAATACATGCTGAGTGTCATGTCAATTTTGCAGATGAAATATGTGAATGCAAAACAAAGTAAAGATATGCATTTGAACTGGTGGTTCATCTACCGGTTACTTTCTTCAAGGTTTAGGCTTTCAATGTAGTTTGCAATACTTTCAATGGCTATTTTATTGCTGAAATTCTTTTGCAATTTGCATAGCTGTCTTGGATATATTTCTACACAGTAAGATTAGAGCTATATTCACATCACCAACAAGTCATAGGTTTCATTCTCATACATTTTTAAATATATTTTTTTATATTTAGTACATCCAATGAGCTGTTTCAAAGGTCTAGAAATTATCTTTATCTCTGCAATGAACCATAAATTAACACCTTTGCCAGAAAACATAATTGTAACCTTTCTGTGGCCAATCTAACATAATGCATATATTAATTTCAAAATGCAGCATGGGGACAGTGTTCATTCAGCTATGGTGGTGAAAAGATTGATATCTTTGGGAACGGAATTCCTGAAATGAGACCACAACACCCAAATGCCCAAATGGGGTGAAGGGCATTGGGATTGCAGAAGAGGAGCAAAATGAGAGATAGGGAGGGGGGAGGGCACAGATGAAATTCAACATGAGGGCGACAACTTAAAGAAAGAGGACATTGATGCACTTAGATCCACCGCAGTCCACCAAGCACAACGGTGATACCTGATTGGGCGTTGGCATCACTCACCATAGGAAGTTCTATAGGTATTAAACACAACCAGATTCTCCTTCAGCAATTTTTACTTTACCATCGCGACTTGGCTACTACTTATGTTATCTTATAAAAAGGACTTCTGTTTACTAAATTTTATTTCAAGAATTTACATTTTTTCCTCTGCGTATCATGTGTTACTCATCCCAATTTATTTTTATTCTTTCCTAAGATGTGGGTGTCACTGGAAAGAGCAGCATTTATTGTTCAACTGTAGTTGCCCTTGAGAAGGTGGTGCTGAGCTGCTGCAGTCCCTGTGGTGTAGGTACATCCACTGTGCTGTTTGGGAGGGAGTTCCAGGATAAATTAGTTTACACCAACGCAAAGCTGGTTCCGGATGATCAGCCGTGTCTGCCGAATGAGATGCTTTGCTCAACCTGGTCAAACTGAAGATAGAATTAAAATATTGATCACAGACTGTCAACCAAATCCAAGTAAGATTAAACATGCTGTGTGGATTCATTTTTAAGAGATTTCCATTTAATTACATTCTTACCAGTTTCTGGAAGTTGCCAATTACTTAATCCGCTGGGACATAACACTCGTGATGAATCTCTGCTATCAAAATCACACGGAAAGAGCCCTTACTTTGCTTTGAAGCACTTTGTTTTTCGCCTTGTGCAATGCTTCTGCCGATGTGTGGGATGCTCTGTTTAAGTGGGTGAGTATTGCATGAGTTAAAGTCAATGTTTGAAGCGGGAATGGCCCCTCTGTTGGACGGGGGTGCGATACCGTGACAAGAGTAAAAGGGCTAATCAAGGCAATTGATTTAGGTCATTCTTCTTACTCCGTGGTCCCATTCTGTGCTATTTGTCATGTTATCACAGTGTAATGTTCGAAGGCTCCAATTCTGTACATTGCAACACACTGATCCATATGTCATTCGCAGTTGTAGAAAACCAAATGTAATTTGTTCACTTTTGGGATTCGGTTTGGCTTCCTGCCAGCTCTCTATCTTTAGGCAGTGCGGGCGTGGCTGCTGCTATTCATTGTGTCTCTTCCCATGTCGCCGCTGGTTTACAGTCTGTTACATCTGTAATACTCTGAAGTTGTGACGAAATGTCGCCGGCTGAAACGTTAACTCTGTTTCTCTCCCAACAGCTGCTGCCTTTAGTTCCGATTCATCCTGTTGTGAAGCGGATTGTGACCCAGCCTGAGTTCAATAGAGTTCTCGCACTTCCCAGTGGTATCCTATCAGAATATGGATGCCATGTGTGTCCTAATGCTGTTTGGTGAGTGGTGAAAATGCTTTCAATTGACGGGGTTCGGCAAGTGGAAGCGGGGGGAGTGGGGCTGGGTCCGGGGCGTCCAATCTCCGCTCGGTCAGGAGTGACTCGGAGTTTGTTGAGGAGCCTCTTCCACGTTAAGATCGAGGAAGGGTTGCAGGTTTGTGCTGTTTTCAGTGGGCTATCTGTGTTAGAAGGTGAGTGATTTAGGCTGAGAGTTAGTTGGCGGTGTGAGTGTAAAGTGTTGCTCAGTGGGTACCCGCTGTCAGAATCCATTCTGAGCAGGATGATTAAAAACAAAGAACTGCGGATGCTGGAAATCCAAAACAAAAACAGAATTACCTGGAAAAACTCAGCAGGTCTGGCGGCATCGGCGGAGAAGAAAAGAGTTGACGTTTCGAGTCCTCATGACCCTTCAACAGAACTAAGTAAAAATAGGAGAGGGGTGAAATATAAGCTGGTTTAAGGTGGGGGGGGGGGGGGTGAGGGGAGAAGTGGGGGGTGGGGGCTGTTGGGATAAGCAAGCAGTGATAGGAGCAGATAATCAAAATATGTCACCTGCCCCTTCACTTCCTCTCTCCTCACCGTCCAAGAGCCCAAACACTCCTTTCAAGTGAAGCAGCATTTCAATTGCATTTCCCCCAACTTAGTCTACTGCATTCGTTGCTCCCAATGTGGTCTCCTCTACAGTGGAGAGACCAAACGCAGACTGGGCGACCGCTTTGCAGAACACCTGCGGTCTGTCTGCAAGAATGACCCAGACCTCCCTGTCGCCTGCCATTTCAACACACCACCCTGCTGTCTTGCCCACATGTCTGTCCTTGGCATGCTGCATTGTTCCAGTGAAGCTCAACGCAAACTGGAGGAACAGCACCTCATCTTCCGACTAGGCACTTTACAGCCTTCCGGACTGAATAGTGAATTCAACAAGTTTAGATCTTGAACTCCCTCCTCCATCCCCACCCTTGTTCTGTTTCTTCCCCCTCCCTTTTGTTTTTTCCAATAATTTATATAGATTTTTCTTTTCCCACCTATTTCCATTATTTTTAAATCTATACCTTTTATGCCCTTTTAGTCTTATTTCACCCCACCCCCACTAGAGCTATCTGTACCTTGCTTGTCCTGCCATCCATTCTTAATTAGCACATTCGTTTAGATAATATCACCAGCTTCAACACCTCTTTGTACTTTTGTCTGTGACATCTTTTGATTATCTGCTCCTATCACTGCTTGCTTGTCCCTACAACCAAACCCCCCCCCCCCACTTCTCTCCCCCCACCCCCCCCCCAACCTTAAACCAGCTTATATTTCACCCCTCTCCTATTTTTACTTAGTTCTGATGAAGGGTCATGAAGACTCGAAACGTCAACTTTGTTCTTCTCCGCCGATGCTGCCAGACCTGCTGAGTTTTTCCAGGTATTTCTGTTTTTGTTCTGAGCAGGATGAGGTCGGACTAAATAGTGGCCACTTCCACAAAGACACCATATCCACCATCACCTTATCCAGAGAGGAAAGGAAAATAACGGAGACAATGAAACCAAACTTTGTTTCTGTTGAAAGGACATACAGACTATAAACATTAACTCTGTCTCTCTCCGCACATACAGACTAGAAATGTTAACTCTGTCTCTCTCTCCGCACATACAGACTAGAAATGTTAACCCTGTCTCTCTCTCCGCACATACAGACTAGAAATGTTAACTCTGTCTCTCTCTCCGCACATACAGACTAGAAACGTTAACTCTGTCTCTCTCTCCGCACATACAGACTAGAAACATTAACTCTGTCTCTCTCTCCGCACATACAGACTAGAAACATTAACTCTGTCTCTCTCTCCGCACATACAGACTAGAAACGGTAACTCTGTCTCTCTCTCCGCACATACAGACTAGACACGTTAACTCTGTCTCTCTCTCCGCACATACAGACTAGGAACATTAACTCTGTCTCTCTCTCTGCACATACAGACTAGAAATGTTAACTCTGTCTCTCTCTCCGCACATACAGACTAGAAACATTAACTCTGTCTCTCTCTCCGCACATACAGACTAGAAACATTAACTCTGTCTCGCTCTCCGCACATACAGACTAGAAATGTTAACTCTGTCTCTCTCTCCGCACATACAGACTAGAAACGTTAACCCTGTCTCTCTCCGCACATACAGACTAGAAACATTAACTCTGTCTCTCTCTCCGCACATACAGACTAGACACGTTAACTCTGTCTCTCTCTCCTCACATACAGACTAGAAACATTAACTCTGTCTCTCTCTCCGCACATACAGACTAGAAACGTTAACTGTCTCTCTCCGCACATACAGACTAGAAACGTTAACTCTGTTTCTCTCTCCGCACATACAGACTAGAAACGTTAACTCTGTCTCTCTCTCCGCACATACAGACTAGAAACGTTAACTCTGTCTCTCTCTCCGCACATACAGACTAGAAATGTTAACCCTGTCTCTCTCTCTGCACATACAGACTAGAAACGTTAACTCTGTTTCTTTCTCTGCCGATGCTGCCAGAGTTGCTGAGTTTTTCCAGGTATTTATGTTTCTGTATTTGTAACTATCTCTCTCTCCGCACAGACGCTGCCTGAGCTGCTCAGTCCTTGCAGCGGTTTCTGGTTTTAGTTCAGATCTCCTGCAGCCGCAGTATTTTGCTTTCGACGAGACGTTGTCGTTCATTTCCAGCATGATTTCAACCCGAGATTTATTTTTCCGATTCTAGAACTTTGGTTCTGTTAAATTTGCAGCAGAGCCTGGGAATGTGTCCAGTTTGGGCGCATGTGCTGTGTAAAACTCCCTGTGTATGAGAGCGGTTTGTTGCACTGAGGGGGGATAATTCAACATGTTATAGCACTGACAGCTCTCCCGGGAGTGGCCGACCAGAGGAATTGCATCGCTCAAGGTTCAGGGCAGCGAAAGCTGAACGTTTCTTCGGAAACAGCGCAGAGCGGATGTGTTAATGGGGTCAACTTGTATTTCTGATTCATGTTTTCTTTTTTTTAGTGTTTTTTGGGACTCCGCTCAGTGTTTCTCAAGGTTAGTGTCGACATGTTCCCCTAACAACAATTGTCTATACTCCTGATAAATTGAATTGAGTTTGACTTGCGCTGCGGCATTGCTACAGGTAATGCAGGTCTGCTACAGGTAATGCAGGTCTGTTACAGGTAATGTAGGTCTGCTACAGGTAATGCAGGTCTGTTACAGGTAATGCAAGTCTGCTACAGGTAATGTAGGTCTGTTACAGGTAATGCAGGTCTGTTACAGGTAATGCAGGTCTGTTACAGGTAATGCAGGTCTGCTACAGGTAATGCAGGTCTGCGTCTGCACAGTTGCCATTGAGCTCCTTGTTCCTGAAAGTTCACTCATATCCCCCTCTGCTGTGCTTTACCAAACTGCACACAGCACCCATCCTCCAATTCCTGTTAACAATGCTTCTTTAAATCGATTCTGGATTTCATTTTGTTAGAACCCCAAATCCCAGCATTTGGCGCGATTGGTATTGACTGAATGAGTTGAAAGATCAGTCTGTCCTTTCTTCCCGATCACCTTCTTCTGATTCTCAAAACTCTGTATTTGCCTTTTAGAAACTCCGCAGCCTCCCTGCATCGCTTGGCATTCCCGGGAAGGACCGTCCTAGTACCTGCCTCCTTCCTTACAGGCACCAGCACCAAGAGAACCTCCTCTGCTTTGGCAAATTTTTTCACCACTAAGGCTGATTGATGCCTAATCTAATTACCTTTACATTTAGCCCATGTTGTACTTCTCATTTGTACATTTTAGTGGATCAAATACAACTCTTCCTCGCTTCCATCCAGAATGAGGATTCACTTGCCAACAAGACCTTTGCCATCCATGTGGATAATTTGAAGATGTTGTTAACTTTTTGGTAATGACTGAGATTCAGCTCTCAATGGTAATACCTTCTTCCTTACTGAAGCCTTCCCTACAGCCTCTACATTGCTACAAGGATAAGCCCCTTTATTTTTGAAAATATGATTTTTCAACTTCAAACTGATTGGAAGTGTTGTAATTTGAACTGAGAAAGAACAAACTACTTAAAAATACAAGGGGACATTCCAGGCAGAAGCTGAGGAACAAACAAATCACCTTCAGGGGAATATAGAGAGAGAGACATTTCCTACAATCCAGGCAACCCCATTGAAACTTGTACCTGTCTAAAATTGCAAAGTACTGGTCAGTGAAACAATGGCTGCCACAGGCAGATCCACCCAAAGCCTCTTGGAAATATACAATGGGTAAAGTATTTCAAGGCAAGGTTGCCAGGCACTAGTGAGAGATTGCAAGTGACAAAGGTGATGGTAATAAAGTCTTCACTGGATGAATCAGGCTGAAGCTGCTCTCTCTCCCTCTCTCTCTTTTGGAATGAGTGCTGCCCAGTCACAAACCTACCAGCAAATCAAGATTTTGTGATAAATGGAACATGTTCTACACCTGACCACATCCAAGAAACCAGCTAACCCAAATCGGCCACAGCATTTTAAAATCGACACCTCAAGGGCAAAGGACACTTAACCAGATATTCTTTTACATTTTTATTGGGCTCGAACTCCCATTATTTCTGATACCTATGTGTGTGTGACCCCAAATGACTGCATGAGGGCTGAATGCTTGACATGTTTTTGTTATTTTTCTCGGGTTTAGTGCTTAATAAATTTGCTCTTTCTTTAACTCAAGAAAATCTTGTTTGATTAGCTCCTCATCGCTCACAACTTAAGTAGTTCATTGCATTCTGATTTGGAAAAAGCGTATCCTTGTGAAAAAAATGCTTAAACCTATGTGACCAACAAAGAAAGTTGAATAGAGGGGAGCCAGTTCATCCCTTCTCACCTGGTCATAACAACATTCTACCAACAGCCCACCAAAACCAACATAGAAAGTAGGAGTAGGTATAGGCCATTCAGCCCTTCAAGCCTGCTCCGCCATTCATTATGATCATGGCTGATCATCCAACTCAATATCCTGCTCTCGCTTTCTCCCCATATCCTTTGATCCCTTTCGCCCCCAAGAGCTATATCTAACTCCTTCTTGAAAGCATACAATGTTTTGGTCTCAACTACTTTCTGTGGTAATGAATTCCACAGGCTCACCACTCTCTGGGTGAAGAAATTTCTCCTCATCTCAGTCCTAAATGGTCTACCCCATATCCTCAGACGCCTGGTTCTGGACTCCCCCACCATCAGGAACATCCTTCCTGCATCTACCCTGTCTAGTCCTGTTAGAATTTTATAGGTTTCTATGAGATCCCCCCTCATTCTTCTGAACTCCAGCGAATATAATCCTAATTGACTCAATCTCTCCTCATATGTCAGTCCCGCCATCCCAGGAATCAGTCGGGTAAACCTTTGCTGCACTCCCTCTATAGTAAGTACATCCTTCCTCAGATTAGGAGACCAAAACTGCACACAATATTCCAGGTGTGGTCTCACCAATTGCAGCAAGACATCCCTGTTCCTGTACTCAAATCCTCTGGCTATGAAGGCCAACATACCATTTGCCTTCTTTACCGCCTGCTGCACCTGCATGCTTACCTTCAGCGACTGGTGTACGAGGACACCCAGGTTTAGTTGCACATTCCCCTCTCTCAATTTATCGCCATTCAGATAATAACCCGCCTTCCTGTTTTTGCTACCAAAGTGGATAACCTCACATTTATCCACATTAAACTGCATCTGCCATGCATTTTCCCACTCACTCAGCTTGTCCAAATCACACTGAAGCATCTCTGCATCCTCCTCACATCAGTATATCCCTAATCATCAAATCCTATCTTTTATCTTCTCCTACTCTGTTGGCATGCCTGACTTTTGCAGCACATCTTAGCTGTGTTTGGAATCACAACCTATTTAAATTCTATCACTGTCAACAAGCTTAAGATGATCCTTCTTAACATTTCTTTCTTTAACATGAATTTGATTTTTTAATTAACTCCCAGAGTGACCGTCAATATCATCTGCAGTGGAAACAAAAAATACTCAGGTGGCAAATAACTGTGTTTCTCTTTTTGCAAATATAAGTGAGAACTGAAGGTTCCCACTGCTAACATGGTGCCAAATATTAAAACAACCAATCAAAATTACTAAAGAGGTTTCCATCACCAATAAATGAGGTCAAGGAAGAATTGATATGCCCCAGCCACAATGTCTCCGTGTGAGTGATGGTAACATATGAGGGAGATGCGGCAGAGGTTTTGCAATATTGAAGTAAAATCTAAATAAACAGAAACAGATAACAATACAACAACCAATGTGATGACGATGTTCAGCCAAATATGACTCTCCCAATAGGACAAGATTTTGGCTGATAACATCACTATCAATGAAACTGAATAATTGTATCATTCTGGTGTGGGGGTGGTGCACAGGTTACAATGAATCATCAATTCCAAGTATGCATGCTGCCAAAGAATGGTGTAATCACACTTATGTCGGATTAGTATTTGCCTCCTTGGGTTGAAAATGCTTTTAATGTTGCTCCAATATTTAAGAAGGGTAGGAGAGATACACTCGGAACTTAGAGGCTTATCAGCCTAAACTTATCAGCCATGGGTAAGTTATAATAACATGATTTTAGGGCGAGAGTGACAGGCACCAAAAGTTGGAATGAGATGAATTGGAGACAATTGGCCGAGGTCGGGGATTAATTAGGAGGCAGGAGACAGTGTATGGCAGTGTCCTCAAACTGGCAGATTGTGGCTATTGGTATCCCATAGGGTAGTGAGGCTTTACTTTTCACTGTTTTTATAAATGACTTGGAGAAAGCGATAAAGAACCATATTGCTAATCTTGCTGGCGACACTAAGTTCGATGACACAACAAATAGTGAAGCAGAATGTTGCAAACCGATATTGATAGATTCAGTGACTGGGCAAAGTAGTTGCAGATTGAGTTCATTGTAGTTAAGATGGAATGAGATTCTGCACACTAAACCTGTTACATCCGAATATTTTCCACATGTGATAAGCTAATAACTGTGGATCAGCAGTGATTTGGGAGTGAACGTGCAAAAATCGTTAAAAGCTACAAAAGTAATTTAAAAGTTAAATGGAATGTTGGCATTTATTTCAAGAGGGCGGGAAACAGAAGAAGTGGATCTGATGTTCTAGCTGTGCAGAGCTCTGGTCAGGACAAATTTGGTGCAGAGTGTTCAGACCTCGGCAGCGCAGCTCAGAAAGGATACATTGGGCTTGGAGGTGATGTGGTGCCAGGTTAATACTGGGGCCAAAAGTGGCAAATTCTGGGGATAGATTGTTTCGGCTGACACCAGGCTTGTGTTCCCCTAAATACAAAAAGATGAAATGCAAACACAGCAATGATGCTTTTCTAGTTGCTGTCGGGGTTTATGTTAGAATAAAATGATGTCATACTGATAACATTAGAGACAAACTGTTCAGTTAATTAGGTCAAGTGAGTACACAAGAAAATTAACCCTATTCCCTACAGTTTACTCCATTTCCAGGACGTTTATATTCTACTTTCTCTTCAACTACGTATTCAAATGGCCTTTGATTCACAACTACTCTTTAAAAATGTTATATATAGTTCAGATTGGAGCAGGAATTTGCAAAGAGACATAGTGAGTTAAAGGGAGTTGGAAAATCTGTGGAAAAGCCTGGTGACATACACTTCAAATCCAAAAGAGATGAATTGCAAATAAAAACAGAAAATGCTGGAAAAACTCAACAGGCCTGATAGTATCTGCGGAGAGATGTTTCGAGTCCGTATGACTCTTCCTCAGAGCTAAAGAGAAATAGAAATGTGATGGGATTTATACTGTTTAAGGAGGGGATGGAGCAGGTAAAGCAGGAGAGAAGGTCAGCAACAGGAGAGATTGACAAAAACGTCATGGACACAAGGCAAAGGGAGTGTTAGTGGTAGTGGTGAAGCCTAAAGAAGGTGCTGATAGTTACATACAGGTAAGAAAGCAGAATATGTTCATAGCAGAACAAGGGTCAGCACTCTGTGAAAGCAAAACATAAAAACAAGTGACAAATGGCCCTATGGGGAGGGGGGGGAGGGGGGGGAGGGGGGGGAGGGGGTGGGGGGGGGGGCGCATGGTGGTTGGGGAAAAGGGATAGAAATAAAGGTTTTTAAATATGGACAAAAAAGGGATAAAACAATGAATAAATGAATAAAAGTAAAAATAAGTGAATAAAAAATAAAAATAATTTTTTAGTAAAGGGACTTAAAAAGGGGTGAAGATAGAAGAGAGATCATGGTCTGAAGTTGTCGAATTCAATATTCAGTCTGGAAGGCTGTAAAGTTCCTAGTCGGAAGATAAGGTGCTGTTCCTCCAGTTTGTGTTGAGCTTCACTGGAACATTGCAGCAGGCCAAGGACGGACATGTGGGCATGAGGGCAGGGTGGAGTGTTGAAATGGCAAGTGACAGGGAGGTCTGGGTCATGCTTACAGACAGACCGAAGGTGTTCCGCAAAGCAGTCACTCAGTCTGCGTTTGGTCTCTCCAATGTAGAGGAAACCGCATTGGGAGCAGCGAATGCAGTAGACTAAATTGAGGGAAGTGCAAGTGAAATGCTGCTTCACTTGAAAGGAGTGTTTGGGCCCTTGGACGGTGAGGAGAGGGGAAGTAAAGGGGCAGTTGTTGCACCTTCTGCGGTTGCATGGGAAGGTGCCGTGGGAGGGGGTAGAGGTGTAGGGGGTGATAGAGGAGTGGACCAGGGTGTCCTGGAGGGAACGATCCCTATGGAATGCCGCCGGGGTGGGGTGAAGGGAAGATGTGTTTGGTGGTGGCATCATGCTGGAGTTGGTGGAAATGGCGGAGGATGATCCTTTGAATACGGAGGCTGGTGGGGTGAAATGTGAGGACAAGGGGGACCCTATCATGGTTCTGGGAGGGGGAGGAAGGTGTGAGGGCAGAGGCGTGGGAGATGGGTCAGACATGGTTGAGGGCCCTGTCAACCTCAGGGGATGGGAAACCTCGGTTAAGGAAGAAGGAAGACATGTCAGAAGCACTGTTTTGGAAAGTGGCATCATCGGAACAGATGCAACGGAGGCGAAGGAACTGAGAGAATGGGATGGAGTCCCTAAAGGAAACAGGGTGTGAGGAGCTGTAGTCGAGGTAACTGTGGGAGTCGGTAGGCTTGTAATGAACATTGGTGGACAGCCTATCACCAGAAATGGAGACACAGAGATCAAGGAAGGGAAGTGAAGTGTTGGAGATGGACCATGAGAAGGTGAGAGGGGGTGGAAGTTGGAATCAAAATTGATAAATTTTTCCAGATCCAGATGGGAGCATGAAGCGGCACCGAAGTAATCATCGATGTACCGGAGAAAGAGTTGTGGGAGGGGGCCGGAGTAGGACCGGAACAAGAAATGTTCCACATACCCCATAAAGAGCCAGGCATAATTGGGGCCCATGCGTGTACTCATTGCCACAGCTTTTATTTGGAGGAAGTGAGACAAGTTAAAGGAGAAATTGTAATGTTTTCTAACTGCTGAAAAACTAGGAATTGTGGGGAGTCGGATTTGATTTGGCACTAAAAGCTCATGGAAGGAAAAGCAATCAAAATCTCCAACAGGTCATTGATGTTTGCCTCAAAGGGCCTGAAATGGATGGGCTGATGTTTTGCTGCAGTTGTACAGAGCCCACTTGGAGATCTGCATTCAGTTTTGGATTCAGAGTCTCAGCTATTTTCTTGGACAATGTGCTGCATAGGGTCCCTGGAATGATATTGAGGCTTGTGAGGGTGGTTGCATGATTTGGACAGGTCGCATGACTTATATTCCCTGCAGTGATGAATAGATTTTTTAACTGTTATAATCAGAGCAAAGTTATACAGGATGAAAAATCAGGATGAACATAGGGAGTAGTAGAAATCTGAAGCTCGCTCTCCAGAAAAGGGGATACGGGTGAAATTGCATTTTCCGAGAGTGAGATGGATAAACGTTTGCTGGGTTTAGTCATCAAAGAATATAGATTAAAGGTGGATAAACACGGTTGAGGTTTGGATCAGCCATTATCTAATTAAATGCCAGAACAGGGTTGAAATGCTAAATGTCTTAGTCCTGTTCCTGTTGTCCTAAATTCCCAATCTGGGAACATCGTCCTTCCTAATCCAGGATCATCCTCTGCGCCAATGGAATCAGTCGCCCTGGAAGGAAGGATCAGATATATCTACCTTCTTACTGCCAGTGTACACTGATTGAAAGCGGAGAAGTGAAATAATACCAGACCTTTGTAATAACAATTCTGTCAAATGTATTTTAGATAAAAGAACACTCTGAACCATTTTTATTTCAGATCCACCACTGATTCCAAGAATTACTCTGGACCAGCGTTCTGGTGTGTACGTTAAAGGAGAACCCGCCACTATAATATGTACCAGTGCGGCCAGCAATAGCAGCGGCCCATTCACTTTCTACAGAAATGGCAAATTACTGACTTGGACAGACCAAAAACAGCGATGGGCCAGACTCCGGATCAAATACATTTCTGACTGGGACAGAGGATTGTATACCTGTCAGGATTCGAAAACACATCACAGTCACCCTGTTCAAGTAACTGTAACAGGTAAATGAAAAAAATATAAACTTGTATCAATATGTAGTGCCTTTAAGGACATCTAGATCATCCAAAGCGTTCAGCAATCAATGAAGCCCTTTCAAAACTTAGCTACTGTTGCAATGTGGGAAGCATGGCAGCCAATTTATTATAGCCAGAACGTGCACAAAACAATGCGATGCAGGATACAGAAATAAATACTGATCGGCCTAACTTCCCCGATCTTCTTCAAAGTGGAGGCATGGAATCTTTGACATCTAGCCTGTTACTCTCAGTGAAGGATTGCGGGATTGCTACTCTGTTGAAGGCGCAGCCTTTCAGATAAGACAGGACATCAAGGCCCAAGCGGGAGCGGCAGGCTAAGTTGCTGTGCTGAAGTGCCTGGAGTAGGAATTAATGGACAACCTGTGCACTCAGAAACACTGAGAGACCACTAACAACTAATCATGTGGGTCTTAAATTTCCAAAATTTTCACAATCATTAAAGCTGATGCCATTTCATCCTGGGTAGGAGTTCCACGAAATGGCAAATTAATTTAAATGATTTCACCAACAAACTGCAGAGTAACTGAATATTGGCTCCGAAGCGACTTATGTGATACTGGCTGGTTATGTATTACCAGCTAAGAGAATTTCTATTTCTCCCTTACGGTTTGTCTCCAAATTTGCAGTTAGTTTAATATTCTGTCCATTGAATCCTGTCTTGAGTTATCCGAGGATTGTTTCTGTGACAATGCAGCAATATTCTGCCTAGCGCATTCTCCTAATGGCAAGATTAGGAACTCATTGGGACTAATTATACAGTTCCTGTGTGCAGCACCATTGGTCCTCAAGCATTCCATAACCCTACATTCGAATGACCTGACCCAGGTCCATAATATGAGAAACCCATTCTGTACTCTCCAAGTTTATTACAACTGGCGATGAGGATAAATAAAGTGGGCACAGCATCTCGCTTCGTGTCTGTGAGTATTCTAATATTTTAAGGGAAGAAAAGGAAAGATCTGGTGACACGAGTGTTGGTGGGGTTTCTCCTTGCTTGGGCCATCGTATCTGTGGGTGCTGTGCAAAATCATTCCAAATTAACACAGGCCAGGGTTTTACTGACCCCCCACCTCCACCGGCAGATGTGGAAAGGCATTTACATCCCCATTTGTTTCTGTGGAACTGGAATATCCTGCCATATCCTGCCCGGCTAGAGGGGACATAAAATCCTGGCCATAAGAAACAGGAGCAAGTGTCGGCCAGTTGGCCTTCGAACCTGCTCTGCCGGTCAGTAAAGGTTGTGGCTAACCTGAGTGTGGCCTTAACTCCACTTTCCTGCCTGTCCCCCATAACCCTTGACTGCCGTGTCAATCAAAAATCTATCTAAGGCATCCTTGAATGTAGTCAATGACCCAGTCTGTACATCTGGCTGGGATAGGGAATTCCAAAGACTCGTGATCCTCTGAAAGAAGAAATTCTTCCTCATCTCCATCTTATTTTAAAACTGTGTCCCCTTGTGCTAGTTTCCCCCAGATGGGGAATCACCCTCGCAGCTTCTACTCTAATAAGTCCCCTCAGAACCTTATGTTTCAATAAGATCACCTCTCATTCTTCTAAACTCCAATGAGTATAGGCCCAACCTGCTCAACCTTTCCTCATAACACAAACCTTTTCATCCCAGGAATCAGTGGAGTGAAGCTTCTCTGAACTGCTTCCAGTGCAACTCTGTCCTTCCTTAAGTAAAGTAACCAAAACTACACACAGCACCCTCTCTAGGTGTGACTCACCAATGCCTGTACAGTTGTAGCAAGACTTCCCTACCTTTATACTCCAAACCACTTGTAATAAAGGCCAACATTTCATTCGTCTTCTTTATTATTTGCTGTACCTACATGCTTTTTGTGATTCATGTACAAGGACACCCAGATCCCTCTCTATTGCAGTACTCTGCTTTAAATAACTCCACAGTTTCCCATACACTCCATCTGCCATTTTTTGCCCATTCACATAACCTATCTACGTCCCCTTGCAGACTCTTTGTATCCTCCTCACAACATGCTTTCTTACCTACCTTTGTATCATCAGCAAGTTTGTCCACATTATGCTTGGCTCCTTCATCCAAGTCATTAATATAGATTGTAAGTAGTTAGTTGAGGTCCCAGCACTGATCCCTACAGCGCTCCACTAGTTAGCTTGCCAACCTGAAAATGGCCCTTTATTCTGGCTGCTTCTTGCTTGTTAGCCAGTCCTCTTTCCATGTTGTTATATCACGACCCTCTCCAAACGCTATTATCTTGTATGGATGGTAACCTTTTATGTGGCACCTTATTGAAAGCTCTTTAGAAACCCAAATACATTACATCTACTGGTTCCTCTTTATCCACCCTGCCTGTTATATCCTCAAAGAGCTCTAATAAATTTGTCAAACATAATTTCCCTTTCACAAAACCATGTTGACTCTGCCTGATTGTATTATAATTTCCTAAATGTCCTTCTAGTATCTCCTTAATAATGGATTCTAGTATTTTCCCAATGACAAACATTAGGCTGACTGGCCTGTAGTTTCCTGCTTTCTGTCTTCCTCTTTTCTTGAACAAAGGTGTAACATTTGCAGTTTTCTAATCTGCTGGGACCTTTCCAGAATCCATGGAATTTTACTAAGGACTAATACACCATTATCTCTTCAGCCACTTCTTTTAAGACCCTAGAATGCAGGCCGTCCAGTCCAGGGAATTTGTCAGCCTTTAATCCCATTAGTATGCCAACTATTTTTTCTCTAGTGATAATGAATGTTCTAAGTTTCTCCCACCATTTTGCCTTTAGATTTTCAACTACTCCTGAGATGTTTTTTGTCTTTTCGGTTGCCCACAAAAACATTCAGTACCTGTTCATCACAAGCGGAACTTTAGAGGGCATTGTCCCCCTGAAATTATTCCATATTTATGACCCATTAACAGTCATCTCCATGATTTACCAAGGATTACACAGACATATAGGATATGTGGCAAAGAAACTAATCATTCTGCCCAACCAGTCCATGCTGATATTTATGCTCCACTTGAGCCTCCTTCTATCTTTCCTCATCCAAATCCATTGCCATAACACTCTATTCCCTTCTCTTCCTATGCTTGTGTGACTTCCCTTTATATGTATCTATCCTATTTGCAGCAACCACGCCCTGTAGTGGTGAGTTCCGCACTCTTACCAAACTTTGGGTAAAGAAGTTTCTTATAAGTTTGCCATTGGATTTCCTGGTGATGATGTTATAGTGGTGGCCATTAGTTATAATGTTCCCCACTCTCTGTATCCACTGCATTGAAATCTTCCAGAATTTTAAAGACTTTTTAAAGCCACTCTTCAGCCTCCTTTTTCATGACAACAGAGACCCTGGGTGCCAATTCTTTCCTGATATAGACCTAAGCATCATTGTACATCTTTGCTGCACCCTCTCCAGTGCCTCTATACCATTTATAACGTGGCAATCAGAACTGCACACAGTTCTCTAAGTGTGGTCTAAGCAAAGTTCGAGGCAGGTTCAGCATAATTTCCATACTTCTTGATTCTATTCCTCCAGAAATAAAGCTTAGTGTTAGGTTTGCTTTTTTATGGTAACATTTCATGCAACTTACTGGTTTGTGTTTTGTATTTTGAGATCTGTTTGTTCCTCTACAGCAATCAGACTTGCAACTTCCAAGGAATAGGTGATCTTCCTTTTTTTTTGCAAAAATATACTTTATTCATAAAATATCTTCAACCACATTCCAAACCATTTCAGAAACACCATTACAAAGGTACAATCAGGTTCAACTTTTACAACATGTATCACCAGATGCATCAGTACAAACAATATTACAATCATTTGCAGACATTCATTTTGAGCTGTACAGCCCGAGGGGATTTAAACAGTTCCCAGTCCCTCGGTGCACTGTGGCAGAAAGGTCTTAGACAGCGACCCTTCCCCATTGCGCCTTTGCAGCAGCTGCCCCAAGCTTTAGTGCGTCCCTCAGCACGTAGTCCTGGACTTTGGAATGTGCCAGTCTGCAACACTCAGTCGGGGACAACTCTTTGCGCTGGAAGGCCAACAAGTTTCGGGCAGACCAAAGAGCGTCTTTCACCGAGTTGATGATCCTCCAGCTGCAGTTGATGTTTGTCTCGGTGTGTGTCCCTGGGAACTGCCCGTAGAGCACAGAGTCCTGTGTCACAGAACTGCTCAGGATGAACCTTGACAGAAACCACTGCATCTCTCTCCAGACCTTCTTTGCAAAGGCACAATCTACAAGGAGGTGAACAACGGTCTCTTCCCCACCACAGCCACCTCGAGGGCAACGTGCCGAGGGGGTGAGACTCCTGGCATGTAGGAAGAATCTGACGGGGAGGACCTTTCTCACCACCTGCCAAGCTACGTCTTGGTGCTTGTTGGAAAGTTCTGGCGATGAGGCATTCTGCCAAATGATTTTGACAGTCTGCTCAGGGAACCATCCCACAGGATCCACCCTCTCCTTTTCCCTCAGGACTTCTAAGACGTTACGTGCCGACCACTGCCTGGTGGACTTGTGGTCAAAGGTGTTTCTCTGCATAAATTTTTCCACGAGGGACAGGTGGTACGGCACGGTCCAACTACTTGGAGCGTTCCGCGGCAGCGTGGCCAGACCCATCCTTCGCAACACCGGGGACAGGTAGAACCTCAGCACGTAGTGACACTTGGTGTTTGCGTACTGAGGGTCTACGCACCGCTTGATGCAGCCACACACAAAGGTGGCCATCAGTATGAGGGCAATGTTGGGCACGTTTTTTTCCCCCTTTATCTAGAGGCTCGTACATCGCGTCCCTGCAGACACGATCCATTTTCGACCTCCAGTAAAGCAGAAGATGGCTCGAGTGATCGCCATCACGCAGGAGTGTGGAATGGGCCAGACCTGCGCCACGTACAGCAACAGCGAGAGTGCCTCACACCTGATGACCAGGTTCTTACCCGCAATGGAGAGGGAGCGTTGCTCCCACATGCCCAATTTCCTTTTCACTATAGACACTCGCTCCTTCCAGTTTCTAACGCGTGCCCTGGTCCCTCCGAACCATATCCCCAGCACCCTCAGGCCATCAGCCCTGACGGTGAAGGGGACAAAGGATCGGTCAGCCCAGTTCCCAAAGAACATGGCCTTGCTTTTCCCATGATTTAGCTTGGCTCCCGAGGCCAGTTCGAACTGGTCACAGATGTGGATCAGTCTGCGCACCGACAGCGGATCCGAGCAGAAGACGGCGACATCATCCATGTACAGGGAGGCTTTGACCTGAGTGCCTCCACTGCCTGGGATCGTCACTCCTTTTATGCCCGGATCCTTCCTGATGGACTCAGCAAAGGGTTCTATGCAACAAACGAAAAGAACAGGCGAGAGAGGACAGCCCTGCCTGACTCCAGATTTAATCGGAAAGCTATCTGTTTCCCACCCATTGATTGAGACTGCACTACTGATGTTAGGGTAGAGCAGTTGGATCCAATTTCGAATTCCCTCCCCAAACCCCATTTTGGAGATCGCATCCACCATGTAGGTGTGCGATATTCTGTCAAAGGCCTTCTCCTGATCCAAGCTGATGAGGCAGGTATCCACACCCCTGTCCTGTACATAGGCAATCGTATTCCTGAGCAGCGCGAGGCTGTCAGAGATCTTCCTGCCCGGCACAGTGCAGGTCTGGTCGGGGTGGATCACCAATTCCAGAATGGATTTGACCCGATTGGTGATGACCTTGGACAGAATCTTATAGTCCACATTCAACAGTGAAATGGGTCGCCAATTTCTAATTTCCTCCCTTCCCCCTTGTGCTTGTAGATGAGGGTGATGATGCCTTTCCTCATGGATTCTGACATACTACCGGCCAGGAGCATACTCTCGTACACTTCTGGCAGGTCTGGGCCGATCCAGTCCCACAGAGCCGAATACAACTCCGCCGGCAAGCCGTCGCTTCTGGGAGTTTTACTCTTCTCGAAGGACTCAAGGGCCTTAGTCAGTTCATCAGGAGTTAACGGTTTTTCAGGCTCTCCCATGTACTGTTGTCTAAGACCTCCGTGATAGAGGACAGGAAGGACTGGGAGGCCGTGCTGTCTGTGGGCTTCACGTCATACAATCGGCATAAAAGGATTTGCTGATCCTCAAAATGTCGGACTGCGATGACTTTACTGAGTCGTCTTCTTCCTTCAGGCTGCTGATCACAGAGCTCTCTCTGTGTACCTTTTGGAAGAAGAAACGTGAGCACGTCTCATCCTGCTCCACGGAGCGGACTCTGGAACGGAAGATGAACTTGGAGGCCTCCGAGGCAAAGAGCGAGGCTTGCTGGCTCTTCACCTCTTGGAGTTCCTCCTTGACATCGACCCCCATCGACTGCAGCCGGAGCAGATTCTGCATGTTTTTCTGGAGTCGAGACATTTCCCTCTGTTCCTTTCTAGATTTCTGGGTGCCTTTGAGGAAGAAAAACCTCTTGATGTTTCCCTTGATCGCTTCCCACCAGTGTGTCAGGGACTCAAAGAGGGGTTTCACGGTTCTCCAACCTTTGTAATCCCTCTTGAGCTCCTCAATGTTCTCTGGGGTCAGCAGTTGCACATTTAGCTTCCATGCCCCCCTGCCCACCCTCTGGTCCTTCTCTAAGTGGCAGTCAGCCAGTAGGAGGCAGTGGTCAGAGAAAAACACCGGCTTGACATCGATGGATCTGACTGCAAATGCACGGGACTCAAACAGGAAGTCTATCCTGGAACGGATGGACCCCTCTGGCCGCGACCAGGTGTATCTACACTGCGCTCCGTCTGCAGGGTTGCTGAAGACGTCGTGCAGCTTGGCATCCTTAACTGTTTCCATCAGGGATCTGGACGTAGCGTCCAATCTGCTGTCAGCCCTGCTGGATCGTCCAGCCGCAACGATGATGCAGTTGAAGTCCCCGCCCAGAATGACCAGCCTGGAGGTCGCCAGCAGCAGTGGGAGCTGCTGAAAAACCGCCAGCCGCTCGGCCCCTTGTGATGGGCCGTACACGTTAATTAACCGGAGTGAAGCATTCTTGTACATTACGTCTGCTACGAGGAGGCGCCCGCCCACCACCTCCTTAACCTCAGAGACGGTGAAGTTGCCTCCCCGCAGCAGAATACCCAGGCTGGAGGAACGAGAGTCGTTTCCGCCCGACTAGATCGATGGCCCGTGGGACTACCATCATGACCATTGCCTGTAGGAGCTGAGGTGCGGTATCGCACACTCCTGCAGAAACAACAGGTCAGCTTTGACCTTGGCAAGGTAGTCCAAGGTCGGAACACATTGCATAGTAGATTTAATGCTACGCACATTTATGGGTACAATCTTTAAACCCATTTTAAAGCATTTATTCTCCTACCAAACCCATTGTCTCCGAGAGTCCCAGACCTTTAGTCTGCTCCTTCATACCCATAGTGAGCTCAAATTCCTTCACTTTGGATGGGCTGAAGAAATCCTCATTGGCGGTGTTCTGCTCGGGTGGCATCTCGAGGTCCGTGCAGAGAGCGGGGTTTGAGATGACCTTTGCTGGAGAAGCTTCTCCAAACCTCACCCCCTCTGGGGCGTTGCTGCTCCTGGCTTCCTGGAGCTGGGGTGCGCTGATCACCTCACTGCTCCCAGATTCCTGGGGCTGTGGTGCACTGGCCTCTTCGGGTTGTGGGCAAAGTTGGGGTGCGCTGGTCTCCTCATTGTCTCCAATGTTCTGGAGCTCGGGTGTCTCGTCCTCCAACTCCCTAGAGCTTTGCCGCTTCTTCTGTCGGTGCCGCCCTGGCACTTCTTCATCCGAAGAACTGCTGCCTTTGTCATCCATGTCGGATGGGAGACGCCTCTTGCCACTTGTCTGGGAAGTGACTTGGTTCCTTCTTAGCCCGTTCTTCCTTTTGGCTCTCTTCACCGTCTGCCACTCCCCCTGCTGATTTTTCGCTGCTGCCTCCTCCTCCTCCATTGATTCGCTGTCCTGAGGAGTGGGAGGTTCAGGGGGTAGTGCTGTTGATTGGCTCTCTGTTGCCTCAATCTTTTCTTCCACCTTGTCTCTCTCTGTGTCCTCCTTTGTCCCGTTGAGCTCCCTGGGGGCCTTGGTGGTTGGAGTGACACGAAGCATTTCTTCTGCTTCCCCCTCGTTGGCTTTGGCTGCCTGTGCGTAAGTACGGCAGCGTTTGGGGCAGGTCCTGTAGAGGTGGCCTGCCTCGCCACACAGGTTGCAGCACTTAGCCTGTTTGCAGTCTTTTGTCTGGTGCCCTTCCTGTTTGCAGTTCTTGCAGAGGGAGGCGCTGCAGTTTGCCGCCACATGACCAGCCTTGCTGCATGAGCGACAATGTTTGGGTTGCCCAGCGTAGACAAGGTAGCCACGGCTTCCCCCGATAGCGAATCTGGAAGGAGGGTGGAAGATGGCTCCCTTACCGTCGGTCTTGAGCGTGACTTTAAACTGGCGTTTGCCTGTCCAGATCCCCAAATCGTCTCTAACCTCGGTGCAGCTCCCAACCTTATCGAAGTACCTGGTGAGGAAGGTGAGCATGTCGGCGACAGGGACGAAGGCGTTGTAGAGATGCACAGTCACTACCCGGTCCCGTTGCAACGGCAGAGCACAGAGCGGCTCCGCCGTCAGGATCTTCATCTCCGGCAGGTCTCTCTTCTCCTCGAACACCTTCAGGAGATTGACGCAGTCTGCCACTCGCTTGAACGACACATCAAAATATCCGGTGCTGGGGAAGTCCTGCAGGGTGTAGATCTCCGCAGCTTCAAAACCACACACCTTTAACAAGATCCTCCTGGCGAAGAAGGCCCGATCCATAGGTGCTCCTTCTTCGCTGTCCTTCACCGTGACTCGGACGGTGTTTGATACCCCATGGTATGGGGTTCGATTGGTTATAGCATTTGCTTCACGACCTTGCCCTAGCAGAACCATGATCATGGTCTCTCCCCTGCCAGGTAAGCATGATGATCTTCCTAGTCACCTGACCAAAGTCTGCTTTCTAGTGTTTATCTATGTTGGAATTCATTTGTCAATTATTTGTCCATTCTGCGAGGCCATTACTGTCCACCTATAATTTGCGGTCCCTTTCAGTATTGACTTCAACTTCAACTTCAACCCCAATTTGGTGTCACCTGCGAATTTAGTAATTACATTTTTGATTCCAAAATCCAAATATTTAGTGTAAATTATGAGCAGCAGCAGTCCCAGCACTGATCCATTTAGAACACTTCCCACCTTCTGCCATTCTGAATAACAATTCACACTCTCTGCTTGAAGCCTCTCTACCACAAATCCATTCTGCCGCTTATCCCCGATTCCACTTTCTGTGGCTTTATTTGTTAGTCTATTAGCTTATTTTAAAGCACCTTATTGTACCTTTTTAAAATCTAGATAAGTCACATCTATTACAGCATCATTGTCTACTCTCTTTGTTACCTCGTCAACAAATTCAATAATTTGAAGCAAGATTTGGTTAAGCAATATTTTCGCTTCTGCAAACCATACTGATTGTTTGTGTTGCGATTGTTCAGGGTTTAAAGGAGGTGTTCATTCCAGTCTGCAATATAAGCCAACACTACCTTAGCAGAAATGGGAATTTCAGGTTTATTCATTTCTTTTTATTCGCTCCCCACAGTTTAATTTGTGGATTAAATCAAATTTCGGAAATATCAGCAGAAATGTATTTTTATGTTTCGCATGTTTGCACGATTTTCACATGAGCTCTTATGGAATTTCCGTCGTTTATACAAAAACTTCTCTTCAAACATTGGAATCGACGTTAAGTTCCTAGCCTTCAAAGTTAAAGATATATTAGTAAATGTATTTGTTGTTTATTTGGCCACAGATCCACTAAGAAAGCCGACCTTATGTCTTGGTGAACCCAATGCAGTGTATTTGAAAGGAGCAATGGTCACAATGAATTGCACTATGTCGAGCGGATACTCCGATGAAGCCTTCTATTTCTATAGAGACAGCCGTATGTTGTCGTCTAGTGAAATAAACACAACACACAATATTGGAACATTCGTAGTCACCGGTACAAGCCAGGGAGAGAGGTACCAATGTCGATATGGAACATCTGTCAAAAGTAGGTGGTTATGGTCCCAGTTCAGTGAGGCTGTGCAGATAACGACAGCAGGTAGGTTACAGGGATAGAGTTTATCAATATGTCTGTTCAAAGTACATATGAAATGTAACTGATATATTTTGTTAATATTTCTCAACTCTTTGGAGGTCCCTGTAACCATGGGATAAAAGTAAAATACTGCAGATCCTGGATATCTGAAATAAAAACAGAAAGTGCTGGAAAAACTGAAGCCCGGGAGAGCTAGACAGACTCGAAACGTTAACTTTGTTTCTCTCTCCACAGATGCTGCCAGACCTGCTGAGTTTTTCCAGCACTTTCTGATTGGATTTCTGTAACAATGAGGGCTGGATTGTGTTTGGCTTCTATTGGCCAAACCAGCATTTTATCCACCATCTAAACATTCAAAATGTATCTTTGTTTGGAACCCCATTAAGAACTTGTTTCAGGTACTTTGGGATTTCCAATATTGGATCTGCAGTGTTCTCGAGAAGAATTCAAATCTCAACATTGTGTTTGCATGGTCGGGATCCACTAAAGAATTCCACGGCCGATTGCTTGGTTTAGAATTTTACTGACTGCTGTTGCGAAACACGTTAGTGGAAAACCAACCAGTTCATCTACCATTCTTGGTTTGGTTGAAGGGAGCATATTGGGGAAAGGTAAGGGATCCTTCTCCATCACCACCCAGAGTGTGAGCTGTTAAAATGGTCTCGCCCCATGCTGCAGCACTCGCTCCTGGTGACATTGAAGTTTGAACAGAGTTTATAGTCCCATCTTGGTCATCGTGAAACTACGACATTCAAACTTAGCCTAGCGAATAATGAACGCAATAATGGAAAGGCAATTGCATGTTGCGACAATGTATCTGGGCACTTTGCTAAGCACATCGAACCTTCCTGGCGAAATCATTAGATCCACGTTGTTAGTGTGGTATAACTTGCTCAGGAAGATGGTTACAGTGGCATTTATTTGGCAGATGCCATGGGGTCGCATCGTCCAATTATTTTACACCTTTGTCAACTCTTACTCTGCATTAACCTATATGCAGAAGCATAGAGCAAGCACCAGACCCAAAAACCACAGCTGTCGTCTGCTGGCATATGATACAATAAGTTGTATATTTAATGACGTGTTTCCTCTCTGTACTTACAGTTTTTCCTTCCAAACCGACAATATCCTCTAGCCGCCGGGACCAAGAATTTGTGAAAGGTGAATCAGTCACGGTAACCTGTGAAGCGCCCTCTTCATACTTAGGCAGCCGTTTCTATTTGTACAGAAGAGACCAAAATGCACCAATCGAAACGGACACAGCGAAGTCATCGCAATCTGGAGTTACCTTTAACATCACGAATTTACTGGGGACTGGGTCAGAAGATTATTCCTGTGTTTATAAACATGAAGTGTCAGATCAGGAGATCATCTCTGGGCGAAGTGATACCGTTAAGATAACAGTCGTGGGTAAGTTTTTTTTTTATTTTCTATCACTAAGATTATCAGATAATATTTGATTTCAGGTCATGCCCAACACTGAAATTGATACTCGGCATGGTGTAAAAGTGGTGATAGCAAATCGGCAGCATGTATTATATCCACTAGACTCTTTTTTCCGGAGATGTGGGAATGTTAAATAAGATCCAATTCAAAACCAGCATAGATTAATGTTATTCCTGAAATGTCTAAACAATAAGAGTGGAGTGCTGGTTGGAGCAGTGATAGCACAGAGACACTTACAGCCGGATGGTGCCTCATGTCTCCTGTGCTCATGGGTGGGATGGGATTTTGGTAATAGAACCCTGGCTTATTCGCTTTCAGGTTTCCAACTGATTGATCTCAAGAAAACTGATGTGTTCAAATTCCCCTCAACACAGCACAATCAGCATTGTACTGTACATGAAAATCAACACTGCTTTTTCTAATTGATTTTTTCATACATTTTACCACAGATCCACCAACGATTCCAGGGATATCACTTGATCAACAAACTGGGGTGTATCAAGTGGGAGAGACCGTTACTATTACCTGCACTGTGAACAGGGAATATCGTCATCCAATCTACTTTTACAGAGATAATAAACCACTGTCCTCACATCAAATCTTCACAAAGGCTAACACTGGCACATTCACTATTGCCAGTCGAAAGGAAGGGGGGAGGTACCAATGTCGGTACCGGACGTTCATCGGAAAAAGACAATTACTGTCCCAGCCAAGCAGGGCTGTGACTCTAACAGTAACAGGTAAGTGTAGGAGAACAGAGATTGTTTTTAATAAAAACTGAAAATGCTGGAATTAATCAAGAAGTCTGGCCATGTCTGTGGAGAGAGAAACAGACTTACTGGGCTGAATTTTACAGGGAACATTCGGGTCCTGCAGCAGGGCTGAAAGTAGGAGAAGGCAGGTGGCGGAATCCTGGGTGCCATTTTACCAGCAGCAGCCTATTAACAGGCCATTGCCAGGGCTACCATCCAATTCAGGATAGTACCTGCCTGCCCAGAGGATCAGTAGTTCAACAATCTTGGCAGAGCCAGCGCTAACGGTGGATGGTGCTGAGACTGTAAATCCAGGATGAGGGTCCCTCAATAGCAAGGTGTTCTTGAAGAGAAGGTGAGGTTTTTTGAGGAAACCAGGATCAGACTTGCAAGACCCAGCATAGAAACTAGGAGCAGGAGTATAGGCCATTCAGCCCTTCGAGCCTGCTCCGCCATTCAATATGATCATGGCTGATCAACGCCATACATTCGTACTTTCCTCATTCCCCTTGATGCCTTTAGAGTCCAGAAATCTATCTATTTCCTTCTTAAATATATTCAGTGACTTGGCCTCCACAGCCCACTGTGGTAGAGAATTCCATAGGCTCACCCTCTGAGTGAAGAAGTTTCTCCTCATCTCAGTCCTTAATGGTCTCTCCATATTCTGAGACTGTGACCCCTTGTTCCAGCCAGGGGAAACATCATCCCTGCATCCAGTCTGTCCGTCCCTGTCAGAATTTTATACATTTCAATGAGATCCCCTCATTCTTTTAAACTCCCAATGATTAGAGGCCTAGTCGGCCCGATCTCTCCTCATACGACAATCCTGCCATCCCAGATATCAGCCTGGTGAACCTTTGCTATGCTCCCTCTATGGTAAGTAGATCCTCTTTTAGATAAGGAGACCAAAACTGCCCACAATACTCCAGTTATGGTCTCACAAAGACCCTGTACAGCTGAAGTAAGACATCCTTACTCCTATATTCAATTCTTCTCACAATGAAGGCCAACATACCATTTGCCTTCTTAACTGCTTGCTGCACCTATATGCTTGCTTTCAGTGACTGGTTTACAAGGACATCCAGGTCCCTTTGTACATCAACATTTCCCAATCTATCACCATTTAAATAATACCCTGCCATTCTGCTTTTCCTACCAAAGTGGATAACTTCACACTTATCCACATTATACTGCATCTGCCATATATTTGCCCACTCACTCAACTTATCTAAATCGCCTTGAAGCCTCTTAACATCCTCCTCACCACTCACAATTCCCCAAGTTTTGCATCATCAGCAAACTTGGAATTATTACCTTTGGTTCCCTCATTCCAAATCATTGATGTACAATATGAATAGCTGGGGCCCAAGTTCTGATCCCTGCAGTACCCCACTAGCCACCGCCTGCCACTCTGAATAAGACCCATTTATTCCTATTTCCTGTCTCCTGTCTGCTAACCAATTCTCAGACCATGCCAATATATTACCCACAATCCCATGTGCTTTAATTTTGCACACTAGCCCCTTTTGTGGGACTTTATGAAAAGCTTTTTGAAAATCCAAATACACCACATCCACTGGTTCTCCCTTATCTATTGTGCTAGTTACATCCTCAGAAAACTCCAGCAGGTTTGTCAAACACGATTTCCCTTTCATAAATCCATGTTGACTTTGTCTAATCCCGTTGATATTTTCTAAGTGTCCTGTTATCACATCCTTTATAATAGACCCCAGCATTTTCCTGACTACAGGTGTTAGCCTAATCAGTCTGTAATTTCCTGTTTTATTGATCCCTCCTTTTTAAATAGTACAGTTACACTTGCTACCCTCCAATCTGCTGGGACTGTTCTGGAGTCTACAGAATTTTGGATGATGACAACCAACACATCCACTATTTCCATAGCCATCACCTTTCATACCCTGGGATATAGATTATCAGGCCCGGGGGATTTATCAGCTTTCAGTCCCATTAATTTCTCCAGCAGTAGTGTTTTAGTGATGCTAATTTCCTTCAATTCCTCCTTCTCACTAGACCCTCGATTCCCTAACATTTCTGGAAAGTTATTTGTATCTTCCTCCGTGAAGACAGAAGCTGTTTAATTGCTCTGCCATTTCCTTGTTCTCCAGTTTTGGACATTTGCCTTCACTAATCTTTTTAATTTTACATACTTATAGAAGCTCTTACAGTCTGCTTCTCCGTTCCTTTCAAGTTTACTTTCATGTTCTATTTTTCCCCTCTTAATCAATCTCTGGGTCCTCCTTTGCTGAATTCTAACCTGCTCCCAATCCTTAGGATTGCTACTTTTTCACAGAATGACAGAATCCCAGTGCAGAAGAGGCCCTTCGGCCCATCGAGTCAACACCGACACGTGAGAAACACCTGACCTACCTACCTAATCCCATATACCAACACCTGGCCGATAGCCTTGAATGTTATGACGTGCCAAGTGCTCATCCAGGTACTTTTTAAAGGATGTGAAGTAACCCGCCTCCACCACCCTCCCAGGCAGCACATTCCAGACTGTCACCATCCTCCGGGTAAAAACGTTTTTCCTCACATCCCCCCTAAACCTCCTGCCCCTCACCCTGAACTTATGTCCCCTCGTGACTGACCCTTCAACTAAGGGGAACAGCTGCTCCCTATCCACCCTGCCCATGCCCCTCATAATCTTGTACACCTCGATCAGGTCGCCCCTTAGTCTTCTCTACTCCAACGCAAACAACCCAAGTCTATCCAACTTCTCTTCATAATTTAAATGTTTCATCCCAGGCAACATCCTGGTGAATCTCCTCTGCACCCACTCCAGTGCAATCATATCCTCCCTATAATGTGGTGACCAGAACTGCACACAGTACTCCAGCTGTGGCCTCACCAAGGTTCTATACAACTCCAACATGACCTCCCTACTTTTGTAATCTGTGCCTTGATTGATAAAGGCAAGTGTCCCAAATGCCTTTTTCACCACCCCACTAACCTCTGCCTTCAGAGATCTATGGACACATACGCCAAGGTCCCTTTGTTCCTCAGAACTTCCTAGTGTCATGCCATTCATTGAATACTTCCTTGTCAAATTACTCCTTCCAAAGTGTATCACCTCACACTTTTCAGGGTTAAATTCCATCTGCCACTTATCTGCCCATTTGACCATCCCATCTATATCTTCCTGTAGCCCAAGACACTCAACCTCACTGTTAACCACCCGGCCAATCTTTGTGTCATCCGCAAACTTACTAATCCTACCCCCACATAGTCATCTATGTCGTTTATATAAATGACAAATAATAGGGGACCCAGCACAGATCCCTGTGGTATGCCACTGGACACTGGGTTCCAGTCAGTAAAGCATCCTTCTGTCATCACCCTCCACCAATTTTGAATCCACCTTATCAAATTACCCTGTATCCTATGTGCATTTGCCTTCTTTATAAGTCTCCCATGTGGGACCTTGTCAGAGGTTTCGCTGAAATCCATATAAACTACATCAACTGCACTACCCTCATATACACACCTGGTCACCTCTTCAAAAAATTCAATCAAATTTGTTAGGCATGACCTCCCTCTGACAAAGCCATGCTGACTATCCCTGACCAATGTTCTAGCGAAAAGGGTAAATAGGGTGGTCAACAGGACTTTAAACTAGAAAGTGGGGGGGAAGGGAAGGGTAAAACTCCAAGAAGTATGACTAATGGGAAACAAAGCAGCAGGTTAGCGTGTGGGGGGATGGATTCAACTTCATGGAAAATTATGAAAAAACTGAAAAGAAAGGAGAGCTCAGGAGAGGCTATTAAAGTCTCCAGAACACAAAATAGGACAGAGTGTTTGGAAAGGGCTAGGAATCTAACTTCAAGCACATCAGATAAAGGGACGACAATGAGAAAGGAGACGGGAAATACAGGACTGAAGGTGTTGGATCTGAATGCACGCAGTATACGAAATAAGGTAAATGAGCATGTGGCACAGATTGAAATTGGCAGGTATGATGTGGTGGGCATTACGGAGACATGGCTGCAAGGGGATCAGGGCTGGGAGCTAAATATCCAAGGATATACATCCTATCGAAAAGATAGGCAGGTTGGCAGAGGGGGTGGGGTTGCTTTGTTAGTAAGAAATGAAATTAAATCGATAGCAAGAAATGATGTAAGGTCAGATGATGTAGAATCTGTGTGGGTAGAGTTGAGGAACCGCAAAGGTGAAAAAACCATATTGGGAGTTATGTACAGGGCTCCGAACAGTAGTCAGGATGTGAGGCACAAGATATACCAGGAGATAGAAAAGATGTGTAAGAAAGGCAAGGTTACACTGATCATGGGGGATTTCAATATGCAGGTAGACTGGGAAAATCTGGTTGGTAGTGGGTCCTAAGAAAAGGAATTTGTGGAATGTCTACGAGATGGTTTTTTGGAGCAGCTTGTGGTGGACCCCACTAGGGAACAGGTAATTCTAGATTTAGTGATGTGTTATGAGGCAGATTTGATAAGGGAGCTTAAGGTGAAGGAACCCTTAGGAGGAAGTGACCATAATATGATAGAATTTATCCTGCAATTTGAGAGGAAAAAGCTGGAATCAGATGTAACGGTATTACAGTTGAATAAAGCCAACTACAGAGGCATGAGGGAGGAGCTGGCCAGAATTGACTGGGAGATGAGCCTAGCAGGAAAGACAGTGTAACAGCAAAGGCAGGAGTTTCTGGGAGTAATTTGGGAGACACAGCAAAAATTCATCCCTAGGAAGAAGAAGCATACTAAAGGGGGGAACGAGGCAACCATGGCTGACAAGGGAAGTCACGGACAGCATAATAGCTAAAGAGAAAGCATACAATGCGGCGAAGAGCAGTGGGAAGCCAGGGGATTGGGAAGCCAACAAAGACCAACAGAGGACAACTAAAAAAGAAATAAGGAGGGAGAAGATTTAATATGAGGGTAAACTAGCCAGTAATATAAAAGAAGATTGCAAGAGTTTTTTAAGATTATATAAAGGGTAAGAGAGAGGCAAAAATGGCCATTGGGCCGCTGGAAAATGATGCTGGAGAAGTAATAGTGGGAAACAAAGAAATGGCGGAGGAACTAAATAGGTACTTTGCGTCAGTCTTCACAGTGGAAGACACGAGTGACATCCCCAAAGTTCAAGTGAGTCGGTGGGGCAGAGGTGAGTATGGTGGCCATTACCAAGGAGAAGGTGCTAGGAAAACTGAAAGGTCTGAAGGTGGATAAATCACCTGGACCAGATGGATTACACCCCAGAGTTCTGAAAGAGATAGCTGAAGAGATAGTGGAGGCGTTAGTGGTGATCTTTCAGGAATCACTGGAGTCAGGGAGGGTCCCAGAGGACTGGAAAATTGCTAATGTAACCCCCCCTGTTTAAGAAGGGAGTGAGGCAAAAGATGGGAAATTACAGGCCGATTAGCCTGAACTAGGTCGTTGGTAAGATTTTAGAGTCCATTATTAAGGATGAGATTTCAGAATACTTGGAAGTGCATGGTAAAATCGGGCAAAGTCAGCATGGTTTCATCAAGGGGAGGTCATGCCTGACAAATCTGTTAGAATTCTTTGAGGAGGTAACGAGTAGGTTAGACAAAGGAGAGCCAATGGATGTTATCTACTTGGACTTCCAGAAGGCCTTTGACAAGGTGCCGCACAGGAGGCTGCTCAGTAAGATAAGAGCCCATGGTGTTAGAGGCAAGGTACTAGCATGGATAGAAGATTGGCTGTCTGGCAGGAGGCAGAGAGTGGGGATAAGGGGGTCCTTCTCAGGATGGCGGCCGGTGACTAGTGGAGTTCCGCAGGGGTCAGTGTTAGGACCACAACTTTTCACTTTATACATTAATGATCTAGATGAAGGAACTGAGGGCATCCTGGCTAAGTTTGCAGATGATACAAAGATAGGTGGAGGGACAGGTAGCATTGAGGAGGCGGAGAGGTTGCAGAAGGATTTGGACAGGTTAGGAGAATGGGCAAGGAAGTGGCAGATGGAATACAACGTGGGCAAGTGTGAGGTCATGCACTTAGGTAGGAAGAATGGAGGCATAGACTATTTTCTAAATGGGGAGAGAATTCAGAAATCTGGAGTGCAAAGGGACTTGGGAGTCCTAGTCCAGGATTCTCTTAAGGTTAACTTTCAGGTTGAGTCGGTAGTTAGGAAGGCAAATGCAATGTTGGCATTTATTTCGAGAGGACTAGAATATAAAGGCAGGGATGTGCTGATGAGGCTTTATAAGGCTCTGGTCAGGCCACATTTAGAATATTGCGAGCAATTTTGGGCCCCGTATCTCAGGAAGGATGTGCTGGCCCTGGAGAGGGTCCAGAGGAGGTTCACAAGAATGATCCCTGGAATGAAAGGCTTAACATGTGAGGAAAGTTTGAGGACTCCGGGTCTATATTTGATGGAGTTTAGAAGGATGAGGGGGGATCTGATTGAAACTTACAGAATACTGAAAGGCCTGGATAGAGTGGATGTAGGGAAGATGTTTCCATTAGTAGGCGAGATTAGGACCTGAGGGCATAGCCTCAGAGTTATGGGAAGACCTATTAGAACAGAGATGAGGAGAAACTTCTTTAGCTAGAGAGTGGTGAATCTATGGAATTCATTGCCACAGAAGGCTGTGGAGGCCAGGTCATTGAGTGTATTTAAGACCGAGATAGATAGGTTCTTGATTGGTAAGGGGATCAAAGGTTACGGGGAGAAGGCGGAAGAATGGGGCTGAGAAACTTATCAGCCATGATTGAATGGCAGGGCAGACTCGATGGGCCGAATGGCCTAATTTCTGCTCCTATGTCTTATGGCCTTATGATCAAACCTTGCCTCTCCAAGTGGAGATAGATACTCTCCTTCAGAACTTTCCCCAATAGTTTCCCTACTACTGACGTGAGACTCACTGGCCTGTAGTTCCCTGGCTTATCTCTACAACCCTTCTTAAATAGCGGAACCACATTAGCCCTTCTTCAGTCCTTTGGCACCTCCCCCGTGGCCAGAGAGGAATTAAAAATTTGGGTCAGAGCCCCTGCGATCTTCTCCCCTGCCTCCCTCTGCAGTCTGGGACACAAATCATCCAGACCTGGAGATTTGTCCACTTTTAAGCCTGCCAGCACCTCCAATACCCTATCACTCCCTATATCAATTTGCTCAAGAACCTCGCAGTCTCTCTCCCCGAGTTTGATACCTTCATTCACATTCTTTTGGGTGAAGACGGATGTGAAGTATTCATTCAACACTCTACCGATGTCCTCTGGCTCCACCCATAGATTTCCCCCTTGGTCTCTTATGGGCCCTACTCTTTCCCTGGTTATCCTCTTCCCATTGATATTCTTATCGAATATCTTGGGATTTTCCCTACTTTTAGCAGCCAGAGCTTTCTCATATCCTCTCTTTGCTCTCCTAATTGGTTTCTTAAGCTCCACCCTGCACTGTTTGTACTCCACTAATGCCTCTGCTGATTTGCTTCCCTTGTACCTGCTAAAAGCCTCTCCTTTCCTTTTCATCGTAACCTGAATATCTCTGGTCATCCATGGTTCTCTGGGCTTGTTACTCCTTCCTGTCACCCTAGAGGGAACATGTTGAGCCTGTACCCTCCCCATTTCCTTTTTGAACACCCCCCACTGTTCCTCTGTAGATTTCCCCACAAGTAGCTGTTCCCAGTCTATCTTGTCCAGATCCTGCCTTATTTTACTAAATTCCGCTCTCCCCCAATACAAAACATTTTTTTGCAACTTGTCGATTTATTTGTCCATAACAAACTTAAACTGTACCATAGATAAAAATAAAAAACTAAAAACTAAAAAACTACTGCGGATGCTGGAAATCCAAAACAAAAACAGAAATACCTGGAAAAACTCAGCAGGTCTGGCAGCATCGGCGGAGAAGAAAAGAGTTGACGTTTCAAGTCCTCATGACCCTGCGGCAGAACTGAGTAAAGTTAGGAGAGGGGTGAAATATAAGCTGGTTTAAGGTTGGGGTGTGGGGGGGTGGGGGGGTGGGGGCGGTGGAGAGAAGTTGGGGGGGTTGGGGGTTGCTGGTTGTAGGGACAAGCAAGCAGTGATAGGAGCTGATAATCAAAATATGTCACAGACAAAAGGAACAAAGGGGTGTTAAAGGCGGTGATATTATCTTAGAAAATGTGCTAATTAAGAATGGATGGCAGGACACTCAAGGTACAGCTCTAGTGGGGGTGGGGTGGAAAGACTGATGACAGGGTATTACAGTTATAGATTTAAAAATAATGGAAATTGGTGGGAAAAGAAAAATCTATATAAATTATTGGAAAAAACAAAATTGAGGGGGAAGAAACGGGAAGGGGGTGGGGATGGGGGAGGGAGTTTAAGATCTAAAGTTGTTGAATTCAATATTCAGACCGGAAGGCTGTAAAGTGCCTAGTCGGAAGATGAGGTGCTGTTCCTCCAGTTTGCGTTGAGCTTCACTGGAACAATGCAGCAAGCCAAGGACAGACATGTGGGCAAGAGAGCAGGGTGGAGTGTTAAAATGGCAAGCGACAGGGAGGTCTGGGTCATTCTTGCGGACAGACCGAAGGTTTTCTGCAAAGTGGTCACCCAGTCTGCGTTTGGTCTCTCCAATGTAGAGGAGACCGCATTGGGAGCAGCGAATGCAGTAGACTAAGTTGGGGGAAATGCAAGTGAAATGCTGCTTCACTTGAAAGAAGTGTTTGGGCCCTTGGACGGTGAGGAGAGAGGAACTGAAGGGGCAGTTGTTGCATCTTCTGCGTGGGCATGCGGAGGTGCCGTAGGTGGGGGTTGAGGAGTAGGGGATGATGATGGAGTGGACCAGGGTGTCCCGGAGGGAACGATCCCTACGGAATGCCGCCGGGGGGGTGAAGGGAAGATGTGTTTGGTGGTGGCATCATGCTGGAGTTGGCGGAAATGGCGGAGGATGATCCTTTGAATGTGGAGGCTGGTGGGGTGATAAGTGAGGACAAGGGGGACCCTATCATGTTTCTGGGAGGGAGAAGAGGGCATGAGGGAGGATGCGCGGGAGATGGGCCGGACACGGTTGAGGGTCCTGTCAACGACCGTGGGTGGAAAACCTTGGTTAAGAAAGAAGGAAGACATCTCAGAGGAAATGTTTTTGAAGGTAGCATCATCAGAACAGATGCAACGGAGGCGAAGGAACTGAGAGAATGGGATGGAGTCCTTACAGGAAGCGGGGTGTGAGGAGCTATAGTCGAGGTAGCTGTGGGAGTCGGTAGGCTTATAATGGATATTGGTGGACAGTCTATCACCAGAAATTGAGACAGAGAGGTCAAGGAAGGGAAGGGAAGTGTCAGAGATGGACCATGTGAAAATGATGGACGGGTGGAAATTGGAAGCAAAATTAATAAATTTTTCCAGGTCCCGACGAGAGCATGAAGCAGCACCGAAGTAATCATCGATGTACCGGAGAAAGAGTTGTGGGAGGGGGCCGGAGTAGGACTGGAACAAGGAATGTTCCACACACCCCATAAAGAAACAGGCATAGCTGGGGCCCTTGCGAGTACCCATAGCCGCACCTTTTATTTGGAGGAAGTGAGAGGAGTTAAAGGAGAAATTGTTCAGTGTGAGAACAAGTTCAGCCAGACGGAGGAGAGTAGTGGTGGATGGGGATTGTTCGGGCCTCTGTTCAAGGAAGAAGCTGAGAGCCCTCAGACCATCCTGGTGGGGGATGGAGGTGTAGAGGGATTGGACGTCTATGGTGAAGAGGAGGCGGTTGGGGCCAGGGAACTGGAAATTGTTGATGTGACGTAAGGTGTCAGAGGAATCACGGATGTAGGTGGGAAGGGACTGGACAAGGGGAGAGGGAAGGGAGTCAAGATAACGAGAAAAGAGTTCTGTGGGGCAGGAACAGGCTGACACGATCAGTCTGCCGGGACAGTTCTGTTTGTGAATTTTGGTAGGAGGTAGAAGCGGGCCGTCCGAGGTTGGGCGACTATCAGGTTGGAAGCTGTGGGAGGAAGATCTCCAGAGGAGATGAGGTCAGTGACAGTCCTGGAAACAATGGCTTGATGTTCAGTGGTGGGGTCATGGTCCAGGGAGAGGTAGGAGGAAGTGTCTGCGAGTCAACGCTCAGCCTCCGCGAGATAGAGGTCAGTGCGCCAGACAACAACAGCACCACCCTTGTCAGCGGGTTTGATGACAATGTTAGGGTTGGACCTGAGAGAACGGAGTGCAGTAAGTTCAGAGAGAGACACAGGTTAGAATGGGTGAGAGGAGCAGAGAAATTGAGATGACAAATGTCACGCCGACAGTTCTCAATGAAAAGATCAAGAGAAGGTAAGAATCCAGAGGGAGGGGTCCAGGTGGAGGGAGAATATTTGAGGTGGGTAAAAGGATCCGTTGAACGGGGAGAGGACTCCTGCCCAAAGAAGTGAGCACGGAGACGAAGGCGTCGGAAGAAGAGTTCAGCATCGTACCGAGCCCGAAATTCATTGAGATGAGGGCGTAAGGGTATGAAACTAAGTCCTTTGCTGAGCACTGAACGTTCAGCATCGGAGAGGGGAAGGTCAGGGGGTATAGTGAATACACGGCTGGGGCTGGGATTGGAAGATGGGGTGGTGACGGAGGGACAGGCAGGGGTGGAGGGTCCTAGATGGGTGTTGGTGTTGATGAGTTTTTAAGGCTATTAATTAACCCTTTCTTATTGCAAAATACCAAATCTAGGATAGCCTCTTCCCTAGTTGGTTCCTCAACGTACTGGTCTAAAAAAAATCTTGTACACACCCCAGAGATTCATCTACCACAATATTATTGCTCACTTGGTTTGCCCAATCACCCATGATTATTGTAGCACCCTTGTTACATGCATCTCTAATTTCCTGCTTAATACCTTACCACTACTGTATGGAGGCCTATAGACAACTCCCATTAATGTTTTCCGCCCCTTGTTGCTTCTTAGCTCCACCCAGACTGATTCTACATCCAGATTTTCTGAGTCAATATCCTTTCTCACTATTGCACTGATTTCATCCTTAACAATGCCACCCCACCTCCTTTTCCTTTTTGCCTGTCCTTCCTAAATAGCGAATACTTTGGATGTTCAGTTCTCAGCCTTGGTCTCCTTATAGTGCCACCTCTCTTGCCTCCCAGCCCGACCCCATTGGGCCTAGAAAATTCACCTGAATGTTTCAGATCAATGAAGTTTCATCAGAACTGGGAAAGGGTAGGCAAGTCAAGTGTCCAGAATCAGTGAGAGGGAGCAGATGGGAAATAGTGCAAAGGGAAAGCCTTTGGGAGGAGAGATTAAATGACAGAACCATTGATGGTGCAAGACAGAAGTATGGTAGTTGGACAAGTAAAGAAAGAAAACAGGTGAGATATGAATAGCACAATTACCAACTGCTGCATTCCAAAGAAAAACAAGCTAAATAAAGCTGGTAAACACATGCTTGAGTCTGGAAGGCTGTAAGTGTCTAATTAGTGCTGTTTATTGTGCTTATATTAATCTCCATCAAAATACAGAAAGGTCAGAGTGGATGAAAGGTGGGGAAATAAAATAAAAGGAGTGTGGAAGATGCGGGTTACACAGACAAGCTGAATGCAGGTATCCCACTAAGCAGTCACTGAATGTGCATTTAGCCTCCCCAATATAGCAGAGACCACTTCTTGAACAGTGGATACAGTATACAAAGTACAAGTAAACTTCTCTTTGACTTGGAATGAGTGTTTGGGATCTTGGTGGTGCAGCAAGATGAGTTCAAAGTTGAAGATTGTACCTGCTGTGCTTTGCATAGAAAGATGCCACAGGAAGGGGAGGAAGTGTTAGCGCTGATTGGGGGCGATCAGGGAGTCATACAGGGAACAGTCCCTTGCAAGTGGTGAAAGGGGAAGGAGGTATTTTCTGGTAGCATCACACTGGAGGTGGCAGAAATGGCAGAAGATAATTCATTGAATGCGAAGGTGAGCACAAGGAAAAGCCTATCATGATGCTGTGAGTGAGGGAAGAGTTGAGGGCAAAATTGTGTGAAATGGAATGGAAATGGTTGAAGGCCCCTGTGAACCATAGTGGTGAGAGTGGTGTGGAGGGAGGAACCCTTGTTTGAAAAAAAGGAAAGAAAAACACATAAGAACTAATATGGAAGGTTGCGTCATCAGAACAGATGCAAAAGCAATGGAGGAACCTAGAAACGTGGAACATGCTCCTTCCATCAAGTGGGACGTGAGCCAGTACAAGATGGGAGTCAGTGGGCTTATACTGAACATTGGTTGATTGTCTATCCTTGGAAATAACACAGAGAAGTTGAGGAAGGGAAGTGTTGGAATTGACCATATGAAACTCCGAGAAAGTTGATGAAATTTTCCAGTTCAGGGCTATAGCAGGAAATGGCGCCGATGTAGTCATTAATGTGAGGAAGAGGATAGGAGTAGGACAGGAGCAAAGAATGTTTGACATATCCCGCAGTGTCTAGAGTTAAAGGAGGGTGGTGGTGGTGGTGGTGCTGGATGTGGACTGGTTGGGCCTCCATTCAAGGAAGATGCAGAGAACCCTCAGATCGCCCTGATGGGCATAGAAAGATTGGACATCCATGGTGAAGGGAAAGTTTAGGGCCATGAAACTGAAAACTGCTAAAGTGATGGAGGACATTGTAAGAGTTAAAGATGTAGGTGGGAAGAGATGGACAAGGGAAGGAAGGAAATAGACCCAAATAGCAAGAAATCAGTTCACTGGGGCAGGAACTGCCTGAAACAATTGGCCTACCAAAGAAGCCCAGTTTGTAGATTTTGGGAAGAAGGTTGAAGTTGGTTGTTTGTGGTAAAGGGATCATGAGGTTGGTGGTAGTGGAGAGAAGATCTTCATAGGAGATTAGGTCAGTAGCAGTCTTGGAAACAATGGCTTGATTTCCAGTGGTGAGGTCATTTTTCAGGGGAGGCAGAAGGAAGTGTCCAAGAGTTGGCATTCAGCTTCTGCTGAAAGATAAAGGTCAATAGGCCAGACATTAACAATGCCAGATTTGATAACACTGTTGGGGTTCAGAGAACAAAGTGCTTCAAGGATCAGAGAGGGAAAGGTTAGAGTGAGTGAGAGGAGCAGAGAAATTGAGACGGTAGTAGTCTTCAATGAAAAGATTGTAAGAGGCCAAGGGGTGGGATCCAGGTAGAGGGTGAATAGTGGAAATGGACAAAATTGTCCACGTTGCAGCAGAAAGACTGCTGGCTAAAGAAGTGAGTGAAGAAGTGAGGATAAAGGGGAAGCTCAGTGTCATGCTGAGTTTGAGATCTATTGAGATGGGGTTATAAGGGAGTGAAGTTAAGGCAGTTGCTAACAGCAGATTGTTCAGAGTCAGAGAGAGGAAGGTCAGAGTGGAGTTTGAATTCACAGCTGGCGGTGCGATTGGGAGAAGGATGGGATTAGAGAAAAGTGAAGGGGTAAAAGATCCAGAACGGTGTTGGACCCATGAGTTGTTGATGCTTTTTCCACCCTTCACACCTGAAAGGAAGAGAAAAGTTTTCTATTAAAGCACCAGATGATACCAAGGATGAAATAAAATGATGGATCAGGACAGCTTAGAGATAGTGGGTCAGTGCTGCTGAAGAGTGAAGTCAAGAGCATGACTCTACCTGATTCATAGTTTTCTATCATGTTTTGTGCCTCAAATAAACTAACAAAATTGGGAAAAACAAATCAGTGAATTATCCTTATTCTACTCGTATCTGACAGCGGCATTTCAGGACTAAATATTGAAAGTAGAATCCAGAGCTGTGGGGTTTTTTTAACCTTTATATTTCTACTGATTATAATGACAAAACTGTGAATTGGCACATTTTTGGAATCTTAGTCATTGATCTGATCTTCTTGTCAACAAAATACAACCGTTGTTGATTTAACTGTCTTCAGCTATAAATGAAAATCTAAAGGTTTATTCCCAATTTTTAGTTGCATTTCTTTGGCCACAGAACCACTAATGTCACCAGAGATATCTTTTGATCAACCGACTGGAGTGTATCTAGAAGGGGAGACGGTCACCATTATCTGCACTCTGAACTGGGGATATCACAGCATCACCTACTTTTATAGAAATAATGAACTGCTGTCCTCTCATCAACTCTTTGCAAAGGACAACATTGGGACGACCCTGGTTACCAATAAAAAACAAGGAGGGTTGTACCAGTGCAAATACAGAACTTCGATCAAAGCAAGATGGTTAGAATCCCCACTCAGCGAGCCTGAGATGATCACTGTAGCAGGCAAGTAAAGGGAACAGAGATTGGTAATATGTCTATTCAATGAATTAAAAAATATATATATTTTCAATAATTCATGTTTGTTTCAAAACGAGAATGGATAATACTCACAAATTGGTCTCTGAGTTCAGCTCTTGACTGGCCCTTGTATCTATGGCTGCGGGGTACACAGGCTGAAACATTACAGTCGACGGAGGCATTGAGAGACAAACAGTTGCTTTGATTCCCAAGTTAGTAAATCAAAATGTGGGGAGAAATACATTTTAGATGGTGGCAATAAATGGGTAATCACGTATCACAGCCCATAGTACACCACTACTGGCTTGATTTCTAATAAATACACAACATCAGCCTACAAAGCACTCCAGAGTCTTCCTGTGCTCCTTTTGCATGTGTGGAAAGAAAGGAACTCCAAATGCATTTTCTAATCTTGCCTAATTTAAGAATACACAAGACACACAAGAATTAGGAGCACGAGTAGGCCATTCAGCCCCCTTAGTCTGCTCCACCATTCGATAAGGACATGGCTGATCTGACTGACACCTCAGCTCCGCCTACCTGCTTGCTCCCATAACCCTTGACTCCCTTTTCAATCAAGAATCTGTCTGACTCAGCTTTGAAAATATTCATGAGCTTAGCCACCACTGCTCTCTAGGGAAGAGAATTCTACAGATTATCAATCCTCTGAGAGAAAAATAAATTCTCCTCATCTCAGTCTTAAATGAGAGACACCTAATTTTTAAACTGTGCCACCTAGTTCCAGACTCTCCCACAAAGGGCAATATGATTTCAGCATCCACCCTGTCAAGTCCCTCAGGATGTTTCAATAATATCATCTTTCATTCTTTAAACGCTAGTAGGTACAGGCCCAACCTGCTCAAACTCTCCTCTTAAGCCAACCCCTTCATTCCAGGAATTAGTCAAGTGAACCTTTTCTAAGCAGCTTTGAATGCAATTACACTCTTTCTTAAATCTACCAAACATACGATGATATGAACATGAATTAGGAGCAGGAGGAGGCCATTCGGTCTTGAGCTTGCTGTGCCATTCAATAAGATCATGCCTGATCTGACTGTAACCTCAATGCCACTTTCCTGCCTTCCCCAGATAACCGCTGACTCCCTTGTTAGGCAAGAATCCATCTAACTCATCCTTAAAAATACTCAATGACCCTGTCTCCTCAGCTCTCTCTGGGGAGGATAGTTTCACAGACTCACGACCCTCAGAGAGAAATATTTTCCTCATCTCTGTTAAATGGCAGACCCCTGGTTTTTAAACTGTGTCCCGTCATTCTAGTCTCTCCCACAAGGGGAAAAATCCTCTCAGCTTCTAGTCTGTCAACTCCCCTCAGGATCTTATATGTTTAAATGAGATTAAATAAGATCACCTCATTCTTCTAAACTCCAGTGGATACTGGCCCAGCCTGTCCAACCTTCCCTCATTAGATAACCCAGGTCTCAGTCGAGTGAACCTTCTCTGAACTGCTTCTAATGCAATTATATCCTTTCTTAAATAAGGAGACCAAAACTGTACACAAATGTTCTAGACGTGACCTCACCACTGTGCTATACAACTGTAGCAAAACAACCTACTTTTATGTTCCATTCCTCTTGGAATAAATGAGAACATTCTATTTGCCTCCTTAATCACTTGCTGTACTTGCATGTTCACTTCTTGTGATTCAGAGACCAGGGCACCCAAATCCTTCCAAATCTGAGTTCTGCAATCTCTCTCCATTTAGATAATATGAGCCCGGGGAGGAGTGACGGGGGGAGGGACCCGGGGAGCAGAGTGAAGGGGGGAGGGGCCCGGGGAGCAGAGTGACGGGGGAGGGGCCTGGGTAGCAGAGTGACGAGGGAGGGGCCGGGTAGCAGAGTGACGGGGGAGGGGCCCGGGTAGCAGAGTGAAGGGGAGGGGCCCGGGGAGCATAGTGACGGGGGAAGGGGCCCGGGGAGCAGAGTGACGGGGGGAGGGGCCCGGGGAGCAGAGTGACGGGGGGAGGGGCCCGGGGAGCAGAGTGATGGTGGGGAGGGGCCTGAGGAGCAGAGTGACAGGGGAGGGGCCCGGGGAGCAGAGTGCCGGGGGGAGGGGCCCGGGGAGCAGAGTGACAGGGGGAGGGGCCCGGGGAGCAGAGTGACAGGGGGAGGGGCCCGGGGAGCAGAGTGACAGGGGGAGGGGCCCGGGGAGCAGAGTGCCGGGGGGAGGGGCCCGGGGAGCAGAGTGATGGGGGGGAGGGGCCTGAGGAGCAGAGTGACAGGGGAGGGGCCCGGGGAGCAGAGTGACAGGGGGAGGGGCCCGGGGAGCAGAGTGACAGGGGGAGGGGCCCGGGGAGCAGAGTGACAGGGGGAGGGGCCCGGGGAGCAGAGTGCCGGGGGAGGGGCCCGGGGAGCAGAGTGACAGGGGGAGGGGCCCGGGGAGCAGAGTGAAGGGGTGAGGGGCCCGGGGAGCAGAGTGACAGGGGGATGGGGGTGTGTATGTGAATGAGGGAGAGTAAGAGTGTGATTGTCTGTCTAACCTACACCTAGTTTCAGGTTTCTCAGTTACCCTCATCAGCTCATATACACAGCCATTCACAGCGGGTGAGGGTGAGTGAGTGGGTGTGTATATGGAGTGGGAGTGAGCCTGCTGCACACACACTCTGACCCTCTCACCCCCTGGTCATTTTTATTAATTACTCTTTTTGTTAAACTTAACAACTTATTGCTATGACCTTGCTTTATTTTTGCTCAGCAATTGTTTCTTTTCTTAATGCTTCAACAGTTTTTCCAAACTCAGTTCAAGTTGTGCTGAACCTTCACTTTCTGAAATTTGCTGATCAGCCCCTTGAGAGAGAAAAAAATGGAAACGTGGCCCCCCACCTTCCCAAGCGAACTGGCTGTTCAAGCCTGTTTTAAACAGCGTTCTCGTCATCGACGCTGAGCAGCCCGAGCTTGGGACCTGACAGACCGGCTTAAAGACATGGACATTTTCAGCCTGAGAATTCCAATGGTTCGAAAGCGCTTGGTCGGTTCAGCTTCACTCGCTACTGCGCTCTACTGAGGATGTTGGGGGAGGGGAGTGGGGAGGTTGGGGGGAAGGATGAGGAGGAGGTTGGGTGGAGTGGGTGGAGGCTGGGGATGGTGGGGGGCTGGGGGTGAGGAGGGAGGGGTGTGAAAGAGTTTAGTGGCAGTGGGGGCACTAATATTTTTCACTTAAAAACCATAGTTGTACTGACATATAGGGACTCAGATGATTAATACATAGGAAAACAACATGATAGTAGATTTAGAAATGACATGCACAACGTATTTTCTTAGCGCTTTGGCATCTCAAAATTTGTCACTGCATCTCTGGATGGTGGGTGTAGTTCTAATGTCACTGGATTCGTAATCCAGGCTGTTGCTCTGGGGGTAGGGATTAAAATATCACCAGAGCAGCTGTTGGAATTTCAATTCAATTAATAAAATCTACAATTGAAAGCCAGTCTCAGTAATGATGACCATGAAGCCATCATCGATTGTTGTAAAAACCTATTTTTGTTCACGCTTTTAGGGAGGGAAAACTGCTGTCCTTACCCTGTTTGGCCTCCAGGTGGCTCCAGACCCATAGCAATGTGGTTGACTCTTAACTGGTGATGGGAAACAATTGCTGGCCTTGCACATCCCATAAACCAGTAAAGAAAAGCCTGCTATCCAACCTTAGGGCTTTGTCAGATCCCTTCTCACTCTACACTGCTGCAAAGTAACTCTCAGTGTTTAAGGTTCTTTAAAATTTGAATAATTCTCCTAGATCTCCCCTGGAACTTTCCAATCATATCATGGTAATATAATATCACCACCATCAACACCCCTTTGTCCTTTTGTCTATGACATCTTTGGCAATCTCTTCTTTGCCTCCACTTATCACTGGCCCCCTATCCAGCTCTACCTGTCCAACCCCCCCTCTACCAGCTTATATTTCACTTCATTTCGCTATTTCCTTAGTTCTGATGAAGAGTCATATGGACTCGAAACATCAACTATATTCCTCTCCGCAGATGCTTTCAGACCTGCTGAGTTTTTCAGGGTATTTTTGTTTTTGTTTCAGATTTCCAGCATCCGCAGTATTTTGCTTTTATTTTAGTAGCCAACAACCTATTCTCTTTAGTTACAGCCTCCTTACATTGGTCATTGTGTCTGTGGACAATAAAACTGAGATATTTCCTCCCTCAAACTTTTCCAGAATTGTTCCCTTCAAGTGATCAGTGTTTTCCATGTTGAGCCAAGTAACATGAGTGACTCAACACTGATCAAAAAAGGCAAAGGATATCGGGGGTAGGCAGGAAGGTGGGGTTGAGGTTACATTCAGATCAGCCATGATCGTATTGAATGGTGGAGCAGGCTCGAGGGGCCGAGTGGCCTCCTCCTGCTCCCAATTTGTATGTTTGTAATCCTTCCACATAAATTAGTGCCATTGGCAAAATTACCGGCCATGCTCACAGCACCACTCTTCAGGTCATTAATTAAGGCCCCAAAGTGTAGTGGACCTTACAGCAATCTCTAGGAGACACAACACTGCACTCAAGATAAGAAACAGCCTTTCATTGTAATGTTTAGGCCACAGGACGGTAGCCAGTTCCTAATTCCCCCATCACTTCTTTACTGATACCACAAAATTCCATTATACAAACAGAAAGTGCTGAAAAACTCGGAAGGTCTGGCAGCATCTGTATAGCTTCTTCTTACTCTGAGACAGGCTGTAGTCCCAGCAGTGCCATAGTTTGAACCTGGGGCTGTTGGGACTCCACAGTGGCTGCAGCTTTCGAAGATAGGACTTTCCTCCTCAGGTGAGGTGGAAGCCTCACCCTTACCCTGAACGTTAAATCGCCAAGGACAGCCAATGTCGGTGGGGATGCATTGCCCACTGACTGTATGGTTGTTGGGACAAGAAACCCTGCTTTCTGATAAAACCTGCCCCAAGTGTCCAAAACTCCATCCATCTCCACCTTGAATATACTTAACAACTGAGCAGTCCCTCTGAGGCAGAGAATTTCAAGACTAAAAACTCAGAGTGAAGAAATTTTTTCTCATGATTGTCTTAGATGATTGACCGTTTGTCCTGAGACTATGCATCCTAGTTCTGAGCTCCCTGGTCAGGAGAAACCAGCTGCCAACAGCTACTCTGTCGAGCCCTTTGAGAATCTTATATATTTCAATGAGATCACCTCTCATCCTTTTGAACTCCAGGGAGTATAGGCCCATTCTACTGAGCCTCTCATAATAGAACAATCAACTCATCTCGGGGAACACATTAATGAACTGCACCAACTCCAAAGCAAGTATGTGCTCTCTTAAATGATGAGACTTAAATTGTTCAGAGTAATCCAGGTGTGGTCCCAGCAAATCCTGTGCAATTGTAGCAAGACCTGCTTAACTTGTGTACTCCAATACCCTTGCAATGAAGGCAAGAGATCAACTGTCTTCCCGATTGCATGCTAACTTTCTATTTTCTTGTGCAAAGGTACCCAAATGTCTCTGAACATCAGGATTTTCCCGATGACTAACTGGCCTGTAGTTCCCTGCTTTCTCCGTCCTCTGTTCTTGAGCAGTAGTGTCACACTTGCCACCTTCTAATCCAAAGGACCATTTTAGAATAAAGACAAGTTGGAAGATCACAACCAGTGCCTCCACTATGTCTGCAGCCACCTCTTTTAGGACCCTAGTGTGTAAGATATTAATCCCATTGAAATTGTTGACTTTTTAGTCCCATTAGTTTCTATCTTATTCTTCTCTGGTCTAGTGTTAAACCAGTGGTGAACTTCAACAAGACCCAAACAACACTGATGCACAGGGACCCAGAAGATAATCCCCACCACCTCCCTCACTCTTTCCCGATGTAAGTTCACCAAGCAGAAGCTGCTGTGCTACCCACATGGTTTGGGCCACCTCCTGCCATGGGTAAAATAGTGGCAGGGGTGGGATGAGGCACTTAAGTGGCCATTAATTGACCACTTAAGAGCCTCAAAAGTCCCAAGGGCGGACAGGCCACCCAACACCTCCATGGCCTAATCCCTCTCCTACCTGAGCTCCCACCCTAGACGCCTGGTTGGGCACAGAGCCCCATTTCCCAATGCTAATTGGCTGCTTTCCTGCTGGGCAGCCGCTAATCTGTTGGCTGACGCTGGATTCGCCAGGCTGAGACAGCAGGGTGGAGTGAGTGGACCACATACTCCCTGTTCCACCTCCCTTACCCCAGCAGAAACCATAAAATCCAGCTGTAAACATCTTGAATCACCAGGGACAGAATGTTCCGGTTTCCCACTGGTGGGTATCAAAGTACAGGAGAACCGTAAAATGCAGTGCATGGCCTGATACTGTCTACCCGTCCGCCCCCAAACCATCTCCCAGATGTATCAAGATGTTTACAGCTGGATTTTATGGTTTCTGCTGGGGTGAGGGAGGTGGAACAGGGAGTATGTGGTCCACTCACTCCACCCTGCTGTCTCAGCCTGGCGGAATCCAGCGTCAGCCAACAGATTAGCGGCTGCCCAGCAGGAAGGCAGCCAATTAGCGTTGGGAAATGGGGCTCTGTGCCCAACCAGGCGTCTAGGGTGGGAGCTCAGGTAGGAGAGGGATTAGCCATGAAGTTGATCATGGCTACCAAGTTAAAGGTCCCCTGCCCTCTTATTCTCTCCTTATTTGTTACATCAACCTAACAACAGTGAAGAAATAAAATCTACCAGCATCTAAACACTGCCACCTTCAGCAGCTGACTCTGCTGCTCCATGCAGCCATGGTCTCGTTTGCAGCAATATTTCCATCGCCCTATTGCCGCCACCTCTTTTTTTGGCATAAATCACTACCAATGTTTTTCCCATGTGACTAGCAATAAATGCAGAGTCACGGTCAGTTACCTCATCAATGTGAGGTTATCCACTTTGGGAGGAGGAACAGATGTGCAAAGTATTTCTTATATCGTGAGAGATTAGAAAGTGTAGATGGTACAAAGGGACCTGGGTGTCCTTGTCCATAAGTCACTGAAAGTTAACATACAGTGGTTGTACAGTCAAAGGTGCTTGAGTCATTGGCATGTTAAAGTAATATACCTGCACGGTTTGCCCCCTCAGTTCTGATGTGAACAATCTGTTACTACAGGCTGCTGCTGTCATCAGGACTTTGCTGCTGTGTGGACACGTTTATCAAAATCCATCTGGTTTAAATATTGCAATGAAGTGCAGCAGGTTATTGGGAAGACTGATGGGATGTTAGCCTTTATCACAAGAGGATTTGAGTGCAGGAGTAATGAAGTCTTGCTTCAATTGTATGGAAGCTTGATTATACTGCACCTAGATTACTGTATGCAGTTTTGGCCCCCCTACCTCAGAAAGGATATTACTGCCATAGAGGGGTTGGGGTGGGTCGGGGGGTGCAATGAAGATTCACCAGGCTTGTTCCGGGAATGGCGGGACTGACTTATGAAGAGAGATTGGGGAAACTGGGCCTGTATTCTCTAGAGTTTCGAAGAATGAGAAGTGATCTCAATGAAACCTACAAAATACTTAAAAGGAATAGACAGGGTAGATGCAGGTAAGATGTTTGACCTGGTTGGGGATTCTAGAACCAGAGGACACAATTTCAAAATAAAGAGGGGAGCCACTAAGCACCGAGATGAGGAGAAAGTTCTTTACTTAGATGTTTGTGAATTTTTGGAATTCTCTACCCCAGAGAGCTGTGGAAGCACAGTCATTGAGTATGATTAAGGTAGAGATTGATAGATTTCTGATTAACAATAACGTAAAGAGTTATGGGGATAGTGTGGGTAAAAGGCATTGAAGTGTTCGATCAGCTATGATCGTGTTGAACGGAGGAGCAGGCTTGACGGGCTGAATGGCCTTCTCCTGTTCCTATATTCCCATCAACAAGCTTATTAGCTGCCCTGCCCGAGTTACTGGGGACGTAGGGACTGAGTCTTGCCTGATTTGAGGAATTAGGGACTGAGGCCTGCCTGATTTGAGGGATTAGGGACTGAGGCCTGCCTGATTTGAGGGATTAGGGACTGAGGCCTGCCTGATTTGAGGGTTTAGGGACTGAGGCCTGCCTGATTTGAGAGTTTAGGGACTGAGGCCTGCCTGATTTGGGGGATTAGGGACTGTGGCCTGCCTGATTTGAGGGATTAGGGACTGAGGCCTGCCTGATTTGAAGGTTTAGGGACTGAGGCCTGCCTGGTTTGAGGGATTAGGGACTGAGGCCTGCCTGGTTTGAGGGTTTAGGGACTGTGGCCTGCCTGATTTGAGGGTTTAGGGACTGAGGCCTGCCTGATTTGAGGGTTTAGGGACTGAGTCTCCTCTTCAGCACTGCCTGTAGTCCCAGCAGTGGCTACTTGGCGCTGCTGGGACTGTAGAGTTGTTGGTCATTTGATTGCCTGGTGCTGTCTAAAACAGGACTTCCTTCTCAGATAAGGGCGGAAATCTCACCTTCAAGCAATTCACACTGGTGCCAGTGTTAAATTACTGAAGGGAAGCTATCACAATGCTGGTTAGCTCACCACCCTCTTTTTAACCTGGCAGTCAAGGAACATGTAAAATTCAGCCTATAGACTGCTGAAAAATGCAGTGGTTCAAGAATGCAGCTCACCACTACCTTCTCAAGAGTAATTAGGGATGGACAATAAATGCTGGCCCAGCCAGTGAAGCCCACATCCCGTGAATGAATTAAAAAAAAGCAAACTTCCCACCTGACATCTTAGATTCAAATTGCTCCCTCTAATTCTGTACTGAGGACATGCTGCATTCTGAAGTTACTGTCTTCCTTTTATTCTTGCACCTGAAACACCCAATTATTTGTCCTGTCACCATGAGACTTTCTTAAGATGTCAATGAGGCTGCAGGATTCTCTTGCACATCTATGTTTCTGTTTTAAATCTTACCCCTTATGCATTTGAACCATCCACAATCATGTACCATTCCAGGGTTTTTAAAAAAATTCTTTCACAGGATGTGGGCATTGCTGGCATTTATTACCATCCCTAACTGCCCATGAGAAGGTGGTGATGAGCTGCCTTCTTGAACTGCTGCAGCCCCTGTGGCGTAGATACACCCACAGTGCTGTTAGGAAGGGAGTTCCAGGACTTTGATCCTGCGACAGTGAAGGAACGGCGATATATTTCCAACTCAGGATGGTGAGTGACTTGGAGGGAACTTCCAGGTGGTGGTGTTCCCATGTGTCTGCTGCCCTTGTCCTTCTAGATGGTAGTGGTTGTGGATTTGGAAGGTGCTGTTGAAGGAGCCTTGGTGAATTCCTGCAGTGCATCTTGTAGATGGTACACACTGCTGCGACTGTGCGTTGGTGGTAGAAGGGAGTGCATGTTTGTGGATGTGGTGCCAATCAAGCGGGGCTGCTTTGTCCTGGATGGTGTCGAGCTTCTTCGGTGTTATGGGAGCTGCACTCATCCAGGCAAGTGGGGAGTATTCCATCACACTCCTGACTTGTGCCTTGTAGATGGTGGACAAGATTTGGGAGTTAGGAGGTAAGTTACTTGCTGCAGGATTCTTAGCCTCTGACCTGCTCTTGTAGCTATAACATTCACATGATTGGTGCAGTCCATGGTCAGCGATAAGCCCATAATTTTGATAGTCCCACTGAGCGCAGTATCAAAAAAACCAACAACTTGCAAATACATAGTGCATTGAACAACTAGAAAACTTCCAAGTCAGAAGTGTTATCAGTCCAAATGTGATGCATTAAAAGGTTTTACAACAAGTAGCCAAAATCTTTAAAGGGAGACTTAAAGGCAAAGAGAGGAGAGGAGAGAGGTTTCCAGAATGAAATCCAGACCTTACAGCTTAAGCAATTGAAGGCACGGCTGATAATGGTGGAGTGATGAATGACATCATGCCCAAAAGGACAAGAATTACAGGAGATCAGAGATTTTGGAGGACTATAGGGACACAGGACTTAGGACCGGGAATAGGCCATTTAGCCCTTCGAGCCTGGTCAATCATTCAATAAGATCATGGTCTTAGTTCCACTTTCCTGTCTGCCCCCCATAAACCTTGAATCCCTTGTCTAACAAAAATCTGTCTAACTCAGCCTTGAATAAATTTAAAGTCCCAGCCTCTACTGCTCTCTGGGGAAGCGAATTCCACAGACTAACAGCTCTCTGAGAGAAAAAAATCTCCTTATCTCTGTCTTAAAAGGGAGATCTCTTATTTTTAAACTACTAGGTTTAGTCTCCCCATCAAGGGGAAACTTCCTCCCAGTATCCACCCTATCAAGTCCCCTCAACATCTTATATGTTTCATTAACATCACCTTTCATTCTTCTAAATTCCAATGTGTATAGGCCCAACCTGTTCAACCTTTCTTCATAAGACAACCCCTTCACCCAGGAGTGCGCCAAGTGAACCTTCTCTGAACTGCTTCAAAAGCAATTGTATACTTTTTCAAATAAGACGACCAAAACTATACAGAGTATTCCAGATGTGATCCCATCAAGGCTGTGCACAGCTGCAATTAAACTTCCCTGCTATTAAATTTTTCCTCATCTCCATTCTAAAAGGGAGACCCCTAATTTTAAAACAGTGGCCCCTGATTCTGGACTCACCCACAAGAGGAAACATCGTTTCCACATCCACCTTATCAATACCGTTCAGGATCTTGTATACTTCAATCAAGTCACCCCTCACTCTTCTAAACTCCAGTGGAAACAAGCCCAGACTATCCAACGTTTCCTCATAAGACAACCCACTCATTCCAGGTATTAATCCAGTAAACCTCCTCTGAACCACCTCCAACACATTTACATCCTTCCTTAAATAAGGAGACCAAAACTGCGCACACTATTCGAGATGCAGTCTCACCGATGCCCTGTATAACTGAAGCATAACATCCTTACTTCCCATTCATCCTACACCACAGCCTTTTCTGCAAGGGCTGAAAATTAGTAAATTTGTTTTATCACACAAAGTCTACCTTATTCACTGTCTCTAATTTGATTTCAGGAACAGGAAATTCAAATCAATGCATTGGTCCAAATGTTCTAATCAGAACCATTATATCTGATGCTGCTTGATCAGAAAACTGTGCACTTACCTGGTTAGGTTTAAATGGCTCTGACTTCCAATCCTGGAGACTCCCTCAGCGCAGGAATCCATGCAGAGATCGGCAAAGAGAAGCAGCACAAAAGACAGGCCCCTTTTTTATAGCTGCAGCCTGTGAAGTTTAAAGGTCCAATCAGTGAATGATTTAGTGGAAAAACGAGTGAAAGGGTAGGTGAGTTAATGGTAGGGGCATAGACGGTAGCTGAGCAGGTAGGTAATTGTTTATTAGGGTGGTAGTTAGGTACTTATGGAGTAATCGAGCGGTCAGCATAGTCAGAGCAGGTCAGAGGGGGTAGTCAGATGGCCGGGCGTAGTCGGATCAGGTCAACCAGGCAATCGGGAGTCGTGTGGGGTGGGGGTTGTGGGGGCATCAGTTGGGGAGTTACCCAGGTGTTAGACGACATTTTAATTTGTCTAACATTTCCTGGGTAACTATCCAGGTAAGAAGCATAGAACCATCCAAATTCTCTAGCTCAGAGTTAATGATGCTGGCGAAGGGTCCTGGGGAGCAGGGGAATTGCCCACCAGAAGTTTAAACCTCCTGGGAAATTCCCACATGGGTTCATGCGCCAGGCCCTGATGTGCATCTTCAATCTTACGTCCAGCCTCTGATGACCCAGAGAGTAGAAAATTTGGCCTGACTCAGACTCAGACTCGGACTCGGACTCAGACTCAGACTCAGACTCAGACTCAGACTCAGACTCGGAGTCAGACTCAGACTCAGACTCAGACTCGGACTCGGACTCGGACTCAGACTCAGACTCAGACTCAGACTCAGACTCAGACTCAGACTCAGACTCGGAGTCAGACTCAGACTCAGACTCAGACTCAGAGTCAGACTCAGACTCAGACTCGGAGTCAGACTCAGACTCAGACTCAGACTCAGACTCAGACTCGGAGTCAGACTCAGACTCAGACTCGGAGTCAGACTCAGACTCAGACTCAGACTCAGAGTCAGACTCAGACTCAGACTCAGAGTCAGACTCAGACTCAGACTCAGACTCAGACTTGGAGTCAGACTCAGACTCAGACTCGGAGTCAGACTCAGACTCAGACTCAGACTCGGAGTCAGACTCAGACTCAGACACAGACTCAGACTCAGAGTCAGACTCAGACTCAGACACAGACTCAGACTCAGACACAGACACAGACTCAGACTCAGACACAGACTCAGACTCAGACTCAGACTCGGAGTCAGACTCAGACTCAGACTCGGAGTCAGACTCAGACTCGGACTCAGACTCAGACTCGGTGTCAGACTCGGAGTCAGACTCAGACACAGACTCAGACTCAGACTCAGACTCGGAGTCAGACTCAGACTCGGAGTCAGACTCAGACACAGACTCAGACTCAGACACAGACACAGAGTCAGACTCAGACTCAGACTCAGACTCAGACTCGGAGTCAGACTCAGACACAGACTCAGACTCAGACACAGACACAGAGCCAGACTCAGACTCAGACTCAGACTCGGAGTCAGACTCAGACTCAGACTCGGACTCAGACTCAGACTCAGACTCGGAGTCAGATTCAGACTCAGACACAGACTCAGACTCAGACTCAGAGTCAGACTCAGACTCAGACACAGACTCAGACACAGACTCAGACTCAGACTCAGACTCGGAGTCAGACTCAGACACAGACTCAGACACAGACTCAGACTCAGACTCAGACTCAGACACAGACTCAGACACAGACTCAGACACAGACTCAGACTCAGACACAGACTCAGACTCAGACACAGACTCAGACTCAGACACAGACTCAGACTCAGACTCAGACTCAGACTCGGAGTCAGACTCAGACTCGGAGTCAGGCTCAGACTCAGACTCGGAGTCAGACTCAGACTCAGACTCAGACACAGACTCAGACTCAGACTCAGACTCGGAGTCAGACTCAGACTCAGTCTCAGACTCGGAGTCAGACTCAGACTCAGACTCAGACTCGGAGTCAGACTCAGACTCAGACTCAGACTCAGATTCGGAGTCAGACTCAGACTCGGAGTCAGACTCAGACTCGGACTCAGACTCGGACTCAGACTCGGACTCAGACTCAGACTCGGAGTCAGACTCAGACTCAGACTCAGACTCGGAGTCAGACTCAGACTCAGACTCAGACTCAGAGTCAGACTCAGACTCAGACTCGGAGTCAGACTCAGACTCAGACTCAGACTCAGAGTCAGACTCAAACTCAGACGGAGTCAGACTCAGACTCAGACTCGGAGTCAGACTCAGACTCAGACTCAGAGTCAGACTCAGACTCAGACTCGGAGTCAGACTCAGACTCAGACTCAGACTCAGAGTCAGACTCAGACTCAGACTCGGAGACAGACTCAGATTCAGACTCAGACTCAGACTCAGACTCGGAGTCAGACTCAGACTCAGACTCAGACTCAGACTCAGAGTCAGACTCAGACTCAGACTCGGAGTCAGACTCAGACTCAGACACAGACTCAGACTCAGACTCAGAGTCAGACTCAGACTCAGACACAGACTCAGACACAGACTCAGACTCAGACACAGACTCAGACTCAGACACAGACTCAGACTCAGACACAGACTCAGACTCAGACACAGACTCAGACACAGACTCAGACTCAGACTCAGACTCAGACTCGGAGTCAGACTCAGACTCGGAGTCAGACTCAGACTCAGACTCGGAGTCAGACTCAGACTCAGACTCAGACACAGACTCAGACTCAGACTCGGAGTCAGACTCAGACTCAGACTCAGACTCGGAGTCAGACTCAGACTCAGACTCAGACTCAGACTCGGAGTCAGACTCAGACTCAGACTCAGACTCGGACTCAGACTCAGACTCGGAGTCAGACTCAGACTCAGACTCGGAGTCAGACTCAGACTCGGACTCAGACTCAGACTCGGAGTCAGACTCAGACTCAGACTCAGACTCGGAGTCAGACTCAGACTCAGACTCAGACTCGGAGTCAGACTCAGACTCAGACTCAGAGTCAGACTCAGACTCAGACTCGGAGTCAGACTCAGACTCAGACTCAGAGTCAGACTCAAACTCAGATGGAGTCAGACTCAGACTCAGACTCGGAGTCAGACTCAGACTCAGAGTCAGACTCAGACTCAGACTCGGAGTCAGACTCAGACTCAGACTCAGACTCAGACTCGGAGTCAGACTCAGACTCAGACTCAGACTCAGACTCAGACTCAGAGTCAGACTCAGACTCGGAGTCAGACTCAGACTCAGACTCAGACTCAGAGTCAGACTCAAACTCAGACGGAGTCAGACTCAGACTCAGACTCAGAGTCAGACTCAGACTCAGACTCAGAGTCAGACTCAGACTCAGACTCGGAGTCAGACTCAAACTCAGACGGAGTCAGACTCAGACTCGGAGTCAGACTCAGACTCAGACTCAGACTCAGACTCAGAGTCAGACTCAGACTCAGAGTCAGACTCAGAGTCAGACTCAGACTCAGAGTCAGACTCAGACTCAGACTCAGAGTCAGACTCAGACTCAGACTCAGACTCGGTGTCAGACTCGGAGTCAGACTCAGACTCGGAGTCAGATTCAGACTCAGAGTCAGACTCAGACTCAGACTCGGAGTCAGACTCAGACTCAGACTCAGACTCAGACTCAGACTCAGAGTCAGAGTCAGACTCAGACTCAGACTCAGACTCAGAGTCAGAATGCTTTTTCAGTGCTGGAACCCAGATTTTCAATGTAGAAGCACTCGGCCCACTGATGATTTATTGACCTTGGCATTTCACCTTTCTATGCTAAGGAAATCTGAAATTCCCTTTTGTGGATTCTCATTAGGTGATGTAATCACTTGCCTTTAATTCAAGACAGCATTATTAAGTTACAAAACATACATTTAACAAGGAAATCCACAGATCTGTTCCTAATTCTTTGTTCCACAAATTTTACCTTAGATCCTCTAACACCACCAGAGGTATCTTTCAATCAGCCCACTGGGTTTTACTTAGAAGGAGAAACAGTCATTATGACATGCCAGGTGAGCTAAGGATATCGGGGTAAAATCTACTTTTACAGAGAGAATCAGCTTCTGAGCTCTTACCAGCTCTTCACAAAGGACAATATTGGAAGATTTCTGGTTAGAACTGCAAACCAAGGAGGACGCTACCAATGCAAATATGGAACCTATGCTAAAACAAGGTGGTTAGAATCACACTTCAGCAAGTCTGTGACAGTCACTATAGTGTGTGAGTGAAGGGGAAAATAGATTATTAATATATCTATTCAAGGTTCTTTACATTTTCCAAAAAAAAATCACACTTATTTTACCATGACAATGGTTAACATTCCCAGGGAGAATCGCTGAACTCAGTTCTTGACAAGGTCCCTGTAACAATGGGCCCTGAACATACAGACTAAGCTTTACTACGAACAAACACATGTGACTCCTAGTGGTAGGTTTGGGCCAACCAGCTATTTTGCACTGAAGAAGGATCATATAGACTCGAAACGTTAACTCTCTTTCTCTCTCCACAGATACTGTCAGACCTGCTGAGTTTTTCCAGCATTTTCTGTTTTTGTTTCAGCTGCTTTACACTCTGTCCATTAACTTTGATGAAGTTTAAACTGGGCAGAATGTTGGCTTGTTGACCATTTGATCCCACCCTATTTCCCACCAGCGATGCAGGTTACAATTGTCTGAGTTAACTCAGGAGTGAGAAGATGCTACATTCCAGAGGTGAGGTTCCCCTTCCATATTTAGACTAAGACACTGGGGAAGGGACAAAATCAGCAGAAAAAGATCTTTATATCTAAATTCTTGTGATGTGATATTATTACGCGTTTATGTTCCTTGATTCCCAATTTTATCCCTTACATTTCTGAAACAGGAGGGTGAAATTTTTAAGGTCACAATGGCAGCATTTTGCCAGTGTTTTAACTCCACTGAGCGTAGTGTCATCTCATGAGACACAACTCACCCTGTCATATTACAAATGTCCCTGTCAGGTAAACTAAGCTGCATGAGACAATTTTCAAATGATCCAATTGTGCAAAATGGAGTCGTAGAAATAGTTCAATTAATTATGATTTTCCTCATGTACATCATCACCTTCTCATAGGCAAATTAGCAACAAATAGCGGCTTTTGCAATGCTAGACATATGCAAAATATGAGGCAGAATTTAACTCTGTCCCATGGATGGATTTGCAGGAGAGGAGGTGTGTAAAATTCCCTTGGTAACCTTCCTGCTGCCCTTCCGCCCGTCGCTGACCTGTCCACAACCTTAGAAGGAGCGAGCGAGGCCTGGAGCATTCAGGCCTCCTTCATCCTAATTGAGGCCGTAAAGTGGCAAATTAATAGCTACTTAAGGGCTGCTTCCTGAGACTGGCAGAAGGAGTGCTGGGACAGGAAGAGGGGTGCCTCCCTCAAGGACCTCCTTTCCACATCAGATGCCCCCCACCCCCACCACAACCCCACCAGGTCAGCCCCCCGTGAGTGGTCCCTCCCTACTGGTCTCTCCATCAAGACCTTGATCAACCTCTTCCCACCTGCCATGGGCATCACCGCCCTCCTCGCTGTGAAACCCCTTGCACTCACCTGGTTCTGGACTATGGGACTACAATTTGGAGACTGCTTGTAGGCCCAGCCCCAGCTTCTGCCTGTAGGCCCAGCCCCGGCTACTGCTTGTAGGCCAGTCCCAGCTACTGCCTGTAGGCCCAGTCCCAGCTACTGCCTGTAGGCCCAGTCCCAGCTACTGCCTGTAGGCCCAGCCCCAGCTACTTCCTGTAGGCCCAGCCCCAGCTACTGCCTGTAGGCCCAGCCCCAGCTACTGCCTGTAGGCCCAGCCCCAGCTACTGCCTGTAGGCCCAGTCCCAGCTACTGCCTGTAGGCCCAGCCCCAGCTACTGCCTGTAGGCCCAGCCCCGGTTACTGCCTGTAGGCCCAGTCCCGGTTACTGCCTGTAGGCCCAGCCCCGGTTACTGCCTGTAGGCCCAGTCCCAGCTACTGCTTGTGCTGATGCTGCTGAGACTATAGAGGTTGATTTATGAGGGGCAGAAATTCCCTCTCCTGCCATTTAATGCTCCTTGGGAAACCCTGCCATCTGAAAAATCCTGCCACGTTATTAAAATTCTCACCCAGTAACATTTCAATCCTCTATTTGAAATGTGAATCCTCACAGGTCAGTGGAGAAATTCACTCTTTTAAATGAATTTGAGGCGCAGTTACATTAGCAAAAATTGCCTTTTCTCATCAAGCTATTGCACTTGTTTCATTGGTATTCCAGAGATCAATTTCTGCATCATAACTTGATTTTGTTATTAAAACCATGGCTCGCTTACTTTTAGTTGTGCCTCTGTTTGATTCCACCACTGAAATTGCTAATTCTCCTTTTGTTTAGTCTTAGTCCCAGTTGGAACTAACACCTCCCTATATTGTATAACCATGATTTAATTACCAACCTGCTAGCAGGCATGAAAATCTACAGTTCAATCCCTTGTTTTTGTTTCAAATTTTTAAAACAGTTCCACTAACAGTGCCAGAGATATCACTGGATCAATGGATTGGGGTGTATTTAAGAGGAGCGACCATCAAAATTACCTGCACTGTGAAGAGACAATACAACAGCACTATCTATTTTTACAGAAATAATCAACTGCTAAACTCTCGTCAACTATTTACAAAGGACACCATTGGAACATTCACGGTTATCAATGCAAACCAAGGAGGACAGTATCAATGCAAATATAAAACGGTTGTAAATAGAAGGAGGCTCAGGTCCCAGCTCAGTGAGCCTGTCACAGTCACTATAGCAGGTGAGAGATCAACATAGAGATGTCTGGATGACACTCTGGTTTCTTTTTTAAAAGACACCTTTATTTTAATGTACACGGAATTTGTGCTCAGCCATGGTCTCTATGAAAATAAGAGTGCAGCATAAGAATATAAGAAATAGGAGTAGATCATTCAGCCCTTCCAGTCCCTTCCACCATTCAATGGGATCATAGCTGATGATCTACTTCGACACCATTTCCCTGCCCAATCCCCATATCCCTGGATGTTTTTAATCTATAGAAATCTATTGATCTCAGTCTTGAACATACTCATTGGCTGGGATTTGCCATGCCCGCTGGTGTTGGTGGCATGACCGGACAATATGGCAAGAAGGCCAAAAATCAGCTTCACGACGTCTTGAAACTTGATCGTCCGTCCAGCCCATCGATGGTGAGCCACACTCCCCATCATCGAACGTCAGGGGCCTCACTGTGATCCATCAGAATATTGTCCATCCCCATCAGTGGGAAGACATGTGGTATAACACATCTTGACAGTTATGACGTGCAGAAGTCGGGACCTACTGCCAGGGCCTTGCTCACATTGCGGACATCCGAGGGGCAGAAGATGCTGGAGCCCAACAGCTACCGGACCCTGGAGGAACGTCCATGGCTGGGTGGATTCTCATGGACATGGCTCTGCTGCAAAGCAGCTCACAGCAGTTGGAAAGTCACCATTGATGCTCACAACTGATGATGGTCAAGGGGGTGGGAGAGGAAGGTCTAAGATCGACTGGGAGAGGAAGAAGTGTTGGGCGGTGAGGTTGGGAGGGAGGGATGGAGTACAAGGGGAAGAGGGGGTAACTAGGGCAGTAGGTGTAAGGGGGGGTGGAAGGCGTATAGGAAGGAGTTCGAAGGGGGGAAGGAGTGTGGAGAGGGGAAGGATTCCGCGGGAGGAACAAGTGCAGAGAGGAGGAATGAGGGCAGAGAGTGGAGGGAGTCAGGGAGGAGGAATGAGGGCAGAGAGTGGAGGGAGTCAGGGAGGAGGAATGAGGGCAGAGAAAGGAGGGAGCCTGGGGGGAGGAAGGAGTGCGGAGAGTGGAGGGAGCCTGAGGGGGAGGAAGGAGTGCGGAGAGGGGAGGAAATCCGGGGTGAAGGAGGAATGCGGAGAGGGGAGGGAATAAGGGTGGAGGAAGGAGTCGGGAGGGGGGAAGGTGATGGAAGAAGTAAGGGAGTCAGGAAGGGGGTGGGACTAAAGGTAGGGGGAATGAAAGAGTTCCGGGGGGGGTGAGGGTTCCTGAGGGAGGAGGGGGTTCGGTGGGGGAGGGGTTCTGGATAGGGGAAGGGGTTCCGGGGGGTGCGGGAGAAGGGGTTCCGGCAGGGGGGGAATGGGTTCCGGAGGGGGGAAGGGGTCCGGGGAGGGGAGGGTTCCAGGGCGTAGGGGTCTGGAGGCAGCAAGGGATTCAGTTGGGAAACTAGGAGTTCTGGGGCAGGAGGGTCCAGAAGGGGGAAGGGGTCCGAAGTGAGGGATGTCCAGATGAATGTGTAGGGGAGGGGTCTGATGGGCCCATGACTGCCTCCTGGGGGGCGAACTGAGGCTGGGTGTGGAATGAGGGAATGGTGAGGATGACTGAGGGCAGAGTGAGGTAGGAGGGTGGGAGTGCGAGGGTTCAATGCTAGCGGTAGAAGGGACGGTGAGGGTGTTTGGTGGGGATTCGAAGGCAGACACGGACCCTGGGGGTGGGAGGGAGGGGGTTGGGGAGGTGAATGCGGATTGGGCCGGGATTTTCAGGAAGGAAGGGAACGTACATGTTCACCTGGACATCCCCAAAAATGTTGTGATGGTAGGTCATTGGGGTGGGGAGGTGGGGGGGGTGGGCGGAGATGGTGGAGGTGTCAGTGGGTCAACAGAAAAGAAAAGAACAGAAAAGACGGGGACTGTGGGGAAAAGCGAATCCAGACCGTGCTGTCCAAATCGAAAGTGAAACGAGAGTCGTGGTGGGCGAGATCAGGTGCTGCATGGGAGTGTGGTCAGTGGGTGGGTGGAGATGCAGGTCAGCCCAGATGGACAACTGAAAGTGAACCCCAGCAGGTAGCATGGAAAATACTCGGGACAGTTAGATAAGTGTGATGGATGACGGTTCCGTATACATGGGAGAGTGTTTGCACAGGGTTCAGAAAGGCCCTGTCACACACACACACTTCTCCCTCTAGAATCACTCATTGGTCAGCTGCTCCCTCTGTGATGTCAGAGGATGAGGTTGAGGGGTTCAGAGGCAAAGGGGACTCGGAGGGAGAGGACAGCCTCTGAGATTCCTGAGTGCATGACCCAGGGGTGTCCAGCTGCTGCTCTTCCTCCCTTCGGGTTCCTGGGAACCCCAACCTGACTCCTTGATGGGAAGGAGCACCTGGAGGGACATTGAGGTGCCCTGTTTCCCTCTCGTGTTGCCACTGTGGGAACTCACCCATGGCTCCTGCAATGAAGTGCAGGTCTGCACACATTCCCGCATTCTCCTGGACTAGGGACCCCATGGTGTCCACCATCCTCCCCATGGAGAGCTCCATACACGCACATGTAGACACCACTTCATTAGAGAGCAGGTGGACACACACCTCCAACTCTCGTGCCACTCTGCTAAGGGCTTCCAACAGCTCTGTGTGATGTTCCCACGCCTTCTGCTGACTCTCCAGGATGAGTTGGGAGGCCAAATCCAGAATCTCGTCATCTGACTCAGACTTCACTGATGCCTGATCCCCTTCAGTCCTCCGAGTGCCGGGGAGCTCGCACAAACCTGTCTCCTACTTCTGCGGACATGTGTCCATGTGGTGACCACCAGATTGTGAACCCGAGCCTGCTCTAGATCCAAGACCCACCGAGGTGTGTGTGTCTCTGCGCTGGTGCAGGGTGTGGGTAAGCGCTGTGATGGGTCTTCCAGGCTGCTTATTTCCAGCTCTTCAATGGAGGAGGTGTCCTCTTGGCTGGAGGGGAGGACCTGGATGGAGCCGAGGGACTGACTGGTTGAGGGTGTTGGTCACTTGGCAGAGCTCCCTGTGAACCAAAGTAGAGATAAGTAGTGAATGGCAGCAGAGTCAAAAGCAGGAGAGAGAGCACTCACATTTCTGTTGAGAGAGGGATGATGTGGTGCAGAATCCTCACAAGGGTGTTCGCCACCGACCTCACCATCACCACAGACACGGTTCATGTCCTCACCAGTCAGCGCAATGGCACACTCCTCAAAGTGAGTGAGGGGCCTAATGTGGGCCACTCCACCCCCGGTCTGAGACCTTTCCCTGCTGATATGAGCAGGTTTCTCCTGTATGAGAACAGATGGAGAGAGTGTGAGCAGGACACATGGCACTGCGTGGAATGTTTGTGTGGTGAGTGGAGCCATGGACTGGATGAGGATGTGAGCTCGAGAGGATATGAGCCTGATGGAGATGTGAGGGTGTGTGAGAGAGTTAGTGGTGTTGTCTCTTGAGGTGTGAGATCCCTGTGGATGTGTGATAGGTTTGTGAGTGTGTGAGTTGAGAGTGATGATAAGAGTGAATTACCCTGGCAGAATGGATGAGACCATTCATCTAGCGGCACTGGGTGGCTGTCCTCTTTTGCAGGGCATTGGCTGCCAACGCCTCCCAAACTGGATTAGTGAGGTTGCTGCTCATCCTGTGGTCAGAGCGGGGGTAGAGGACATCACGGCGAGCCTCCACTGTGTCCAAAAGGTGCTCAAGGGGCGCATCGTTAAACCTGGGGGCTGCAGTCTTTTTGCCTTTCAGGGCCATGTCTTCTGTGTAGCAGTCCCGGGCTGGAAGCACTGAGAGGTGTGCGTGCAGCTGGACTTTAAATATGGCAGCCGGTGTGATGAAGCGGTGAGGTGATGGTGAATGAGAGCTCGCCGCCTTGGAAACCGTGTGTTTCCCAGGAAAGCATAATTATTGCAGTGGGTTTGGGACCAAAAGCCCCTTTGCAACCAACAGGTAAAACATTGTTTTACCTGCCCACTACTGCACTTAGTGCAACTCTGGGATGATTCCACCCAATGACTCAGCCTCCACAGCCATCTGGGACAGAGAATTCCAAAGATTCACCAAATTCTGAGTGAAGAAATTCCTGCTAAATGGCCTGCCCCTTATCCTGATCCCATGTTCCCTAGTCCTAGACCCCCAGCCAGGGGAAACAACCTTGGTGTATCTACCCTGTTGAGCCCTGTAAGAATTATTTATTTTTGAATGAGATTAAAGGCCCAATCTATTTAATCTTTCCACATGGGACAATCCCTCCATCCCAGGAATTAGTCTGGTGAACTTTTGTTGCACTCCCTCTTTGGCAAGTATACCTTTCGCTTAAGTAAGGAGACCCAAACTGCACACAATACTCCAGGTACAGTCCCACCAAGGCTCTACATAATTGCAGTAAGACATCTTTATTCCCATATTCAAACCCTCTTGCAGTAAAGTACAACACACCATTTGCCTCCTTAATTATTGCTGTACCTGCATTTTAGCTTTCAGTGTCTCATGAACAAGCACACCCAAGTCCTTTTGAAGTTCAACACTTCCCAGTCTCTCACCATTTAAGAAATACTCTATATTTTTGTTTTTTGTAAACAGCTGGGGTTCAAGCATGGATGCTTGAGGTACCCCACTAGCCTGCCAACCTGAAATTGACCCATTTATTCCTATTCTGTTTTCTGTCTGTTACCCAATTCTCAATCCATACTAGTATATTCTCCCCAATCCCATTTTGTTCACTGACCTCTTGTGTGAGACTTTATCAAAAGCTTTCTGAAACTCTAAATATACCACATTAACCTGTTCCCCCTTATATATTCTACTAGTTGCATCCTTAAAAAAAACTTCAACAGATTTATTAAAAATGATTTGCCTTTTATAAATCCATGTTGACTCTGCCCAATCCTACCATTATTTTCTAAGTGTCCCGTTATCACAGCCTTTGTTACAGATTCTAGCATTTTCCCCACTACTGATGTCAGGCTAACAGGTGTGTAGTTCCCTATTTTCTCTCTGCCTCCATTCATAAATAGGGGTGTTACATTTGCCGTAGTGGGGTTACGTTTACACTCACTAAATATCTAGCAAACCTAAGTAGGTTTAAATTCATGCAGTAACTTTTCAACTGTTGGACTGAAGTAAGGAATGAATTTCAGTTGCATTGAACCAAGTGTCCAACGGTCTGTATTGCATTTAAGTTGATCTTCACTGCTGGTTCCTTTCAAATTGCAGATCTACCAAAACCACATATATCTGTAGATTCTATTCTAGCTTCAATGGGAGGAAAAATCACCTTTAACTGTACAAGTCCCAGGTACCTCCCTGGATTGACATTTTATTTATACAAACTTGGAGATTCAAATTATTTGGAAGCCCAGGCTGCTGCTGCATGGTTCAACTCTGCAACATTCACCATCATGAAGATAAGTCATAGCAATGGAGGAAACTATACCTGTTTGTATAAAATAGATGGGAAGAGAAGACGGCTAACATCAGGGCTGGGCGACCCTGTGCATTTCACTGTAAAAGGTGAGTGAGGTACAATCACTGCATTACTGAAAATGGAATTTTCAGAATATCGGAGCAGGAGTAGGCCAACCTGCCTCTCGAGCCTGTGCTGCCATTCATAGATTTGGAGATGTTGGGACTGAAGCAAAGAAGGTTTAGAGGAGATTTGATCGAGGTATTTAAAATCACAAGGAGTGTGGACAGAGTAAATAGGAGTAAATAGCTTCCTATTGGTGGAAGGATTGAGAAACAGAGGGCATAAGTGTAAGGTAATTGGCAAAAGAAGCAATGACATTTGAGACATTCAAGAGGGAATTGGATTATTATCCAGAAAGGAAGAATGTGCAGGGTTACAGGGAGAAATCGGTGGTGTGACTTAAGTGAATTGCTCCTTTTGTGTTGAAGAATTGTTTGATTCAATTATATACAGTTGATTATACAGTACAAAAAAGGACAGTGGGCCCAATGGGTCTCTGTTGGTTGCTATGATGCACAGTTTGATTCAGAAAAATTGTATTTAGATGAATCATTACTGCTTGTTCCATTTGGTCCACTAAAGTCACTTATAAATGTGTATTCTGTTCTTGCTAATAAGCAATGTCTCCTCATCAACATATCCTTCTATTTCTTTCTCCCTCATTTATTTTTGAATTGTTCTTGGGAGATGATCATCATTGACAAGACAGGCATTTGTTGCTCTTGGGCAGATAGTGGTGAGCCGGCTTTTGGAATCACTGCAGTCCAGGCACTGTCGGTACACACAGACACTCTTAGGGAAGGAGTTCCAGGATTTTGACACAGGGATAATGATGTGGGTGTTTGAAAGGGTGTTTTGATAAATTTAGGCTTGTTTTAATTTAGCTATGCACGGCCTAATTACTGGAACTTAAGTTGCCTTTTTAAACTGAGTTCAACAGAGATATAATAATCAGGCAAAGACTGAGGCCGGGATTTCCAGCCCCGCCTTAGTGGGAGCCGTTGGGGGAGACTCCGCGGCCCAGCCAAAGTCCATTGACTTTTGGTGGGAACGGACGGTGCCAGAAAATCCCATCCTCAGACACTGAGTTAGCAAATAATATCAACGTTTTTTGATTATAAACAAAGTTTAAACAACAATTTAATCAATCAATCAAAAATTTATCAATCAGCTACAGGCTAATTAATCAACTCACTCAAGAACTAAAACTTATCAACTAACAAATGGAAGAAGAATATTGGAAAACTATACCTTATCAATGAAACTCTACCAATATTCAAATAGGTGATCAATCCAAGAGACACAGACAAAAGCCTCAACTCCTCATGCTGACAGAGAGGCCTCACTGCCTCTGAGGAACACTACACTTCCTTCCTGAGATTCTACTGAGAGGGAAGCCATCACTGAACCAGTGCCAGTACTAACCACATTCAAACTCTGCACTGCCAGGAGAACGCTCAACTGCCCCCAAGCTTTGTTGGAAAATGACCTTCGCACTGATAGGGGGACACTCAACTACCCCAAAGATCTAAACCAGTCTTCCCACCCTAGACCGGCATAAAAGATGGTTCCCATAATTTTTTAATGCATCTGAGGAGTCGACCCTAGCCAGTGTTGTTGGAAATGACTAATTAGTCAATAATTTGTTAATAATTGTAAGGGTTAACATCCATTGATTCTAACTAATTGTGCAATCAGATTAAACTTAAAACAATGCGTTGCTTTAAGCAGTGTCTCTTATCTTAATGTCTCTACAAGGATCCTATTCATCCAGGACTCAGGCTCGACAGTCAAGGATAGTGTGTACCTCAGATAGGGGTGGGGGGTGCAGGGGAGAGGGTCTCAAGTACTTACCTTTCTCAACTGTGTCAGGTCTTATAACTTTATCAAAAAATGTTAGTGGAAAGATGCCGAAATAACAAAAACAGACTTCTAATTAATCACTAATTATTAATTACTTATCCTTCAATTACCAAAGTGATTCCAGAATGGCGATCATTCCGTGAATTGTGCCTTGTAGATGGCGGGCAGGCTTTGGGAAGTCAGGAGATGAGTTACTCACCACAGAGTTCCCAGCCCCTAACCTGCACTTTTAGCTATTTAAATGGTTGGTCCAGTTCAGTATTACCTGGAAAAACTCAGCAGGTCTGGCAGCATCGGCGGAGAAGAAAAGAGTCGACGTTTCAAGTCTACATGACCCTTCAACAGAACTGATTTTAATTAGGAGAGGGGTGAAATATAAGCTGGTTTAAGGTGGGGGGCAGGGGGAGAGAAGTTGAGGGTGGGGTGGTTGTAGGGACAAGCAAGCAGTGATAGGAGCAGATAATCAAAAGATGTCACAGACAAAAGGATCAAAGAGGTGTTGAAGGTGGTGATATTATCTAAGAAAAGTGCTAATTAAGAATGGATGGCAGGACACTCAAGGTACAGCTGTAGTGGGGGTGGGGTGGAAAGACTGACAAGGTATTAGTTGTAGATTTAAAAATAATGGAAATAGGTGGGAAAAGAAAAATCTATATAAATTATTGAAAAAAACAAAAGGGAGGGGGAAGAAACGGGGTGGGGATGGGGGGAGCGAGTTTAAGATCTAAAGTTGTTGAATTCAATATTCAGCCCGGAAGGCTGTAAAGTGGGCATGGGGAGGTGCCATAGGTGGGGGTTGAGGAGTAGGGGGTGATGGAGGAGTGGACCAGGGTGTCCTGGAGGGAACGATCCCTATGGAATGCCGCCAGGGGGGGTGAAGGGAAGATGTGTTTAGTGGTGGCGTCATGCTGGAGTTGGCGGAAATGGCGGAGGATGATCCTTTGAATGCGGAGGCTGGTGGGGTGATAAATGAGGACAAGGGGGACCCTATCATGTTTCTGGGAGGGAGGAGAAGGCGTGAGGGCGGATGTGCGGGAGATGGGCCGGACACGGTTGAGGGCCCTGTCAACGACCGTGGGTGGAAAACCTCGGTTAAGGAAGAAGGAGGACATGTCAGAGGAACTGTTTTTGAAGGTAGCGTCATCAGAACAGATGCGACGGAGGCGCAGGAACTGAGAGAATGGGATGGAGTCCTTACAGGAAGCGAGGTGTGAGGAGCTGTAGTCGAGGTAGCCTTGGGAGTCAGTAGGCTTGTAATGGATATTGGTGGACAGTCTATCATCAGAAATTGAGACAGAGAGGTCAAGGAAGGGAAGAGAAGTGTCAGAGATGGACCATGTGAAAATGATGGCGGGGTGAAGATTGGAAGCAAAATTAATCAATTTTTCCAGGTCCCGACGAGAGCATGAAGCAGCACCGAAGTAATCATCGATGTACTGGAGAAAGAGTTGTGGGACTGGAACAAGGAATGTTCCCCATACCCCATAAAGAGACAGGTATAGCTGGAGCCCATGCGGGTACCCATAGCCACACCTTTTATTTGGAGGAAGTGAGAGGAGTTAAAGGAGAAATTGTTCAGTGTGAGAACAAGTTCAGCCAGACGGAGGAGAGTAGTGATGGATGGGGATTGTTGGGGCCTCTGTTCAAGGAAGAAGCTAAGGGCCCTCAGACCATCCTGGCGGGGGATGGAGGTGTAGAGGGATTGGACATCCATGGTGAAGAGGAAGCGGTTGGGGCCAGGGAACTGGAAATTGTTGATGTGACGTAAGGTGTCAGAGGAATCACGGATGTAGGTGGGAAGGGACTGGACAAGGGGAGAGAGATGGGAGTCAAGATAACGAGAAATGAGTTCCGTGGGGCAGGAACAGGCTGACACGATCGGTCTGCTGGGACAGTTCTGTTTGTGGATTTTGGGTAGGAGGTAGAAGCGGGCCGTCCGAGGTTGGGCGACTATCAGGTTGGAAGCTGTGGGAGGAAGATCTCCAGAGGAGATGAGGTCAGTGACAGTCCTGGAAACAATGGCTTGATGTTCCGTGGTGGGGTCATGGTCCAGGGAGAGGTAGGAGGAAGTGTCTGCGAGTTGACGCTCAGCCTCCGCGAGGTAGAGGTCAGTGCGCCAGACAACAACAGCACCACCCTTGTCAGCAGGTTTGATGACAATGTTGGGGTTGGACCTGAGAGAACGGAGTGCATAAATTCAGAGAGAGACAGATTAGAATGGGTGAGAGGAGCAGAGAAATTGAGACAGCTAATGTCACGCCGACAGTTCTCAATGAAAAGATCAAGAGAAGGTAAGAATCCAGAGGGAGGGGTCCAGGTGGAGGGAGAATATTGGAGGTGGGTAAAAGGATCCGTTGAACGGGGAGAGGACTCCTGCCCAAAGAAGTGAGCACAGAGACGAAGACGGCGGAAGAAGAGTTCAGCATCCTGCTGAGCCCGAAATTCATTGAGATGAGGGCGTAAGGGTATGAAACTAAGTCCTTTGCTGAGCACTGAATGTTCAGCATCGGAGAGGGGAAGGTCAGGTGGTATAGTGAATACGCGGCTGGGGCTGGGATTGGAAGATGGGTTGGGGACGGAGGGACAAGCAGGGGTGGAGGGTCCCAGATGGGTGTTGGTGTCGATGAGTTGTTTGAGCTCTTTCCACCCCACCCCCACTAGAGCTGTACCTTGAGTGTCCTGCCATCCATTCTTAATTAGCACTTTTCTTAGATAATATCACCACCTTCAACACCTCTTTGATCCTTTTGTCTGTGACATCTTTTGATTATCTGCTCCTATTACTGCTTGCTTGTCCCTACAACCACCCCACCCTCAACTTCTCTCCCCCCGCCCCCCACCTTAAACCAGCTTATATTTCACCCCTCTCCTAATTAAACTCAGTTCTGTTGAAAGGTCATGTAGACTTGAAACGTCGACTCTTCTCCACCGATGCTGCCAGACCTGCCGAGTTTTTCCAGGTAATTCTGTTTTTGTTTTGGATTTCCAGCATCCGCAGTAGTTTTTTGTTTGGTCCAGTTCAGTTCCTGGTCAATGATAACCTCCAGGATATTGATGGTGGGGGTTTCAGTGATGGTAATGCCATTGAATATTAAGGGGAGATAGTTAGATTCTCTCTTGTTGACGATGGTCATTGCCTGGCACTTAAGTGGCAAGTATAATATTTGTGCCATACATCAGCCCAAGCCTGGATGTTGTCCAGGTCTGGCTGCATTTGGACATGGACTATTTCAGTACCTGAGGAATTGTGAATGATGCTGAACATTGTGCAATCACCAATGAACATCTCTGCTTTTGACCATGTGTTGGAGGAAAGATCATTGATGAAGTAGGTAACGATTGTTGGGCCTTGGATACTCGCAGGAGGAACTCCTGCAAGGATGCCCTGAGGCTGAGAATATTGGCCTCCAACAGCCACTAGCATCTTCCTTTGTGAGACTCCAATAAGTGGAGAGTTTCACCCCTGAATGCCATTGGCTTGAATTTTGCTATGACTCCTTTGACTCACTCAAATGCTGCCTTGACTTCAAGGCCAGTCACCCAGACAGTTAGCTTGCCCTGAAATGTATCTATGCTATTCACCTTAACCTGTCAATGTGGTAGTGAGTTCCTCATTTCTTTCTGAGAATTTTATGTTGAAAGCTAGTGCTTTTAGTTACCCCATTAGTGGAAACTTCTTAACTATGCCTACCTATAGAAAGCTTTCATATCTTTAAACACTTCTGTCAGGTTACCTCTCCATCTTCTGTTTTCTACCATTTCTGTTCTGGTGTTATACTTGTAGTATAACAAATATTTACAATTTTTGCACTTGCAATGTGTTTCTAAATTAATTTTACAAAATAGTGACAGGAATGTGCACAGAACATTTTATTTTGATTTTATTTTTCTGCTTTTCCTTTCATTGTTGGGTCTCCACCAAGATTTATTTTGTGATTGGCTCTTTGGAAAGCTCCACAACGGGAATATCTAGTAAAGAACACTGCACCCTGCTGCGGTCTCACTGCAAGAGGTCACCAGAGAGGCCGCTAGATCTCTCACTGAGGCTTGCTTCGAGGTCAGCAGTCAACTTCATCTCCGACCATATTCTCTCAATACATATAATATGTATGCTATGATATTGAAAATAGTAAATAAACACACAAAAATAAGATAAAAGCAAAACACTGTGGATACTGGAAATCTGAAATAAAGACAGAAAATGCTCGAAAACCTCAGCAGATCTGGCAGCATCTGTGCAAAGAGAAACAGAGTTAACGTTTCTGTTTCTAACAGAGCCCTGAAGAAGAATCATACGGACTCAAAATATTAACTCTGTTTCTCTCTCCATAGCCATAAAAATAAGATGCATGTTAGTGTAACCAAAAGCTGCAGGGAGAGTAGGTTGAGCTTTGACTAAGATCCACAGCTGAAATATTACCTCACCAGCTCTGCCACCTTGTGCACAGATTCTGAATTTTAATTTTAATAAATAACCTATTCATTTTCACAATGCCGGTGTTACATTTCTCTACTAATTTTGAATAGTTATATATTCAACTCATCCGTAACATATTTTCTTTTTATGGAATGAAGAAATTAATGAATAAATCAGGTATTAATTAATTTGGTCTGCACAGAGTGCTGCTCGAGTACACAGAGTGCAAAGCTGGGAGTTTGGAGCATGAGGGAGTTAGGTGAAGATGGAAACTAAATTAAATAAGAAAAATAAATGTAATTAACACAATAAAGATGGCATGATGGGTGATGGTCATGGCTGCAGCATGTGAGAACTACTGGATGCCACTGCAATCCATGGCAACCACATCTGTAGTAAGGGGCTGCTGCTTGAGCAGTTTCGGCTCAGAGTTAATGCGCTGGAGGCTGAGCTGCAGACACTGAAATGCTTCAGGGATGGGGAAAGTTTTACCTGGACACCTTGTTCCAGAAGGCAGTCATATTGCTTAGTGTCTTCTGCTTTGGTCAGTGGTAAGGGACAGGAGGGTGTGACTGCGAGACAAGCAGTTAAGGGGATTGAAAGGTGGAAGTGGAGGAGCGTCAGCCCGTGAAGGTATTTACAGCTTGTGTGGACAAGAGCGAGGGCTGTAGTGCAGATGAGCAGGCTGACCATGACACCATGGTACCGGAAGCCATTCAAGTAGCTGAAGTTAAAAGAATATAGTGGTAGTAGGGGACAGTGTGGTGAGGGTGATATACACAATGCTCTGCAGCAAAGAGCAAGAGTCCAAATGGCTATATTGCCCAGCTGGGGGTGTCAGGGTTCTGGATATCTGTGCTGAGCTGGAGAACAACATTAGTGGGAAGGGGTGAATCCAGTTGCAATGGTCCATGTAGGTACCAATGACTTAGGTAAGATTAGGAAAGAGGTTCAGCGTAGGGAGTATGAGGAGCTAGGCACTAAATTAAAAAGCAGAACCTCAAAGGTAATAATCTCTGGATTATTACCTGAGCCACGTGCAAATTGGCACAGGGTAAATAAGATTGAAGAGATGAATGCATGGCTCAAAGTCTGGGTGGGAAAAGTAAGTTCCAGTTCATGGGTACTGACACCAGTACTGGGGAAAGTGAGGGCTCTACCATTGGGACAGGCTTCACCTGAACCGGTGCTGGGACCACTGTTCTAGCGAGTTGTATAGCTAGGGAAGTAGAGAGGGCTTTAAACGATATAAAGGGGGTAAGGGATCATGCAGCAGAATATTGAGTAAAGTAAAAGGAAATGACAGGGCAATAGATCAAGGTAGACATAAAGGTAATGATAATCAGGGTATGGCAGGAAGGGACAGTGACTGCAAACTTAACAGAGTACCAGAAGATAGGGCCAGAGTTTACAAAAACAATTTTTAAAAAAATACTGAATTAAGGACTTTGTATCTGAATGGCCGCAGAATTCACAGAATTCAGTTCAAATAGAAATTCAATGTATGACCTGATAGACATTACAGAGACATGGAAACCAAAGCTGAGACCTGAATATCCAAGAATATGTGATATTCTGGAAGGACAGGAAGCTGGTAAAAGGTGGTGGGGTAGCTCTGTTAGTTAAAGAGGGCATTAGTACTGTAGTGAGAGATGGCCTTTGTTCTAAAGATCATGTTTTGGATGGAACTAAGAAACAGCAAGGGGCAGAAAAAGGTGTGAGTTGTTATAAGCCACCAATTAACATCAATGTTAATGTAGCTCACAGTATAAATCAGGAAATTAGAGATGTGTGTAACTTTCTGATTAGAGATGTGTGTAACAAGGATAAAACAGTAATCATGGAGAACTTCAATTTACATAGACACTGGGCAAAAATAATTAGCAATAATGTTGTGGAAGATTTTATTTACTTATTTAGTTAGTTAGAAAATACAAATCCCCTGAGCCATGTGATAGCCTCCTCTTTAACCGATATAAGGTGATTAGTCCGCACATAGTCTGTAGAGGGGACAATCCTCGGTAATGTGCGGCATTGTTTGTGTCTCTCCACAAGGGGTTTATACTGAGGGCCCAGCGGTGGAGGTTGGCTGCACAGGGACCCTGGCCATCCTGAACATGTTTAGCAAGGACCACTCACACTGTGGTAGATCAAAGCCTGCCATTTGACAGCTGGGGTTTGTCACAAGCAGTTTATTAGTAACTCCTCGTGTTACCCATTCCTTGGCCCAAAGGATGTCTGCTGGTAGACCTTGCTCAGGGAGATCATTCCACATGGGGTGATGAGATAGAAGGTGGGAAGTAGGTGGATTGAATATATCGCTGTGGAGCGGTAAGTGAGGTGCATCACAGATATTTTCAGCCAGTTTGTGGGTTTTCATCAGTTTGGCAGAAAAGTGACAAAGTGATGTTTGTGAGGACAGGAAGAAAGGGGAGGGGTGTTGAGCAGAGAGTTTGAGTTATGATGTGCACTGCTGCATTCAGTTGAGTGTCAACAAGTTGTGTGTGTGTGATGACCTGTGCCAGACAGGTGCACGGTACTGTGCTGCAGAGTATGGTCGGGCAAGTGCTGAGGTCCAGTGTGTGTGGTAGCTGCGCCCCACATAGATCCAGTAAATTTGATGAATAATTTGTTTATGGTTTTGACCTTTGCTGCTGTTTTCTTCAGATGTTCCCCGAAGGACCGAATCCTATCTATAGTCACTCCCAAATATATTGGGTTGGGGTCATGTTTTAGCCTTTGACCATTCATGTAAATATGCAATTCAATTTTTGGCACGGATGTTGTGGAAGATTAATTCTTGGAATGTATGTGAGATGGCTTTCTAGAGAGGAACCAACTAGGGAAGGGTCTATTTTAGATCTAATATTGTGCAATGGAAAAGGGCGAATTAATAATCTTGTTGTAAAGGAGTCTTTAGGAAGTAGTGACCATGACATGATAAAATTTTACATTAAGTTTGAAAGTGATGTAGTTCAATCAGAAATATGGCCTTAAATCTAAACAAACAAAGGAAGCTATGAAGATATGAGGACTAATTGGTTATGGTAGATTTGGAAACTATGTTCAAAGGTATGATGATAGACAGGCAATGGCTAACCTTTAAAGAACTAATACATAATAAAGAACAAAATACATTCCTTTAACGCACAAAAACCCAACAAGGAAAGTGTTCCAACCATGGCTAATGAAATAAATCAAGGATTGCATTAGATCAAAGGAAGAGGCCTATAAAGTTGTCAAAAAAATGGTAAGCAAATAGAAGCATTTTAGAATTCTGCAAAGGAGGACCAAGAAAAAGATTAAGAAAAGGAAAATAGAATATGAGTAAACTAGTGAGAAACATAAAAAAAGACTATAAAAGCTTTTTTAAAAAATTCATTCATGAGATATGGGCATCACTGGCTAGGCCAGCATTTATTGCCCATCCCTAATTGCCCCTGAGAAGGTGGTGGTGAGCTGCCTTCTTGAACCGCTGCAGTCCATGTGGTGTAGGTACACCCACAGTGCTGTTAGGGAGGGAGTTCCAGGATTTTGACCCAGCAACAGTGAAGGAGTTGCGATATATTCCCAAGTCAGGATGGTGTTTGGCTTGGAGGGGAACTTCCAGGTGATGGTGTTCCCATGTGTCTGCTGCACTTGTTCTTCTAGATTGTAGCGGTCGTGAGTTTGGATTCTACAGAAATGTAAAAAGAAAAAGATTAGCAAAAACAAATGTGGGGTCCAATACAAGTGGAGTTAGGAGAATTTATAATGGGAATAAGGAAATAGAGGAGAAAGTAAACTAAATTTTGTGTCTGTCTTCACGGAGGAAAAGTCTAAAAACCTGCCAGAAATAATGGAGAATCGAGGGACGAGTGTAAATGAGGAAATGCAAGATATTAATATTAGTTTAAAAAAGTACTAGAGAAATTAGTGGGATTTAAAGTAACTAACACTCTTGGACCTGATGATTCACATCCCAGAGTGCTGAAAGAGATGGTTGCAGACATAATCGATGCATTGGTGGTCATCTTTCAAAATTGTATAGACTCTGGAATGGGTCCTGTAGATTGGAAGGTAGCAAATGTAGCCCCACTGTTTAAGAAAGGAGTGAGAAAGAAAATGGTGAACTGCAGACCTGTTAGCCTGACATCAATAGTAGGGAAAATGCTAGGAACTATTATAAAGGATGTGATAACTGGACACTTAGGAAATAATGGTAGGATTGGGCAGAGTCAGAGGCAGATTTAGAGAGGCTAAGCAAGTGGACAAAAATTGGGATTTATGAAGGGGAAATCATGTTTATCAAATCTGTTGGAGTTTTTTTGAGGATGTACTTAGCAGAATAGATGAGGGGGAACCGATGGATGTGGAAAATTTATATTTTAAGAAAGCTTTTGATAAGGTCCCACACAAAACTTTAGTGAACAACATTAGAGCATATGGGATTGGGAGTGATATACTAGCATGGATTGAGAACTGTTTAACTGTCAGAAAACAAAGAGTGGGAATAAATTGGTCATTTTCTGATTGGCAGGCTGTGACTAGTAGGGATCAGTGCTTGGTCCCCAGCTATTCACAATCTATATCAATGATTTGGATGTGGGCATTAAATGTAATATTTCCAGGTTTGCAGATGACACAAAACTAGGTGGAAGCGTGAGTTGTGAAGAGGATGCAAAGACGCATCAAGGGATTTGGAGATGCTAAGTGAGTGGGCAAAAATTTGGCAGATGGAATATAATGTGTAGATATGTATATCAACTTTGCAGGAAAGACAGGCATTCAGAGTAAATCTTGATTGTTGAGAGGCTGGGAAGTGTTGAACTTCAAAGGGATTTGGGTGTCCTAGTTCATTAGTCACTGAAAACTAACATGCAGGTACAGCAAGCAATTAAGAAGGCAAATGGTATGTTGGCCTTTATTACAAGAGGATTTGAATATGGGAGTAAAGATGTCTTACTGCAATTATATAGAGCCTTGGTGAGACTGCACCTGGAGTATTGTGTGCAGTTTGGGTCTCCTTTAAGGAAAGATATACTTTCCATAGAGGGAGTGCAACAAAGGTTCACCAGACTGATTCCTGGGATGGGGGGATTGTCCCATGAAGAAATATTAAAATAGACTGGGCCTGTATACTTTGGAGTTTAGAGGAATGAGAGGTGACCTCACTCAAACATTCAAAATTCTCACAAGCCTCAACAGGGTAGATGCAGGAAGAACATTCCCCCTGGCTGGAGAGTCTAAAACCCACGGATACAGTTTCAGAATAAGGGCAGACCATTTAGGACTGAAATCAGGAGAATTATTTTCACTCATAGGGTGGTGAATCTTTGCAATTCTCTGTCCCAGAGGGCTGTGGACGCTGTCGTTGAGTATGTTCAAAACTGAGATTGACAGATTTCTACATATTAAAAACATTAAGTGATACGGGGACAGTGCAGGAAAGTGGTGTTGAAGTAGAAGATCAGCCAGGATTTCATCGAATGGTGGAGCAGCCTCAGAGGGCTGAATGGCCTACTCCTACTATTTCTTAAGTTCTTATTTCTTATGATCAATAGAAATTGAGGTTTTTACTGTTTGCTGCCTCCCAGGTGCTTTATGACGTTTCTCCCTGCCAAATTATTCCTGGCCTAATCACAGAATCACAGTGCAGAAGAGGCCCTTCGGCCCATCGAGTCTGCACCAACACATGAGAAACACCTGACCTATCTACCTAATCCCATTTACCAGCACTTGGCCCATATCCTTGAATGTTATGACGTGCCAAGTGCTCATCCAGGTACTTTTTAAAGGATGTGAGGCAACCCGCCTCCACCACCCTCCCAGGCAGCACATTCCAGACTGTCACCACCCTCTGGGTAAAAACGTTACATCCCCCCTAAACCTCCTGCCCCTCACCTTGAACTTATGCCCCTTGTGACTAACAGTTCAACTAAGGGGAACAGCTGCTCCCTATCCACCCTGTCCATGCCCCTCATAATCTTGTACACCTCGATCAGGTCGCCCCTCAGTATTCTCTGCTCCAATGAAAACAACCCAAGTCTATCCAACCTCTCTTTATAACTTAAATGTTTCATCCCAGGTGAACCTCCTCTGCACCCCCTCCAGTACAATCACATCCTTCCTATAATGTGGCAACCAGAACTGCACACAGTACTCCAGCTGTGGTCTCACTAAGGTTCTATACAACTCCAACATGACCTCCCTACTTTTGTAATCTGTGCCTCGATTGATAAAGGCAAATGTCCCATATGCCTTTTTCACCGCCCCACTAACATGCCCCTATTGCAGCAGTGATTTTACAGCAGTGATTTTGATTTTACGGCAGTGATTTTGATTTTGCAGCTGTGGTTATACAGCAGTCAATTTACACCAGTGATCTTGCAATGATTTTACAGCAGTGATTTTGATTCCACAGTAGCGATTTTGATTTTATAACAGTGATTTCACGCTGGATATTTATAGGGAAACAGATGAGGATAGATATTTCAATAACACTGAATATTGAGCAGGCAGTATAATGGGCAGCAAAAGCGATTCCACCTATTTCGCTTCCCACACTAAATCCAATTTTTCCAGTCCATGAGAGTTGGAAACGCTGCATCATTTTAACCTTCTTTCCTCTCCGGGAACTCACTCTGAATATTATAGTGACCCGATTCCTGTTTTATTATTCATTAAGCTGCAAATTTCGTATAGAATCTGTTGGTTATACTGTGTCCCTTTATCTCACTTAGATAAACCCACTGGGCTGGAGGCTGGTGTTGGCTCTACTTTGACTCTGGTGCTCATCATTGGTCTGCTGGGTGTGTGCTTCTGGAAGAGAGGTAGATTATGCAATATCTAGAATCCGTTTTTTGCAACCACGTGGACTAACCAACCATCGTCTGTCTTTCCCACAACTAATCATCTCAAACTGTCTGACATTGGATCCCTACTTACGGGCAGCAAATGATCGGAGATTATGGACGAAAGGAGAATTAATTAGGGGAAAAGTTGAAAGAAACGTTAGAAGAAATTAATCCTCTTGAGTCGCAGCTCAATACGCATGGTATTGAATTAGTTGCTCATTATATGACCATCATCTAGTTTTTAAGCTCAATTTACCATTTGCTAGCTATTATAAACATAATATTATAAATTATAAAGCTGATATGATTTCTTCAGGTACTGCCCACTCCCTTTCAAATCTGCTGTCATCACTCACCTATTGAAATGGATGGCCTTGACTCCATTGTACTTACAAACTACAGCTAAATCTTCAAAACCCATTTCCTCTCCAAAGGCCTTGAACACCCTTTCACCTTCAAAATGGTTTCACAACTTCATATTTGAACCTCTCCAATCAGTTTCCTTTCCTGCCATAGAACTGAAACGACCCAGAGTAATTAAGGAAGTGGCCTTAGAAATGGATGCATTGGTTATCATCTTCCGAGATTCTATAGACTCTGGAACAGTTCCTACAGATTGGAGGGTAGCTAATGTAACCCCACTATTTAAAAAGGGAGGCAGAGAGAAAACAGGGAATTATAGACCAGTCAGCCTGACGTCAGTAGTGGGGAAAATTCTAGAGTCCATTGTAAAAGATTTAATAGCTGAGCATGTGGAAAACAGTGGCAGAATTGGACAGAGTCAGCATGGATTTATGAAAGGGAAATCATGCTTGACAAAACTACTGGAATTTTTCGAGAATGTAACTAGTAGAGTTGACGAGGGGGAGCCAGTGGATGTGGTTTATTTGGACTTTCAGAAGGCTTTTGACAAAGTCCCACATAAGAGATTGGTGTGTAAAATTAAAGCGCATGAGATTGGGGGTAGTGTGTTGAGATGGATAGAAAACTGGTTGGCAGACAGGAAACAAAGAGTCAGAATAAACGGGTCTTTTTCCGAATGGCAGGCAGTGACTAGTGGGGTACCGCAGGGATCGGTGGTGGGACCCCAGTTATTCACAATATATATTAATGATTTAGATGAGGGAATTAAATGTAACGTCTCCAAATTTGCAGGTGACACAAAGCTGGGTGGGAGGGTGAGCTGTGAGGAGGATGCAGAGATGCTTCAGTGTGATTTGGACAAGCTGAGTGAGCGGGCAAATATATGGCAGATGCAGCATAATGTGGATAAATGTGAGGTTATCCATTTTGGTAGCAAAAACAGGAAGGCAGATTATTATCTGAATGGCTATAAATTGAGAGAGGGGAATGTGCAACGAGACCTGGGTGTCCTCGTACACCAGTCCCTGAAGGTAAGCATGCAGGTGCAGCAGACGGTTAAGAAGGCAAATGGTTTGTTGGCCTTCATAGCCAGAGGATTCGAGTACAGGAACAGGGATGTCTTGCTGTAATTGTACAGGGCCTTGGTGAGACCACACCTGGAATATTGTGTGCAGTTTTGGTCTCCTTATCTGAGGAAGGATGTACTTGCTATAGAGCGAGTGCAGCGAAGGTTTACCCTACTGATTCCTGGGATGGCAGGACTGACATATGAGGAGAGATTGAGTCGATTAGGATTATATTCACTGGAGTTCAGAAGAATGAAGGGGGATCTCATAGAAACCTATAAAATTCTAACAGGACTAGACAGGGTAGGTGCAGGAAGGATGTTCCCAATGGTGGAGGAGTCCAGAACCAGGGGTCACAGTCTGAGGATATGGGGTAGACCATTTAGGACTGAGATGAGGAGAAATTTCTTCACCCAGAAAGTGGTGAGCCTGTGGAATTTGTTACCTCAGAAAGTAGTTGAGACCAAAACATTGTATGTTTTCAAGAAGGAGTTAGATATAGCTCTTGGGGGTGAAAGGGATCAAAGAATATGTATGGGGAGAAAGCGGGAGCAGGATATTGAGTTGGATGATCAGCCATGATCATAATGAATGGCGGAGCAGATTCAAAGGGCTAAATGGCCTACTCCTGCTTCTATTTTCTATGTTTCTATGACCCTAATTGACTTCACAAACAACTTTCTACCTGACTGTGACTATAGTGCATTTATCTCTCTTCACTCTCTTCTCGACCACGTGCTCAGTCACAACATCCTCCTCCAATACCTTTTCTCTTTTGACTGGTCAAGTGCACCAGCTGATCTAACCATAGGGAAGAATTTTCTCCCCATTGAGCGGGTTGGTCGGGGGTGGGCGCGGAGCCGATCGCCGCCCGTGATTGGCTGCATGCCACCATTTTGCGTTGGTGGGCCAACTAAGGCCCACCCAATGTGACGTGTGCCCGGAAGTGCTCAGTGCTACCTGTGCGGGTGGGGGGGAAGAGGGAGAGTCGGGGCACAGGCATGTGAAAGAGTGCAGAAATCTCCCTGAGGCATGGAGCTGCCTCAGGGAGATCAATTTGATAATGTGAACTTTAAATAAAGAACCTAAAAAATCATTTACACATGTCCCCTTATATGACAGCATCACATGAGCTGGACATGTTTTTCAAATGTTCCAAAAATATTTATTAATGTTATAAACCATTCATGAAACCTCATCCTGCCTGTGGATGGGTTTTCATGAAAAATGCAAAGTCTGCTTGGGCTCTTCGCCTGCCGCCAACCTTAAGTTTGGACAGGCAGCTTTCTCAATTGGCTTAATTGTTTGATTAATGGCCTTAACAAGCCTTTGACAGGTCAGCGGGCGCGCAGCTGGCTCTGGTGCACTTCCACCAAACAGAAGATCAGAATGACGCCCAGTGATGTCGGGACGCACGCAGGCAGGGCCTGAACAGAAGATTCTGCCCATGGAATCTCCTGCAATGGCTTCTCTCCCTCTCCCCACACTGATCCTTACGGAATGTCACAACACTATATCCTTACCCTCTCCTATTTCCTGTCACCATGCTGCCTCTGGGTAAAATCACCTGAACCTACAAAGTCGTGTTTTATTTGGATGCTGCTGATACCCAGCTCTGCCTCGTTGGCAGCTCTCTCGATCCCTTCGCTGCTTCTGTGTTTTCAGACCATTTGGTCAACCTCCAGTCCTCAATGAACCTGCTCCTCTGCTTCAATATTGGAAAGACAAAAACCACTGCTCTGATGCCTCCTCCACCAGTCCACCTCAACCCAGATGAAAAAAATTATGGGTTCCATCCACTTGCTGCCTACTTCCGCTAGCTGACCTGTATGCTACCTTATTTTACATTTGAGTTGATTTTTAGACCACACAATACCTCCATCACAACGACTGACTTGTTCAGGTTTTGCAAAAACGCTTCTATCTACCGGCAACAATGCCCATTTTCTGCTGAAATGTGTTTGCTGTCTCCAGAATCAACTCCTCTGGTCAAACTCCCATCCTCCAGTCTGCATAATTTAAATAGATGTTACATTTTATTGCCATATCCTAATTCACCAAAAATCCCCTTCACTCTTCAGCCTTATGTTTACCACCCCGAAGACTTAAAAAAAATCAGATCCTCCACGGCCTTCACCCTCTCTATCTCTGTAACTTTTCCAAGATCCATGCATTCACAGAATCATAGAATTGTTACGGTGTAGAAGGAGGCCATTCAGCCCATCGTGTCTGCACCGGTTCTCTGAGTATTTTAACTTAGTGCCAATCTCCTGCCTTTTCCCCGTAACACTGCCCATTGTTTCTATTGAAATAATCATCCAATGACTGTTTGAATGCCTCAATTGAACCTGCCTCCACCACACTTCCAGTCAGTGCATTCCAAACCCTAACTACTCGCTGTGTGAAAAAGTTTTTTCTCATCTCACATTTGCTTCTTTTGGAAAACACTTTAAAACTGTGCCCTCTGGTTTTCGATCCATTTACGAGCGGGAACAGTTTCTCCCTATCTACTCTGTCCAGACCCCTCATGATTTTGAAAACTTCTATCAAGTCTCCTCTTAGCCTTCTCCTCTCCAAGGAAAACAGTCCCAACTTCTCCAATCTTTCCTCATAACTGAAGTGTCTCATCCTTGGAACCATTTTTGTAAACCTCTTCTGCACTCTCTCCAATACTTTCACACCCTTCCTATAGTGTGGCACCCAGAACTGTACACAATAGGTCTAATTGAGGTCCAACCAGTTCACCATATAAGTTCATCATAACCTCCCTGCTCTTGTACTCCACGCTCCTATTAATGAAGCCTAGAATACTGTATGCTTTAGTAACAGCCCTCTCTACCTGTCCTGCCACCTGTAACGATTTATGTACATATACACCCAGGTCTCTTTGCTCCTGCACACTCTTTAGAATAGTATCCTTTATTTTATACTGTCCGTATTCTTTGTGCTAAAGTGTATTACCTCATATTTCTCTGCATTGAACTTCATCTGCCACCTATCTGCCCACTCCACCAATGTGTCAATGTCCTTTCGAAGTTCTACACTGTCCTCTGCACAGTTTACATTTCTCCCAAGTTTTGTGTCATCCACAGACTTTGAAATTGTCCCCTGAACACCAAGGTCTAGATCATTTATATATATATCAGGAAGAGCAAGGGTCCCAATACTGACCCCTGGGGAACTCCACTCCAAACCTTCTTCCAGCCTGAAAAATACCCATTAACCATTACTCTCTGTTTCCTAACCCTCAGCCAATTTTGTATCCACGTTACTACTGCCCCTTTTATTCCATGACCTATAACTTTCTTCACAAGTCTGTTGTGTGGCACTTTTGGAAGTTCATATACACCACATCAACAGCCTTTCCCTCATCAACCATCCCTGTTACCTCTTCAAAAAACTCCAGCAAGTTAGTTAGACACGATTTTCTTTTAACAAATCCACACTGACTCTCCAGATCTGGCCTGTTGTGTATGCCCCACTTGCTTTACACCATTAGTGGTTATGCCTTCAAAGGTTAGCCTCTAAGATCTGCACTTGCCTCCGTTGGACTTAGTGCCTCCACTATTCTGTGGAGAATAAAATCCCGTGGCGCTTTGTGACAGGGCGATTATGCTACTGGAGTTTCTTTATTTTTCTCATGTTCCTATTTTCTATGCCAGTAATAATCTGCAGCTATGAAATACTTACTCTTTCCTCTCAGGAATGTCAAAAAGCAGAAAAGAAATGAGGTGAGAACATCGAGGATTGAATTGTGAACTTAATCATTCAGCATTTTACTGACCACACTCACCTTAAAAATGGCTGGTCATGTACTGTGAGACAAGGGCTTTTCTGATTCTGATCTACTCTTCAGATTGATCAGGTTCCCAGGATGAAATCTTAGATGACACAGATTTATTAGGGTAGAATGGTAATTATTTTGAAGAATAATTACATATACACTTTACAGTAGCACTTGTGATAGAAGCTTCTAATATTTTAGCTGAGCAATCTGCACAAGTTATAGCTTTGGAAGAAGGGTGACAGTTTGATCAGATCTTTATCAAATTCCAAACTACCTGTTGCCACCTAGATCTTTTACTCCCTATGCAATTCTTGTGAACAACAATTAACATTTTTAATATTTACATTATCACCCAACACTGATTTGGTTGTGTTCTTGTTCATTGTTCATTGATCTGAACTCTCTATCCAGCTACACTGCTGAATTTTCCATATCCCAAGTGCTTCTTAAGTAAGTTTCATCTTCAAGAAAGTCTTCAAGACCTTTGTAAGACAAGAACAACTTCTGCTGCATTTGTTTGTGCAACAACTTTATTTTTAAGGTGTTATTTTTCCATAGACCGATAAAACTCCCAATATTTATACCTTTCCCATTCCATATTGAACTCCCTGATTCTAAAAATGACAATATAATCCCTTTAGCAGGAGGGTGAGGAACCCCAGGCCCAGGTGACCTGGGTCCTTTGCACCTTTCCAGCCGCAGACAGTGAGATTTCAAAAAATAAATCACATGCGTATGATACATATGGGTCTCTGCCATTCTCAGCCTCGCACTTCCCAGTCCAGCTCCCGAGAGCTGTGGAAATCCCCTTGACCCCCTCACCGATTGGTGCACACTCTGCCTCAACCACCCTCAACCAACCACCTCAGCCTCAGCCACAGTCACCAGAGGCCCAGGAGAGAGCGAGGACCAAGAACCGGGAGTCGGAGCACAGCTTAGGGGAGGGAAGCTGTCGACTGCCAATAGGGAGGAGACTCACCCCTCATTCACTCACCCCTCACTCACTCACCCCTCACACACTCACCCCTCACACACTCACCCCTCACTCACACCCTTCACTCACTCACCCCTCACTCACTCACCCCTCACTCACTCACTCACCGCTCACTCATTCACCCCTCACTCACTCACCCCTCACTCACTCACTCACCCCTCACTCACTCAGCACTCACTCACTCACTCACCCCTCACACACTCACCCCTCACACACTCACCCCTCACACACCCCCCTCACACACTCACCCCTCACACACTCACCCCTCACTCACTCACCCCTCACTCACTCACCCCTCACCCCTCACACACTCACCCCTCACACACTCACCCCTCACTCACTCACACCTCACTCACTCACCTCTCACACACTCACCCCTCACACACACACCCCTCACTCACTCACCCCTCACTCACTCACCCCTCACTCACTCACCCCTCACACACTCACCCCTCACACACTCACCTCTCACACACTCACCCCTCACTCACTCACCCCTCACTCACTCACCCCTCACTCACTCACCCCTCACTCACTCACCCCTCACTCACTCACCCCTCACTCATTCACCCCTCACACACTCGCCCCTCACACACTCGCCCCTCACTCACTCGCCCCTCACTCACTCGCCCCTCACTCACTCACCCCTCACTCACCCACCCCTCACTCACCCCTCACTCACTCACCCCTCACACACTCACCCTTCACTCACTCACCCCTCACTCACTCACCTCTCACATACTCACCTCTCACACACTCACCCCTCACTCACTCACCCCTCACTCACTCACCCCTCACTCACTCACCCCTCACTCACTCACACCTCACTCACTCACACCTCACTCACTCACACCTCACTCACTCACCCCTCACAGACTCATCCTTCACTCACTCACCCCCCACACACTCACCCCTCACACACTCACCCCTCACTAACTCACCCCTCACACACTCACCCCTCACACACACCACACACACTCACCCCTCACTCACTCACCCCTCACTGACCCAACCCTCACACACTCACCCCTCAATCACTCACACCACACACACTCACCACTCTCACTCACCCCTCACACTAGCTCACCCCTCTCACACACACCCCACACTCACCCCTCACTCACTCACCCCTCACTCACTCACACCTCACTCACTCACCCCTCACTCACCCCTCACTCACTCACACCACACACACTCACCCCTCACTGACCCACCCCTCACACACTCACCCCTCAATCACTCACACCACACACACTCACCACTCTCACTCACCCCTCACACTAGCTCACCCCTCTCACACACACCCCTCACTCACTCACCCCTCACTCACTCACCCCTCACTCACTCACCCCTCACTCACTCACACCTCACTCACTCACCCCTCACAGACTCATCCTTCACTCACTCACCCCCCACACACTCACCCCACAAATAAATCATTTTAAAGTGCTATAAACATGTCCCCTCATGTGACTGTCATATAAGCAGGAACATGTTATAAATGAGATTTGAACATTTTTGTTGTATTTTTAATTCCCGCCAGTGGATGAGGTTTAAGAAAAAATCCAAGGGTGTCCTTGGCCGATTTGCCTGCTCGCCGACCATAAACAGGTTAGACAGGCAGCGAAAAAATTCCAATTAATTATGACTCTAATGGAGTTAATAGGCCTGTTAATTGTTGGTGGGCATGCTGCAGACTCCCACACATGCCTGCCGACCGGAATATCACAGGAGTACACAGTGAGGTCAGGACGCTCTCCCCACATCATCGCACTTCACTTTACACTCGAGTGGGTCGGGCGCATGTCCCCTCACTCAGTGAAACATCCTGCCCCATGTGTGGCCTAACCCCTGGTCCCCTCACTCAGTGAAACATCCTGCCCCATGTGTGGCCTAACCCCTGAAACATCACTTCTAACCCCTTCCATTCTAATCCTCTTGGTATAAAGACCAGCATTACATTAGCCTTTCTGATTATTTTCGGACCTGTTTGTGACGTTTCAATTATCTATGTGTCTGGATCATCCCAAATCACTCTGGTAACCTTTAGATTTTCACCATTTAGGAAGTACCCTGTTCTATCCTTTTTAACCTCAAAGTGGATTACCGCACATTCACCTACATTTGAATCTATTTGTCACAGTTCTACCTAATCTACTAATCACTTAATCTACTAATTCCTCTATATTGCCTATCTTGACATCTTCAGCAGTTTTGGTTTGGTGACTCCCTGTCCTTTTCCTGCAGCAATATGTTCTAGAATCAAAAATAAGACATTAGGTTAATCAATCAGTAATGATCCAGATTTAGTTAACAGCCAAATGGTGGGTGTTTAATGGAGATCAGGTTATGACTGAGTTCAATGTAGTATTTGAAAGAGACAAATGTGAAACAGCTATGAACATTCTAAGTTTAGGAAGGTTGCCTTCTGTGATTTGAAACAAAGATTGTTCGCAGTAATAAAAATAGAAAATGCTGGGAAAACTCAGCAGGTCTGGCAGCGTCTGTGAAGAGAAAAAGAATTAATGTTTCAAGTCCAATTTGATGCTTCTGAAGATTTCCAGCATCTGCAGTATTTTGCTTTTATTTTACTCTGGGCTAATCAGTTAATGGTTAAAACAACAGACGATCAGTGGGAGCTGTCCAAAAGAATTTAATGTGACACTGAACCAGTTTAGAACAAAGAACAAAGAACAAAGTAAAGTACAGCACAGGAACAGGCCCTTTGGCCCTCCAAGCCTGCGCCGATCATATTGCCCGTCAACTAAAACATTTTGCACTTCCGGGGTCCGTATCTCTCTATTCCCATCCTATTCATGTATTTGTCAAGCTGCCTCTTAAACACCACTATCGTACCTGCTTCCACCACCTCCTCTGGCAGCGAATTCCAGACACTCACTACCCTCTGCGTAAAAAACTTGCCCCGCACATTTCCTCTATAGTTTTCTCCTCTCACCTTAAATCTATGTCCCCTAGTAATTGACTCTTTCACTCTGGGAAAAAGCTTCTGACTATCTACTCTGTCCATGCCACTCATAATTTTGTAAACTTCTATCAAGTTGCCCCTCAATCTCCGTCGCTCTAGTGAGAACAATCCGAGTTTCTCCAACCTCTCCTCATAGCTAATAACCTCCAGACCAGGCAGCATCCTGGTAAACCTCCTCTGCACCCTCTCCAACACCTCCATATCCTTCTGGTAATGTGGCGACCAGAATTGCACGCAATATTCCAAGTGTGGCCTAACCAAGGTTCTATACAGCTCCAGCATGACTTCCCAGCTTTTATACTCAATACCCCTGCCAATGAAGGCAAGCATGCCATATGCCTTCCTGACTACCTTATCCACCTGCGTTGCCACTTTCAGTGACCGGACCTGTACACCCAGATCCCTGTGCCCGTCAATACACTTAAGAGTTCTGCCATTTACTGTATAATTCCTACCTGTATTAGACCTTCCAAAATGCATTACCTCGCATTTGTCCGGATTAAACTCCATCTGCCATTTCTCCGCCCAAGTCTCCAACCGATCGAGATCCCGTTGTATCCTTTGACAATCCTCTTCACTATCTGCAACTCCTCCAACCTTAGTGTCGTCTGCAAACTTACTAATTAGCCCAGTTACATTTTCCTCCAAATCATTTACGTATACCGCAAACAGCAAAGGTCCCAGCACTGATCCCTGTGCAACACCACTAGTCACAGCTCTCCATTCAGAAAAGCACCCTTCCATTGCTACCCTCTGTCTTCTATGACCAAGCCAATTCTGTATCCATCTTGCCAGCTCACCTCTGATCCTGTGCGACTTTACCTTCTGTACCAGTCTGCCATGAGGGACCTTGTCAAAGGCCTTACTGAAATCCATGTAGATAACATCCACTGCCCTTGCATCATCGATCATCTTTGTCACTTCCTCAAAAAACTCAATCAAGTTAGTGAGACACGACCTCCCCTTCACAAAACCATGCTGCCTCTCACTAATACGCCCATTTGCTTCCAAATGGTAGTAAATCCTGTCACGAAGAATCTTCTCCAATAATTTCCCTACCACTGACGTAAGGCTCACTGGCCTGTAATTTCCTGGATTATCCCTGCTACCCTTCTTAAACAATGGAACAACATTGGCCATTCTCCAGTCCTCTGGGACCTCACCCATAGCCAGTGAGGATACAAAGATTCCTGTCAATGCCCCAGCAATCTCCTCCCTTGCCTCCCTCAGTACTCTGGGATAGATCCCATCTGGCCCTGGGGACTTATCCACCTTAATATTCTTCAAGACGCCTAACACCTCTTTTTTGATCGCAACATTATCCAGGCTATCTACACACTCTTTTCTAAACAAATCAACCGCTAAGTCCTTCTCTTTGGTGAATACTGATGAGAAGTACTCATTTGGTATCTCTCCCATTTCTTCTGGCTCCACACATAGATTCCCACCTCTGTCTCTGAGTGGGCCTACCCTTTCCCTGGCTACCCTCTTGCTTTTTACATATGTATAAAAGGCATTGGAATTTTCCTTAATCCTGGTTGCCAATGACTTTTCATGACCCTTTTTAGCCCTCCTGACTCCTTGCTTAAGTTCCTTCCTACTTTCTTTATATTCTCCACAGGCTTCATCTGTTCCCAGCCTTCTAGCCCTTACGAATGCTTCCCTTTTCTTTTTGACTAATCTCACAATATCCTTCATTATCCAAGGTTCCTGAAACTTGCCATGCTTATCCTTCATCCTAGCAAGAACATGCCGGTCCTGAATTCTTATCAACTGACGTTTGAAAGCCCCTACATATCAGTTGTTGATTTGCCCTCAAATATCTGCCTCCAGTCTAGATTCCTCAGTTCCTGCCTAATATTGTTATAATTAGCCTTCCCCCAATTAAGCACCTTAACCCGAGGACTCCTGTTATCCTTATTCACCAGTACCTTGAAACTTACTGAATTATGGTCACTTTTCCCGAAATGCTCCCCTACTGAAACTTCGACCTCCTGGCCGGGTTCATTCCCTAATACCAGGTCCAGTATTCCCCCTTCCCTAGTTGGACTATCTACATATTGTCTCAGGAAGCCCTCCTGGATGCACCTTACAAATTCTGCACCATCCAAACCCCTAGCACTAAGTGATTCCCAGTCAATATAGGGATAGCTAAAATCACCCACCACAACAACCCTATTGCTTTTACATCTTTCCAAAATCTGCCTACATAACTGTTCCTCAATCTCCCGCCGGCAATTGGGAGGCCTATAGTAAACCCCCAACATTGTGTCTGCACCCTTCCTATTCCAGAGCTCTACCCGTATTGCCTCGCTGCATGAGCCCACCGAGGTGTCCTCCTGTCGTACAGCTGTGATCTCCCCCTTAACCAGCAGTGCAACTCCCCCACCTCTTCTACATCCCTCTCTATCCTGCCTGAAACATCTAAATCATGGAACGTTTATCTGATAATCCTGTCCATCCTTCAACCAAGTCTCTGTAATAGCAATAACATCATAGTCCCAAGTATTAATCCAAGCTCTAAGCTCCTACCCCTAAGCAGCAAGTGCTCTTTCTAAAAATGAGTCAATTGTAATCATACTTATACCAAATTATACATGTCTGTTTTATGATTATAACTTTAGCAGACTTCGAGAAATGTGGAGAAATGAGGTGAGAAAATCAACCCTTGAATTGTCAATTTCATCATTCATCATTTTACCGAATTGAACCATTGTAGCATTGTCCAACCCTCATGCAAACATCCTGAGAAAAAGAGCCATTGTACATGTCCTCTCTTTAAATTATAGAATGAACGCTACAGTTGAAGTCCATATGGCCATGTAGAGACAAAGACCACGTACAGACATGAACACTGATGTATATTCAATTACACCCTATATTTCTCATCTACATGTTGCCTCTCAGTAACATCATTCCAAAATAAAATGTCAACTTCCACCTGGGCTGATGCAGCTATTTCTCCACTTCATCACAAACTCTGTTGGCACGATCACCTCCTCTGATGTGTCATACCGCTTGTCTTATACCCACCCTGACAGAATGTAAGACATTCACTTCAACTAGAAGAGCAAATCCTTTTGCATTTGGCTTTGTTATGAACTCCTGTCGCTAGCTATCAACTCCATCCCACTGCTGATCTGCTGCCTGAGGCTGAACCATTTAGCTTTGAAATGAACTTCACACCATATATATATACTCCTTTGCCAAGAATGTCTACTTCCATCTCTGGAACATATCAGGTTTCCAGCTGTGCTTTAGCTTATAAAACCCTCGAATGATACATCAGCGAGAGAGGTCAAACAATCTATTTTGCTCTCTGAAAGAGTGGTGCAATTAATCCCACTCACAGACTCATAGAACACAGAAGGAGGCCATTCGGTCCATCAAATCCACGCCGGTCAACAAAGATCTGACTACACTAATCCCATTTTCCAGCGCTTGGCCCATAGCCCTGGAGGCTATAGCAATGCAAGTGAGTATCTAAATACTTCTTAAGAAACCACCCTTTCAGGCAGTGAGTTCCAGATTCCCACCGCCCTCTGGGTGAAAAAATTTCTCCTCAACTCCCCTCTTAGCCTCCTACCTCTTGCCTTAAATCTATACCCCCTAGTTATTGACCCCTCTACTAATGGAAAAATTGTGTTCCTATCCACCCTATCTATGCCTCTCATCATCTGATACACCTCTATCAGATCCATTCTCAACCTTCGCTGCTCCAAGGAAAACAACCCCAGCCTATCCAATCTTTCCTCATAGCTCAGACCCTCCAGACCAGGCAGCATCCTGGTAAATTTCCTCTGCACCCTCTCCAGTGCAATCACATCCTTCCTATAATGGGGTGACCAGAACTGCACGCAGCACTCCAGTTGCGGCCTAACCAGTATTTTATACAGTTCCAGCATAACCTCCCTGCTCTTGTATTCTATGCCTCGGCTAATAAAGGCAAGTATCCCATATGCCTTCTTAGCCACCTTATCTACCTGCCCTGCTACCCTCAGGGATCTGTGGATATGCACACCAAGGTCCCTCTGATCTTCAGTACTTTCCAGGGACCTACCATTCATAGTCTAAACCTTTGCCTCGTTAGTTCTCCCCAAGTGTATTACTGCACACTTTTCTGGGTTGAATTCCATTTGCCACTGCTCTGCCCACCTGACCAGTCCATTGATATCCTCCTGCAGTTTATTATATCCTCCTCACTATTTACCACCCTACCAATTGTCATCTCATCTGCGAACTTCTTGATCATACCCCCTACATTTAAGTCCAAATAATTTATGTGAACCACACACAGCAAGGGCCCCAGCACCGAGCCCTGTGGAACCCCACTGGAAACAGACTTCCAGTCACAGAAACATCCCTCTACCATCACCCTCTGCTTCCTGCCTCTCAGCCAATTTTGAATCTAACTTTGCCTTGGATCCCATGGGCTCTTACTTTCTTTACCAGTCTGCCATGAGGGACCTTATCAAAAGCCTTGCTAAAGTCTAAATACTTCAAAAGCATTATCCTCATCAGCACTCCTGGTTACCTCCTCAAAAAATTTGATCAAATTTGTCAAACACGACCTTCCCTTAACAAATCCATGCTGACTATCCCTGATTAATCTGTGTCTCTCCAAGTGCAGATATATTCTGTCCCTCAGAATTCTTTCTAGTAACTTCCCCACCACCGAGGTTACACTGACTGGCCTGTAATTTCCTGGTCTATCCCTTCCTCCCTTTTTTAATAATGGGACGATGTTAGCAGTCCTCCAGTCCTCTGGCACCTCACCTGTGGCCAGAGAGGATTTGAAAATTACTGCCAAGGCCCCTGATATCTCTTCCCTTTCCTCGTTCAACAGCCTGGGATACATCTTATCCGGGCCTGTGAATTTATCCACTTTTAAGGCTGCTAAACCCGCTAGTACCTCCTCTCTCTCTCTATGTTAATTTCCTCTAATATTTCACAGCCCTCCACCCTGATGTCTATACCCATGCTGTCCTTTTCCATTGTGAAGACTGACGCAAAGTATTCATTGAGGACTGTACCCACATCTTCCGGGTCCACACACAGATTAACCTCTATGGTCCCTAACTGGCCCCACTCCTTCCCTAGTTATTCTCTTACTCTTTGTGTATTTAAAAAACCCCTTTGGGTTTTCCTTTATTCTATCCACCAATGCTTTCTCATTCATTCTTAGCTTTCCTCATTTCCTTTTAAGTTCCCTTGCACGTTTTATACTCCTCTAGAGACTCTGCCGTAAGGAGCCCTCCGTATCTGCCATAAGCTTCTCTTTTTATCTTAATCCTAACCTTTATGTCCCTTGACATCAGGGTTCTCTGTATTTGGTCCCCGCCCCCTCCCCGGCTTCGTCTTTATGAGAACACATTTGCCCTGTACTCTCACTATTTCCTCCTTGAATGCCTCTCACTGCTCTGACACAGTTTCATCTGCAAGTAGCTGCTCCCAGTCCACTTGGGTCAAATCATATCTCATCTTAGTAAAATTAGCCTTTCCCCAGTTTAGAACAAAGAACAATGAAAAGTACAGCACAGGAACAGGCCCTTCGTCCCTCCAAGCCTGCACCGATCATATTGCCTGTCAACTAAAACATTTTGTACTTCCGGGGTCCGTATCTCTCTATTCCCATCCTATTCATGTATTTGTCAAGTTGCCTCTTAAACACCACTATCGTACCTGCTTCCACCACCTCCTCTGGCAGCGAATTCCAGACACTCACTACCCTCTGCGTAAAAAACTTGCCTCGCACATCTCCTCTATAGTTTTCTCCTCTCGCCTTAAATCTATGTCCCCTAGTAATTGACTCTTCCACCCTTGGAAAAAGCTTCTGACTATCTACTCTGTCCATGCCACTCATAATTTTGTAAACTTCTATCAAGTCGCCCCTCAATCTCCATCGCTCTAGTGAGAACAATCCGAGAATTTAGAACTTTTATTCTCAACCCAACCTTATCCTTTTCCATAACTATCCTAAATCTAACTGAGTTATGGTCCCTATCTCCAAAATGCTCTCCTACTGATACACCTTCCAGCTGCCAGGGCTCATTGCTGAATATTAGGCCCAGAACTGCCCCCTCCCCTGTTGGGCTTTCTACATACTGGCTAAAAAAGTTCTCCTAGATGCAACTTAAGAATTTTGCTCCCTCCCCACCTTGCACACTAAACTATCCCAGTTAATATTTGGGTAGTTAAAGTCCCCCCTATTATTATTGCCTTATTATTCTTACACTTCTCTGAAATGTGATTACATATTTGATCCTCTATCTGTCCCTGACTGTTTGGGGGCCTATAGTACACACCCAACAGTGTGTTTGCCCCTCTTGTGTTTTTTACTTCTACCCACATGGCCTCATTTGATGATCCTTCCAGGATATCATCCTCCTCACTGCGAGAATTGATTCCTTGATCAGTATTGCAACCCCCCCTCCCCCCCACCCCCACCTCTATCCCTCTCTTTATCTCGTCTATCTAGTTTGAATACCCTATAACCAGGAATGTTGAGCTGCCAATCCTGTCCTTTGAGCCAAGTCTCAGTCATAGCTATGATATCATACTCCCACGTGCCCATCTGTGCCCTCAGTTCATCTGTCTTATTCCTCGGGCTCCCTGCATTAAAATATATTCCATTTAGCCTCGTTAAACTCACTTCTTCCTTATTTAGCCTATGTTTCATCTGCCTTCCAGACTCACTTACTAGCGTTTTAACTAATTCCTTCTCAGCTTCTCTCCCCTCTGAGCTACTTTTCAGGATCCCATCCCCCTGCCAATTTAGTTTAAATTGTCCCCAACAGCATTAGCAAACCTCCCCGTGAGGATGTTGGTCCTGTTCCTGTTCAGATGTAACCCATCCAACTTGTACAGGTCCTACCTCCCCCTGAAATGGTTCCAATGCCCCAGGAATCTAAAGCCCTCCCCCCTGCACCATCTCTCCAGCCACACATTCATCTGCTCTATCCTTCTGTTCCGATACCCATGACTGCGTGGCACCAGGAGTAATCTGGGGATTACTACCTTTGAAGTCCTGCTTTTCAATTTCCTACCCAACTCCCAAAAGTCTGCTTGCAGGACCTCATTTCTCTTTCTTCCTATGTCATTGGTCCCAACATGGACCATGACCTCTGACTGTTCACCCTCCCCCTTCAGAATGCCCTGCAGCTGTTCCGTAACATCCTTGACCCTGGCACCTGGGAGGCAACATACCATCCTGGGGTCACGTCTACAGCCGCAAAAGCGCCTGTCTACTCCCCTCACTAATGAATCCTCTACCACTATTGCCCTTCCACACTTCTTCCTCCTGCCCTGAGCAGCTGGACCATCCACAGTGCCATGGCCTTGGCTCTGATTGGCCTCCACAGAGCAACCATCATTCTCATTGTTTTCCAAGGCCGAGAAACAATTTGCGAGTGAGATGCACTCAGGGGATTCCCTCACTACCTGCCTGGTCCCCTTCTTCTGTCTGGCGGTCACCCATTCCCTCTCTGCTTGCACTTCCTTAGGCTGCAGGGTGACCACATCCTGAAACGTGCTATCCACGACCCTATCAGCCTCGTGAATGCACCGTAGTGCCCCCAGCTGCCACTCAAGCTCCAAAACCCGGAGCTCAGTTGCTCCGATGGGAGGCACCTCCTGCACACATGGTCATCCGGACTGCCAGGAGTGTCTAGGATTTCCCACATAGCTCAGGATGAGCAAATCATGGGACTGAGCTCCCCAGACATATCTTAACTAAATAGAATATTGATCCTTGCTTTTATTTTACCCTTACTCCCATTTGAGTCTCACTGTTTTAACCTCTCTCTCCCGAAGATAAACTGAAGTCCCTTTGGCTCTCTGGGAAACTCAAGTCCCCGCCACTCTCCATGCCCTTTTCACTCCCCAGCTCTTGCCCCACAGCACTGTAATTCTCTTTCCTTCCAGTGTTTATCCAACTCTGTTTTGAAACAACCTCCATCAGCATTTCAGCCAATTAATTCCAGATCACAACACACCTGCAAAAATGTTTTCTAATGTCAACTCTGGTTCTTCTGTTAATCACCTCCTTGATACTGTTTCCTCTGATTGTTCTGCCACAGATTTTCCACAGTCAATCTAATGAAACAATTGATTATTTTGAACGCTTATAATTAATCTCTGCATTCTAAGGACAATAATTCCAACATTTCCACACAATTGATGTCCCTCATTCCTGGTACAATTCCAGTAAATCTCCTCTGCACCCTCTCCATGGTCTTGACCTTCTTCCTAAAGTGTGATGCCAAGAAGTGAACACATACTCCAGCTGAGGCCTAACCGGCGTTTTGTTTAGTTTTAGCATAGCTGCTTTGCTTATGCATTATATTCCTCTATTAATAAAGCTAGGATCCCATGTGTTTTGTTAATAGCCGTCTACTTGTCCTGTCACAAAGAAAGATTTTTGTACATTCATCTGCGATTCTAAATTCATCCATAACTTTGTTATTTCCATACATGACTATTTGTGCGCTGACGTAAATTGTTCCATTTCAGGTGACCATGCTTTAAGCTGCCTGGACAAAAAACTCTGGAATTCTTTCCTGAAACTTCTCCTCTGCCTAATAATGTATTATTCTATCGGGCATTATTTCCTAATTAAACCCTTTGATATGCTTTGTCAAATGTGCTATGTGAATGTAAGTTCTGAATTAAAAACAGAAAATTCTCGAAAAACTCAGCAGGCCTGGCAACATCTGTGGAGAGAGAAACGGTTAATGTTTCAAGTTCAATATGACTGTTCTTCAGAATTGAAGAGATGTGGGAATGTGATGGGTTTTATGCTATGGTTAAAGGGGGAGGGGCAGGAGAGTAAAATAGGTCAGTGATAGGTTAGAGAGTGGGGGAGATTAAAAGACAAAGATGTCATGGAACACATGACAAAGGGATTGGTGCTGAGAGTATTCAAGACACAAAGCATTTGTTCTGAGTAGGTGTTAATAGCAGATTAAAGGTCAGTGCTGTCTGAAAGCAAAAACATGGTAACAAGATACAAACTGGCATCGGAGAAAAAAGTTCAAAATGGAGGAGAGAGTTCATGGTCTGAAGTTGGTGAACTCAATATTCAGTCCAGAAGGCTATAAAGTGCCTAGTCGGAAGATGAGGTGCTGTTCCTCCAGTTTGCGTTGAGCTTCACTGGAACATTGCAGCAGGCCAAGGACGGACATGTGGGCATGAGAGCAGGGTGGTGTGTTGAAATGGCAAGTGACAGGGAGGTCTGGGTCATGTTTGTGATCTGAGTGAAGGTGTTCCACAAAGCGGTCACCCAGTCTGCGTTTAGTCTCCCCAGTATAGAGGAGACTACATTGGGAGCAGCAAATACAGCAGACCAAATTGAAGGAGGTGCAAATGAAACATTGATTCACCTGAAAGGAGTGTTTGAAGTATTGAACAATGAGGAGGGGGGAAGTAAAGGGGCAAGTGTTGCACCTCCTGCGATTGTATGGGAAGGTGCCATGGGAAGGAGATGAATAGGCAGAATAAGGGCTCATGGAGTTGGGGTCATTTTAGCATTAGGTAGAATGGATGGACATACATGAGGCATTATCAAGTTGGCAGGCAGTGGAGTGGAGTACTGCAAGGACCATTGCTGGGTCTCAGCTATTTACCATCTATATTAATGACTGAGATGAAGAACCAGACAGCAATGTATCAAAGTTTGCTGATGATATCAAACTAGGTGGGAAGGTAAGCTGTGGGGAGGACACAAAGAAGCTGCAATGAGATACAGACAGGATAAGTGAGTTATTTTTATTCTTCCACGGGATGTGGGCTTCAATTGGCCAGCATTTATTGTCCATCCTTAATTGTCCTTGAGAGGGTGGTGGTGAGCTGCCTTCTTGAACCGCTGTGGTCCATGTGGTGTAGGTAGACCCACTGTATTAGAGAGGGAGTTCCAGGATTTTGACCCAGTGACAATGAAAGGACAGCGATATAGGGCAGAATTTTTAGGTGGGTGGGCGGGTGTGATCAGTGGGTCCGGGATCAGCCGGGGAACGGATCGCCGACCGCAATTTCCCTTTGGCTGGCCAATTAATGGCAGCCAGTGTGGAGTGCATGTTGAAATGCTAAACTGTACCGGGGTGGGAGGAGGGCAAGCGCTGAATAAAAGCTCCCTGAAGGCAGAGAGCTGCCTCAGGGAGCTGAAGACCTGAAAAGCATGAAATAAAGTTTGTAAAATCATGAAAAAAATGTCCAAGCATTACAATCAGTCACTTGGACAAATACATGATAAAAATTCTGACCATAGATTTTCATTGTTTAATAACAGAAACCTCATCCCACCCTTGGGTGAGGTTTCATGAAAAATGCAAAGTCCACCTGGCCGATTCACCCGTCTGGCCGATTCACCCATCTGGCCGATTCACCCATCTGGCCGATTCACCCGCGTGGCCGATTCACCCATCTGGCCGATTCACCCGCGTGGCCGATTCACCCGCCTGGCCGATTCACCCGCGTGGCCGATTCACCCGCCTGGCCGATTCACCCGCCTAGACGATTCACCGGCCTGGCCGATTCACCCGTCTGGCCGATTCACCCGTCTGGACGATTCACCCGCCTGGCCGATTCACCCACCTGGCCGATTCAACCGTCTGGACGATTCACCCGTCTGGCCGATTCACCCGTCTGGACGATTCACCCGTCTGGACGATTCATCCGCCTGGCCGATTCACCCTCCCGGCCGATTCACCCGTCTGGCCAATTCACCCGCCCGGCAGATTCACCCGCCCGGCAGTTTCACCCGCCCGGCAGTTTCACCCGCCCGGCAGTTTCACCCGCCCGGCCGATTCACCCGTTTGGCCGATTCACCCGTCTGGCCGATTCACCCACCTGGCCGATTCACCCGTCTGGCCGATTCACCCGCCCGGCCGATTCACCCGCCTGGCCGATTCACCCGTCTGGCCGATTCACCCGTCTAGCCGATTCACCCGTCTGGCCGATTCACCCGCGTGGCCGATTCACCTGTCTGGCCAATTCACCCGTCTGCCAGATTCACCCGCCTGGCCGATTCACCCGCCTGGCCGATTCACCCGTCTGGCCGATTCACCCATCTGGCCAATTCTCCTGCCTGGCCGATTCACCCGTCTGGCCGATTCCCCTGTCTGGCCGATTCTCCTGCCTGGCCGATTCACCCGTCTGGCCGATTCACCCGTCTGCCAACCGTAAGGTTAGACAGACCACGAAAAATCGAAAACAATTGAAACTTTAAGCACCTTAACTGACCTCTTAGTCGGCGGGCTCGGGCCCCCCAACTGAAATATGGCGCAAGCGCAGGATGACATCAGGACACTCACCCAGCGCCATCTCGCATGATTTCACGTCCAATCAGGGCGGGGGCTCACCCACCGACTTAAACATTCTGCCCAAAGTTCCAAGTGAGGCTGGTGTGTTGCTTGGAGGGCGACATGCAGGTAGCAATGACCCCATGCACTTGTTGCCTTGTCCTTCTAGGGGGTAGAGGTCATGGGTTTGGAAGGTGCTGTTGAAGGAGCCTTGGCGAGTTGCTGCTGTGCACCTTGTAGATGGTACACACACTGCTGCCACTGTGCGTCGGTGGTGGAGGGAGTGAATGTTGAAGGTGATGGATGGGGTGCCAATCAAGCGGGGCTGCTTTGTCCTATATGGTGTCGAACTTCTTGACTGTTGTGGGAGCTGCACTCATCCAGGCAAATGAAGGGTATTCCATCACACTCCTGACTTGTGCCTTGATTTTGGTGGATAAGCTTTGTCAGCCTAGAGTCAGGAGGTGAGTTCCTCTCTGCAGATTTCCCAGTCTGTGACTTGCTCTTGTAGCCACAGTATTTATATAGAGTCATAGAGTTATACAGCACAGAAACAGGCCCTTCAGCCCATCATGCCTGTGCTGGCCATCAAGCACCTATTCTGTTCCAATCCTATTTTCCAGCACTTGGCCTGTAGCCCTGTATGCTATGGCGTTTCAAGTGCTCATCTAAATACTTCTTAAATATTGTGAGGGTTCCTGCCTCCACCACCCCCTCAGGCAGTGAGTTCCAGATTCCAACCACCCTCTGGGTGAAAATATTTTTCCTCAAATCCCCTCTAAACCTCCTGCCCCTTACCGTAAGTCTATGCCCCCAGATTATTGACACCTCCACTAAGGGGAAAAGTATACAAAATTATGTCTAGTCTAGTTCAATTTCTGGTCAATGGTAACTCCCAGGATGTTGATAGTGGAGATTCAGCGATAGTAATGCCATTGAATGTCAAGGGGCGATGGTTGGATTCTCTCTTGTTGGAGATGGTCATTGCCTGGCACTTGTGTGGTGTGAATGTTACTTGCCAATTAGCAGCCCAAACCTGAATATTGTCCAGGTCTTGCTGCATATGGGCACAGACTACTTCAGTATCTGAGGAGTCGTGAATGGTGCTGAACATTGTGCAATCATCAGCAAACATCCCCACTTCTGACTTTATGATGGAAGGAAGGTCATTGATGAAGCAGCTGAAGATGGTTGGGCTGAGGACACTACCCTGAGGAACTCCTGCAGTGATGTCCTGGAGCTGAGATGATTGATCTCCAAGAACCACAACCATCTTCCTTTGTGCTAGGTATGATTCCAACCAGCAGAGAGTTTTTCCCTGATTCCCATTGGCTCCAGTTTGCCTAGGGCTCCTTGATGCCACACTCGGTCAAATGCTGTCTTGATGCCAAAGGCAGCCACTCTCACCTCACTTCTTGAGTTGAGCTCTTTTGTCCATGTTTGGACTAAGGCTGTAATGAGGTCAGGGGCTGAGTGGCCCTGGCAGAACCCAAACTGGGCATCAGTGAGCAGGTTATTGCTGAGTAAATGCCGCTTGATAGCACTATCAACTGATAGCACTGTCAACTGATAGCACTATCAACTGATAGCACTGACACTTTGCTGATGATCGAAAGTAGACTGATGGGGCGGTAATTTGCTGGATTGGATTTGTCCTGCTTCTTGTGGACAGGACCTACCTGGGCAATTTTCCACATTGCTGGGCAGATGGCAGTCTTGTAGCTGTACTGGAACAGCTTGGCTAAGAGCGCAGCAAGTTCTGGAGCACAAGACTATTGCAGTAAACACTGCCTTCAGCCGTTTCTTGATGTGGAGTGATTGACTTGCCTGAAGACTGGCATCTGTGATGCTGGGGCTATCAGGAGGATCCAAGATGAATCATCCACTCAGCACTTCTTTTAGCAGCCTGGGATACAAGCCCCATTTGGACCAGGTGACTTGTCCATCCTCAGCAGTATCCTTCTCAGTACATTCTGTTATTAATTTTCACTGCATTCATTACCTCTGCCAATTCATCTTTTTACCAGCCCCTTCTTCAGTAAAGATGAGTACAAAGTACCCGTTAAGTATTCCAGCCTCGCCCTACACTCTAGCCACGCTCTTTGTCCCTAACAGAGCCCACCCTGCCTCTAACTATTTACATGCTGGTGGAAAACTTTTGTTACTTTTTATGTTAACTGTCGTTCTATCCCCATATTCTCTCTCTGCCAGTCTTATTTTCCTCTTCATTTCCCCTCTCAACCCATTGTATTTGGCCAAGTTCTCAGTTGAAGAACTGACCTGACATGTATCATGCACCAGTTGTGATGAAGGCTCACACACCTGAAATGTTACTCGGTTTTTTTTCCACAGATGTTACCTGGTGGGCTGAGTATTTTCAGCACTTTTGTTTTTATTTGCATCACACACCCTTATTTTTTGTTACATCATATTATCTATGTCTGTCATTATCCAAGGAGCCTTGGCTTTGGCTCCTCTATTGCTTGCCCTTGTTGGAATGTACCAAGCCTGTAACTGAAATATCTCCTCCTTAAAGATCACCTATTCTTCTGTTACAATGTTCCTTGGTTCCATTTTATCCTGGCTAGATCCCCTCATCCCATTGAAGTTAAACCTCTGCAATTAGTAGCCTAGTAAAACTTCATTTAGTAGCTCTACTTTAGATGGCTCCTTTATCTTCTCCATTGCTAGTTTAGTAGTTTAGTAACTTATGATAAAATGATAACTCTTTGTAAAGTTTTCCCCCACAGACACTCTGTGTCTCACCTCATACCCCAGCGCCAAATCCAGCGGTGCCTCCTCACTAAAATAAGCAGAAAGTGCAGCAAAATCTCAGCAGGACTGGCAATATCTGTTGAGAGAGAGAAACAGAGTCCAGGATTTTCCATGCCCACCGACATTGGGAGTGTTTGGTGGCATTGAGCAGACAACATGGTGTGATCAGTTTCACAATGATGTGAAACCAATTTGCAATCGTCCGCTCAGCCCGCCGACGGTGGGCCAGGCTTCTCACCATCGGGTGTCAGGAACCTCATTGTAATACATCAGCATATCATTATAAGGCCAGCTCACTGGACTCATCCCCCCCTCGCTGGATAGTCTCCCCATGTTGCCGGGAAAACACACTGACGTGTTTCACAACAGCACATAAGCGACATGCATTGGGCAGGCTGCACTTCACTCGGGACTTCGAGGTTTGTTTGCCTACCTTGCTTCGGGCAGCACTCGCAGACATCAGCACCAGGCCAGTGCGTAGCTTTTCAGTGGCTGCAGAGCTAGGGCTTGCTTGGGGAAGGGGGAGAAGCGGCCTCAGACAAGGCAAGAGGCTTCAGGGTGAGGGCTGTACTGGGGAAGGGGGGTATCCCAGGGTGTGTGGGGGGGCACACGTTGATCTGTGCAAGTGGCTCAAGGTGGTGAGGGCTGAGGAGGTAGTCTCCAGAGGAGATGAGGCCAGATGGAGATGTGAGGGTGTGTGTGAGAGAGTGAGTGGTGATGTCCCTTGAGCTGCCAGTGAATGTGTGATGGGCTTGAGTGTGTGAGTTTAGAGTGATGAGATGGTTGCCTTACCCTGGGGGCATGGATGAGATCATTCATCCTCTATCTGCACTGGATGGCCAACCTCCTCTGTGCAGCACTGGCACCGAGCACCACTGCCATCACCTGCCAAGCTGGAGTGGTAATGTAGCTGCCCCTCCTGCAGGCAGAGTGGGGGTAGAGGACATCACAGTGGGGCCTCCACGGTGTCCAGAAGGTGCTCAAGGGCTGCAATCTTCCTGGCTTTCAGGGCCATGTCTTTCTTGCTACAGTCCTGGGCTGGAAGCACTGAGTATGGCTGTACTTTAATCATGGTGCCTGGCACCATGAAGCAGTGAGGTGATGGTGTGCCAGGCGAGTAAGAGCCCGTCCGCCATGGAAACGGCGTGTTTCCCGGGAATGCATAAGTAATGTGGTGGGAATGGGGCGATCCGGTGTGGAAACCACCGTATTACCCACCGCCACCACACTTAGTGCAAATCTGGGATGATTCCACCTAGAGATAGCGCTTCAAGTTCAATACGACTTCTTTGGAACTGATACAATTACACAACTAAACAATTCATGTTAAAAATATTTACTTTACCAATAAACTGGCTAGTCTTTACTGAACTATTTACTAGTTTAATTAGTTATTTATATTATGTTCAGCCATTTAATATCAGGTTACTGACAGCAGGATGACTGCATTCTCATATTAAAAAGGTTTATCTTCTATGAAGAAGTCAGTTGCAGCTGTATTAATAAAACAGCACTGCATCATGATGCTTAAAAATAGTGATCATTTTAATAAAAGGAAATAATATAAATGGTTACATTCAATGATGCTGTCCAATTGCACTAATTCCTGAGTAAGTTTAGGTTTTGTGATCATGCAAAACCAGGAAACACGCCAGGTTTGTGGTGGGACGTCATGTGAGTCGTCCGCCCACCCTCACCTTCAGTAAACCGGGTGCCATATTTAAAGGTCGCCTCTGCACAGAACCAGCACTCTTCAAGGGATAGGAAGCTGCTGGGAACTGATGGCTGCCAAAGGGAGGAAACATGCTCTCCTTAGATTTAGTGACATCTCCCTGAAGCACCTACTGGATGCAATGGAGGCCTACTGCGAGACCCTCTACCCACGCTCTGGGTGAAGGCCGGAAAACAAGGTCACCAATCCAGCATGAGAGGCGGTGGCAGTGGTGGTCAGTGCCAACACAGTGCCAACAGCACCCGGTGCAGGAAAAGGATGAATGATCTCCGATTCACAAGGATAATTCACTCTTATCATCACTCTCAACTCACAGACTCACAAACCTATCACACATCCACAGGGATCTCACACCTCAAGGGACAACACCACTAACTCTCTCACACACCCTCACATCTCCATCAGGCTCATATCCTCTCGCGCTCACATCCTCATCCAGTCCATGGCTCCACTCACCACACAAACATTCCACGCAGTTCCATGTGTCCTGCTCACACTCTCTCCATCTGTTCTCATACAGGAGAAACCTGCTCACATCAGCAGGGAGAGGTCTCAGACCGGAGGTGGAGTGGCCCACATTAGGCCCCTCACTCACTTTGAGGAGTGTGCCATTGCGCTGACTGGTGAGGACATGGACCGTGTCTGTTGTGATGGTGAGGTCAGTGGCGAACACCCTTGTGAGGATCCTGCACCACATCATCCCTCTCTCAACGGAAATGTGAGTGCTCTCGCTCCTGTTTTTGACTCTGCTGCCATTCACTACTTATCTCTACTTTGGTTCACAGGAAGCTCTGCCAAGTGACCAACACCCTCAGCCAGCCAGTCCCTCAGCCCCATCCAGGTCCTCCCCTCCAGCCAAGAGGACACTTCCTCCATTGAAGAGCTGTAAATAAGCAGCCTGGAAGACCCATCACAGCGCTTACCCACACCCTGCACCAGTGCAGAGACACACACACCTCGGTGGGACCTGGATCTAGAGCAGGCTCGGGTTCACAATCTGGTGGTCACCACACGGACACATTTCCGCAGCAAGAGGAGGCAGGTTCAGCCGATCTCCCCGGCTCTGATGATTGCTGGGGAAGAGGCATCTGTGAGGTCCAAGTCAGTTGATAAGCCTCTAGATTCGGCCTTCCAACTCATCATGGAGAGTCAGCAGAAGGCAGGGGAACACACGCTAAGCTGTTGGCAGCCCTCAACAGAGTGGCACGAGAGTTGGAGGAGTGCATCCACCTGCTCTCTGATGAAGTGGTGCCCATATGGAGGTCTCCATGGGAGAGATGGCAGATGCCATGGAGACTCTGGCCCAGCAGAACATGGAGATATGCGCAGACCTGCACTCCATCGTGGTAACCATGGGTGAGTTCCTGCAGTGGCAGCACATGAGGGAAACAGGGCACCTCGATGTCCCTCCAGGTGCTCCTTCCCCCTAAGGAGTCAGGCCGGGGCCCTCGGGTACCCAAAGGGAGGAGGAGCGGCAGCTGGACACCTCTGGGTCATCCACTCAGCAATCTCAGAAGCTGTCCGCTCCCTCCGAGCCCCCTTTATCTGAACCCCCTCAACTACATCCTCTGTCACCGCAGAGGGAGCAGCTGGCCCACAGGAGGGCAGCCAAATCAAACTGGGACCTTCAAAGCCTCCGTTCCCCAGAGGACCCACACCGATGTCAGAGGCAACAGGGCCAACCATTGCACAGGCTGTCTCCACCCCTGCTGCGGATGTCAGGGCAGCACCTAGCAGAAGTGGTCGGCCTAGAAAAGTTAAGGAATTCTGATCACAAGTGGTTGCGCAGGTGAACACATCTCATCACTTTATAATCTGAAAATATATTCACTTTCACTGAATAATGTGTAATGTTGTCTTTCAGCTTCATTTACAGGCTTTGCGAGTCCTCCCCCTGCATCCCTCCCCGCACCACCAGCCTCACCCCCTCCTCCCACCACTAGCAGTTCAGCTGCAAGCAGCTGGATGACGAGTGATTCAGGAGGGAGAAGTGTGTGCGTGTGTGCATGTGCATGTGTGTCTGTGTGTGCATGTCTGTGTGTGTGTGTATGTGTGTGTGTGTGCGTGTGTGTTTGTCTGTATGTGCGTGTGTGTGTGTGTGCGTGTGTGTGCGCATGCGTGCGTATGTCTGTGTGTGCGTGTGTGTGTGTCTGTGTGTGTGTGTCTTATGTGTCTGTGTGTGCGTGTGTGTGTGCCTGTGTGTGCATGTGTGTTTGTGTGTGTGTGTGTCTGTGTCTGTGTGTGCGTGTCTGTGTGTGTGTGTCTATGTGTGTGTGTGTCTCTGTGTGTGTGTGTGTGTGTCTGTGTCTGTGTGTGTGTGTGTGTCTGTGTGTGTGTGTCTGTGTGTGTGTGTGTGTGTGTCTGTGTGTGTCTGTGTGTGTCTGTGTGTCTGTGTGTGTGTCTGTGTGTCTGTGTGTGTGTGTCTGTGTGTGTGCGCACGCGCCAGGGCCTTTCGGAGCCTCTCCCATGTACTTGGAGCCTTCCTCCATCACACTCATCTCACTGTCCTGAGCATTTTCAATGCTGCCTGCTGGGGTTTTCTTTCCGTTGTCCATCTGAGCCGACCTGCATCTCCACCCAGCCACTGACCGCGCTCCCATGCAGCACCTGTGCCCGTCCAACACAAGCCTCCGCTCACTTTCCATTTTAGAAGCATGGTGGGTGTTAAGTATGTCTTCAGCAACCCTGTCCTTTCCCCTCCCCCAGTTAACCATGTCCTTTCCCTCATTACTGTTAACCCCCCTGACATCACTTTTTGCCTTTCCACTGTCACCTATCTGCCAGAATTCTTTTCTTTCCAGGATGTCCAGGTGAACATGCGAGTATACTATCTTCCCAAGAATCCCACCCCATCCACATTGACCTCCCTGACCTCCTGTTTCCCACCCCTAGAGTCTGCCTCTGAGTCCCCACCAACCACCCTCACTGTCCCTTCTACCACTACCATTGCACCCTCACCCTCCCACGCTACTGGCTCACTCTTCCCTCTCTCATTCTCACCATTCCCCACTACCACATCCACCCTCATTACCCCAGCAGGCAGCTATTGACTCCACAGAATGCTCTCTTGTGCATTCACCTGGACTCCCTCCCCCCACTTATTCCTTCCTCTACCTTTACTCCTTCATCTCCCCGAAATCCCTCCTCCCCCTGGACTGCTTTCCCCCTCCGAACTCCTTCCCTTACACCTTCCTCTCCTCTTATACCTATCTCCTCAATTGCTGCATTCTCCCCCATTGCACCCTCTCCCCCCATACTCCCTCCCCCTCCCAACTTGACCCCCGATACCTTCCTTCCCTTGCCAAGCACACCCCCAACCCCCGACACCTTAGTTCCCCCGCCCCCAACTTCAACCGTCCAACACCATCGTTGCCCAGGGGCTGGGGTGTTTTCCTGCCGAGGGCTGGGTGGTAAATTTGACATGGGGGGAATGATTCCAGTGAGCAGGCCTTATAATTTGATGCAGATGTTTTAAAATGATGTTCCTGGCATGTGGCAGCATTGACAGGCGTCCCACTATTGACAGGCGGCCCACCATTGACAGGCGGAGCGGACAATCGCAAGCTGCTTTCCTGACGTCGGGAAACTGATTTTTGGCCTTCCCACCGTATTGTCCACTCACGCCCGACACCCGATGACAATGGGCCGGAAAATTCCGTCCACTGATAATTGTTGTCACATCACATTAAAAACATTGGGCAGTCTTTGATGTCTTCCCCTGAGGTGAGTCCTGTTCAGTGTAAATACCTGGCATCGCTTTCTAGAACACAGGCAGCTTTCAATGGACAGCCTTCCCACCCTCCCTCCAATTAAGGCCCTTAATTGGGCAATTAATGCCACCAAATGGCCTCATCCTGCTGCCACTGATATTAAACCAGTGTCAGGCAGCCCTGTAATCCTGTGGGAAGCACGACAAAGACACACAGTGCCTGAAACATAGAACATAGTAGCAGGAATAGGCCATTCAGCCCTTCAAGCCTGTTCCGCCATTCATTATGATCACGGCTGATTTTCGTATTCAATGCCAAACTCCCACTCTCTCCCCATATCCTATGATGCCTTTAGAGTCCAGAAATCTATCTATTTCTTTCTTAAATATATTCAGTGATGTGGCCTCCACAGCCTCTGTGGTAGAGAATTCCACAGGTTCACCACCCTCTGAGTGAAGAAGTTTCTCCTCATCTCAGTCCTGAATGGCCATCCTCAGATTGTGGCCCCTTGTTCTAGACCCCCCAGGCAGAGGAAACATCATCCAGTCTGTCCAGCCCTGTCAGAATTTTATATGTTTCAATGATATTCCCTTTCATTCTTCTAAACTCCAGTGAATATAGGCCTAGTCGGCCCAATCTCTCCTCATACGACAATCCTGTCATCCCAGAAATCAGTCTAGTGAAGCTCCACTGCACTCCCTCTATGGCACCTTTATCCTTTCTTAGGTAAGGAGACCAAAATACTCCAGTATGCTCTCACCAAAGCCCTGCACAGCTGCAGTAAGACAACATGCCACTTGCCTTCCTAACTGCTTGCTGCACCTTCATGCTTGCTTTCAGTGACTGGTGTACAAGGACCCCAGGTCCCTTTGTACATCAACATTTCCCAATCTATCACCATTTAAATAATACCCTGCCATTCTGTTTTTCCTACCAAAGTGGATAACTTCACATGTAACTACGTTATACTGCATCTGCCATGTATTTGCCCACTCACTCAACCTGTCTAAATCGCCTTGAAGCCTCTTAACACCCTCCTCATGGCTCACATTCCCACCAAGTTTTGTGTGGTCAGCAAACTTGGAAATATTACATTTGGTTCCCTCACCTAAATCATTGATATATATTGTGAATATCTGGGGCCCAAGCACTGATCCCAGCGGTACCCCACTAGTCACTGCCTGCCACTCCGAAAAAGACCCATTTATTCCTGTTTCTTGTCTGCTAACCAATTCTCAATCCATGCCAATATATTACCCCCAATCCCATGTACTCTAATTTTGCACACTAACCTCTTATGTGAGACTTTATCAAAAGCTTTCTGAAAATCTAAATGCACCACATCCACTGGTTGGTTCTCCCTTAAGCATTCTACTAGTCATGTGCTCAAAAAAACTCCAGCAGGTTTGTCAAATATGATAAATCCATGTTGACTTTGTCTAATCCCGTTGATATTTTCTAAGTGTCCTGTTATTACATCCTTTATAATAGACTCTAGCATTTTCCTGACTACAGGTGTCAGCCTAACCAGTCTGTAATTTCCTGTTTTATTGATCCCTCCTTTTTAAATAGTGCAGTTACATTTACCACCCTCCAATCTGCTGGGACTGTTCCAGAATCTTCAGAATTTTGGAAGATGATAACCAACATATCCACTATTTCCATGGCCACCTCCTTTAGCACCCTGGGATGTAGATTATCAGGCCCTGGGGATTTATCAGCTTTCAGTCCCAATAATTTCTCCACTTTTTTAAAAATACTGATTTCCTTCAATTCCTCCTTCTAACTAGACCTTTGTTTCCCTAGCATTTCTGGGAAGTCATTTGTGTCGTCCTCCATGAAGGCAGAACTAAAGTAGTCATTTCATTGCTCTACCATTTCCTTCTTCTCTGTCATAAAATCTCCTAATTCGGACTGTAAGGGACCTACATTTGTCTTCACAAATCTTTTTCTTTTTACAAAATTATAAAAGCTTTTACAATCCATTTTATGTCCCTTGCAAGTAACTGTTGTAACGCATACTGTTGCATAGCCGTTGCAATGCATACATTCGTTCCTTAAATATTAGCCATTGTCTATCCACCATCATGCCTTTTTATGAAGTTCCCCAATCTATCTTAGCCTCATACCATCGTAGTTTCCTTTGTTTAGATTTAGGATCCTCGTATTAGATCGGATTATTTCACTTTCCATCCTAATGAAGAATTATAACATATTATAAAGAACAAAGAACAAAGAAAAGTACAGCACAGGAACAGGCCCTTCGGCCCTCCAAACCTGCGCCGATCTTATTGCCCATCAACTAAAATATTTTGCACTTCCGGGGTCCGTATCCCTCTATTCCCATCCTATTCATGTATTTGTCAAGCTGCCTCTTAAACACCACTATCGTACCTGCTTCCACCACCTCCTATGGCAGCGAATTCCAGACACTCACTACCCTCTGCGTAAAAAACTTGCCCCGCACATCTCCTCTATAGTTTTCTCCTCTCACCTTAAATCTGTGTCCCCTAGTAATTGACTCTTCCACCCTGGGAAAAAGCTTCTGATTATCTACTCTGTCCATGTCACTCATAATTTTGTAAACTTCTATCAAGTCGCCCCTCAATCTCCGTTGCTCTTGTGAGAACAATCCGAGTTTCTCCAACTTCTCCTCATAGCTAATAACCTCCAGACCAGGCAGCATCCTGGTAAACCTCCTCTGCACCCTCTCCAACGCCTCCACATCCTTCTGGTAATTGGCGACCAGAAATGCACGCAATATTCCAAGTGTGGCCTAACCAAGGTTCTATACAGCTGCAGCATGACTTCTCAGCTTTTATACTCAATACCTCTGCCAATGAAGGCAAGCATGCCATATGCCTTCCTTACTACCTTATCCACCTGCGTTGCCACTTTCAGTGACCTTTGGACCTGTACACCCAGATCCCTCTGCCCGTCGATGCACTTAAGAGTTCTGCCATTTACTGTATAATTCCCGCCTGTATTAGACCTTCCAAAATGCATTACCTCACATTTGTCTGGATTAAACTCCATCTGCCATTTCTCCGCCCAAGTCTCCAACCGATCGAGATCCCGTTGTATCCTTTGACAATCATCTTCACTATCTGCAACTCCTCCAACCTTAGTGTCGTCTGCAAACTTGCTAATTAGCCCAGTTACATTTTCCTCCAAATCATTTACGTATACTACAAACAACAAAGGTCCCAGCACTGATCCCTACAAACACCACTAGTCACAGCTCTCCATTCAGAAAAGCACCCTTCCACTGCTACCCTTTGTCTTCTATGACTAAGCCAATTCTGTATTATGGTCACTGTTCCCACACAACAAGATTATTAATTAACCCCTTCTCATTGTACAGTACCATATCTAGGATAGCATGTTCCCTAGTTGGTTCCTCAATGTACTGATCTAAAAAAAAATCTTGTACACACTCCAGGAATTCATCCACCATAATATTATTGCTAATTTGGTTTGTCCAGTCTATATGCAGATTAAAGTCACCCATGATTACTGTAGCACCCTGGTTACATGCATCTCTAATTTCCTGTTTAATACCATACCCTATCTTACCATGACTGTTTGGAGACCTATAGACAACTCACTAATGTTGTCCACCCTTTGTTGCTTCTTAGCTCCACCAGACTGATTCTGCATCCAGATTTTCTGAGTCAATATCCTTTCTCACTATTGCACTGATTTCATCCATAACAACGCTACCCCACCTCCTTTTCCTTTTTGCCTGTCCTTCCTAAATATTGAGTACCCTTGGATATTCAGTTCCCAGCCTTGGTCACCCTGCAGCCATGACTCCATAATCGCAATCATATCATATCCGTTTACATCTGTTTACGCTGTTAATTCATCTACCTCATTGCGAGTTCTCTGTGCATTCAGAGACAGTGCCTTTAGACTTGCCTTTTTAACATTTTCACACATTTTTTTCTGTACCATGGCCCTATTTGCTGCTAATCCTCAGGAACCTCTGCCTTCCACTTTTGCCTTCTACTTTTCTGTCTTTCATTTCTACCTTTGTTTCCCTCCCTTATGTCTCCCTGCTTAGGCTCCCATCCCCTGCCACTCTAGTTTAAACCCTCCCCCACAGTACTAGTGAATACTCCTGCAAGAATATTGCTCCCGGTACAGCTGGGGTGCAACCCACCAGCTTGTACAGGTCCCATCTTCCCTGTAATTGCTCCCAATGCCTCAGGAATCTGAATCCTTCCTTCCTACACCATCTCTCCAGCCACATATTCATCCAGTTTATTCTCCTATTCCTGATCTCGCTAACACGTGGCACTGGGAGTATTCCTGAGATTGCTACCTTTGAGGTCCTGCTTTTTAATTTATTACCTAGCTCCCTATATTCTGCTTTCAGGACCACATTCATATTTTTACCAAGTCACTGGTAGCAATATGGACCAGGACCTCTGGCTGTTCACCCTTTAGAATGTCCTGCAGCCACTCAGTGACATCCTTGACCCTGGGAGCATGGAGGCAACATACCATCCTGGTGTCATGTCTGTGGCTGCAGCCATTCACCTGGGAAACCATCTCACCCAACAGTATCCAAAATGGAAGATATGCTAGAGAGGGAGATGGACACAGGGGACTCCTGCACTAACTGCCTAGTGGTTTTTCTCTGTCTGACAGTCACCCATTCCCTTTCTTCCCACTTTACCTGTGGTGTGACCACCTCAATGTACGTGTTATCCACAAAGATCTCAGCAGGATGCTCCACAGCGATTACAGCCACAGCTCCAGCTCTGAAATGTGGATTTTGAGTAGCCACAGCTGGAGATACATCCTGCACATGTGGTCACCCTGGACACTGGAAGTTACCCTGACTTCCCACATTACACAGGAGGAGCATTTCACTTGGACAAGCTGTTCTGCCGTGACTTACTCTTAAATTACTCCCTTTAATTTTACTTCCTCTAGTTTATAGAATATTAAGGACGGTAGAAATATTCACCGCATCATAGTTACCAAGGCCGCCGCTCTTCTTTCTGAGGAAAGGTCGAAAATGAAATGATCACCTCCTTCCCTCTTCACCGAACTGCCACATGCACCAAACTCCAATTTATGCAGTCTAATTCAGCCCAAAGCAGCACTTCAGTGCAGCTTGATGGAGGGACCTGGCACCAGGAAAGGTGGGCCCAATGAAAGCCATCTCCTTTCTTTGCTGCTGACCCCACTACGCCCCCTCCGCTAGGACCCCTAACCTATGAGACCCCACCTGTCAAGACTTACTTCTGGTCTGGGTTGCTCTGTGTTGCAGGGCACCCAGTGACTATATTTCCCGCCTCCCCAGTGGCCCTGGTGAACAAAAGATTTGCCAGCCTCTGATTGGCTGACAGTTCTCGGCATGTGGGACTTCCCTCCACCAGGGCCCTGACCCTGTGGAAAGCCCAGCGCTGGCCTGTTAATTTCCTGATTGGCTTATAATTTAGCAGTCCTTCCCTAAAGGAGGCAACATGGGTCTCTCACCACCTCTCTAGCTCTAGTTGAGTGGTCGGAGCGGGGGGACTGGGAGGTGGGGGGTGAGGGGATAGGGTGCAAGGGCAGTTGAGTAGTCAGGGGGATTCTGGGGTGGTGGTGGGGTGTAGTCAGGTGCTTGGATAGGCCATCAGGAGATAGTAGTTCTGTGGTCAGCAGGGGTTGGGAATTGGGTGTAATTTGACGGTCCAATGGGGAGTCATTTGGGGGTGGGTGGGTGGACAATAGTGTAGCTATCCAGGAGATCAAAGCGGTTTCAATCCTTCTAACTTTCCCTAGGTAACTATTCTGCTAAGTGAGTCACCATCCGAACTCTCCAATTTTAAATCAGAGTTTTGGATAGTTCCCAGTGCAGGGTAATTACCCTGCAGGTGAGTACTCTGCAGGTGAGAACTCTGCAGGTGAGTACTCTGCTGGTGAGTACTCTGCAGGTGAGTACCCTGCAGGTGAATACTCTGCAGGTGAGTACTCTGCTGGTGAGTACTCTGCAGGTGAGTACTCTGCTGGTGAGTACTCTGCAGGTGAGTACTCTGCTGGTGAGTACCCTGCTGGGCAATTGCCATGCTGTCCTTGAGTGGGGACTTCCGGGAGGGGTTACTCAACACAACTGGGGTACCACCTGCTTATGACCCTCTAGAGATCGGAATACCTGGGCCATTGAAGCATTCATCTTGTTCTGCAGCACATGTTAATGTGCTGGAGGCTCAGTGCCACCAGTGATGAGAATGCAAACGTGCAGGCCAACTGATTTATATACACAACTCATTTATACAAGTGATTTATATACACAACTAATTTATACAAGTGATTTATATACACAACTCATTTATACAAGTGATTTATATACTCAACTAATTTATACAAGTGATTTATATACACAACTAATTTATACAAGTGATTTATAAACACAACTCATTTATACAACTGATTTATATACACAACTCATTTATACAAGTGATTTATATACACAACTAATTTATACAACTGATTTATATACACAACTCATTTATACAACTGATTTATATACACAACTCATTTATACAACTGATTTATAAACACAACTCATTTATACAAGTGATTTATATACACAACTCATTTATACAAGTGATTTATATACACAACTAATTTATACAAGTGATTTATATACACAACTAATTTATACAAGTGACTTATATACACAACTAATTTATACAACTGATTTATATACACAACTAATTTATACAACTGATTTATATACACAACTAATTTATACAACTGATTTATATACACAACTAATTTATACAACTGATTTATATACACAACTAATTTATACAATTGATTTATATACACAACTAATTTATACAAGTGATTTATATACACAACTAATTTATACAAGTGATTTACATACACAAAGTTAATGTCTTTCAGGGATAATCAAATCCTTCTGTCAGGGCCTAAAGTAGGAGCCAATCCCAATCAGACTTGAGGCTGCTGATAATATGCCGGGGACTGGATTTAATGTGGCACTGTAGTCCCAGCTCACTCCGTGGCTAAAAGCTCAACGGGAAATCCATCCAGGATGCTGACAGCTGCTCCTCAGCTAGTTAACATTGAGGCAGCATTAAGTGGTTGGAGGTGGGATTTCTGCCCATTTCCCCTTCCACCATGTTGCAAATCCAGTTAAGTCCACAGGTTGGGGTCTTACTGGGGTCAGGTTGGCTGGTGCTGCCAAGGGGGATGAGTGGGGTGGGACCTGGTTTGAGCAGCCAATGGGGAGGGTTAAAGGAGGGTGTAGCGACCTGGGGGTGCCTGTCATGGGCCCACGGTTCTCCACCTCTTGCTGCCTGCATAGCTGTCGGGCTTGCCGATTGGTGTGGGTTTCCCGTCTCCATGGGTATGAACAGGGGGGTTTATAATGGGAATTGATTGAAACAAAATATGAGAGCAAGTATTATAACAGAAACCGCTGCAAAAACAGGTCTGGCAGCATCTGTGGAGAGAGAAACAGAGTTAATGTTTCGAGTCCATGTGAGTTCCTCAGAGCAAATTATTTACTGCTTCTATTTCAGATTTTCAGTTTTTTGCTTTTATTTTAGTCCAATTATACTTTGAAAATATGCATTTCTGAATTAATTCACCACTTATCCAATCATAAAACTGTTACCATGGATGAATAAACATTAACAATGATACAATTAAGCCAAACATAGGGAAACTCAAAAATGGTTACAATAACATTACATTTATGATATTTCTAGTAAGTAACTAGTCATACAAACCAAATCTCTCCTCAATTCCAGAATTCACCCCATCCATTCTATTCCAGAGGTCACCCCATCAATTCTGGAAGGAGAGCAAATGATCTGTGTAAACCAACATTCACTTCCTTGGGACAGTCAGAGATGCACTGGTGGATGTCAAGAAACCAGCCACTTCACACTCCTTGCAATGATATTGTATCTTATCGTATGGTAATTTAACCAAACCACTTTGAGAGGAGAGGTTGCCCATAGAAATAAAACCACTTAATAAAAGAGTAAAAGTATTTAAGTGTTTAAATCTATGCATTCTTCCCTGTGTTTTGTTTTAGTTAGACGCTGTCCTCAACTTACAAACACAACCAAGGGGAAACAATGTGAGTTACAAATAGTCCAAGGTGTTATTTCTTCTCATTCATGTCAAATGTAATTTCACTCATTCATGTTCCTAGAAGGAACCAAGTATGACATTGCATACTTTCAGGAACACTTTGTTCTTTTTTCATATCACAATTGTCCTGCCCTATATCTTAATATTCATCAGAATAAATACATATTCAATCACGTATCAAGATGCGGCGAAACAGCGACAGAAGCTTTGCAAGAGAGAAGTAAACAAATGTGTTTGACTTAGTAAACTAAACAACTGATTATCATTGGAGCCCCAATCTTTGAGGTGTGATTCCCTTTGTTATGAGCTCAAAGACTACGTTGCTTCTAGTACAATGTCTTTATTTGAGCTGAATGTAACATGCTGCCTCCAGTAAGTATACCTTGTGGCAGAGGTCACATGACTACAGCAAACAAGGCAGGATCTTCAGCATATGATTATAATTCTCAATACAAACATCTCCCTTTTCATATCACGTGTAACAGGGGGCTACCCAAGTTACCCACTACACAACTGTTCTCATGTCTTAACAAGCTGTTTGTTATTCTAGTCAATCTCTGCATGTGCATTGCATACATAATCATTAAATCGTGCGGACTCTTTATGTTGCATTGTCATTGGCTGTTAGTCTGGGTGATGGCCCCTCTTTGGGAAATGTCATTGCCGTGGCCCTTGTTGTTGCTATGCTAACTATTATTGTTCCATTTCCATCTTTGGGGACCGGTGGGACCTCTGGGAGTGATAGTCATTCTGTACTCTGTGCAGCCGATGAGATCACAGCTTCCTGATCAGCAGTCTGCAGCGGAGGAACAACTTCTCTAGTTGTGTGTATATGCCTGTTGTTGTGCTGGTATGTTTAGCCATTCACGTCCACTGCATACAATCAAGGTGATAACTGCTCAAAGCACATTCCACTTTGCACGTGGGCTGACTCCTGCTGAGAGCATTGAAGGTTTGTGCCCTTACTGCTGAATTCTGGCAATGGTTTGGCAGCGTTGTCAAAATAAAATCTGGTTTTCTGTGGTTTCACACACACACCTGTTACTACTTCTGGATCACTGCCACCTCAGCCTTTCCATTTGGTTGGGGATGGTGTGGAAATGATGTGTGATGTTGAATTTCCCAATCCTTTGTGAAATGGCTGAATTCTTCACTTGTGAACTGAGGGCCATTGTCACTCATCACAATGGCTGGAATGCCGTAATGACTGAAGTGTGCTTTCAGGTATTCTACTCTCATTGGTCCGTGTCGAAGTCAGCTGGTCTAACCCCCAGTAGTCAGAATAGTAGTCAACAGTGACAAGATAATCAGTTCCTGCTAGATTGAAGAGCTGTACTCCCAGCTTCATCCATTGTCTGTCTGGGATGTCAGACATCATCAGTGGCTCTCTAGCTTGTTTAGCTTGGTGCTCATTACAAGCACCGCACTGGCTGATGTCCTTAATTTCATTGCTCATGTTCAGCCAGTAGAGCACTTCCATTGCCTTCCTCAAACTTGACTGAATTCCTTGATGGCTCGCATGGATGTGCTTCAGCATCTCTCCTCTCATCTTCTTAGGGATGATGATTCTATTTCCTTTGTATAAGATGCCAGCTTGGGTGGTCACTTCATTTTGGTATGGCCCTTGATGCTCTCAGGCCATCCTTTCATCACTACCTCTTGCAGCACTAGGAGAGTTGCATCTTTTTGGACAGTTCACTTAATTTGAGCAAGTGCTTGTCTGTCAGATTCAATGTCTCTGCTCGGTTGATGACTTCCAGAGCATGTCAAGTTGCTGCTTCATGTTGAATCTGGAAATTTCTACTCTGTTGTAGCTCAACTTTCTTCATCGGGAGTGCTGCTGTCGAAAGCAATGTAAGCAATGTACATCTATTTCCCTTGCTTGTATGTCACGTCCAGATGATGTGTAAACAAAGTCACATTCTTTGCAGAAGCTTTGGAGCAGATAGTAACAGTTTGAGAAAAATACTTTGAAGTGACATGTGGTCAGACTCCTCTGTTACTTTGTCTCTCCCAAGCAGGGATTGATGAAAATGCTCACAAGCTAAGACAATAGTCAGGCCCTCTTTCTTGATCTGAACGTAGCGACGTTCAGTTTACGTTAATGCCCTGGATGCAAATACAACTAGTTATCCTATAGCATTAGGATTGCTCCGAGACCCGTCTCACTGGCATCACACTGCAAAGTGACTTCTTCATTCATGTCACAGTACTTCAGCGCTGTCTTTATCATCACTGGTTGTTTGATTTTAGTGGATGTTGCTTCATGTTCTGTTCCCCAATACCACTGCACATCCTTGACAGTGAGCTTGGCAGTGAGCTTGGCAGTGAGCTTGCGCAATGGTTCACAACGACAAATTAGGCAAAAAAATGTTGCTAAATAGTTCACGAATCCAAAAAATCATTACAATGCTTTCACATCTGTTGGTCGCTGCATCGCTGCTAAAGAACAAAGAACAAAGAAAAGTACAGCACAGGAACAGGCCCTTCGGCCCTCCAAGCCTGCGCCGATCATATTGCCCGTCAACTAAAACATTTTGCACTTCCGGGGTCCGTATCCCTCTATTCCCATCCTATTCATGTATTTGTCAAGCTGCCTCTTAAACACCACTATCGTACCTGCTTCCACCTCCTCCTCTGGCAGCGAATTCCAGACACTCACTACCCTCTGCATAAAAAACTTGCCCCGCACATCTCCTCTATAGTTTTCACCTCTCACCTTAAATCTATGTCCCCTAGTAATTGACTCTTCCACCCTGGGAAAAAGCTTCTGACTATCTACTCTGTCCATGTCACTCATAATTTTGTAAACTTCTATCAAGTCGCCCCTCAATCTCCGTCACTCTAGTGAGAACAATCCGAGTTTCTCCAACCTCTCCTCATAGCTAATAACCTCCAGACCAGGCAGCATCCTGGTAAACCTCCTCTGCACCCTCTCCAATGCCTCCATGTCCTTCTGGTAATGTGGCGACCAGAATTGCACGCAATATTCCAAGTGTGGCCTAACCAAGGTTCTATACAGCTCCAGCATGACTTCTCAGCTTTTATACTCACTACCCCTGCCAATGAAGGCAAGCATGCCATATGCCTTCCTTACTACCTTATCCACCTGCGTTGCCACTTTCAGTGACCGGACCTGTACACCCAGATCCCTCTGCCCGTCAATACACTTAAGAGTTCTGCCATTTACTGTATAATTCCTACCTGTATTAGACCTTCCAAAATGCATTACCTCGCATTTGTCCGGATTAAACTCCATCTGCCATTTCTCCGCCCAAGTCTCCAACCGATCGAGATCCCGTTATATCCTTTGACAATCCTCTTCACTATCTGCAACTCCTCCAACCTTAGTGTCGTCTGCAAACTTACTAATTAGCTCAGTTACATTTTCCTCCAAATCATTTATGTATACTACAAACAGCAAAGGTCCCAGCACTGATCCCTGCGGAACTCCACTAGTCACAGCTCTCTATTCAGAAAAGCACCCTTCCACTGCTACCCTCTGTCTTCTATGACCAAGCCAATTCTGTATCCATCTTGCCAGCTCACCTCTGATCCCGTGCAACTTTACCTTCTGTACCAGTCTGCCATGAGGGACCTTGTCAAAGGCCTTACTGAAATTCATGTATATAACATCCACTTCCATCATTGATCATCTTTGTCACTTCCTCGAAAAACTCGATCAAGTTAGTGAGACACAACCTCCCCTTCACAAAACTATGCTGCCTCTCACTAATACGCCCATTTGCTTCCAAATGGTAGTAAATCCTGTCACGAAGAATCTTCTCCAATAATTTCCCTACCACTGACGTAAGACTCACCGGCCTGTAATTTCCTGGATTATCCCTGCTACCGTTCTTAAACAACGGAACAACATTGGCCATTCTCCAGTCCTCTGGGACCTCGCTCATAGCCAGTGAGGATACAAAGATTTCTGTCAAGGCCCCAGCAATCTCCTCCCTTGCCTCCCTCAGTATTCTGGGGTAGATCCCATCTGGCCCTGGGGACTTATCCACCTTAATATTCTTCAAGACACCTAACACCTCTTTTTTGATCTCAACATTATCCAGGCTAACTACACACTCTTCCCTTGACAACTCGACCGCTAAGTCCTTCTCTTTGGTGAATACTGATAAGAAGTACTCATTTAGTATCTCTCCCATTTCTTCTGGCTCCACACACAGATTCCTACCTCTGTCCCTGAGTGGGCCTACCCTTTCCCTGGCTACCCTCTTGCTTTTTACATATGTATAAAAGGCCTTGGGATTTTCCTTAATCCTGGTTGCCAATGATTTTTCATGACCCCTTTTAGCCCTCCTGACTCCTTGCTTAAGTTTCTTCCTACTTTCTTTATATTCTCAGGATAGAAACCTTATCAGGATCCTGGTGAAGACCTTTCACTTTTAGTCCATGACCCATGCACTTGTCATCAGGCATCTCCAGTTGCAATTTTCTCTTGTTCAGCTTCAGGTTCATTTGGCGAGCTCTCTCTAGCAGTTGTATAAAATTCTGATCATGATCAGCAATGGCTTCTTCCATGTGTCTCCACATCGATAGACTAGCAGATCACCCACTATAACTTCCACTCTAGGAAGATCACTGATTACCTCATGCCCCCTATGTTCATATTCTTCTGGAGCTGTGAAAATGCCCAACCTGTATCTCCCGAATGGCGTCCAGAATGTAGTTAGAAATCTGATGCTTTCATCCAGTGACCATCCTTCACATCTCGGGTAGTAAAGATCTCTGCCTTGGCAAATTGTGACAAAATTCCTTCAATGATTAGCATGGTGAGTGAGATCTTTTCTGCGCTTTATTTAGATCCTTTGGGTCTAAGCGTACCCACAGCTTTCCTGGATGTTTCACTGCTACCATGCTACTACTCCAGTCTGTCAGAGATGTCACTTTGATTACTCCCTTTTCCAGCTCTGCTACCTTTTTTTAGGTTTGGCTTGAGGGCAGCTGGAACTCTTCTGGGCCGATGCTGAATTAGTCTTACTTTCTCATCTACTTTGAGATGATATTCACCAGGTAGCCATCTCAACCCTGTAAACACTACTCTGGGATCTGTTCAGCAGTCAATGGTTTAGTGTGCTGCGACACATTGTAAATCTCTTTTTGCACGTTCACAATTACCAGTCCAAGCTCTAGGCCTTGCTCCAGCTGAGACGAGTGGCTTTTGTGTACCATCTATGATCCGGAACTCCAGATCTTCATCCTTCCCATTGCACTGGGCTCTCAGACTAATCTTTCATCTCAGTGTGAGTATCGCGCCATCATATCGCCTCAACCTTAATTTGGAGGGCTTGGTTTTTGGATTGCCATGTTGAGCCACTTCACACAGGTCTGTGAAGGTCATGATGTTGCATGACACACCAGTGTCTAACTGATGCTTCCTGTTCACTTGATGCTCTCCTTCTGCGGTCATCATTCTAACAGCCACAAACCATTTAACACCGATAAACTTAATGGAGCCAATCTGTTGTACGGTGGATTATGCTTAGTCAGACTTTTCGGCTGATATGTCTCCAGTGCCCGTCTGTAGAGGCTCATTTTGCTCCTTTCACGTGTGTGAAATAATTTGACTCCTTGAAGTTAAAACGCTGCTTTTCCCCACGCTGAACAAGCCTTCTTTTCCTTATTGTGATGATCTCCGCAGTATTTACATCCAGCCCTCTGTGATTGGTCTGCTCTTTCAGCCTGGAATGTCCATCAGCAATAATGTATCCTCTGCTCTGTTCTGCAATGAATATAATCTAGCTGACGTTTTATAACCTCTCTGCGCTTCTGCACATGCCGATCACTTTCTTGAGTGAAAGTTTCTCCTCTCTCAGTGGGACTGTGCTCACTGCAGGATCTCATGCCTAAGCCAATCCTGTCTTTAATGAGATCATCTTTTAGTTGCCTGAATTCCCAGGATTCAGTGAGCTGTGTTAATGTACTCACTTTCTAATCAAAAGAATCTTTTTCATCTGGAGCCCTAGTGTTGAGTAAATAGGGTGGAATCGTCCCAGATTTGCACTAAGTGCGGTAGTGGGCGGGTAAAACGCCGTTTTACCCACTGGCTGCAATGGCGGCTTCTCACGCTGCATCGTCCCAAACCCGCCAGATTGATCAGGCATTCCTGGGAAACATGCCGTTTCCAAGGCGGGCAGGCTCTCATTTGCCTGCCACACCATCACCTCACCGCTTCATCACACTGGCTGCCATATTTAAAGTCCAGCTGCACACACACCTCTCAGTGCTTCCAGCCCGGGACTGCTACACAGAAGACATGGCCCTGAAAGGTAAAAAGACTGCAGCCCCCAGGTTTAATGATGTGCCCCTTGAGCACCTTTTGGACACAGTGGAGGCTCGCCGTGATGTCCTCTACCCCCGCTCTGACCACAGGATGAGCAGCAACCTCACTAATCCAGTTTGGCAGCCAATGCCCTGCAAAAGATGACAGCCACCCAGTGCCGCTAGATGAATGGTCTCATCCATTCTGCCAGGGTAATTCAATCTTATCATCACTCTCAACTCACACACTCACAAACCCATCACACATCCACAGGGATCTCACACCTCAAGGGACAACACCACTAACTCACACACCCTCACATCTCCATCAGGCTCATATCCTCTCGAGCTCACATCCTCATCCAGTCCATGGCTCCACTCACCACACAAACATTCCACGCAGTGCCATGTGTCCTGCTCACACTCTCTCCATCTGTTCTCATACAGGAGAAACCTGCTCACATCAGCAGGGAGAGGTCCCAGACCGGGGGTGGAGTGGCCCACATTAGGCCCCTCACTCACTTTGAGGAGTGTGCCATTGCGCTGACTGGTGAGGACATGGACCGTGTCTGTGGTGATGGTGAGGTCGGTGGCGAACACCCTTGTGAGGATTCTGCACCACATCATCCCTCTCTCAACAGAAATGTGAGTGCTCTCTCTCCTGTTTTTGACTCTGCTGCCATTCACTACTTATCTCTACTTTGGTTCACAGGGAGCTCTGCCAAGTGACCAACACCCTCAATCAGCCATTCCCTCAGCCCCATCCAGGTCCTCCCCTCCAGCCAAGAGGACATTTCCTCCATTGAAGAGCTGGAAATAAGCAGCCTGGAAGACCCATCACAGCACTTACCCACACCCTGCACCAGCACAGAGACACACACACCTCGGTGGGACCTGGATCTAGAGCAGGCTCGGGTTCACAATCTGGTGGTCACCACATGGACACATGTCCGCAGCAGTAGGAGGCAGGTTTGTGCGAGCTCCCCAGCACTCGGAGCTACTGATGGGGATCAGGCATCAGTGAAGTCTGAGTCAGATGATGAGCTTCTGGATTTGACCTCCCAACTCATCCTGGAGAGTCAGCAGAAGGCGTGGGAACATCACACAGAGCTGTTGGAAGCCCTTAGCAGAGTGGCACGAGAGTTGGAGGTGTGTGTCCACCTGCTCGCTAATGAAGTGGTGTCTACATGTGCATGTATGGAGCTCTCCATGGGGAGGATGGTGGACACCATGGGGTCCCTAGTCCAGGAGAATGCGGGAATGTGTGCAGACCTGCACTTCATTGCAGGAGCCATGGGTGAGTTCCTGCAGCGGCAACACGAGAGGGAAACAGGGCACCTCAATGTCCCTCCAGGTGCTCCTTCCCCTCAAGGAGTCAGGTTGGGGTTCCCAGGAACCCGAAGGGAGGAAGAGCAGCAGCTGGACACCCCTGGGTCATGCACTCAGGAATCTCAGAGGCTGTCCTCTCCCTCCGAGTCCCCTTTGCCTCTGAACCCCTCAACCCCATCCTCTGACATCACAGAGGGAGCAGCTGACCAACGAGTGATTCTAGAGGGAGAAGTATGTGTGTGTGACAGGGCCTTTCTGAACCCTGGGCAAACACTCTCCCATGTATACGGAACCGTCATCCATCACACTTATCTAACTGTCCCAAGTATTTTCCATGCTACCTGCTGGGGTTCACTTTCAGTTGTCCATCTGGGCTGACCTGCATCTCCACCCACCCAATGACCACACTCCCATGCAGCACCTGATCTCGTCCACCACGACTCTCGTTTCACTTTCGATTTGGACAGCACGGTCTGGATTCGCTTTTCCCCACAGTCCCCGTCTTTTCCCCTCCCCAGTCACCCATTTCCTTTCCCCCATCACTGTTGACCCACTGACATCACTTCCACCATCTCCGCACCCCCCCATGACCTACCATTACAACACTTTTGGGGATGTCCAGGTGAACATGTACGTTCCCTTCCTTCCTGAAAATCCCACCCCCGTCTGCATTCACCTCCCTGACCCCCTCCCTTCCACCCCCAGGGTCCGTGTCTGACTCTTGGTCCCCACCAACCACCCTCATCATCTCTTCTACCGCTAACATTGAACCCTCGCACTCCCACCCTCCTACCTCACTCTGCCCTCGGTCATCCTCATCATTCCCTCATTCCACACCCAGCCTCAGTTCGCTCCCCAGGAGGCAGTCATGGGCGCATCAGACCCCTCCCCTACACATTCACCTGGACATCCCTCACTTCGGACCCCTTCCCCCTTGGAAAACTTTACCCCTCTGGATTCCTTTGTCCCCCAGAGCCCTTTCCTCCCTCCGGATCCCTTCCGCCCCCCCAGAACCCCTTCTCCTCTGGAACTCCTGACCCCCCCCACCAACTTAGTCCTGTGCCCTGGACAGCCCTCCGCTTAGTCCCTCCCCTTCATGACTCCCTCAGACACCCTTACTTCTGCCCTCCTTAGTCCTTTCCCCCACCTCACGATTCCTTCCTCCAGCCATAACTGCTCCTCCAGCCTCATTTCTTCCTCCAGCTTTACTCCTTTCTCCTCCCTGACTTCTTCCTCCAACCTTACTTCTTTCTCCACTCTTACTCCCTCCCCACTCGGCATTCCTTCCTCCTCCTGGACTCCCTCCACTCTCCACACTCCTTCCTCCCCCTGGACTTCCTCCTCTCTCCTCAATCCTTCCTCCCCCTGAACTCCCTCCCCTCTCCGCACATCTTCCCCACTCTGAACTCCTTTCCTTATACCTTCCACCTCCCTTCCTTACACTTACCTCCTCAGTTGCCATCTTCTCCCCATTACCACCTCCTCTCACCACAATCCCTCCCCCCTCCCAACCTCAACCCCCGATTCCTCTTCCTCTCCCAGTCAATCCTAGACTTTCCTCTCCCAATCCCTCAACCATTATCTGCTGTGAACATCAACAGGTGACTATCCAACTTCCTCAGCCCAACCATCTTCAGCTGCTTCATCAATGATCATCCTCCCATCATAATGTCAGAAGTGGGAATGTTCGCTGATGATTGCACAATGTTCAGCACCATCCGCGACTCCTCTGATACTGAAGCAGTCCATATCCAAATGCAGCAAGACCTGGACGATACCCAGGCTTGGGCTGACAAGTGGTAATTAACATTCCTGCCACACAAGTGTCAGGCAATGACCATCTCCAACAAGAAAGAATCCAACTATTGCCCCTTGATGTTCAATGGCATTACCATCACTGAATCCCCACTATCAACATCCTGGGGGTTACCATTGACCAGAAACTGAACTGGACTAGCCATTTGAATACTGTGGCTACAAGAGCAGGTAAGAGGCTAGGAATTGTGTGTTGAGTAACCTACCTCTTGACTCCCCAAAGTCTGTCCACCATCTACAAGGCACACGTCTGGAGTGTGATGGAATGCTCCCCACTTGCCTAGATGAGTGCAGCTCCCACAACACTCAAAGAAGCTCGACACCATCCAGGATGAAGCAGCCCACTTGATTGGCACCACATCCAGAAACATTCACTCCCTCCACCACCAACACACAGTAGCAGCAGTGTGTACCATCTACAAGATGCACTGCAGGAACTCACCAAGGCTCCTTCAACAGCACCTTCCAAACCCATGACCACTACCATCTAGAAGGAGAAGGGCAGCAAATAGATGGGAACACCATCACCTGGAAGTTCACTTCCAAGTCACTCACCATCCTGACTTGGAAATATATCGGCCGTTCCTTCACTGTCGCTGGGTCAAAATCCTGGAACTCCCTCCCTAACAGCACTGTGGATGTACCTACACCACATGGACTGCAGCAGCTCAAGAAGGCAGCTCACCACCTTCTTGAGGGCAATTAGGGATAGGCAATAAATGCTGGCCCAGCCAGCGACACCTACATCCCATGAATGAATAAAAAAAACTTCCATGAGCTGCTTCGGATCAGAATCATATCCATGAGAATCCAATCAGCATTCCATGGACATTCCTCCAGGATCTGGTTGCTGTTGGGCTCCCGCATCTTCTGCTCCTAGGATGTCCATGATGTGAGCAAGGCCCTGGCAGTTAGTCCCAACTTCTGCATGTCACAGTTGTCAGGATGTGTTCTGCACCAGCGTGTTTTACCGCCGACGTAGACAGACTATCCAGCGGGGGTGGGGGATGACCCTGGAAAGCTGGCCTTATAATGATATGCTGATGTATTACAATGAGGTTCCTGATGTCCAATGGCAGGGATGATGGCCAGCCACCGACAGGCTGAGCGGATGATCGCAAATTGGTTTCATGACATCGTGAAACCGATTTTTGGCCTTCTCGTCATTTTGTCCACTCGCGCCACTGAACACGCCCGATGCCAGCGGACCCAGTAAATCCTGGCCATAGTGTTCATAAGTTACATTCACTTGGGGTTCAAAGCATGTCTTCAAGTCTTTCAAGATTTCTACCATCTATTTTTTTCTGCTCTTTGGAGAGATTTAAGGTGGAATACAATTTGCAGCGATCTCTCCCCAGAAGCGTTAAAAGTGTTGCCACTCATCTTGGCTCTGGGCATGTTAAATAAAGCTGTTGCAATCTTGAAGTTTTGCCACTGCAAAAAGAAAAACTGCCAGTTCTGTTACATATTGGCATTCATTTCTACTGGAATTTGGAGAGGAAAATTAACAGCCATTTTTGACTCACCCCATGATTTTCTTGCAGCCTTCTGCTTTTGTTTGCTTTTTTTTGTCAGTGGTTTTCAGTGGCTGTTTCAGCAGCTTTTCTGCTGAACATTTCTACGTTCCACTTTCAGTAGCTGTGGCTTCTCTCCAACTTTTCAAAACCGACAGGACAGAGGAATAAAATTTTGTTGTGGGTTTATTGGCGGAATTGCCAGAGAGGAATGATGCAAACAGTTTTCTATTTTCCCCACTGAGGCAATACTGTTTTAGAAAAGGGGCAGTAATGGGATGATTTCATTGTTGGAGAGTGTTCTACCCACTCACAAACCATACACATGTCTTAGTCCACCATCCTTGTAGTCTGCTTGGCTAACGATTTTCCTTCTTTTCTTCATTTATCAGCAAATAGGCATCAACATTTTCACCTTGGCAGGGGGTAAAATGGGCACAATGGGCAGAATTTAATGCACCCCCACTGGCAGGTTTGAAGACAGAGAGAGACCCGGGTGTCCTTCCACCACCCCGCCCCCCACCACCCCAACTCTCAGAACTGTCCTTAATTTTAGAGGTGGAACATTTTTTTCACAAACTGTTCATCAATGGGACAGCTCTTCGCTGCCATCTTTAGTTGTCCTTTCAGTGCCCTGATTGGCTGCTCTGTTATGTACCGTGATTAGCTAAGACACACTCCAAATGGAGGACGGAGTTTGAACACACACACACACACACACACACACTTTACTTTGAACGTGAAGGTAGGTGAACTGTTTGAGAAATATATTTGGATTAATTTATTGGTGAAACTGGGGGGTAATTTGTAGAGGGTACTGAGGTTAATTTAAAGGAGATAAGAAATGCAATTTCTGCACAGCAAGATTCCAGGCACCGAATAAAAAAATGAAGCCGTGAGATTTAGCATCCGTCATATGCTGCTGTTATTAATGATGTTCATTAAGCGATGGGTCTTGGCCTTTGGGTCACTCGGATCGTTTACCACCAGCATGGCACTCCCTCAGTACTGACCATCCCACAGCATGGCACTCCCTCAGTACTGACCACCCCACAGCATAGCACTCCCAGACCACTGACCATCCCACAGCATGGCACTCCCTCAGTACTGATCATCCCACAGCATGACACTCCCAGACTACTGACTATCCCACAGCATGGCACTCCCTCAGTACTGACCATCCAACAGCATGGCACTCCTTCAGTACTGACCATCCCACAGCATGGCACTCCCTCAGTACTGACCATCCAACAGCATGGCACTCCCTCAGTACTGACCATCCCACAGCATGGCACTCCCTCAGTACTGACCATCCCACAGCATGACACTCCCTAAGTACTGACCATCCCACAGCATGATACTCCCTAAGGACTGACCATCCCACAGCATGGCACTCCCTCAGTACTGACCATCCCACAGCATGGCACTCCCTCAGTACTGACCATCCCACAGCATGGCAGTCCCTCAGTACTGACCATCCAACATCATGACACTCCCTCAGTACTGATCCTCTGACAGTTCGGTGCTCCCTCTACTGTCCCTCCAACAGTGTGGTGCTTCCTCAGCACTGACTCTATGACGGTGCAGCACTCCCTCAGCACTGACCCCTCAACAGAATGGTGCTCCCTTAATTCTGACCCTCCAAAGGAGTGGTCCTCCCTCAGCACTGGCCCTATGACAGTGCAGTGTTCCCCCAGTACTTGCCTTCCAACAGTATGGTGCTCCCTCAGTACTGACCCTCCAACCACCTGATGCTCCCTCAATACTGGCCCTCTCAGCAACATGGCACCTCCTCAGTACTAACCCTCCAGCAGCATAGCACTCCCTCTGTACGGTGCCAATCAAGCGGGACTGCTTTGTCCTGGATGGTATTGAGCTTCTTGAGTGTTGTGGGAGCTGCACTCATCCAGGCAAGTGGGGAGAATTCCATCACACTCCTGACTTGTGATTTATAGATATTGGACATACTTTGGGGAGTTAGGGGGTGAGTTACTCGCCGCAAGATTCCTAGCCTCTGACCTGCTCTTGTAGCCACAGTATTAATATAGCTAGTCCAGTTCACCTTCTGGTCAATGGTAACCCCCAGGATGTTGATAGTGGGGGATTCAGTGATGATAATGCTATTGAACATCAAGGGCGATGTTCCATTGATGAACTATTCAGGAAAAAAGTCACGCCGGCCCCTACCCCAATTGAGCCCCTTAAGAGGCCACTTATTAGCAATTTTGGGGCTGGTGGGAGCAGGTCAGGGATGGGGGTGGGTAGGCAGGCAGGTCACCCTGATATGGCCTTGGGCAGGAACTGAGGTTAATTTCCCCCCTCACTGCTGATTTTATGAATTGTCCCTGCAACCACATGATGCTCCTCCCCCCAGCCTCTGTCAGGAGACTCGAGAGAATCTCATATTATGGTGTCCCACATAACAATGTAGACGAGTTCATGGAGTTACCATCTGAACTGCCTTGCCCCTTGCAACGCAAACCCTTCAGAGCATTTCAGGCCATCATAGGTGGGGACTCCATTGTAACTATTACAGCTGATGACACCTCTGAGAACATTCACATTCACTCCCTCACAGAGTCTTGTGGGATGGGATCCTTTAAAACAAATGTTAAGCATTTAAAAACTCACCATTATAGAAAATCCATTCCAGCCATGCTGATAGAAAATATAAAAATATAGAAAATGCAGTAACATCTCTAACAGGTCAGATTGATTAGAAAGTGTCGCGCATGCTCACTGATTTGTGCTAAAGTGTTTTCTAAAAACTTTTCTTCACGCCCTGCTTCCAGCATCTGATCTGGCGATCGTGCACTGCTCAACCCATGTGTCCCCCATTCTTCCAGCATGTGCTATCAGTGCAGCTGGAGGCTGGTGCAGAGTAAGGATCAAGCAGACCCTTCAGCAATCTTGGCTGCAGCTGTCAATGACTGAGCTTTTGGAGAAAGCGGAAAGGTGTCAATGAATCTCAAGTGGTGTGAACTGTCAGCACAGGTTGCAGTCTGCTTCACCTTTCAAACCATTACACAGACTAATGACCTCACAGCTCTTGAGCTCTTCACACTCTTAACTCCCAGCATCATTGTTTAACCACTCATTCCAAAACCCCATTATCTGGAGCAGACTAAATCATTCTCACCTCCCATCATCCCCCAGCATGAACAGCAACTCTCTATGGCCAGTGGATTCATAGCCCGGTTTTATGCTCAGCTACAATATATTCTCCTCCGTGCGTGGGAGAAGTGTTGAGTTGGGCACACCTCTACCAGTCCTCAATCTCTCTCTGGCATTACAGGCCCTCTTCTCCTGGGAAGGAAATCGAAAAATGAGGAATATCCTTCCAGACAGCGACGTCCTCCTAATTGACACCACACCCTGAGCTGCCTTACTACAGCAGCTGGCATCACTCCCTTTCTTTCCCAAACACTATCCCCAGTTGCCCAGATTCATCATGGAGTTACAGAGGCTCCCTGACGACACAGTGTGGTGGACACTGGTCCATTTCCCATACCATTCACCCACATAACCTTCCAAATGTGGACAGCTGCAATATGGTTTCATGGAGAAGGTCATGTAACCTCTTGCAGCATGGCAGTCACATACTCTGGATAACTCTACGGCTGCTGATCCTAGATTTAAAGGGAAGTAGCATTGAAAAGATGAGTTCCATGGGCAAAGCATTGCAATTATCTGGCAATTATTACATTTTAGTAAAAAAAAACTGAAATCCACCAGTTAACTACCATTAAAGCAGCCTGATATTTCATCGTAATGACTACCCACTGGAAAATGACGCTTTCAGAATTTTGTCCTTCTTCCAGTTTATCTGCTTGAATAATTTCACTCAATTATGAGCATATTTTAAGCCAATTTATTGAAAATATGATCAATTATTTATCCATTTCAGGGTCAGCGGGTCACTGTCTAAACCTTCAATGAGGACTCCAGAATCTCTACGATTGTAAATCTGTTGAATATTTGCAGGTTCTGCTGATGCACACATCAAGAGATTCAGTGCTAAGCAACAGTATGGTCATTTTGATTTCACCTATTTCAGTACTTGTGTGGCAAACTTTAAGTTTGCAAATACATGTAAAAGAGAGATTTAATCCATTGAAATGTCTCACCTACCTCCTGCCAATTGGTGATCTTAAAATGTAATTTATACACTATTACATTATTGCTATAGAGGGAGTGAAGCGAAGGTTTACCCGACTGATTCCTGGGATGGCGGGACTGACATACGAGGAGAGATTGAGTCAGTTACGATTATATTCTCTGGAGTTCAGAAGAATGAGGGGGGGGATCTCATAGAAACCTATAAAATTCTAACAGGACTAGACAGGGTAGATGCAGGAAGGATGTTCCCGATGGTGGGGGAGTCCAGAACCAGGGGTCACAGTCTGAGGATATGGAGTAGACCATTCAGGACTGAGATGAGGAGAAATTTCTTCACCCAGAGAGTGGTGAGCCTGTGGAATTCGCTACCACAGAAAGTAGTTGAGACCAAAACATTGTATGCTTTCAAGAAGGAGTTAGATATAGCTCTTGGGGCGAAAGGGTTCAAAGGATATGGGGAGAAAGCGGGAGCAGGATATTGAGTTGGATGATCAGCCATGATCAAAATGAATGGCAGAGCAGGCTAGAAGGGCCGAATGGCCTACTCCTGCTCCTATTTTCTATGTTTCTACAACATGAATCACTAGGCTGAATTTTATGAACCCTTTGCAGATTGGCTGAGAGGTGGGAGGGCTGGTAATCTGGTGGAGGAAGGCATTGGCAGGAAAGCTCAATGTTTCCCACTACCACAGCATTTTACCAACAGCAGGAACATCAGTGATGCAGCTGCCCAATGTGCAACCAATTGAAGCGACTAAGAGTCCAATTAAAGGCCACCTCCACAAGGATATCTTAGCAGCAGCGGGAGAGGCAGCCACTGCATGGGGATCCCACAAGCTAGACCCTGACAGCTTCCCGGCAACTTCAAGGCCTGGGGTCCCTTCTTAATGACCGCTCAATAGCCCACAGAGTGCCCCCATAGCAATGGCTGCCACCACTGGCAAATTGCTGCCCCAGGGTCCTGCCCCAGAATGGCATGAGATTCCTTCCCACTTTTGGTTGCAGCAGCATGATTTCAAACACCTTGAAAATTTCAGTTGACTTTCTATATAGCCTGGGCATGAATCAAAAACTTGGCTCCGAGACCATGAATTTTATTGGTTGGTTAATAATAGGTTTGGAGGATCTGAATTCCTCTAGCTTGCTCTCAAATGGAGGAAGTGGTACTTTGAATAAAATGACACTTCTTAATAACCTTGTAATGAAAGGATCTCCCATCATCACTTTATAGATAAGAAAGAGAAACTGCACCTTTGTTCTGTCCAGGAAATTAATTCTCCTCAGATCAAATTGAGGTAAAGTGGCTCCACCATTTATATTTGGCCTGTGCATTAAGAACAGAGCAAAGTACAGAGAGGCTGAAAGTTGCAATGGCCATCCCTTAGGAAAATCAAGTTTATGGTCTATTCTGTTTAATGGTGACTCTCAAAGCCCAAACAGTAAACATCATTTTCAACTGCAGGATGACAATGGAATGCCAGTCCTCATTGTTGCAGGTGAATCAATGGGCTGAATGTTCTCACTGATGGTCATGTCCCACTGCCAGAAGTGAAAGTGGGAGCTGACCACTGTCCAGTAGAGGACAGGAACCTGGATGGCATCTTGCCGGCACCAGCTAATTAAAAAGCTGCCGCCAGGCTGGGTAATGGCTATTTCCCAAGAGGTGCTGGCCCAATCAGAAAGTCACTAGTGGTGGCTATTGCTGAGGCCACAGCTCCAGGCAAAGGGCAACTCAAGCATTGAGGCGCCCTCGGAGGGTGGTGCGTTTTTGTGGGGCTAGCCAGGGCTTGGTAGGCAGGCCCCTGGCAATTGGAAGAGAGGGTTGCAGTGCACTGGGATGGCCATTACCACCAGGGGTCCCTCTGCAGGCCATGGAATGCCCATCAAGGAGGTCTCCCATCCATGAACCAATTAGGAGAGCACCAGAGTTTACCTGGCAGTCTCCTCACATGGAGGAGACTGGGAGGAAAAGGCCCTTAATCAGCCACTTAACTTGTTCAATTGACAGAGCAGCGATGTTGCTGAGGTGCCCAACATTGGCAAAATGCCATGTGGCAAGAAAACATTGAGTTCTCCTCCCAATGCCTTCCTCACCTTATTCCTACCTCTTCCCCCACTTCTTCCCATATTCCCACTCCTTCCCCCATCAATCTCACCTCCCAGCCCATCTCTAATGGGACAGGAAAATTCAGCCCAATGTTATTGGTACCAGCATTAAAGATACTGTTAAAACATTTAGAAGATCTTGGATGTTTTCTTTACATGATATTAGTAAATATTCAGATTGAAGTAAATGTATTAGAATTTAATCGAATTACTGTTTGTTTGTGTAGTTGCTGCAGGAACTGTTTAGTTGAATAATTAATAAACACAATGCTTGTCTCTTAAGAGAACAAAAAGGTCTTTTGTAATATTTAATTGTTGACCCTTTGTGTACTATTGTCTTCCTGCCAGTTGATTGCTTCTACTCCAACTTGAATGTTCTTGTTCCTAGTAAAACATTTCCTCATCTTTCCAAACACAACAGCTGAGCCTCTGTGGCCTGTTCCTCTGGGAGAAGTTTCATCTTCTCTCCCCCACTGTTAAATGTCAGTCAAAGAACAGCATAGAAGAAGGTCATTTGGTGAATTGTGCATGTGTCAGTTCACGGAAAGAGCTGCCTAATTTATTCCACTCCACTACTCTTCCCATGTCCCCTGCAATTGTTTCCTTTCATCTAGTTACTGAAAGTGGAGGATTGAATAATGGAGCCTATGCTCAATGCTGCCTTCTGTGTGGCTTTGATCCAATTGAGGAGAAGGAGGGCCTGGCTCTGCTTAGCGGAGCTTCGAGAGGAGGCCCAGCCTGTAGTCCATGGTCCAGGGGAGCCCCAGCAACACCCAGAGGATGAGGAGGTTAGACCCATCCCACGGAGGCAACTGGCATGACCAAGGGTCTACCAAAGAAGACCTTCCTATCTGAAGATGAGCGACAGACAATGCCGCATGCATCTGTGCTTATCAAAAGATGTGGTGGATCATATCTGCCACATTCTATGGGAGGATCTAACATCCCATGGACTGGGAGGGCATTCCTTGCCAGCGCCCCCAAAGGTCACCACCACACTCAATTTTCTTGCCTGCAGATCGTTCCAGGGATCCACAGGTGACCTACGCAGCATCTCACAGCCCTCAGCACTTAAATATATCAAGGAGGTAACTGATGCCCTCTACAGTAAGGTTCATCATTATATGAAACTCACACTCGATGGAGCTAGCTAGGATGCTCGATTTCTGGGGTTTGCAGGTATCTCAGGCTTCCCTAGAGTTCAGGGTGCTATCGAGTGCACACATGCAGGGCAGCAGTCCCTGATGTTCATTAGCAGGAAAGGATTCCACTCTATAAGCGTTCAGCTGGTGTGTGATCATCAGAAGCACATCATGCACAGTTGTGCCAGGTATCCTGGGAGTTCCCATGACTCATACAACCTGAGTCACTCCCAGGTGCCTCACATAATCGAAGGGCCTCAGGGATCACAGGGGCAGCTGCTTGGGGACAGGTTTACTCACTCATGACGTCTGTGTGTCGTCCTCAGAGGAGGAGAGATACAACACGGGGCTCAGCTCGACACAATCCATCATCAAGCAGACCATTGGCATCCTGAAGATGCACTTCCAATGTTTGGACTGCTCGGGTGGGGCTCTGCAGTACTTTCTGCAGAGAGTGTCTCCCATCATCATGGGCTGCTGTCCCCTTCACAACCTGGCACTTCAAAGGGGGGATCCCCTGCCAGAGGGAGAAATGGAATGGAGGAGGGTGAGAGTTCCTGGGGCGATGAAGAGCAGGAAGGGCAGGAACCTGAATTGGGAGATGAGGGTCAGCTTCCATGTATGATGCGATTGAAGAAGCACAATGTGGAAGACATGCCCGTGACACAGTGATAGCCACATGATTCCAGGAGAAGTAAGGTGCAGGCAATTTAATTTAAGAGGCAGCTTGACAAATACATGAGTAGGATGGGAATAGAGGGATACGGACCCTGGAAGTGCAAAATGTTTTAGTTGATGGGCAATATGATCGGCGCAGGCTTGGAGGGCCGAAGGGCCTGTTCCTGTGCTGTACTTTTCTTTGTTCTTCTTGTTCAATGGGACACGGCCACGTTCCTTCTGTCCCTTAGTGCCGTGTCAGTGCACTGAAAGGCCTGTACAACCAGTTACATCGAGAGCAAGTTCAGCATTCAGACTTGCACGTTCAACCCTCATGATTCACCAGGCCCTAATCTTTGGAAATGTCAGCAGCAGATCCTGTATCAGTGTGCTCCGGGAATGAAAGTTGGACAGCAGCGCAAACACTCCGTCAAAGGACTTGATGCACTCATTGCCGCCTTAATGAGAAACCTTTAGCAGTCACTGAGATGTGCACATGGTTGGAGAGACCATCATTGCTGCAGGTCTGGAGCTACCAATGAAGAGAACCATCTCATTTTAAGAAACAATTTTACCACATGAGATTAGAGGGCATTCAATGATTATTTGAATAGAAACAATGCACGGGGGGACTGGGAAAAGGCAGGGCAATGGCACTAGCTCCGTATTGCCTTGTAAGGAGTGGAGGTTACTAAAGCATTTTGCAAACACTTCCAGTAAAGAGTTTAGCACATTACCCAACATAACACAGGGGCAGGAGGTTTAGGGGGGACGTGAGGAAAAACTTTTTTACCCAGAGGGTAGTGATGGTCTGGAATGTGCTGCCCGGGAGGGTGGTGGAGGCAGGTTGCCTCACATCCTTTAAAAAGTACCTGGATGAGCACTTGGCACATTATAACATTCAAGTCTATGGGCCAAGTGCTGGAAAATGGGATTAGGTAGGTAGGTCAGGTGTTTCTCACGTGTCGGTGCAGACTCGATGGGCCGAGGGGCCTCTTCTGCACTGTGATTCTGTGATTCTGTGAACACAAGGGTCAAATAACTATCATGAGTCAGCCAAACATCACATTATTGTAAGTCTCACAAAGGGAGCTGATCACTGAGTGGGAATATGAGTCACCCTCGCAATAAGAGGACACATAGATGCATATGCACAACATGTTCTGAGATATGTCCTACCTTGGACTCTAGGCATGGTTTGTTTATAGATTATAGACAATCCCTGGTATCTGCTTAACATTTGTTATTGGTACCACTTCTAAACAGGGGACAGAGTAGGCACGATGCTCCTAGGCATGATTCCAACCTCACTCTCTCAAGAGTCTAACACATGACTGACTGATGTCAGTAGTACATTATCATCTATGTCATACATTAAGATATCCCATCTGTTAATGCTTTATACTACACCTCCCCCAAGTATACTATCCTACTTTCAACAACATAAAACTATATCTTTAACTATTTACATTGCATTTCTTATAACTACGGATTCTACCCAACTCCAAATCCTACTCTTCCTCTCCCCAGGTCACAGTGCTGGGTGATTCAATCTCCCTCAGTATTCTCAGCCCGTAGGAAAACTGTCTTGCAGGCATGAGGGTTTTCTCCTCTACCTGGTAAGACAGCATCATCTGTAGAATAGGACGACTCTTTAGCAGCATTGCTGTTAGCAGGTCCTGGGAGGCATACTGCAGGTTGCAGGATGACTAAACCATGTAGGTTTTTTAATGTATAGATTATTTTAATTTATCTTAATCCTTAATTATGCAATTACCTGACTTCAGATTAACCCAATAAAATCCAATAAATTATTAGGTTCAAACAAGATAAAACCATGAGGCAAGATGGACACGCGTGTAGAAAATTAAAAAGAAAGTTTATTTTCAAAAAAATATACTTAACAACACAAAATAGACTTTACAGCTTCAAATGAGTAATCAGGTTGCTGAAGAGTAAGGGGCCGCTGTCTCTTTCTGGGTCACTGTCTCTAGGGGCTGCTGTCAAAGAGGTTGCTGTCTCCATTTCTGGTGATAGACTGTCTAGCAATATTCATTACAAGCCTACTGACTCTAATATGTACCTCACACCCCGCTTCCTGTAAGGACTCCATCCCGTTCACCCACTTTCTCCGCCTCCGTCTCAACTGTGTCAATTGACTTTCACCCTGAGAAGGTACCAGCTGGTGAGCAGTGTGATCCTCTCTGGACTGTGACCTGGCAAGGCATTGTCCATGGAAGACTCTTCATGAACATCAGGAGATAAAGTAGATAAAGAACAAAAGAACAAAGAAAAGTACAGCACAGGAACAGGCCCTTTGGCCCTCCAAGCCTGCGCCGATCATATTGCCAAAACTAAAACATTTTGCACTTCCAGGATCCATATCCCTCTATTCCCATCCTATTCATGTATTTGTCAAGCTGCCTCTTAAACACCACTATCGTACCTGTTTCCACCACCTCCTCTGGCAGCGAATTCCAGACACTCACTACTCTCTGCGTAAAAAACTTGCCCCGTACATCTCCTCTATAGTTTTCTCCTCTCACCTTAAATCTATGTCCCCTAGTAATTGACTCTTCCACCCTGGGAAAAAGCTTCTGACTATCTACTCTGTCCATGCCACTCATAATTTTGTAAACTTCTATCAAGTCACCTCTCAATCTCCGTCGCTCTAGTGAGAACAATCCGTGTTTCTCCAACCTCTCCTCATAGCAAATAACCTCCAGACCAGGCAGCATCCTGGTAAACCTCCTCTGCACCCTTTCCAATGCCTCCATGTCCTTCTGGTAATGTGGTGACCAGAATTGCACGCAATATTCCAAGTGTGGCCTAACCAAGGTTCTATACAGCTGCAGCATGACTTCCCAGCTTTTATACTCAATACCCCTGCCGATGAAGGCAAGCATGCCATATACCTTCCTGACTACCTTATCCACCTGCGTTGCCACTTTCAGTGACCTGTGGACCTGTACACCCAGATCCCTCTGCCCGTCATGCACATAAGGGTTCTGCCATTTACTGTATAATTCCTACCTGTATTAGACCTTCCAAAATGCATTACCTCACATTTATCTGGATTAAACTCCATCAGTACATTCTGTAGAGCTAAGATCTAAATGCTGCTCAGCCACTAAAAGCACAGCTGATTCTTCTAAAAAGAGAGCAAAGACTTCATAAGATCCATCCATCCAACTGGAAACATGAATCATCCTCTAGGACCTCAGCCTCCGTGAGATTCTTCCTCACCACTCTCTAGGAAGACCCCATTCAGGTCCAACAGATCTTCATGGGGATGGTCACCGTCTACTGCAGTGCCTTCCATATCCGTCACCTCTGCCCTTACTTTGTGAAGAACTGAGGGATTCATTGCTTCCATCTCAGTCCGGGGTCTAGTGGATTCTGTGAAAGAAAGGAACTTAGGTATAAACTTCCTCAGCTTCTGAAGGCTGCATTTCCACAGCTTCTAAATAAAAGGCTGAAGATTGTTATATGAAAGATAGTGAGTCGTTCAAATGATGAGCATCATCTGGTTTTTCTGAGATTCCTAGAAGAATGTCAACATCACCACTCAATAACAATGAACATTGATTCTGAAGAACATAGAGACATTCAACGATCTGTTACCCCTTTGTAGCTAAGAGAAGCAATAAGCCTGACTTGACTGGAAGGTCCATGTCACCTGGACCTTGTAACCTGATGCCTGATGGATGGAGGGTCACTGGCTGAAGCCAGTTGAGGTCATCGCTAATATGTTAACAGCAGCTCCAGTATCAATTTTAAAAGTAGCATCAAAGCCTTGGACTTGGACTGTAACTGACCAATAGTCTGGATTAAGACCACCTACTCTCATTAGGAACCTATTTTAGCCCAAAGCAAAACTTAGTTATAAAATGAACATGTTTTAACCAGTGCTCACAAGGACCTGTAATTTAATCTTTTTCTTGGCTTTCTATTTCTTGGATGGATTGCGCTTCATAAAAAATTTCTTGTGTCAACTTCGATTAAAGTTGTTGGATTTGCAGAAACACTTGAAATGCTCAATTTCGCACCCACTGCTGGGCAACCCTGGCATTTTCACACCTCAACGCAAGCATCTCAAAATGACTGCCACCCTTTCTCCTGATTTGGTGGGTTTTCTTATGGGCGGGGCCACTGCTTGTGGGCCTACCCAATCTACAGGGGTCATGTGAAGCCTCAAACTCACCCAGAATTATAGCTTGATTAAATACTGAAAACTCAGCCTGCCTCACATCCTGAACCCGCTTGATCCAATGTAAGATCATTGGTCTGCAGAAAGTCGGAGACTTTGTTATCCCAGACGCCCACGACAATGCGATCACATTTGGATCATCCATCAGCGCAACATATCCACAATAACTAGCTATGCGATATAGGTTGGTTGGAAATAATTCAATCGATTCCCCAGGCCGTTGTGACCTCTGGTTAAAACATGCTTGCTCTATAACTAAATTTGGCTTCGGGTGAAAATAGGTGTCAAAGGCTTTAAAAATGGACTCAAGATCTGTGGTTGACTCCTGCACTCCCTGCCTTAGGAGAACCTCACCTGCTACCGGGCCTATTACATAAAGAAAGGAACTAACTTGGAGCTTTGGCTCTTCTTCATGAAGACCTGATGCTGCTCGGAACCAGAGAAAATGGCGGTTCCATAACTCCCACTGCGGGGCCTCGAGACAGTCAAGTGGGTGGGGAAAGGACAGGGACTGCTCACCAGGTATGGCCATTGTTGCTGCATTCCAGTGTGCCTCCTCCTTCCACCGAAATTCCTCAAGCTGCTTTCAAAGTTTCCTTTGGTAACACCAATGTATTTTTTTACATCGATGACTCCACCGCTGCCACCATGTTCTGAGATCTGTACTTCTACATTGGACGATAGGCATGGGATTTGGTCCACAAACAGGCTATAGACATACTGCTTAACACTTGTCTATTGGTATTACTTCCAAACCGGCTACAGAGTAAGCATGTTGCTCCTAGGCCTGGTGATCCAACTGCTCTCCAGGGAGAGTCGAACACATACTGACTGATATCAGTGGTATATCACCATTTATGTCGTACATTAGAACATCAGACCTGTTAACTATTTACACAACATCCTTGCTTTGTATTTGAGAATAGCAGCCACAATTGCCTGATGTTGGCCCATTTGTTCCTGAAGCTGTCTTATTTTAGCTAAGCAGGGGTCTGTTTCAGGGAGACAGAGCTCTGCTGCCATTGCAGTTCCCTCAAAGCCTCTTTCCCAACCTCTAACTCCTCACTCTGTCTGCCATTCTGCTTTCTAACTCAATGTTTTGTTCCAGTATTTTCATTATGTTTTTTTACAACACATTTCATCACACTTTTTGTTTTGGCATTACCGAGTAGGCTGGAAATATTCTTTTGAACCAGGCTTGTCCAGCCTGCATCAGGCCCACAAAGCCCCTCGACACAGGCCCCGGCTTCCAAACTGCTGCTCAAACAGGGAAGTTTGAATTGGAGATTCTGCATGGAACCTACTCCTCCAATCACAGGCTGTCTGTCTCCCGCGTTTGGGTGGCCGAGGGCTGGGGGGGCCCGGTGGGGGGAGGGGGGGAGGGCGGTGAGGGGTTCCCGGTGAGGGGGGGCCCAGTGAGGGGGGGCCCAGTGATGGGAGGGGCCCAGTGAGGGGGGTCTGGTGAGGGGGGTCTGGTGAGGGGGGGCCCAGTGAGGGGGGGCCCGGTGAGGGGGGACTGGTGAGGGGGGTGAGGGGGTGCCCAGCGAGGGTGGGCCCGGTGAGGGGAGACTGGTGAGGGAGGGCCCAGTGAGGGGGGGGCCCAGTGAAGGGGGGGCCGATGTGGAGGGGCTGGTGAGGGGGGGCCCAGTGAGGGGGGGGGAACGGTGAAGGGGGGGGAGCTGGTGAGGTGGGGCCCGGTGAGGGGGGGCCGGTGAGGGGGGGGACCTGGTGAGGGTGGGGGGGGCGTGGTGAGGTGGGGGGTTGCGGTGAGGGTGGGGGGGTGCGGTGAGGGTGGGGGGGCCCGGTGAGGGGGGCCCAGTGAGGGGGGGCCGGTGAGGGGGGCCTGGTGAGGGGGGCCTGGTGAGGGGGGACCGGTGAGGGGAGGTGTCGCCTGGTGAGGCGGAGGGGGGTGCAATAAGGGGGACCCAATGAGGGGGGGCCCAGTGAGTGGTGGCGGTGAGGGGAGGGGTGCCCGGTGAGGCGGTGGGGGGGGGGGGGGGTGCCCGGTGAAGGGGGGGCAGGATGCACGACGGGCAGACTGACCTTTTCTGTATCGTAAACTATCCTATATTTCCTAAATATCTCGACGGCAGCAATATGCAGGAATGTGGGGAGAGGGCGGGGGAGGGGCAGTATGTTAATTGCTCCTTAGGAGAGCTAGCACGGACATGCTGGGTCAAATGGCCCTCTTTGTACTGTAACAGTTCCCTGATCCTAAGAGCAGGTCAGATGCTGGGAATTCTGTGCAAATAGTCACCTCCTGATTACCCAACATCTGTCCACCATCTAAAAGGCACAAGTCAGGAGTATGTAAGGAAGCTTAGATGGTGTTTTTTTTCGTGAAAATAAATCATTCTCAGACTAAACATACTGAATAAAACTAACAGGACCAAAAGAAGCCACCATATAGGTAACATGTGATTACTTGACAGGAATCTCTTTATATATTGTTATACTGACAATCGATTAGGCACGCTGGCAACAGATGATTTTAAGATAGTGAACCTCAATCAATTTTAACTAAAGACATTAGATGAATCAATGGTTATTTCAAAAGGCTTGACTAGATTAATACCCCTTTGAAAAGAAGTCTTTCAACAAAATACATGTCACTGCAATTTTGTAAAACTTCTGTTAAGTTCAACATAGTACTGCATGTTCCTTACAGTGATATAATGTATAACTATGCATTGAAACATGTGCCAGTAACATCAAAATTGCAAGTAGTATGTCTTTTAATGACAATCAAAGATTTAACCCTTGATCATTAAGAGACCTGGTATTATTAGTTCACCTTTTATAAGTATATAACCTATTATGTTACCTTTTGTCTTTACATCTAAATTAAGGTTAACTCACTCGAATTACTTTTCTAGTTTAAAATAAGCAAGACAGTTCTGCACTGTTATGATGTATGTAGCTATGGAAACAACAGATAAAGACCACTGGCAGCTGAATCCTTGATCCATCAACTCATATGAATAGCTGTACCTCAGCCCAGTTATAATTAAATAACTATTAATTAATTAGAAGTTTTATCACAAGATTGGTGTTTAAACTTACACAGGTTAATACTAGGTATGTTTCGAAAGAGATTTTATGTTTGATACCCTATCAAGTCTTCTTACAAACCTTAAGTTAAAATATAGACACAAAATGGCTATAAAAGAATGTATTTAAATCAGATTAGAAGAAAGCTTAGAAACTAAAAGGTTATACAAAATATAAAGTCATATTTGATTGTTTGATGAACAATGATTAAAAGAACACATTGAGAAGTTCATTGTTCAAGTATCAAGATTAATTATGCACAAAGGCGAAGGCCAATTTAGCTAAATAAAAGAACATGTCAGCAAATCAATAAGACCCCCCATTAACACGTGGAAAGGGAGAGTCTTGAATTTTCTCGAAGGGTTAAAAACCCCATCTCCAAGAGCACTGGTAGCTAGCTGTGTTCTGACTGAAGATACCATCCAAAAGAAGGAAGAAGATACAGACTTCCATGGAATTGATCATCCGACAGAAGCCATAGAGGTTTATGAATGAGGTTTGTACATAAGACAAGAGGGTGATCAGCCAGGGGTTGTGGTCAACGTTGCTACCAATGACTTAGGTAGGAAAAGGGATGAGGTCCTGAAAGAAGGATTCAGGGAACTAGGAAGGAGATTGAAAAACAGGACCTCTAAAACAGGAATCTCAGAATTACTCCCAGTCCCACGTGTTCGTGAGCAGAGAAATAGGTGAATTGAGCAATTGAACATGTGGCTGGAAACTGATGTGGGAGGGAGGACATCAGATTTCTGAGGCATTGGGACTGGTTCTGGGGAAGGTGGGATCTGTACAAGCCGGACGGTCTACACCTGAACAGGACTGGGACGAATATCATCACAGGGAGATTTGCTAGTGCTGTGGGGGAGGGATTAAACTACATTGGCAGGGGGATGGGGACCTGAGAGCAAATTCAGAGCAGGGAATGAGAGATGGAGAATTAGTGAGTGACTCTGAAAGACAGGAGCAGCACAGGTTAAAAAGTGTTCAGCACAGGAATTTGGCAGTTTTAAAAGGTATATATGTAAATGCAAGGGGTAAAGTAAATGAAGCTGATGAGCTGAGGGCACAGATAGACACATGGCAGCATGATATCATCACTATAATGGAAACTTGACTTAAGGAGGGGAAAAAATGGCAGCTCAACATCCCTGGATATAGAGTTTTCAGGCAGGATAGGGGAGAGGGATATAAAAGAGAGGTGTGTAGCATTATTGGTTAAAGAATCAATTACGGCTGTGAGGAGGGATGATATACTAAATGAAGCATCAAATTAGGTCATATGGGTTGAGCTCAGAAATAAAAAAGAGGTAACCACACTGCTAGGAATGTACTATAGACCCCCGAATAGTAGAAGGGAGCAAATATGTAGACAGATCTCTGAGTGCAAAAACAATAGAACAATAATAGTTGGAGACTTCAACTACTCTCAGATCAATTTGGATAAGGCACAGAGAGCATAAAATTCTTGAACTGCATTCAGGAGAACATCTTTAGCCAGCAGGTAACAAGCCCAACGAAAGGTGGGCACAATTCTAGATTTAGTCTGAGGAAATGAAGCTGGGCAAGTGGATGAAATAGCAGTGGGGGGCCATTTTGGAGACGATGACCAGAATATAGTTAGATTTAGCATCATTATGGAAAAGGACAAAGAGAGAACAGGAGTAAAAGTTCTAAACTGGGGGAAGACAAGTTTTACAAAGCTTAGAGGTGAGCTAGCGAGAGTGGACTGGATACAGATATTAGAAGGGAAAACTGTCAAATCAGTGGGAGGTATCCAGAAATAAGATTCTACGGGCACAGTATAGACATGTCCCCACATGGGTGGTACTGCAAAATCTAGAGCTCCCTGGTTATCCAGAAGCATACAGGGTAAGATAAAGCAGAAAAAGAAAGCTTATGACAGTCACAAAAAGCTTAACACTGTAAAAAGCCTAGAGGAGTATAGAAAGTACAAGGGTGAAGTAAAAATGGAAATTAGGAAAGCAAAGGGAGGATACGAAAAAATATTGGAAGGTAAAATCAAAGAAAACCCAAAGATGTTTTACCAGTACTTTAAGAGTAAGAGAATAACTAAGGAAAGGGTCAGGCATATCAGAGATTTACATAGTAACTTGTGTTCTGATGCTGAAGATGTGGGCAGGATTCTCAATGAGACGTTGTCTCTGTCTTCACTAAGGAGAGGGATGATGCAGACATTCTAGTTAAAGAGGAGTATAAAATATGAGATACAATAGGCATAGTGAGAGAGGAAGCACTAGAGGGACTGGCATCCTTGAAGGTGGATAAATCATCAGGGCCAGATGGATTGTATCCCAGGCTGTTAAAGGAAGCCAGGGAGGAAATAGCAGACGCTCTGAGGATCATTTTCTAATCCTCACTAAATACAGGCAAAGTCCCAGAGGGTTGAGAATCTGCGAATGTTGTACCATGATTTAAAAAGAGTGCTAAGGCCCCAACACTGAGCCCTGTGGAACACCACTGGAAACTGCTTTCCATTCACAAAAACATCCATCGACCATTACCCTTCGTTTCCTGTCACTGAGCTAATTTGCCACCTTCCCCTGCATCCCATGGGATTTCACTTTTCTGACCAGTCTGTCATGTGGGACTTTGTCAAATGCCTGACTGAAATCCATGTAGACAACATCCACTGCACTACCCTCACCAATCCTCCTTACTACTTCCTCAAAAAACTCCATTAAGTTATCAAGACACAATCTTCCCCTAACAAAACCATGCTGACTATCCCTGATCATTCCGTGCCTTTCTAAGTGACAGTTTATTCTGTCTCTCAATTGTTTCCAATAATTTGGCCATCACCAAAGTCAGACTGACCGGCCTATAACTTCCTCATTTCTCTGTCCAATACTATGATCATTGTTAGGGGGCTATAATCTATTCAATCTATTCCTATCAGTGTTTTCGACCACTTGTTACTTCTTAACTCAATTCATACTGATTCTACACTAAGATCCTTGTCCTTCCAAGTAATAGAGGTTGTGGGTTTGGAAGGTGCTGTCTAAGGTGCCTTGGTGAACTCCTGCAGTGCATCTTGTAGATGTACACACTGCTGCTTCTGTACATCGGTGGTGGAGGGAATGGATATTGAAGGTGGTGGGTGGGGTGCCAGTCAATTGGGCTGTTTTTTCCTGGATAATTTCAAGCTTCTCCAGTGTTGTTTAAACTGTACCCATCCAGCCAGGTGGAGCTAATTCCATTATACTTGTCGGAATTTTGGATGGATTCTAACTGGAAACAACCCAATTCATTTTAACTCCCAGGTTTCGAACAAGACTTTAAACCCACAAGGTAAGTCTCTTCATAGCATGAATTCAGAGGGTTTATTTAAAGAAAAATGTAAATTAGTAAAGAGTTGAAACATAGAATTGTGGAATTATGTCACAGAATTTATTTTTTAATTCATTCACAGGATGTGGGCTTTGCTGGCTGGACCAGCACTTATTGTCCATCCCTAACTGCCCTTGGTGATGGTGAGCTGCACTCTTGAGCCGCTGCAGTCCATCTGGTGTAGGTACACCCACTGTGCTGTTAGGAAGGGAGTTCCAGGATTTTGACCCAGCGACACTGAAGGAACGGCCGATATATTTCCAAGTCAAGATGGTGAGTGACTTGGAGGCGAACTTCTAGGTGGCGGTGTTGCCATCTATCTGCTGCCCTTCTCCTTCTAGATAGTAGTAGTCGTGGGTTTGGAAGGTGCTGTTGAAGGAGCCTTGGTGAATTACTGCAGTGCATCTTGTAGATGGTACACACTGCTGCTACTGTGCATCGGTGGTGGAGGGAGTGAATGTTTGTGGATGGGGTGCCAATCAAGCGGGCTGCTTTGTCCTGGATGGTGTCAAGCTTCTTGAGTGTTGTTGGAGCTGCACTCATCCAAACAAGTGGGAGTATTCCATCACACTCCAGACATGTGCCTTGTAGATGGTGGACAGACTTTGGGGAGATAGGAGGTGAGTTACTCGTCGCACGATTCCTAGCCTCTGAATTGCTTTTTTAGCCACAGTATTTATATGTCTAGTTCCGTTTCTGGTCAATGGTAACCCCCAGGATGTTGATATTGGGGATTCAGTGATGGTAATGCCATTAAACATCAAGGGGTGATGGTTGGATTTTCTCTTGTTGGAGATGGTCATTGCCTGACACTTGTGTGTCGTGGATGTTACTTGCCACTTGTCAGCCCAAACCTAGGTATTGTCCAAATTTTGCTGCATTTGGACATGGACTACTTCAGTATCTGAGGAGTCATGAATGGTGCTGAACATTGTGCAATCATCAGCGAACATCCCCACTTCTGACCTTATGATGGAGGTAAGGTCATTGATGAAGCAGCTGAAGATGGTTGGGCCGAGGACACTACCCTGAGGAACTCCTGCAGTGATGTCCTGGAGCTGAGATGACTGACCTCCAACAACCATAAACGCCTTCCTTTGTGCTAGGTATGACTCCAACCAGTGGAGAGTTTTGCCCCTAATTCCCATTGACTCCAGTTTTGCTAGGGCTCCTTGATGCCACACTCGGTTAAATGCTGCCTTGATATCAAGGGCAGTCACTCTCACTTCACCTCGGGAGTTCAGCTCTTTTATCCATGTTTGAACCAAGACTGTAATGAGGTCAGGAGCTTAGTGGCCTTGGTGGAACCCAAACATGGGATCTGGCAGGTTATTGCTAAGCAAGTGCTGCTTGATAGCACTGTTGATGACCCCTTCCATTACTTTACTGATGATGGAGAGTAGGCTGATGGGGTGGTAATTGGCTGGGTTGGATTTGTCCTGCTTTTTGTGTACATGACATACCTGGGCAATTGTCCACATAGTTGGGTAGATGCCAGTGTTGTAGCTGTACTGGAACAGCTTTGCTAGGGGCGCGTCAAGTTCTGGAGCACAAGCCTTCAGTACTATTGCTGGAATATTGCCAGGGCCCATAGCCCTGTATCCATAGTACCCAGTGCCTTCAGCTGTTTCTTGATATCATGTGGAGTGAATCGAATTGACTGAAGACTGGCATCTGTGATGCCGGGGACCTCCGGAGGAGGCCTAGATGGATCATCCACTCGGCACTTCTGGCTGAAGATTGTTGCAAATGCTTCAGCCTTATCTTTTGCACTGATGTGCTGGGCTCCCCCATCATTGAGGATGGGGATATTTGTGGAGCCTCCTCCTCCAGTGAGTTGTTTAATTGTCCACCAACTTTCACGACTGGATGTAGCAGGACTGCAGAGCTTAGATCTGATCTGTTGGTTGTGGGATCGCTTAGCTCTGTCTATCACTTGCTGCTTATGCTGTTTGGCATGCAAGTAGTCCTGTGTTATAGCTTCACCAGGTTGACACCTCATTTTTAGGTATGCCAGGTGCTGCTCCTGGCATGCCCTCCTGCACTCTTCATTGAACCAGGGTTGATCCCCTGGCTTGATGGTAATGGTAGAGTAGGGGATATGCCGGGCCATGAGGTTACAGATTGTGTTCAAGTACAATTTTGCTGCTGCTGATGACCCACAGCGCCTCATGAATGCCCAGTCTTGAGTTGCTGGATCTGTTCGAAATCTATCCCATTTAGCACAGTGGTAGTGCCACACAACACAATGGAGGGTATCCTCAATGTGAAGACAGGACTTCAAATCTACAATGAATGTGCAGCTGTCACTCCTACCGATACTGTCATGGACAGATGCATCTGCGACAGGCAGGTTGGTGAGGATGAGGTCAAGTATGTTTTTCCCTCTTGTTGGTTCCCTCACCACCGGCCACAGACCCAGTCTATTAGTTATGTCCTTTAGGGCTCGGCCAGCTCGGTCAGTAGTGGTGCTGCCAAGCCAGTCTTGGTGATTGACATTGAAGTTCCCCACCCAGAGGACATTCTGCACCCTTGCCACCCACCCTCAGTGCTTCCTCCAAGTGTTGTTCAACATGGAGGAGCACTGATTCATCAGCTCAGGGAGGGCCGTACATGGTAATCAGTAGGAGGTTTCCTTTGCCCATGTTTGACCTGATGCCATGAGACTTCATGGGATCTGGCGTCGATGTTGAGGACTCCCAGGGCAACTCCCTCCCGACTGTATCCCACTGCGCCACCATCTCTGCTGGGTCTGTCCTGTCGGTGGGACAGGACAGACCCAGGGATGATGATGGTAGTGTCTGGGACATTATCAATAAGGTATGATTCTGTGAGGATGACTATGTCAGGCTGTTGCTTGACTAGTCTGTGAGACAGCTCTCCAAATTTTGGCACTAGCCCCCAGATTTTATTAAGGAGGACTTTACAGGGTTGACAGGGCTGAGATTGCCATTGTCGTTTCCGGTGCCTAGGTTGATGCCGGGTGGTCTGTCCAGTTTCATTCCTTTTTTGTGACTTTGTCACAGTTTGTTACAACTGAGTGTCTGGCTCGGCCATTTCGGAGTCAACCATATTGCTGTGGGTCTGGAGTCACATGTAGGCCAGACTGGGTAAGGACGACAGATTTCCTTCCCTAAAGGGCATCAGTGAACCAGATGGGTTTTTACAACAATCAACAATGGTTTCATGGTCATCAGACTTTTAATTCCGGATTTTTAATGAGTTGCCATGGTGGGATTCAAACCTGGGTCCCAAGAGCATTACCCTGGGTCACTGGTCCAGCGACAAGTCCAGCGACAATACCACTGCACCATCGCCTCCCCCTTAAAGTGAAGCGCCACGCCCCCCTGGGCGCACAGTAAGGTGCAGCAACCAGCCTGGCACCATCTCCTTGACCCCCCCCAAGATCTCTGGCTGAAAATGTGGGGCCACCCCGCCAAAATTGGAGGCTAGGTGATTCATGTAGACCCCCCCTCGCCACTCCAGGAGCCACGTAGCTTTGTCTCCCAGAACGGTCTGGGTTTCCTGCAGGAAGCACACCGCATACTTCCCGTCCCGGAGGACTGAGAAGTTCTGGAACCTGCGCTGTGCGTCCCTGCTGCCGTGAATGTTGAGGCTGGCTATGGTAGTCTTCATTGTCAGAAGTATGTGTTACCAACACCTGAAATAAAAGAAGGAGAGGACTTTTTTAAGCCTTCCTCTCCTTCAGGAGCCCAGCGAGAAACATATGGACCTCCCGCTGGGTGTTCCTGTCCAACTCGGGGGCCTTTAGGGCCTCATGAGTGAACCGGAACACCAGCAGAAGCGAATGCCACCGGTTCATGGCCAACTGGACTCTGTCTCGGCAATTGCATTACTCGAAAGAAAGTCCCTGAGCTTCCCGGTGGGGATGAGGGAGGAGTCGACAGTGGGCACCAGAGCCCCCATCACCTCACCTGGCACCAATGACTCAAGGTGGTGCTTACTATTAACACCACATCCTCCTCCGGGTCGTTGCCTCTGGCTTCCGACCTCTCCCCCGCATTGAGCTCGGGGATTGGTATGGAGCTGCCAGCTGGCTCTACCTCTGCCTCAACCCCACCCCTAGATCAAGGGCAGAGGGGCCGTCTCTGGCCTCCATTCGCGATGCTGGACCAGAGAGCAGTGGACGCTCAGAACCCAACTCCACCCCAGGCACTGGGTCACCCGGCCAGTCCAGAAAAAGATCCAGACCCGGGACGGAGGCGCCCAGCCCTAAAGTTTGGGAGGGATTGGGGAGGCCTTCCTGGGCACTGCTGCCCAATGACCCGGCAGCTGGGGCAGTCAAAGGGTGTCACAGTCCCCTGACAGGCCAGATGGTATGTCAGGGGTTTCAGATGGATCAGGGTAGGGTGCCACTGCAAGGGCGATACCCTCATCTACCCTAAGGGACCCAGTTCAGGGGCCCACAGCAGTATTTCGGGATCCTTATTTTTCCCCAAAGGGCAGTACGAGGACTTGTGTGGCAGAGACACCACCCATCCCTCAACAGGACCGGAGACACCCCTGACCTCATCAGCCATGGAGACCTCCCTCTCCGAGGAGCAAGCAAGGGGCTGGGAGACCTCCATCTGTGAGGCCTCTGTTGCCTTATCTACTTGCCCCCCCTCAGACTGGAGGCCTGTGACTAGTGGTGTGCCTCAGGGATCTGTGCTGGGACCATTGTTGTTTGTTGTCTATATCAATGATCTGGATGATAATGTGGTAAATTGGATCAGCAAGTTTGCTGATGACACTAAGATTGGAGGCATTGTGGACAGCGAGGAAGGCTTTCAAAGCTTGCAGAGGGATCTGGACCAACTGGAAAAATGGGCCAGAAAATGGCAGATGGAATTTAATGCAGAAAAGTGTGAGGTGTTGCATTTTGGAAGGACAAACCAAGGTAGGACATACACAGTAAATGGTAGGGCACTGAGGAGTGCGGAGGAACAAAGGGATCTGGGAGTTCAGATACATAATTCCCTGAAAGTGGCAACACAGGTAGACAGGGTTGTAAAGAAAGCTTTTGGCATACTGGCCTTCATAAATCAAAGTATTGAGTATAGGAGCTGGGATGTTATGGTGAGGTTGTATAAGACATTGGTGAGGCCAACTTTGGAGTATTGTGTTCAGTTCTGGTCACCTAACTACAGGAAGGATATCAGTAAGATTGAGAGAGTGCAGAGAAGATTTACTAGGATGTTGCCAGGTCTTAAGGAGTTGAGTTACAGAGAAAGATTAAACAGGTTAGGACTTTATTCCTTGGAGCGTAGATGAGGGGAGATTTGGTAGAAGTTTACAAAATTATGAGGGGTATAGACAGAGTAAATGCGAGTAGGCTCTTTCCACTTAGATTAGGAGAGATAAACATGAGAGGACATGGCTTTAGGGTGAAAGGGGAAAGGTTTAGGGGGAACATTAGGGGGAACTTCTTCACTCAGAGATTGGTGAGAGTGTGGAACGAGCTGTCATCTGACGTGGTAAATGTGGGCTCACTCTTAAGTTTTAAGAATAAATTGGATAGATACATGGATGGGAGAGGTCTGGAGGGTTATGGACTAGGTGCAGGTCAATGGGACTAGCGGAATAATATTTCAGCACAGACTAGAAGGGCTGAATGGCCTGTTTTTGTGTGCTGTAGTATTCTACGGTTCTATGGTTCTATTAGCCGAGGCAAAGGATATAAGTGAGGTTATGATGGAACTGTATAAAACATTAGTTAGGCCACAACTTGAGTACTGTGGGCAGCTCTGGTCACCTCATTACAGAAAGGATGTAACTGCATTAGAGAGGGTACAGAGGAGATTTACGAGGATGTTGCCAGGACTGGGAAATTGCAGCTATGAGGAAAGATTGGTTAGGCTGGGGTTGTTCTCCTTGGAACAGAGGAGGCTGAGGGGAGATTTGATTGAGACGTACAAAATTGTGAAGGACCTGGATAGAGTGGATGGGAAAGAGCTGTTTCACTTAGCAGAGAGGTCAGTGACTAGGGGACATCGATTTAAAGTGATTGGTAGAAAGATTAGAGGGGAGGTGAGAAAAAACATTTTCATCCAAGGGTCTAGAACTCACTGCCTGAAAGGGTAGTAGAGGCAGAAGCCCTCGACTCAGTTAAAAGGTGTCTGAATATGCACCTCAACTGCTGTAACCTGCAGGGCTACAGACCAAATTCTGGAAAGTGGGATTAGGCTGGGGTCCTCATTTTTCAGCCAGCGCAGAAACGATGGGCCAAGTCGCCTCTTGCTGTGCCTTAAACTTGCTGTGATTTTATGATCATATGTAATGTATCCAGGTTTGCTGACAATGAAAAGCTAAGTGGGTAGGTAGACTGTGAGGAGGATACATGGGTCCTGATTGTCATGTGGGCTTAGGAAAGGGGTGAATGCCACACAAAGTGAGGCACACCCAGTCCTGTCGACCAAGACAAAGTCCTCCTTAATACTACTCTGGAAGCTCATGCCAAAATTGGGAGAGCTGTCTCATAGACATAGTCATCCTCGTGGAACCATGTCTTGCAGATAATGTCCCAGACACCACCATCACCATCCCAGAGGTAGCAGCACAGTGGTATACAGTCAGGAGTGAGTTACCCTGGGAGTCCTCAACATCAACTCCAGACCCCATGAAGTCCCATCGCATCAGGTCAAACATGGGCAAGGAAAACATCTGTTGATTACCACGTACCCACCCACACCTCCCTACCCTTCAGCTGATCAATCAGTCCTCCTCCATGTTGAACACCACTTGGAGGAAGCTCTGAGGGTGGCAAGGGCGCAGAATGTACTCTGGGTGGGGGACTTCACTGTCCAACACTAAGAGTGGCTCAGTAGCACTACTACTGACTGAGCTGACTGAGTCCTAAAGGACATAGCTACTAGACTAGGTCTGTGGCTGGTGGTGAGGGAACCAACAAGAGGGAAAAATCTACTTGGCCTCATCCTTACCAATCTAGCTGCCGCAGATGCATCTGTCCCTGAACGTTTTGGTAGGAGTGACCACCGCACAATCTGTGTGGAAACAAAGATCTGTCTTCACATACACTAGTTAGGCTTTATCTGGCATACTGCATCCAGCTCTGGGTTCCATACGTGAGGATGGATGTGAAGGCATTGGAGAGAATACAGGGGAGATTCACAAGAATGAGGTGATGGAAGTGGTCATCAACAGTGCTATCAAGTGGCACTTGCTTAGCAATAACCTGCTCACTGATGCCCAGTTTGGGTTCTGCCAGGGCCACTCAGCTCCTGACCTCATTACAGCCTTGGTTCAAACATGGACAAAAGAGCTGAACTCCCGAGGTGAAGTGAGAGTGACTGCCCTTGACATCAAGGCAGCATTTGACCGAGTGAGGCATCAAGGAGCCCTAGCAAAACTGGAGCCAATGGGAATCAGGGGCAAAACTCTCCACTGGTTGGAGTCATACCTAGCGCAAAGGAAGATTGTTGTGGTTGTTGGAGGTCAGTCATCTCACTCCCAGGGCATCACTGCAGCAGTTCCTCAGGGTAGTGTCCTCCGCCCAACCATCTTCAGCTGCTTCATCAATGACCTTCCTTCCATCACAAGGTGAGAAGTGGGGATGTTCGCTGATGATTGCACAATGTTCAGCACCATTCATGACTCCTCAGATACTGAAGCAGTCCATGTCCAAATGCAACAATACCTGGACAATATCCAGGCTTGGGCTGACAAGTGGCAAGTAACATTCGCACCACACAAGTGTCAGGCAATGGGAATCTCCAACAAGAGAGAATCCAACCATCGCCCCTTGATGTTCAATGGCATTACAATCACTGAATCCCCCACTATCAGCATCCTGGGGGTTACCATTGACCAGAAACTGAACTGGACTAGCCACATTAATACTGTGGCTACAAGAGCAGGTCAGAGGCGAGGAATCCTGCTGTGAGTTACTCACTTCCTGACCCCCCAAAGCCTGCCCACCTTGTGCTGTCCAAATTTGTCACCATCCGCTGAGAGTGAGGGACTCAATCAGGTCTACCAATTAACCTTGCTACCCAAAGAAAACCATGCCATGTGGGCATGGACACTGTCCAGTGATGTACCCAGGCCTTCACGTGAGACTCTTATCACATGGATGTTACCCAGAAGTCACTGGCTTCTCACATTCTGGGAATATTTCCACCTGCTGATGTACTCAGCATGAAGCAAACATTTGACCTCTGTATTCTCATTCCATTCTTATGTCAGGATGTCACCGATAATGAGTAGCCAGAAAACCATGTTTTTTTGACCACTAGGGGTTTGTGGATTTGGTCAATGAGAGGAGGGAGACTATCTTTCCCAATCAGCAAGGGCTGTCCTCAGTGACTACCAGGGGCGCCTGGGTAGAGAATATGGGCAGATATTGAGTGTGACTGGGGTCCATTGCTGCACATGGATACACTGTTGCAAAAGGCTCAATGGCCATTTACAGTCTGGAAAAGTAAATGAGATTCCACCAAATTTGCCTGGACCTTGGGCATAAAAGATGCTACACTTGACAGACTCAACGTACATGCTACTCCTCAATTTTGGAGGAGAGTGTGCCCCAGGACACTCACTCATCCCTTAGCGAAGCTCTGAGTTATAGTGAATGTTGGGGCAGGTGACCATGGCAACACGAAGACAATGACCATCTGGAGGAGCTGCTCTTCTCCATGCAGAGTCACAGTGCCTTACCTCCCTCTCCTTCTTGCCCTTGCAGAAGAAATGTGCCCATAAAGTTAAATGGTTAAGACCTGAGGAAGGATGGCCCTGCTCTTAGGCTGGTCAATGAGGTGGCCACAGAGGTCGCCAGGGCCCCCAGCTAGAGCACATTGGTAATGGTGAAACTGCCATTGCAAGTGACCATGGCCATTGAAGAGGCCCATCCGTAGATGGTGTGCTGGTGATGGAGAGACATTTGGATTGTCTGTATAATGCTGGTCCCATGGGGTTTCCATTACAGCGATAAGAAGGCAGTAAACCACAATCACCCAGATCGTCTGACTGGGTGATAGAATCATAGCATGGTTACTGCACAGGAGGCCATTCAGCCAGTCATGTCTGTGCTAGCTCTCTGAAGGAGCAACTCAGCTAGTTTGACTTCCTCATCGCCTGCAAATCATTGCTCTTTAAATAATTATCCAATTCTCTTTTCAAACCATGATTGAATTGTACCCTCAGGCAGATCTCCAGATCCTAACCACTCACTGCATGAAAAAGATTTTCCACATGTCGCTGTTACTGTGCCCTCTGGTTCTCAATCCTTCCACCAATGGGAACAGTTTCTCCCTATTTACTCTGTCCAGGCCCCTCATGATTTTGAATATTTGGATCAAATCACCGCTCAGCCTTCTCTTCTCCAAGGAAAACAATCCCAGTTTCTCCAATCTATCCTCATAACTGAAGTTCCTCATCCCTGGAACCATTCTTGTGAATCTTTTCACCACCGTCTCTAATGCCTTCACATCCTTCCAGGAGTCTGATGCCCAGAACTGGACACAATGCTCCAGTTGAGGCCAAACCAGTGTTTTATGGAGGTTTATCATAATTTCCTTGCTTTTGTATTCTAGTTCCTAGAAAGCCCAGGATCCCGCATGTTTTATTAACCGCACTCTCACCCTGCCACCTTCAATGATTTGTACATATACACCCCCTGGGTCCCTTTGAATTGTATGGGTGTTACTTGTACTTCTGCCTTTCTTTCTTCTTTTTATTAAATGTTCTGCCTGCCTGACTCCCATTCAAGTGCCTCCTTGTGCTGTTAAGTATTGAAATTGCCCAGAAAGGCCCTGCACCTGATAATTGTGACCTCATCCTTTATATTTAGTGTTTCCTTTCATCCCAAGAGTCAGCCCAGTGAAACTCTCCGAACTGCCTCCAATACAAGGATATCCCTCCTTCAGTAAGGTGACTAAAACTGCACAGTGCTCTCGGTGTGACTCACCAGTGCCCTGAATAGTTGTTGCAAGACTTCCCTACTTTTATACTCCATCCCTCTTGCAATAAAGGCCAATGCTCCATTTATCTTCCTTATTACTTGCTGTACCTGCTTGCTGACTTTTTGTGATTCATGTAACAAGAATGTCCAGACCTGCCTGTACTGCAGCATTCTGCAGCCTCCCTCCATTCCAATAATATTCTGTTTCCCTATGGGCAGAATGTTACACTTGGCATTCAGGCACGCACCCGACACACTCGCGCATAAAATAACAGGTAATGACATCAGGTGAGTGTCTCAACGTCTTTGTGCACTCGCACAATATTTTGCTCAGTGCTAGAGCCACACCCGCCATTGATTAAGAAGCCACTTAAGGCCAATTAATGGCGATTTCTCGTTACCCAAGCAATTTCATGATCATCAAACGGGCCAAACGGGCAAGCATCCAGCTGACATTTTCAAAAACCCTGTCCACGGGCGGGATAAAAGGGGTCAGCTGCATTGCCGGTATGAGTGGTGAGGAGTTTGGTACATAGTTTGCTGCTGGTGACTTATTGGTACTTGGCAGCTTCACATCTGTTCAGGACTTCATTGTTAGTATTTCCAGGCTTCATTTTAGGATTTCTTTGTGTCTCCAAAGCCCCCAGAGAATTCAGACCATATGGACCCTTCCAGGTATCAGACAGCCTTCCCTTACCCTGGTAATGGGGATTGTAGTCTCCGCTGGAGGCACCTCCTCTGAGGAGGAAGAGAGGGGCAGAAGGGAGAGGAGGCCAGGAGTCCCAATGCAGCTTCCAGGGGAGGGTCCTTTTGGAGGAGAGACGCAGGCACAAGGGGCACAGGGCCAACAGGAAGTCCAAAGAGGAAGGGGCCACAGAAGATGCCACTATCCTGCTGCCAGGGTTTACAGGCAGCGAAGCAGCTACCTCAATATGTCCGAGGTGCAGTGTCGAAGGAGGCTCCGCCTCTCAAGGGAGACTGTGTCCTCCATTTGCCAGATGATCAGGCCTGAGATCAGCTCCGACTGTGTGGGTGGACATCCCATGCCAGTGGCTCTGAAGGTCACAGTGGCCCTCAACTCCAATGTCTCCAGCTCTTTCCAGGACTCAGTGGGGGATCTGTGTGGAGTCTCCCAATCAGCTGTCCACAGTTGCGTCAAACTGGTGGCAGACGCTGTTCAGGCGGGCATTGGCTTTCATTCATTACCGTAAGGATGAGGCCAGTCAGACACAGGAAGCCAGAGGCTTCGCGGCCATTGCTGGCTTCCCCCGCGTCCAGGGTGCAATAGACTGCACACTTGTGACCATCAAGGCACCAGCGGGTGAGCCCGGTGCCTTCATCAACAGGAAGGGCTTCCACTCCATGAACGTGCAGATAGTGTGTGACCACAGGATGCAGATTCTACAAGTCTGTGCAAGGTACCCAGGCAGCTACCATGACACTTACATCCTGAGACACTCCCAGTGCTCCAGCCTGACTGGATGGATGGCTGCTGGTGACAAGTGCTATCCTTTGAAGAGGTGGCTCATGATGCCTCTCTGCCACCGAAGAGCACGAGGCAGAGACGCATTACAATATGAGTCATGGCTCCAGAAGAGCGGTGGTAGAGAGGACCATCGGTCTCTTAAGATGTGCTTCCAATGCCTGGACTGTTCAGGGGGAGCACTACAAAACCCCCAGAGTGGGTGTCACTGATCGTGGTTGCATACTACAATCTGGCACTGGCAAGGGGGACCCACTGGAGGAAGAGGATGTTGAAGCAGCTGCACAGGCCACAGATGATAAGTCCAATAGTGAGTCCGAGGATGAACACGGTGAGGAGACGCTGAGGGCGTGGAGCCAGACCTCGGTAACCTCCAGGGAGGGAGGGACACCAGGGACGCCTTGATCCAACACTCCTTCAGCTAGGCTACCAAAGATCAGCTTCAAATGCCTCCATCCCAGATGTCTGAAAGGACCCTTTTATTTGAACACAAAGAACACTCAGTGCCTGTGCAATAAAGTTTCAAGATTCTCACGTCCAGCATTACAGACTGGCATACCCCACACCAGAAAAAGAAAATGTGAAGCATGCTCAGGCCATCAGAGCCAAAGCAAATTTAATGTTATCGTCACATTTAAATCAGTATCACATTGGTCTTCAGGACGTACCAGCAGGTATATAAACCAAACAGAAATGAACATAAAATCACCCGTGACCTGTTCCTCTTGTGCTCATGGTGCCTTTAACTTACGTTTGCGAATGCTACGTCTTGGTACCCCCCACCTCACTGACAGCAGCATTGGAGCCAGCCTGCTCACTCTGCTGTCCTGTTGGCCTCGATGACCTTGGCGGGCGTCCTCTGGCCCGTGGAGCCTGTGCTGGCCGGCCCCAACTGGGAGGGAGCTGCCAGTGCCACGCCTGGTATCTCCCCATTCATCGAAGCCTCAACAAAGAGGCAGAGGAGCTGCTGCCATCACCCAGAGTGCCCTGAGAGGAGCCCACAAGGATGACAAGTCGCTCATGCACCAATGTGAGGTCACTGTGGACCTTCCTGCTCACCATTGATGGACGGGCACCTAACTGGGATACTGGGTGCCTCAGCCATCTCCCACACTGGCACTGACCACCTGAGGTCATTGCCTGTGTGAGGACTGCAGGTCCAAGTGGAACCCCAGGAACCCTGATTCTGTCCCTGGAGCTGCCTCTCCATGAGAGTCGCCACTCTCTCAATGGAGGAGGCAGTGCGCTCGGCCATGAGGGTCAATGCAGTGCTCACACTCCGCATGGACTCCTCCATAACAGGGACCAGGACACGCAGACCCTCGTGGATCTCCTCCAGATCCTCCCACACATCTCGCTGGACATCCAGCATCTGCCACCTAATGGATTCCAGAGTCTCATCATCTGCCTTCTGCTCTGCATCGTCCTGGTCCCCAGCAGTCCTCCGACTGCCGGCGCCCTGGTCACTCTCTGCCTCCGCCTGCACCTCAAGCCAGCGTGAAGTGCCCTCACCAATGTGCACCGAGATGCCAGCCGCTGACCCAACACCCTCTGAGGTGCTGGTGCCTGCTACAGAGAGCGGGTGTGACGCAGATGCAAGTGAAGCCCGGTGGTCCTCCAGCATCAGGGATGACCCTTTGGGATCCAGAGAGTGAGTGCCTGCTGGTGAACCTAACAGGGAGAATAAGGACATGTCATTAGTTAAAGTTATCACACTGTCACTGTGCATGGACTGAGAATTCTGGTGAGACAGTGGAGATCTGCATCACGGTGCCCTCGTCTTCCAATGATCAATGGGGACTCCAGGTTTGAGGCTCCCATCAATGAAGGGACTACACTAGAATGGCTGCACAATCTGAAAGTCTCACCTCTGTGCACTGCACCCTTACCTTCGTCTGAATCCCCCAGCCTCTCCACACCCAGTTGCACGGGGAGCCTATGGCTCTTGAGTTCGAGGACGTCCTGCTTGAACCTCCTGAGCAGCAGGAGGTTGGGCGGGCCTCCGACCTCTCGGCTTGCTTATGGCTCGTCTTCTCCTGAAAGGACAGAGGAGCATTGATTAGTCCACTCTGTACCTGCAGCGCCATCTCAGCCTGGCCAACCCCAGCCGAGGAGCACCTGGCAGGGCACATCCGAGTCATATCCCTCGAGCCGCAAGGCACTCAGTCTAAGCAGCCAGGGCTCACCCCCTTGGCCAGCTCCAATGTCATTGACAGTTGGCACTCAGACTCTAGCACCCCTGAGGTCCACAGGGGACGGCCACACCTTAACACATCTGCACACTGACCCATGTCAACACGGTGCTTACCCTTCCTGAGCACAGCAGGTCATTGAAGTACTTCTGGCGCTGCACCCATGTGTCCGCACCACATCATGGCTGCTCACCCAGGCTGCCACCTCCTCCCATGCCCTCTTGGTGAGGTGCGGTGGCCTCCTCCTTCCATCCCTGGGGACAAGGGTTTCCCTCCTGGCAGCCACCTCCTCCAGGAGGACGGCGAGGTTCTCATAGTAAAAACAGGGAGGGGCCAAGTGCCCACTGACCTGCCCTCCCACCTGTCGTGCACAGCTTCACTCGGGCCCATTGTGCCGGCTCAGGAAACGTCCTCCATGGCAGCCTTAAAGGGGCTGCCTGGGCCGCTTTTAAACCACCCACCTTGTTGCCATTGGACCCCGCGGCTGTCAGGGCCCCGTCCCAGCTCGGCCCTTCCCGGCCAGTGCGGAGCCGTGTTTCACGCTGGGCAGATCGGGGGCCCTTTCCCGGCAACTCCCACCTGCCATGCCCTCTTCGCCCCCCCCCCCGCCAACCTCAAAATGCTGCCCTATTTTTCCTGTCAAAGTGGCCAACTTCACATCTTCCCACATTATAATCCGTCTGACAAATTTGCCTCTTAATTTTTCCACTATTCTTGGAATGTTTCCTGTGTCTTCTACTGTAAAGGTGGATACAAAATACTTGTTCAAAGCATCTGCCATTATTAATTCCTTCTAAGAAACGCATTTGTCCCTACTCTTTTCCATATATACTCGTAGAAGCTTTTACTGTCTGTTTTTATATTTCTTGCTAGTTTTCTCATGTACTCCAATTTTTCCTTCTTTATGATTTTTTACTCATCCTTTGCTGGATTCTGAATCTTTTCCAATCTACCACTAATTTTCACAGCATTGTGCTCATCAGCCTTTTATTCTAATATGATATAACCCTTAACTTCCATGGTTAGCTACAGATGGTGGATCTTTCTGGTGGAGTTTTTCTTCCTTAGTGGGATATATCTTTGTTGAGAGTTATGAAATATCTCCCTAAATGTCCGCCATTGCTTCTATATAATCTATTTTCCCATCTACACTTTAACCAGCCCTGCCTTCATACTGTCCTGCTGTAAGGGGCCACTCAGGTCTGTGAGTTCCAGTAAGCAAAGTTTTATTCAAGTGTATGCTAGGAAGAGATCATCCTGGTTGCTTTCCCCAGAATCTCTTAGCAATTTAAAGTCTGTGTCACAATTTTATAGTCCTTGGTTCTGAGATAGCAAAGCACTATATGTTATAGTCCTCAACCACTGATGTTGCTGTAACACACATACCACATAACTTAATCAATGAGTGGGATGCTTTGTGCTGCAGCTGTCCGCTGTTATCTCAACCTGACCTCAGGAAGCTTGTTCATATCTTGAGTTGACTAACTCCCTGTCTTTTTATTTATCTCCTTAACCCAAGCTGTGAAGGCCATTAAGTTTATTCCTTGTGATTCTTAGCTGGTTCCCACAGTATTGGCTATATACCCATCATGCCTATGTACTGGCTATATTTCCTATCATGCTTAGAAAGAGCTCTCATAACTACATTTGTCTACTTTTAAAACTATTGATACACATCCTAATCAGCTATCTCATTTCAATACTAAAATAAAACCAAAATACCGCAGATGCTGCAAACCTGAAGTGAAAACAGAAAATGCTGGAAAAACTCAGCAGGTCTGGCAGCGTCTGTGGAGAGAGAAACAGAGTTAATGTTTCAAGTCTGTATGACCCTTCTTCAGAGCATCTTGCAACCACATATCTGAAATGGCTATTATATCCTACTCACTTATTTCTATTTGTGCTATCAATTCATCCATCTTGTTATAAATTTTGTGAGAATCCACATAAAGAGGCCTTTAATTCTGTCCTTATACCAGTTTTGCTAACTCTGAACTTATTTGTTGGGGCACTCTTATGTTTATTTGCTTTGTCCATCCTTGTCACACTCTCGTTATCATTACCAGTGAATCTCCTCTGTACTCTTTCCAATGCCTTCACATCCTTCCTCAAGTATGGTGCCCAGAAATGGATGCAGTACTCCAGATGAGGCCTAATTAGTGTCTTCTACAAGTTCAACATGATCTCCTTATTCTTGTAATCAATGCCCCTATTAATAAAGCCTAAGAAACTATATGCTTTATTAACTGCTCTCTCAACATGCCCTGCCATCTTCAATGACTCATATTCATATGCACTGAGGTCCCTCTGTTCCTGCACCTCTTTTAGAGTCTCTCCCCTTATTTTGTACTCTCTCACCATATTCTTTCTGCCAAATGAATCACCTCACACTTCTCTGCATTGAACTTCATCTGCCACTTGTCTGCCCAATCCACCAATATTTTTATATCCTTTTGTAGTTCAAGACCATCCCCATCACAGTTGACAACATTTAAAATCTTTGTATCATCTGAAAGTTTTGCCCTGCACACCACAGTCTAGGTCATTAATATATCGGGAAGAGCAAGGATCCCAACACTGACCCCTGATGAACTCAGTACAAACCTTCCTCCAATCTGAAAAACAACCATTTATCAGTACTCTCTGTTTCACGTCACTCAGCCAGTTTCTTATCCATGTGCCTACTTTCCCTTTTATTCCATGAGCTAGAATTTTGCTCACAAGTCTGTTGTGTGACACTGTATCAAATGCCTTTTGAAAATCCATATACACCACATCAACAGTGTTGCCCTTATCAACCTTCTCTGTTGCCTCCTCAAAAAACTTCAGCAAGTTAGTTAAACATGGTCTGTCCTTTAACTTTCCAAATCTTCCTTCACATGAACCCTCCCCACCCTCCATCCCCCACCATTTAGTTTGAAATCCTCTCTTCAGCCCTAGGTATTCAGTTCGCCAGGGTACTGACCCCAGCACAGTTCACATGAAGGTCATCCCAAAGGTACAGTTCCCACTTTCCCCTGTACCTGGTGCCAGTGCCCCATGAATCAAAACTCATTTCTCCCACACTAATCTTTGAGCCACGCATTCAACTCTCTGATCTTATTTACAGTATGCTAATTTGCTTATTGCTCAGGTAGTAATCCAGAGATTATTATCTGTGTGGTTCTGCTTTTTAATTTAACCCCTAGATGGTCATACTCCCTCAGCAGAACGTAATTCTTAGTCATATTTATGCTGTTGGTACCCATGTGAACCACAACAACTGGATCCTTCCCCGTCCACACTAAGTTCCTTTCCAGCTTGGAGGAGATGTCCTTAAACCTGGCACCAGGCAGGCAACACAGCCTTTGTAGCTCACACTCTCGGCTACAGAGATCTGTTTATATATCCCAACTATACCTGTCCCCTACTATAACTACATTTCTTTTTAATACCCCCACTCAAATGGCTTCCTGCACCATAGTCCCGTGGTCATTTTGCTCATCCTGCCTGCAGTCCCTGTTCTCGTCCACACAGGCTGCATGAACCTCACATCTGTTGGACACTAGCAAGGGCTGAGCCTCCTCCACTGCTACCTTCTGGATCCTGATACTTGCCTCACTTGCAATCACAGCCTCTTGTTGCTGATCACAGACCAAATCAGAAGTACATAGTCTGAGAGGGTGAGACTGCCTCCTGGAACAAATTGTCCAGGTAACTTTCTCCCTCCCTGACGCATCGCAGTGTCAGATGCCAGCTGATAAACTCTGAGCTGAAGTTCCTCGAGCTGCAAGCATTTACTACATACGTGGATGCTATGGATCACACATGTTACAGCAGCACACATTTCATGCCCTAAAATTTTGAATGTGTTTTATTTAGCTAATCAAGTTTATAAATTTCCAAGCAATGATTATAGTAGTTATATCAAGTGGTTTAACATATTAAGTTATAAAGGTAATGCAATACCTTTATTTCGTAAGTCCCAGTTTAAACTACTGCTCCCCCAGCTAGAGAAAAAAAAAATTAAAACTCACCAACCTGCTCACATAATTAATGCTTCCAGATTTCAGCTCACACATCCGACTGCTGGTTTTCAGAGCTTCCTCTGTCAGCCACTCTTTTTATGTAACAAGTCAGAACTGCAGCTCCTCCCCTCACTGCACCGAATTCCCTCAGTCACCAAATTCCCAAGCTCACACCCTATCTCGAGCTGCATTCAGTGTCAAGCTGTTATCTTTTTGCTTGATTACATTGCACACTTAGCTAGACCATCTTTATTTAAACAAGCTGAAATTCTACAGAGATGGGTCAGCACTGCTGAGTAGTGAAACCCATTCTAACTAGCTATCTAATTAACTAATTGTAGCTGCCTCTCCAGCAGGGAGCTTTTTATACCTGGCTAAGACTGAAAGAAACTTAACTTTAACAGTAAATTATTGCTAAATTCAAAATAGACTGGATTTAACCCTTAAAATTAACCAATAAAATTCCCTCACTGATCAAATTCCCAAGCTCACACTTTGTCTCAAGATGTACTTGGTGATGAGCTGCTAACTTTGTGCTTTCTTACCACTGCATTCTGCAGTCTCTCTCCATATCAGGGTCATTGAAATACCCCACGATTATAATTCTATGTTTTTACTCAATTCCTTAATGTATCTGCATATTTCTTTTTTCACCTCCCACCCACATTAGGTGGTCTGTAGGCTACACCTATTAGTCTCATAGTTTTTTTTTATAGCTTTACCTAAGTGGATTCTATTTTTGTTTTGTTGATAGCAGCACCTTTTTTTTCTACTGCCACTATGTCAATAAGTACAGCTACAACTCTTCCCCTTTTCCCCTCTCCATCTTTTCTAAAATAGGATTGGATTCCATGAAACATCTCTGTCTCTGTTAGAGTAGGGGCACTGCCTAGGACCTGTATAATGCAATGGTTATGACTGTTAAAAGAATCCAAGCCTGTTCATGGAGTCATAACCAAGACACAGAGTTTTTCTTTACTGAACGTATTGACTTTATTCAGTCTCATAGCTCTCCACACACACCATGTCCCAGCCATCCCCTATTTGTACTCTATTGAGCACAGCAATAAACAAATGGGCAAATTAACAAATTAACAAATTAAATTAAAGTGATAGCCCTGTAAAGCGGTACTGTAACAGAACAAAACTCCAAAGGAAACTTATCTAACTAAATTAAAATGACATTCCTGGGGCTGATTCAGCACTCCAGCTCTTGCAGTGCTCACTGGCTGCAGAAGGCTTCAGGTGAGCCAGTTGACACCGCGTGCTCTCTCTCCAAGGACACACATGTGTGAATGTTGCCACAGAAGAGGGGCAGACATTGGGCTGGATGACCCCTTCAACCCCCTGCTGCCTGGACCTGTTCATGGCCACTTTGCCCAGGCCCAGGGAAACAAGAACTCTTGAGTACCGATTAAACAAATTAACTAGAAAATTAACCAATAAAAAGTCCAATTCAACCAATTGATTGCCCCTCAAAGGGCCCTGTAAAAGAGGTGAAAATTAAAAGGAAACTTATGGAATCAAATTAAGATGTCATTTTTTGAGGGCTAGTGATGCACTGTGGTGCCCACTGGTCATAGAAGGCCAGTGAACGCTGCGTGCTCTCTCCGCAAGGGCACCTGGCTACAAATGCAGCTGCGGAGCAGGGGCAGACAGTTAGGCTGGACAGCCCCCATGACCACCCACTGCCTGGGCCTGTTCATTTTGTTTTATTCATTCATGGGATGTGGGCGTCGCTGGCTAAGCCAGCATTTATTGTCCATCCCTAGTTGCCCCTTGAGAAGTTGACGGTGAGCTGCCTTCTTGTACTGCTGCAGTCCATGTGGTGTAGGTACACCCACAGTGCTGTTAGGGAGGGAGTTCCAGGATTTTAACCCAGCGACAGTGAAGGAACGGTGATATATTTCCAAGTCAGGATGGTGAGTGACTTGGAGAGGAACTTCCAGGTGGTGGTGTTCCCATGTGTCTGCTGCCCTTGTTTGTCTAGATGGTATTGGTCGTGGATTTGGAAGGTGCTGTCTAAGGACCCTTGGTGAGTTTTTGTAGTGCATCTTGTAGGTGGTACACACTGCTGCCACTGTGGGTCAGTGGTGGAGGAAATATGTTTGTGGGTAGGATGCCAATCAAACAGATTGCTTTGTCCTAGATAGTGTTGTGCTTCTTGAGTGTTGTTGGAGCTGCACTCATCCAGGCAAGCGGACAGTATTCCATCACACTCCTGACTTGTGCCTTGTAGATAGTTGACAGGATTTGGGACAGGATTTGGGGAACCAGGAGGTGAGTTACTCAGTACAGGATTCCTTGCCTCTGACCTGCTCTTGTAGCCACAGTATTTATATGGCTATTCCAGTTCAGTTACTGGTCAATGGTGACCCCCAGGACATTGATAGTGGGGGATTCAGTACTGCCACTGAATGTCAAGGGGTGTTGGCTAAACTCTCACTTGTTGGAAATGGTCATTTACTGGCACTTGTGTGGCGCAAATGGTACTTGCCACTTGTCTGCCCAAGCCTGGATATTGTCTGGGTTTTGCTGCATTTGGACATGGGCTGATTCAGTGTTTGAGGAGTCACAAATGGTGCTGAACATTGTGCAATCATCAGCGAACATCCCCACTTCTGACCTTATATAGAGATGGTTGGGCCGAGGACACGACCCTGAGGAACTCCTGCAGTGATGTCCTGGAGCTGAGACCACCATCGTCTTCCTTTGTGCTAGATATGACTCCAGCCAGCAGAGAGTTTTTCCCTGATTCCCATTGACTCCAGTATTGCTAATGCTCCTTGATGCCACAGTCAGTCAAATGCTGCCTTGATGTCAAGGGCGGTCACTCTCCCCTCAACCCTGGAGTTCAGCTCTTTTGTATTAAGGTCAGGAGCTGAGTGGCCCTGGCAAAACCCAAACTGGGTGTCAGTGAGCAGATTACTGCTAAGTAAGTGCCGCTTGATAGCACTGTTGATGACCCCTTCCATTACTTTACTGATGATCGAGAGTAGACTGATGGGGTGGTAATTGGCCGGGTTGGATTTGTCCTGCTTTTTGAGTACAGGACATACCTGGGCAATTTTCCACATAGCCGGGTAGACACCAGTGTTGTAGCTGTACTGGAACAGCTTGGCTAGGGGCGCGGCAAGTTCTGGAGCACAAGTCTTCAGTACTATTGCTGGAATATTGTCAGGGTCCATAGCCTTTGCAGTATCCAGTGCCTTCAGCCATTTCTTAATTTCACATGGAGTGAATCGAATTGGCTGAAGACTGACATCTGTGATGCTGGGGACCTCCAGAGGAGGCTGAGATGGATCATCCACTCAGCACTTCTGGCTGAAGATGGTTACAAATACCTTGCCTTTTGTACTGATGTGCTGGGCTCCCCCATCATTGAAGATGGGGATATTTGTGGAGCCTCCTCCTCCAGTGAGTTGTTTAATTGTCCACCACCATTCACGACTGGATGTGGCAGGACTGCAGAGCTTAGATCTGATCCGTTGGTTGTGGGATCGCTTAGTCCTGTCTATCACTTGCTGCTTGGCACACAAGTAGTCCTGTGTTATAGCTTCACCAGGTTGACACCTCATTTTTAGGTATGCCTGGTGCTGCTCCTGGCATGCCCTCCTGCACTCTTCATTGAACCAGGGTTGATCCCCTGACTTGATGGTAATGGTAGAGTGGAGGATATGCCAGGTCATGAAGTTACAGATTGTGTTAGAGTACAATTCTGCTGATGATGGCCCACAGCACCTCATGGATGCCCAGTCTTGAGTTGCTAGATCTGTTTGAAATCTACCCTATTTAGCACAGTGGTAGTGCCACACAACACGATGGAGGGTATCCTCAATGACTGTGCGATGTCATGGACAGATGCATCTGCGGCAGGGAGGTTGGTGAGGATAAGGTCAAGTATGTTTTTCTCTCACTACCTGCTGCAGACCCACCATTTAGGAGTGTCATTTAGGACTCAGCCAGCTCGGTCAGTAGTGGTGCTACTGAGTCACTCTTGATGATGGACATTGAAGTCCCCCACCCAGAGCACATTCCATGCTCTTGTCACCCTCAGTGCTTCCTCCAAGTGATGTTCAACATGGAGGAGCACTGATTCATCAGCTGAGGGAGGGTAATCAGGAGGTTTTCTTGCCCATGTTTAACCTGATGCCATGAGACTTCATGGGGTCTGGAGTCGATGTTGAGAACTCCCAGGGCAACTCCCTCCCGACTGTGTACCACTGTGTCCCCACCTCTGCTGGGTCTGTCCTGCCGGTGGGACAGGACATACCCATGGATAGCGATGTCTGGGACATTGTCTGTAAAGTATGATTCCGTGAGGATGACTATATCAGGCTGATGCTTGACTAGTCTGTGAGACAGCTCTCCCAATTTTGGCACTAGCCCCCAGATGTTAGTAAGGACGACTTTACAGGGTCAACAGGGCTGTGATTGCTGTTGTCATTTCTGGTGCCTAGGTCGATGCCGGGTGGTCCGTCCAGTTTCATTCCTTTTTTGTGACTTTGTTACAACTGAGTGTCTGGCTCGGCCATTTCAGAGTCAACCACATTGCTGTGGGTCTGGAGTCACATGTAGGCCAGACCAGGTAAGGACAGCAGATTCCCTTCCCTAAAGGGCATTAGTGAACCAGATGGGTTGTTACAACAATTGGCAATGGTTCCACGGTTGCTATTGAATTCAAATTCCACCATCTGCTGTGGCGAGATTCAAACCTGTGTCCCCAGAGCATCACTCTGGCTCTCTAGATCACTAGTCCAGCAACAATATCACTGCACCATCGCCTCCACCGATACTACTGTGACAGGTAGGTTGGTGAGGACGAGTAGGTTTCTCCCTCTTGTTTCTCTCACCGCCAGCCACAAGCTTAGTCTGGCAGTTATATCCTTCAGGACTTGGCAGTACAACTGAGCCACTCTTGGTGATGGACATTGATGTTCCTCACCCAAAGTACGTTCTGTGCTCTTGCCACCCTCAGTGGTGTTCAACATGGAGAAGATTCATCAGCTGAGGGAGGGCAGTACATGGGAATCAGTCAGAGTTTCTCCACCTTTTCGCCGGTGGGAACAGTTGTTCCTGATCTTCTTTGTCCAGACACCTCGTGATTTTGAGCAGCTCTAGCAAATCTCCTTTCAACCTTTCATTCTGTAATAAGCCCCAGCTTCACCAATCCTTCCACATAAAAGACCGTCACCCCTGAAACCACACTTGTAAATCTTCTCTGCATCTAAAACTTAGGGATAGCAAGATGCCATTCAATTCCCTCATGTCTGTTCCAGGAACAGGAGGAGGCCATTCAACCCCTCATAGCAATTACACAGGAACATGAGAAGGCCATTCAGCCCCTTAGACCTATTCCTGCTGAAATCAAGGAGGCCATTTAACTTCTTATTCCTGTTACAGAGTTACAGGGGGAGGTCATTCAATCACTTGAGCCTGCTGCTCAGTAACAGGAGCAAGCCATTATACTCCTGACAGCAAGTTAGAGAAGGAGGGGAAGCCAGAGCCAGTCTTTACTTGGAATAGATTTATTCACAGAGTGAAACACTACAGGTATATATCGCCTGACACCATGTACTCCTGTGTAAGTATTTCTTTGGATGTAATTCCCTTCAACTATATACAATTAATTTCAATTGATACAATTAACAGAGGCCATTCAATGCCTCAAGCTTCTATACAGGAGCTGCTGGTGGCTTTAGACATATGATTCTTCCACACAGGAACAAGAGGGGGCCATTCAACCCCTCAAGTCAGTTGTTTGAGAACAGGAGGATGGCAATTCAGCCCCTCAGCCTGTTACACTGGAACATGAATAAGGTCAATAATTCCCCATTTGCAATAACTGCTGCAGGACATTCAGCCCAACAAACTCCACTCAGACTGTCCCATCAAACCCTCCCAGGATCATAAATACAGGGTAAATCTTCCTCCACACTGCCCTATCAAATACTCTTAGGACAAGTACAGTACTGGTTAAATACACAGTAAATCTTCTTCTATACTGCCATCACGGATACCCAGGGTAGTTAAAGGACATGTTAGACAGACAGCAATGATATCTGTACAATGCATCATAACTCTCTCCCATGGCATGTACAGAACAGGTTAAATACAGAGTAAATCTCACTCTAGACTGTCCTTTGAAACACTCCCAGGACAGGAATAACATGGATTAGATACAGAATAAAGTTCTCTCTATAGTGTCCCATTAAGCACTCCTAGGGCAGGTACAGGGTAAAGCATGCTCTACACTACCCAAGCAAACCCACCCAATGCAGGTGCAGCATGGGTTAATTGGAGATTAAATCTTCCTCTAGATTTAAAAAAAATTCTTTCATGGAATGTGGGCACCGGTGGCAAGGCCAGCATTTGTTACCCATCCCTAATTACCCTTGAGCTGATCTTGCTAGGCAGTTAGATGCATGGGGTTAGATACAGAGTAAAGCTCCCTCTACACTGCCCCCATCAAACACTCCCAGGACAGGTCCAGCACGGGATTAGATACAGAGTAAAGCTCCCGCTACACTGTCCCCATCAAACACTTCCAGGACAGGTACAGCATGGGGTTAGATACAGAGTAAATCTCCCTCTACACTGTCCCCATCAAACACTCCCAGGACAGGTACAGCACGGGGTTCGATACAGAGTAGAGTTCCCTCTACACTGTCCCTGTCAAACACTCCCAGGGCAGGTACAGCACGGGGTTAGATACAGGGTAAATCTCCCTCTACACTGTCCCCATCAAACACTCCGAGGACAGGTACAACACGGGGTTAGATACAGAGTAAAGCTCCCTCTACAAAGTCCCTGTCAAACACTCCCAGTTCAGGAACAGAATTACCTGGAAAAACTCAGCAGGTCTGGCGGCATCGGCGGAGAAGAAAAAATGCCAGACCTGCTGAGTTTTTCCAGGTAATTCTGTTTTTGTTTTGGATTTCCAGCATCTGCAGTTTTTTGTTTTTAACTCCCAGGACAGGTATTGAATCTGTTAATCACTGCTATTGTTAGTTAGTTTTTTTGGTGTGTCATTTTAACATTTTGAACAGATGATGTGTTTAAACGGAAAAGTTATTTATCACATATTAGGCTTATTAGCAAAATTGATACAAGAGGCAGCAGCAGCTAAAGGATAGGAAAAAGAGTTCTTAATGGCTGTTTTTCAGACTTGAGGAGCTGTACAGTGGAGTTCTCCAAGTTTCAGTACTGGGGCCGCTGCTGATTTTGATCTCTTCATGACTTGCTTTTGGGAGCACAATTTCAAAATTTGCAAGTGATACAATACTTGGAAGTGCTTTAAGCAGTGAAATAAGTGAAATAGATAATAATAGATGCCAAGAGAACAGACAGACCAAGGTACTGGGTAGACACATGGTCGATGAAATTCAATGCTGCAAATTGTGTGGTTGTTCATTCATGGAAGGATAAGGAGAGACAACCCATGCTCAATGGGACCATTTTAAGGAGAGAGAGAGAGCAGGGGGCATTCATACACAAATCTTTGAAGGTGGCAGGATAGGTTAATAAAATTAATGAAACAGATGGGATCCTGGACATTATAAATACGGTCAGAGAATTCAAAAAACAGGAAGCTACGCTGAAGCCGATTAAAACATTAGTTTAGCTCCTGCTGAAGGATGGTGTCCAATTCTGGGCCCCAAACTTTAGGAAGGATGTCAAGGCTTTAGAAAGGGTCCATAAAGGTTATCGGAATGGTTCCAGGACTGAGGACAGTTACATGGGTAGACTGGAGACCTGGTGTTGTTCTCCTTAAAAATAGAGAAACTAAGAGGATATAGGTGTTTAAAATTATAGATGTTTACAGCACAGGAGGCTATTCGGTCCATCATGTCCATGCCGGTCAACAAAGATCTGATTACACTAATCCTATTTTCCAGGGCTTGGCCCATAGCCCTGGAGGCTATGGCAACGCAAGAGAAAATCCAAATACTTTTTAAATGTTACGAGAGTTTCTGACTCAACCACCCTTTCAGGCAATGAGTTCCAGGCTCCCACCACCCTCTGGGTGAAAAAAATTCTCTTCAACTCTCCTCTTAGCCTTCTACCTCTTACCTTAAATCTGTGCCCCCTGGCTATTGACCCCTCTACTAATGGAAAAAGTGCCTTCCTATCTACCCTACCTATGCTCCTCATAATCTTATACACCTCTATCAGGTCCTCTCTCAACCTTCGCTGCTCCAAGGAAAACAACCCCAGCCTATCCAATCTTTCCTCATAGCTCAGACCCTCCAGACCAGGCAGCATCCTGGTTAATCTCCTCTGCACCCTCTCCAATGCAATCACATCCTTCCTATACAAAAACAAAAATACCTGGAAAAACTCAGCAAGTCTGACAGCATCTGTGGAGAGCAATACAGATTACATTTCGAGTCCGTATGACTCTTCAACAGAACTAAGGAAAAATAGAAAAGAGGTGAAATATAAGCTGGTTTAATGGGGGGTGGGGTGGGGGGGGGGACAGGTAGAACTGGATAGAGGGCCAGTGATAGGCGGAGATAACCAAAAGATGTCATAGACAAAAGGACAAAGAGGTGTTGACAGTGGTGATATTATCTAAGGAATGTGCTAATGGTGACATTAAGGGTAGAAAGCAGGACAAGCAAGGTACAGATAGCCCTAGTGTAGGTGGGGTGGAGGGAAGGGATCGAAATAGGCTAAAAGGTAGAGATAAAACAATGGATGGAAATACATTTAAAAATAAGGGAAGTAGGTGGGAAAAAATATATATATATAAATTATTGGAAAAAGGGGGATCGGAAAGGGGGTGGGATGGAGGAGAGAGTTCATGACCTAAAGTTGTTGAACTCAATATTCAGTCCGGAAGGCTGTAAAGTGCCTAGTCAGAAGATGAGGTGCTGTTCATCCAGTTTGCGTTGAACTTCACTGGAACATTGCAGCAGGGCAAGGACGGACATGTGGGCATGAGAGCAGGGTGGAGTGTTGATATGGCAAGTGACAGGGAGGTCTGGGTCATGCTTGCGGACAGACCGAAGGTGTTCTGCAAAGCAGTCACCCAGTCTGCATTTGGTCTCTCCAATGTAGAGGAAACCGCATTGGGAGCAACGAATGCGGTAGACTAAATTGAGGGAAGTGCAAGTGAAATGCTGCTTCACTTGAAAGGAGTGTTTGGGCCCTTGGACAGTGAGGAGGGGGAAAGTAAAGGGGCAGGTGTTGCACCTTCTGCGGTTGCATGGGAAGGTGCCGTGGGAGGGGGTAGAGGTGTAGGGGGTGATGGAGGAGTGGACCAGGGTGTCCCGAAGGGAACGATCCCTGCGGAATGCCGCCGGGGGGGTGAAGGGAAGATATGTTTGGTGGCAGCATCGTGCTGGAGTTGGCGGAAATGGCGGAGGATGATCCTTTGAATGCGGAGGCTGGTGGGGTGATAAGTGAGGACAAGGGGGACCCGATCATGGTTCTGGATGGGAGAGGAAGGAGTGAGGGCGGATGCGCGGGAGATGGGCTGGACATGGTTGAGGGCCCTGTCAACCACCGTGGGTGGAAAACCTCAGTTAAGGAAGAAGGAAGACATGTCAGAGGAACTGTTTTTGAAAGTGGCATCATCAGAACAGATGCGACGGAGGCGAAGGAACTGAGAGAATGGGATGGAGTCCTTACAGGAAGCGGGGCGTGAGGAGCTGTTGTCGAGGTAGCTGTGGGAGTCGGTAGGCTTGTAATGAATATTGGTGGACAGTCTATAGTCGGTAGGCTTGTAATGAATATTGGTGGACAGTCTATCACCAGAAATTGAGACAGAGAGGTCAAGGAAGGGAAGGGAAGTGTCAGAGATGAACCATGTGAAAATGATGGAGGGGTGGAATCCTTCCTTCCTATAATGTGGTGACCAGAACTGCACACAGTACTCCAGTTGTGGCCTAACCAGCGTTTTATACAGTTCCAGCATAAGCTCCCTGATCTTGTATTCTATGCCTTGGCTAATAAAGGCAAGTATCCCATATGCCTTCTTAACCACCTTATCTACCTGCCCTGCTACCTTCAGGGATCTGTGGATATGCACACCAACGTCCCTCTGATCTTCAGTACTTTCCAGGGTCCTACCATTCATAGTGTAATCCCTTGCCTTGTTAGTCCTTCCCAAGTGCATTACCTCACACTTTTCTGGGTTGAATTCCATTTACCAAAGCTCTGCCCACCTGACCAGTCCATTGATATCCTCCTGTAGTTTACGGCTATCCTCCTCACTATTTACCACCCTAGCAATTTTTGTGCCATCCGCGAACTTCTTGATCATACCCTCTACGTTTAAGTCCAAATCATTTATGTACACCACACACAGCAAGGGCCCCAGCACTGGACCCTGTGGAACCCCACTGGAAACAGACTTCTAGTCACAGAAACATCCCTTTACCATCCCCCTCTGCTCCCTGCCTCTCAGCCAATTTTGGATCCAACGTGCCACTTTGCCTTGGATCCCATGGGCTTTTACTTTCTTGACCAGTCTGCCATGAGGGACCTTATCAAAAGCCTTGCTAAAGTCCATGTAGACCACATCAAAAGCATTATCCTCATCAACACTCCTGGTTACCTCCTCAAAAAATTTGATCAAATTTGTCAAACACGACCTTCCCTTAATAAACCCATGCTGACTATCCCTGATTAATCTGTGTCTCTCCAAGTGCAGATATATTCTGTCCCTCAGAATTCTTTCTAGTAACTTCCCCACCACCGAGGTTAGACTGACTGGCCTGTAATTTCCTGGTCTATCCCTGCCTCCTTTTTTTAATAATGGGACAACGTTAGCAGTCCTCCAGTCCTCTGGCACCTCACCTGTGGCCAGAGAGGATTTGAAAATTACTGCCAGAGCCCCTGATATCTCTTCCCTTTCCTCCTTCAACAGCCTGGGATACATCTCATCCGGGCCTGCAGATTTATCCACTTTTAAGGCCGTTAAACCCACTAGTACCTCCTCTCTCTCTATGTTAATTTCCTCTAATATTTCACAGCCCTCCACCCTGATGTCTATAATCTGCATTGTCCTTTTCCATTGTGAAGACTGATGCAATGTATTCATTGAGGACTGTACCCACATCTTCCGGGTCAACACACAGATTAACCTCTATGGTACCTAATTGGCCCCACTCCTTCCCTAGTTATTCTCTTACTCTTTGTATATTTAAAAAACTCCTTTGGGTTTTCCTTTATTCTATCCACCAATTCTTTCACATGCACTCTCTTAGCTTTCCTAATTTCCTTTTTAAGTTCCCCTCTGTACTTTTTATACTGCTCCAGAGACTCTGCCATAAGGAGCCCTCGGTATCTGCCATAAGCTTCTCGTTTTATCTTAATCCTAATCTTTATGTCCCTTGACTTCAGTGTTCTCTGTACTTGGTCCCCCCCCGCTTTGTCTTTATGGGAACACATTTGCCCTGTACTCTCACTATTTCCTACTTGGATGCCTCCCACTGCTCTGACACAGTTTTACCTGCAAGTAGCTGCTCCCAGTCCACTTGGGCCAAATTGTATCTCATCTTAGTAAAACCAGCCTTTCCCCAGTTTAGAACTTTTATTCCTAGCCCAACCTTATCCTTTTCCATAACTATCCTAAATCTAACTGAGTTATGGTCACTGTCTCCAAAATGCTCTCCTACTGATTCGCCTTCCACCTGCCCGGGCTCATTTCCGAATAACTGCCCTCTCCCTTGTTGGGCTTTCTACATATTGGCTGAAAACTTTCTCCTGGATGAAGCTTAAAAATTTTGCTCCCTCCCTACCTTGCATGCTAACACTATCCCAGTTAATATTTGGGTAGTTAAAATCCCCTACTATTACTGCGCTATTTTTCTTACACTTCTCTGAAATTTGATTACATATTTGATCCTCTATCTCTCCCTGACTGTTTGGGGGCCTATAGTACACACACAACAGTGTGTATGCCCCTCTCATGTTTTTTACTTCTATGCACATGGCCTCATTTGATGATCCTTCCAGGATATCATCCCTCCTCACTGCTAGAATGGATTCCTTGATCAGTATTGCAACCCCCCCATCTCTTCTATCCTCCTCCCTATCTTGTCTGAATACCCAATAACCGGAAATGTTGAGCTGCCAATCCTGCCCTTCTTTTAGCCAAGTCTCGGTCATAGCTATGATATCATACTCCCATGTACCTATCTGTGCCCTCAGCTCGCCTGTCTTATTCCTCAGGATCCTTGCATTAAAATATATTCCATTTAGCCTTCCTAAACCCATTTCTTTCTTATCTAGCCTTTGTTTCCTCTGCCTTCCAGACTCACTTACTAGTGTTTTAACTTCTAATTCCATCTCAGCTTCTCTCCCCTCTGAACTACTTTTCAGGGTCCCATCCCCCTGCCATCATGGAGGGTTTAGAAAGAGCAAATAAAAGAAGCAATTGCCAATGGTTGAAGATCTGAAGGGTGCAGGTGATTGGCAAAAGAACAATGAGGAAAAATGTCTTTACACAATGAGTGGTTAGGTTGGAAACACACTGCCTGATAGGGAGGTGGATAATTGTCTTCAATTGGAATTGGATAACCAATGGAGACAAATTGCAAGGATTGCTGAAAAGAGTGGCAGAATGGAACAAACTAGATTGTTGTTCGAAAGAGCTGGTAATGACTTGATGAACCAAGTGGCCTCCTCCTGTGCTACAATATGATACTGTAAGTGCTCCTGGATCCATTTACAACTTGGGGAACAGTGAATTCAGCCCACCTCTCTATTCAGAAACTGGTTCATCAAACACTTAAAAAGCAATAATATGTTGATTGTGAAACCTTCATTTATTGTTTAACAATGACTGTTACTTTCAGCTCCACTCGTGTCTAAGGAATGTCCAGGCTGCAAAAGGGTAGTTCTCAGTCCAGGGTGGTGCAGGTTTATTTGATGTAGTGAGGTGAGTCGATGATCTGTGTTAATGTTGATGTGAGCACACCAGGTACCTGCCTCAGTTCCTCCTCACATGTGTCTCTGTGAGGCTCTGTGCTGTGTGAACACTGAGTTCCAGGCCATTCTTTGTATTTTGGTCAACACTTTTTTGGAATAATGACCCAGCAGAATCATCTGTTTGCAGAACGTTCTGGAGATCCAAATCATGTTTCAAAGCTTCACTTTCTTCTGAGCTGCTTTGGCTGTTCCACTGAAATAATGAGATGGGTTTGACTTCCTGTACATCAATAGACTGTTTCCCAATCTTAGCACAGCCCCAAACAGTGTCTGAGGAACGGAATGGCTCAGGACTGGAATGCTTCTGCTTACTGGGAATTTCTATTTCCCACGATTGGTCAGATTCTGTACTGAAGCCATACAGCCTGGATCTCCCAGTGTCTTCCCTCCACATCTCCTTGATCACTGCGCTGCTAGGCTTTTTACCTCCTTCATCCTTGGGCTGAGGAGACCCATTGTCAAAGGCTTGTTTACACACTGTTTCCAGGCCTTTCACCTCAGTTCTCACAGAGTTGCCCTTCAGGCTGAGATCACCAGACAGCTCCAGTCCTGGGCTCTTCCTGCTTGGAGACCCTGTCTTTTGTTTTGGAGACTCCAAGTCCCGGGACGCTCCGTATAAACATAACTTGGTAATTGTTTTCCTCAGTTTCTGAACTGCTTTTCCAGCTGGCTGCTTCCCTTCCTGCAGTTTGCTGGAAGCTCCTCCAATGGATTTATCAGGACTGAAAGAAAACTGGTGAGCAGGTCCGATCTTTTGCACTGGTGTCTTAGAAACATGAGAGTACAAAGAAGTGAGAGCATTCGCCATCGTCGTGAGCACCTCGATTTGCCGGAACCGACCTGCAACGAAGATTGAAAGTGTAAGACCGACAGACTCCCTTTGTCTAGTTCTGCAGTACAATTCCCATAGGCATAGGCCTCAATTTTACCCTCGGAATGCACCCAAAGATGGATCGGCCGGAAGTTGATGTAAAACCCGCTCCCAGCTGAGATTGCGCTGTGAATGTGATCTTATGCTGGCTGACCAATTAACGGCCATCCAGCATGAAACATGCGCTGAGAGCAGCTCAGCACTGGGGTGGGAAGAGGGTGAGCACCAACGTCACTGTGGGTGCTGGTGAGTTCCCTGCACAGACAGCTGCCTTGGGGAGCTGCAGACCTCCAAATAAGAAAATAAAACCCAAAAATGCTGCAAAAAATGCCCATGCAGCACAATTAATCACCTGAAAGTAGACCTCGTAAAAAGAACAGTCCCCAGATATTTCTTTCCATTTTAATTCCTAGCGGAGACTTCATCCCACTCTTGGGTGAGGTTTCATCAAAACACTTTAAACAAAACACCTTTAAAACAACACACTATACAGGAGAGATCATCATACAAACTTTACACAGAGCAACCTAAGAGTTAGCCTGACAGGTGACCAGAAGTTTGGTCAAGGAGCTAAGTTTTAAGGAACAAGGTGGAAAAAGAGAGTGAGAGAGGCACAGAAGCTCAGGAAGGAAATTTCAGAGCTTCAGGATGAGGCAGCTAAAGGCACATCCGGCTATGGTGAAGCGGAAATTGGAGGAACACTGAGGGATACGAGGGGAATGGGAGCTGACAGGAGAGTTAGAGCAAGGGTTGGCTATTTAACATCCTGAGCATATTCCACTGTACAACATCATGACAGACATATGACCTAACTCTGCATACCCTTTCATGCCTATGGATAACAAAAATCTATGAATCACTGGATTAAAATGAACAATTTATCTAGCATAAGTTGCTCTTTGCATAAGAGAGTTCCAAACACCTGCCATCCTTTCCGTGGGGAAATGTTTTCTAATCTCAAGCCTAAAAAGTCTGGCTCTATTTTTTAGACTCTGCCCCCTGGTCCTAGACTCCCCAGTGAGTGGGAATAGTTTCTTTCTAGCAACCCTAACTGTTCCCCTTAATAAATAGAAACTTCAATCAAGTCACCCCTTAACTTTTTAAATTCAAGAGAATACAACCCTAGTTTGTGTAATCTTTCCTTGTAATTTAACCCTTAGAGTCCAGATATCATTCTGGTAAATCTACGCTGCACTCCCTCCCAGACCAGTGTATCCTTCCTAAGGTGTGATACCCAGAACTGAATGCAGTGAGTCCAGCTGAGGCCTAACCAGGGCTTTGTTTAGCTGAGGCATGACTTCTCCCTCCCTGTCTTTTTGTCCCCTATAAAGATAAATTTCTAAAGACCAACAATCCATGAATGTTTTTGATTATTTCCTGTACCTGTTCATGAAATTTTAATGAAGGATCAATGGGTAGTTAAAGATATTGGGAACTTTGATGAAAGGTTTAGAAATTAGAGAGATGATCTTCGCTTGAAGATTTAAGGTGCAGGAAGATTGGGCTTTGATGGGCCACATGGCCTTTTCCATTCTACAAAGATTCTTGGTTTGAGGTTGTGACTTACTTGCCAGTGTGTAACAGGGATTTTCCTCTCCCAGTCTCTTCACCTGAGCTTCTAAGAAGACCCTGAAGTTAATTCCGTTCGCATGAGATGCATAGCTGAAAAAGCGGGATGGAATTTTTGCTGTAATGTTGGGCTCTTCCATTCCAAAGCCAAGGTTATATAGAATCTCCTCAGGATCTTCTTTGTACATATCCAAGATTTCAGCAACACTAGGAACAAAGAATGCTCAGACTGAGTGAGTACACTATGACCATTACAATGGGTGTGAAGAGGGATGGGACAGTATCTGTGTGGATTTGTGGATTCTCACCAAACTCATTTGATATAGCTTAAGCCTGAACCCAGTGAATAGAGAATCTTCACAGTCAGAAATTAAATTTGTGTTTCTTGTGTTGGAAGGAAATGCTGGTGCACTTTCTGCTCCATTGTCACTGATGGACAAATATGACAGTGAGGCTGTGAATCTCATTGATGTGCAGCTTTTGAAATACAACAATTAGCAACCAGTTTCTCAAGCCTTGGGAAACCCCAGCAGCTTCCTCTAGGTGAAGACTTGGTGGATCCAGGAGGTAAGTGCCTGCACACCTCCCCATTCGATTCAGGTGCCTGCCTGATGAACCTCCACATTCTGTGTCTCCCCCCTCCCTCAGCAACATTCCCACCAGACCCTGAATCCCCATGAAGTCTCTGATTCCCTTTAACATGAGAGCTCCAACATTCCCCATCTCAGACCCTGAACTCTTGCCTGGGATGAAAAGCCCACCTGATCAGGGGAATCCCGTATTATGGGCTCCCCTCACTGACTGGCCCACTCACTGTGAGCCAAGGGAATAAGCTTCCGGCCTTGGACTCCATTGACAGCAGCCACCTCACAAGGGCTTTGAAACTAAACCACCAGCAGCCATCTGATCAACTCAAGTCATTCCGGACAGCATCATCTCCACTTCAATCACCACCTCCCTGAGAGTCCACATCACGTGGAGGTCAAACAGTGTAAAGAACGCCCTGAAAACCATCCAAAATTTACCTTCTCCTATTTACTCTCAGAAATTAATTTAAACAAATATTTCAGCTAGACATAGAATCATAGACTCATTGTGACCATTAGCCCATTGACCCCATTCCAGCTCTCTTTAGAGCAATCCAATCAGTGCTATTCCCCCATTTTATCCCATAGCCCTAAGCTTATTGTCCTCAAGTGCCTTTTAAAATCATTGACCATTTCCACCTCCATCACCCTCACAGGTAGCAAGTTCCAGGTTACCACTCACTGCGTGGGTAAAAGGACCTCCTTTGTATCTCCTGTCCAAAACCTTAAATCTGTGTCCCCTGCTCCTTGTACCATCATCATGGATGGGCTAAAAATTGATAAAGATGACATATTAGATAGGCTGGCTAAACTTTAACATGGATAAGTCACCAGAGCAGGATGAGATGAATTGAGGGACAATGAGGGTGGAAATCATGTAGCTACTGGCCATAATCCTCCAATCCTCCTTACATATAGTGGTGATGTTAGGGGACTGGAGAATTGCAAATGTTACACACTTGTTCAAAAAGGGGTGTAAGGATAAACTTAGCAACAACAGGCCAGTTAGTGGGAAAGCTTTTAGAAATGATAATCTGGGACAAAACTAACAGTCACTGAGAAAGATGTGGATTAACTGGTTAAGGTTTGTTACGGGTAAATTGATTTAACTTGCTTGAGCTTCCTGATGAGGTGACAGAGAAGGTTGATGAGGGAAAGGTGTTGCATACAGACTTCCGAGAGGTTCTTGATAAAATGCCAAATAACAGACTTGACTGCAAAGTTAAAGCCCATGGTATAAAAAGGTAAGTGACAACATGGACCCAAAATTGGTTGAGTGACAGGGAGCAGAGAATAATGCCGAATGGATGCCTTTTAGCCTTGAGGAGGGTTTATAGTAGTGTTGCCCCAGGGTTGGTATTCGGACTCATGCTTTCCTTGACCTAGACTTGGGGGTCCAGGGCACAGAGTCAAAATTTGCAGTTGAGACAAATCTTGGAAGTATACTGAAATGTGAGGAGGGGAGTGATACATTTCAAGAGGATATACTCAGGTTGGTGAAATGGGATGTCATGTGGCAGACTGACAGCCAGACTGACCCCTCACTTGCCAGCAGTAACAGTCAGACTGAGCCCACACTGACTGCCACTCAGTCAGACTGACAACTCACTCAGCAGCACTCACAATCAGACTGAGCCCACACTGACTGCCTCTCACAGTCAGACTGACCCCTCACTCACCAGCAGTCACAGTCAGACTGAGCCCACACTCACTGCCACTCACAGTCAGACTGAGCCTTCACTCACTGCCACTCACAGACAGACTGACCCCTCACTCAACAGCACTCACAATCAGTCTCAGACACACTGACTGCCACTCACAGACAGTCTGACCCCTCACTCACCAGCACTCACAGTCAGACTTAGCTCTCACTGGCTGCCACTCACAGTCAGACTGCCAAACTGCTCATCAGCACAGTCAGACTGAGCCCTCACTCACCGCGCTCAAAGTCAGACTGACCCCTCACTCACCAGCGCTCACAGTCAGACCGAGCTCTCACTCACCAGACCTCACAGTCAGACTAAGCCCTCACTCACTAGCACTCACAGGAGACAGAGGCCTCACTCACCGGCACTCACAGTCAGACTGACCCCTTACTCAGCAGCACTCAGTCAGACTTAGCTCTCACTGGCTGCCACTCACAGTCAGAAAGACGCCTCACCCACCAGCACTCACAGTCAAACTGGGCCCTAGCTCTGCCACACACAGTCAGGCTGACCCCTCACTCAGCAGCATGCACAGTCAGACTTAGCTCTCACTGACTGCCACTCACAGTCAGGCTGACACTGCACTCACAGTCAGACGAACCCCTCACTCACCAGCACTCACAGTCAGACTAAGGCACTCACAGAAGGCAGAGGCCTCAATCACCGGCACTCACAGTCAGACTGACCCCTCACTGACTGCCACTCACAGACAGTCTGACCCTTCACTCAACAGCACTCACAGTCAGACTGACCCATATCTAGCCACAACAACAGGCAGGCAAACCCTCACTCACCAGCACTCACAAGCAGACTCAGCCCACACTGACTGCCACTCACAGGCAGACTGAGATCTCACGCACCAGCACTCACAGTCAGACTGACCCCTCACTCACTGGCTCTCACAATCAGACTGAGCCCTAGCTCACCGCCTCTCACAGTTTGACTGAGCCATAGCTTATCCCCAATCACAGTCAGGCTGAGCCCTCAGTCACCAGCACTCACAGTCAGACTGACCCCTAACTCTCGCAGTCATGCCAAGCCATCACTGACTGCCACTCTGTCAGACTGACCACTCTCTCACCGGAATTCATAATCAGACTGACCTTTCACTCAGCAGCACTCACAGTCAGACTTAGTTCTCACTGACTGCCACTCACAGTCAGAAAGACACCTCACCCACCAGCACTCACAGTCAAACTGAGCCCTAGCTCACCGCCACACACAGTCAGGCTGACCCCTCACTCACTGGAACTCACAGTCAGACTGACCCCTCACTCAGCAGCATGCACTGTCAGACTTAGCTCTCATTGACTGCCACTCACAGTCAGGCTGACACCGCACTCACAGTCAGATGAACCCCTCACTCACCAGCACTCAGTCAGACTGAGACCTCACTCACCAGCACTCACAGTCAGACTGAGACCTCACTCACCAGCACTCACAGTCAGACTGAGACCTCACTCACCAGCACTCACAGTCAGACTGAGACCTCACTCACCAGCACTCACAGTCAGACTGAGACCTCACTCACCAGCACTCACAGTCAGACTGAGACCTCACTCACCAGCACTCACAGTCAGACTGAGACCTCACTCACCAGCACTCACAGTCAGACTGAGACCTCACTCACCAGCACCCACAGTCAGACTGAGACCTCACTCACCAGCATTCACAGTCAGACTGAGACCTCACTCACCAGCACTCACAGTCAGACTGAGACCTCACTCACCAGCACTCAGTCAGACTGAGACCTCACTCACCAGCACTCAGTCAGACTGAGACCTCACTCACCAGCACTCACAGTCAGACTGAGACCTCACTCACCAGCACTCACAGTCAGACTGAGACCTCACTCACCAGCACTCAGTCAGACTGAGACCTCACTCACCAGCACTCAGTCAGACTGAGACCTCACTCACCAGCATTCACAGTCAGACTGAGACCTCACTCACCAGCACTCTCAGTCAGACGAATCCCTCACTCACCAGCCCTCACAGTCAGACTGAGACCTCACTCACTAGCTCTCACAGTCAGACTAAGCCCTCACTCACTTCCACTCACAGTCAGACTGAACCCATAGTCAGTGGCACACATTCAGACTGACCCCTCACTGACTGCCACTCACAGACAGACTGACCCTTCACTCAACAGCACTCACAGTCAGGCTGAGTTACAGCTGACATCCATTTGCCGTCTGACTGATCCCTCTCTCACTGGCACTCACAATTTGACTGAGCCCTAGCTCACCACCTCTCACAGTCAGACTGTTCCCTCAATTACCTCAGACTGACCTCTCACTCACTGGCAGTCACAGTCATACCAAGCCGTCACTGACTGCCACTCACAGTCAGACTAAGCCCACACTCGCTGGCACTCACAGTAGGCAGAGGCCTCAATCATCGGCACTCACAGCCAGACTGAGCCCTCAGGCAGTGACACACAGTCAGACAGACCCCTCACTGACTGGCACACACAGTCAGACCCAGCCCTCAGTCACCAGAACTAACAGTCAGACTGAACACTCACTGACAGCCCTCACAGTCAAACTGAGCCCTCACTCACTGGCACTCACAGTCAGACTGAGCTCTCACTCACTGGCACTCACAGTCAGACTGAGCCCTCACTCACTGGCACTCACAGTCAGATTGACCCCTCACTCAATGCCACTCATTCAGACTGAAGCCTAGCTCACCACCATTTACAGACTGACATCTCACTCACCGCCACTCACAATCAGACTGAGCCTTCTCCAGCTGGCACTCACAGTCAGACTGAGCCCTAGCTCCAATCAGTGTCAGACTGACCCCTCACTCACCATCACACACAGGCAGACTGAGCCCTCACTGACTGGCACTCACAGTCAGACTGAGTCCTAGCTCACCCCTATTATCAGTCAGACTGAGCCTTCACTGACTGGCACACAGTCATACAGAGCCCTCGCTGACTGGCACACACAGACCCAGCCCTCACTCACCGGAACACCCAGTCAGATTGAACACTCACTGACAGCCACTCACAGTTAGTCTGAGCCCTCACTCACTGGAACTCACTGTCAGACTAAGCAGTCACTCAGTCGCACGCTCAGTCAGACCCAGCCTTCACTCACCTCCACCCACAGTCAGACTAATCCCTCACTGACTGGCACACACAGTCAGACCCAGCCCTCAATCACAGTCAGACTGAACACTCACTGACAGCCACTCACAGTCAAACTGAACCCTCACTCACTGGCACTCAGTCAGACTGAGCCCTCACTCACTGGCACTTATTCAGACTGAACCCTAGCTCACCACCATTTACAATCAGACTGACATCTCACTCACGCCACTCACCATCAGATTGAGCCTTCTCCGACTGGAACTCACAGTCAGACTGAGCCCTAGCTCCAATCAGTGTCCAACTGACCCCTCATTCACCATCACACACAGTCAGACTGAGCCCTCCCTGACTGGCACATACAGACAGACTGAGCCTTCACTGACTGGTACACACAGTCAGACCCAGCCCTCACTGACTGGCGCACACAGGCAGACTGAGCCCTCACTCACTGGCACTCACAGTCAGACTGAGCCCTAGCTCACCCCCATTATCAGTCAGAATGAGCCTTCACTGACTGGCACACACAGGAAGACTGAGCCCTAACTGACTGGCACACACAGGCAGACTGAGCCCTCACTGACTGGCACACACAGTCAGACCCAGCCCTCACTCACAGGAACACCCAGTCAGAATGAACACTCACTGATAGCCACTTCTCAGTCAAAATGAGCCCTCACTCACCAATACTCACAGTCAGGTTGAGCCATGACTCAGCGGCAATCACAGTCAGACTGAGACCTCACTCACTGGAACTCACAGTCAGACTGAGCCCTAGCTCACCCCCATTATTAGTCAGGCTGAGCCCTCACTGACTGCTACACACAGGGAGATTGAGCCCTCACTCATTGGCAGTCACAGTCAGACAGGGCCCTGACTCACCAGCACTCACAGTCAGACTAAGCACTCACTGACAGCCACTAACAGTCAAACTGAGCCATCACTCACCAGTATTCACAGTCAGACTGAGCCCTCTCTGACTGCCACTCGCAGTCAGCCTGAGCATCACTCACCAGACCTCACAGTCAGACTGAGGCCTAGCTCACCACTATTCAGTGTCAGTCTGAGCCCTCACTCACCACACCTACAGTCAGACTGAGCCCTCACTTACCGGAACTCTCAGTCAGACTGAGCCCTCACTCACCAGCACTTACAATCAAACTGAGCCCTCACTCAATGGCACTCACAGTCACACTGACCTCCCACTCACCAGCACTCACAGTCAGACTGAGGCCTCACTGACTGCTACTCACAGTCAGACTGAGCCCTGGCTCACCCCCATTATCAGTCAGAATGAGCCTTCACTGACTGGCACACACAGGAAGACTGAGCCCTAACTGACTGGCACACACAGGCAGACTGAGCCCTCACTGACTGGCACACACAGTCAGACCCAGCCCTCACTTACCGGAACTCTCAGTCAGACTGAGCGCTCACTCACCAGCACTTACAATCAAACTGAGCCCTCACCCAATGGCACTCACAGTCACACTGACCTCCCACTCACCAGCACTCACAGTCAGACTGAGGCCTCACTGACTGCTACTCACAGTCAGACTGAGCCCTGGCTCACCCCCATTATCAGTCAGAATGAGCCTTCACTGACTGGCACACACAGGAAGACTGAGCCCTAACTGACTGGCACACACAGGCAGACTGAGCCCTCACTGACTGGCACACACAGTCAGACCCAGCCCTCACTCACCGGAACACCCAGTCAGAATGAACACTCACTGATAGCCACTTCTCAGTCAAAATGAGCCCTCACTCACCAATACTCAGTCAGGTTGAGCAATGACTCAGCGGCAATCACAGTCAGACTGAGCCCTCACTCACTGGAACTCTCAGTCAGACTGAGCCCTAGCTCACCCCCATTATTAGTCAGGCTGAGCCCTCACTGACTGCTACACACAGAGAGATTGAGCCCTCACTCATTGGCAGTCACAGTCAGACATGGCCCTGACTCACCAGCACTCACAGTCAGACTAAGCACTCACTGACAGCCACTAACAGTCAAACTGAGCCCTCACTCACCAGCATTCACAGTCAGACTGAGCCCTCTCTGACTGCCACTCACAGTCAGCCTGAGCCTCACTCACCAGACCTCACAGTCTGACTGACACGTCACTCACCACCACTCACAGTCAGTCTGAGCTTCAGTCACCACCACTCACAGTCAGTTTGAGCTCTCACTCATCGGAACTCACAGTCAAACTGAACCCTCACTCAATGACACTCGCAGTCAGACTGACCTCTCACTCACCACACCCACAGTCAGACTGAGCCCTCACTCACTGGAACTCACAGTCAAACTGTGCCCTCACTCACCAGCATTCACAGTCAGGTTGAGCCGTGACTCAGCGGCACCTCACAGTCAGACTGACTCCTCACTGACCACTCCACACAGTCAGACTGACTCCTCACTGACCACTCCACACAGTCAGACTGACTCCTCACTGGCCACTCCACACAGTCAGACTGACTCCTCACTGACCACTCCACACAGTCAGACTGACTCCTCACTGACCACTCCACACAGTCAGACTGGCCCTTCCCTCACCATCATTCAGGGTCAGACTGACCCCTCACTGACAAGTACATAAATAATTAAATGTATTTTTTACTATATTTAACTTTAACCAAGGGGTTTTATTTCCAACTAGAGGCATGGCAGGGCAGCTCAGACCCATGTTATGTACCGCCTGCAACATGTGGGAAGTCCTAGACGCTCCTTGCGCTCTGATTGACCACGTTGCAGGAAGTGCCATCAGCTGCAGCTACTTGAGCCCCGGGTTTCGGAGCTTGAGCAGCAGCTGGAGACACTGAGGCACATCCACGAGGCTGAGAGTTTCATGGATAGCGCGTTTTTAGAGGTGGTCACCCCACAGCTTACGGAAGTGCAGACAGAGAGGGAATGGGTGACCATCAGTCAGAAGAAAGGTGTCAGGCAGGGAGTCAGGAAATCCCCAGGGTGCATCTCGCTTGAGAACCATTTTTCTGTGTTGTAAAACGGTGAGAGTGATGGTTCCTCTGGGGAGTGCAGCCACCCTCATGGCACTGTGAGTGGCTCAGCTGCACAGGGTGGGGAGAGAAAAGAGGGGAAGAGCAATAGTGGTAGGAGACTCGATAGTAAAGGGAACAGACAGGCATTTTTGCTGCCGTAGACGTGGCTCCAGGATGGTTTGTTGCCTCCCTGGTGCCAGGGTCAAGGGTGTCACTGAACGGCTGCAGGGCATTCTAAAGGGGGAGGGCAAACAAACAGAGATCGTGGTACATATTGGTACCAACGACATAGATAGAAAGAGGGATGAGGTCCTGCAAGCAGAATTTAGGGAGCTAGGAAACAGATTAAAAAACAGGACCTCAAAGGTAGTAATCTCTGGATTACTTCCGGTGCCACACGCTAGTGAGTATAGAAATAGGAGGTTAATCCAGATGAATGTGTGGCTGGAGAGATGGTGCAGGAGGGAGGGCTTTAGATTTCTGGGACATTGGGACTGTTTCTGGGGGTGGTAGGACCTGTACAAGGCAGACGGGTTGCATCTGAACCGGAATGGGACCAACATCCTGGCGGGAAGGTTTGCTCGTGCTGTTGGTGGGGGTTTAAACTAACTTGGCAGGGGGGTGGGATCCTGAGAGGAGGTTCAGCAGGGGGAGATGCACAGCCAAAATTAGAAGAGAGAGCAAGTGAGTCTGGGAGGCATAGAAGTTATAGGCCAATTAAGGCACAAGGGAGCTTGGCAAGGTTGGATGGTATTTATTTTAATGCAAGGGGTCTGACGAATAAGGCAGATGAGTTGAAGGCACAAATTAACACATGGAAGTATGAGGTCATTGCTGTCACAGAGACATGGTTGAGAGAGGGGCAGGATTGGCAGCTCAATATTCCAGGATATAGGGTCTTCAGGTGAGACAGGGAAGGAGGTAAAAGAGGAGGGAGTATCGCAATGTTGATCAAGGAATCAATTACAGCAGTAAGGAGGGATGACATCTTAGAAGGCTCCTCAAATGAAGCCATATGGGTAGAACTGAAAAACAACAAAGGAGCAATCACATTGCTGGGAGTGTACTATAGGCCCCCCCCCAAACAAACAGTCAGAGAGAAATAGAAGAGCAGATGTGTAGGCAAATTTCAGAGAAGTGTAAAACTAATAGGGTAGTAATAGTGGGGGATATCAACTTTGCCAACATTAACTGGGTTAGTCATAGTGTGATAGGTTTAGAGGGAGCGGAGTTCTTAAAATGCATCCAGGAGAGCTTTTTAAGACAGTACGTAGAAGGTCCTATAAGGTCCTGGACTGCATTTTAGGGAATGAAGCCAGGCAAGTGGTAGAGGTATCAGTGGGGAACATTTTGCAGATAGTGATTATAACTCAGTTAGATTCAAGATTGTTATGGAAAAGGTCAAGAATGGGCCAGAAATCAGAGTTCTAAATTGGGGGAAGGCCGACTTTAATAAGATCAGATATGATTTGGCCAGAGTGGACTGGGAGCAGCTACTTTTAGGCAAATCTGTGTCTGAGCAGTGGGACTCATTCAAGAAGGAAATAGGGAGAGTACAGGGCCAACATATTCCAGTAAAGACAAAGGGTGGGACCAACAAATCCAGGGAACCCTGGATGTCAAGGATTGGATAAAGAGAAAAAGGGAGGTTTATGGTAGATACCAAGGGCTCAAAACAGCAGAAGCCCTAGAGGAGTATAGAATGTGTAGGGGGGAAACTTAAAAAGGAAATTAGGGGAACAAAAAGGGGGCATGAGAAAACATTAGCAGATAAAATAAAGGAAAATCCAAAGTTATTTTGCAAGTACATTAAGAGTAAGAGGATAACTACGGAAAAAGTAGGGCCCATTAAGGATCATAGTGGTAATTTGTGTGTGGAGCCGGAAGACATAGGTAGGGTTCTAAATGAATACTTTGTGTCGGTGTTCACAAGTGAGAGGGACAACATGGGTATGGAAATCAGGCAGAAGGACTGTGATATAATTAAAGAAATTAGCATAGAAAAGGAGGAGGTTCTAAGTGGTCTGGCAGGCTTAAAAGTAGATAAATCTCCAGGCCCGGATGAAATGTATGTTGAGTGAGGCAAGGGATGAGATAGCAGGGGTGCTGGCAATAATTTTCAATACCTCCCTGGCCATGGGAGAGATGCCAGAGGACTCGAGGACAGCTAATGTGGTACCGTTATTCAAGAAGGGAGGAAGGGATAAACCAGGGAACTATAGGCCAGTCAGTCTAACCTCAGTGGTGGGGAAACTATTGGAAGCAATTCTGAGGAACAGAATTAATCTACACTTGGAGAAGCAGGGATTAATCAAGGACGGTCAGCATGGTTTTGTTAAGGGGAGGTCAAATCTGACCAATTTGATTGAATTTTTCGAAGAGGTGACCAGGTGTGTAGATGAGGGTAATGCATTTGACGTAGTCTATTTGGACTTCAGCAAAGCTTTTGATAAGGTCCCGCATGGGAGACTGATAATGAAGGTAAGAGCCCATGGGATCCAAGGCAATTTGGCAAATTGGATCCAGAATTGGCTGAGTGGCAGGAAGCAGAGGGTGATGATCGAGGGGTGTTTTTGTGAATGGATGCCTGTGTCCAGTGGGGTTCAACAGGGATCAGTGTTGGGTCCCTTGCTGTTTGTGGTATATAAAAATGATTTAGACTTGAATGTAGGAGGGTTGATCAGTAAGTTCGCGGGTGACACGAAAATTGATGGGGTGGTAAATAGTGAGGAAGATAGCCTTAGATTACAGGAGGATATAGACGGGCCAGTCAGATGGGCTGATCAGTGGCAAATGGAATTTAATCCGTATAAGTGTGAGGTGATGCACTTGGGCAGGACAAACAAGGCACGGGAATACACGATGAATGGTTGGACCATGGGAAGTACCGAGGATCAGAGGGACCTTGGTGTGCATGTCCACCGGTCCCTTAAGGTAGTGGGAAAGGTGGATAAGGTGGTTAAGAAGGCATATGGGATACCTGTCTTTATTAGCCAAGGCATAGAATATAAGATCAGGGAGGTTATGCTGGGTGGGAGGGTGAGCTGTGAGGAGGATGCTGAGATGCTTCAGTGTGATTTGGACAAGCTGAGTGAGTGGGCAAATGCATGGCAGATGCAGTATAATGTGGATAAATGTGAGGTTATCTACTTTGGTAGCAAAAACAGGAAGGCAGATTATTATCTGAATGACTATAAATTGAGAGAGGGGAATGTGCAATGAGATCTGGGTGTCCTCGTACACCAGTCGCTGAATGTAAGCATGCAGGTGCAGCAGGCGGTAAAGAAGGCAAATGGTATGTTGGCCTTCATAGCGAGAGGATTCGAGTACAGGAGCGGGGATGCCTTGCTGCAATTATACAGGGCCTAGGTGAGACCACACCTGGAATATTGTGTGCAGTTTTGAACTCCTTATCTGAGGAAGGATGTTCTTGCTATAGAGGGAATGCAGCGAAGGTTTACCCAACTGAATCCTGGGATGGCAGGACTGACATATGAGGAGAGATTGAGTCGGATAGGATAATATTCGTTGGAGTTCAGAAGAATGAGGGGGGATCTCATAGAAACCTATAAAATTCTTACAGGACTAGACAGGGTAGATGCAGGAAGGATGTTCCCGATGGTGGGGGAGTCCAGAACCAGTGGTCACAGTCTGAGGATATGGAGTAGACCATTTAGGACTGAGATGAGGAGAAATTTCTTCACCCAGAGAGTGGTGAGCCTGTGGAATTCGTTACCACAGAAAGTAGTTAAGGCCAAAACATTGTATGTTTTCAAGAAGGAGTTAGATATAGCTCTTGGGGCAAAAGGGATCAAAGGATATGGGGAGAAAGCGGGAGCAGGCTATTGAGTTGGATGATCAGCCGTGATCATAATGAATGGTGGAGCAGTTTTGAAGGGCCGAATGGCCTACTCCTGCTCCTATTTTCTATGTTTCTATGCTGGAACTGTATAAAACGCTGGTGAGGCCACAGCTAGAGTATTGCGTGCAGTTCTGGAATCCGCATTATAGGAAGGATGTGATTGCACTAGAGAATGTGCAGAAGAGATTTACGAGGATGATGCCTGGGCTAGAGAGTTTTAGTTATGAGGAGAGATTGGATAGACTGGGGTTATTTTCCCTGGAGCAGAGGAGATTGAGGGGGGACATGATTGAGGTGTATAAAATTATGAGGGGCACAGATAGGGTAGACAGGAAGGAACTTTTCCCCTTGGTGGAGGGATCAATAACCAGGGGGCATAGATTTAAGGCAAGGGGCAGGAGGTTTAGAGGGGATGTGAGGAAGAATTTTTTCACCTAGAGGATGGTGGGAATCTGGAACTCACTGCCTGAAAGGGTGGTAGAGGCAGAAACCCTCATAACATTTAAGAAGTATTTGGATGTGCACTTGCGATGCCATGGCATACAAGGCTATGGGCCTAGTGCTGGAAAATGGGATTAGAATAGTTAGGTACTTGTTTGACCGGTGCAGACTCGATGGACCAAAGGGCCTTTTTCTGTGCTTTAGACCTTTATGACTCTCTGACAACTCCACACAATCAGACTGACCCCTCACTGACAACTCCACAGTCAGAAAGACTCCTCCCTGACCATCCACAGTCAGACTGACCCCTCACTGACAACTCCACAGTCAGACTGACCCCTCACTGACAACTCCACAGTCAGACTGACCCCTCACTGACAACTCCACAGTCAGACTGACCCCTCACTGACAACTCCACAGTCAGACTGACCCCTCACTGACAACTCCACAGTCAGACTGACCCCTCACTGACCACTCCACAGTCAGACTGACCCCTCACTGACCACTCCACACAGTCAGACTGACTCTTCACTCACTGTCTCACTCACAGTCAGACAGATCCCTTACTGACAACCCCACACAGTCAGACTGACCCTTCACTCGCCTTCATTCAGTCACACTGACCCCTCACTCGCCTTCATTCAGTCACACTGACCCCTCACTGACAACTCCACACAGTCAGATTGTCCCCTCACTCACCATCACTCACAGTCAGGCTGACCCCCCACCGACAACTCCACATCGTCAGACTGATGCCTCACTGACCACTCCACACTGTCAGTCTGACTCCAGGGATTAATCCACACAGTCAGACTGACCCTTCACTCAACATCATTCAGTCAGACTGATCCCTCACTGACCACTCCACGCAGTCAGACTGTCCCCTCACTCACAGTCAGACTGACCCCTCACAGACCACTCCACACAGCCAGACTGTCCCCTCACTGTCCATTCCATGCAGCCAGACTGACCTCTCACTGACCACTCCACACAGCCAGACTGACCCCTCACTGTCCATTCCATGCAGCCAGACTGACCTCTCACTGACCACTCCACACAGCCAGACTGACCCCTCACTGTCCATTCCATGCAGCCAGACTGACCTCTCACTGACCACTCCACACAGCCAGACTGTCCCCTCACTGTCCATTCCATGCAGCCAGACTGACCTCTCACTGACCACTCCACACAGCCAGACTGACCCCTCACTGTCCATTCCATGCAGTCAGACTGAACCTTAGCAGATTGCTCCATACACAGCCTTACCCCCGCTGACACTGAAGTGAATCAGCATACTGGCAATGGTGCTGAATATTGTGAAATCATCAGCGAACATCCCCACTTCTGACCTTATGATGGAAGGAAGGTCATTGATGAAGCAGCTGAAGATGGTTGGGCTGAGGACACGACCCTGAGGAACTCCTGCAGTGATGTCCTGGGGCTGAGATGACTGACCTCCAACAACCACAACCATCTTCCTTTGTACTAGGTATGACTCCAACCAGCGGAGAGTTTTTCCCGATTCCCAATGACTCCAGTTTTGCTGGGGCTCCTTTTTTTTTTATTCATTCATGGGATATGGGCGTTGCTGGCTGGACCCAGCATTTATTGCCCATCCCTAGTTGCCCTTGAGAAAGTGACGGTGAGCTGCCTTCTAGAACCACTGCAGTCCATGTGGTGTAGTTACACCCACAGTGCTGTTAGGGAGTTCCAGGGTTTTGACTCAGCGACAGTGAAGGAACGGTGATATACTTCCAAGTCAGGATGGTGAGTGACTTGGAGGGGAACTTGCACATGGTGGTGTTGCCATGTATCTGCTGGCTTTGTCCTTCTAGATGATAGTGGTCATGGGTTTGGAAGGTGCTGTCAAAGGAGCCCTGGTGAAATCCTTCAGTGCATCTTGTAAGATGGTACACACTGCTGCAACTGTGCGTCAGTGTGGAGGGAATGAATGTTAATGCATGTGGTGCCAATCAAGTGGACTGCTTTGTCCTGAATGTTGTCCAGCTTCTTGAGTGTTGTTGGAACTACACTCATTCAGGCAAATGGGGATTATTCCATCACACCCCTGACTTTTGCCTTGTAGATGCTGGACAGGCTTTGGGGGGTGTTGGAGGTGAGTTACTCATCACTCAATTCCTAGCCTCTGACCTGCTCTTGTAGCCACAGTATTTATATGGCTCGTCCAGTTCAGTTTCTGGTCAATGATAACCCCCAGGTTGTTGATAGTGGGGGATTCAGTGATGGTAATGCCATTGAATGTCAAGGGGCGATGGCTAGGTTCTCTCTTGTTGGAGATGATCATTGCCTGACACTTGTGTGGCGCAAATGTTACTTGCCACTTGTCAGCTCAAGCCTGGATATTGTCCAGGTCTTGCTGGATTTGGAAATGGACTGCTTCAGTATCTGAGGAGTCGTGAATGGTGCTGAACATTGTGCAATCATCAGCGAACATCCCCACTTCTGACGTTATGATGGAAGGAAGGTCATTGATGAAGCAGAGGAAGATGGTTGGGCCTAGGATACTACCCTGAGGAACTCCTGCAGTGATGTCCTGGAGCTGAGATGACTGACCTCCAACAGCCACAACCGTCTTTCTTTGTGCTAGGTCTGACTCCAACCAGTGGAGAGTTTTCCCCCTGACGCCCATTGACTCCAGTTTTGCTAGGGCTCCTTGATACCACACTCGGTCAAATGTTGCCTTGATGTCAAGGGCAGTCACTCTCACCTCACCTCGGGAGTTCAGCTCTTTTGTCCATGTATGAACTAAGGCTGTAACCAGGTCAGGAGCTGAGTGGCCCTGGCGGAACCCAAACTGGACGTCAGTGAGCAGGTTATTGCTAAGCAAGTGCTGCTTGATAGCACTGTTGATGACTCCTTCCATTATTTTACTGATGATGGAGAGTAGACTGATGGGGCGGTAATTGGCTGGGTTGGATTTGCCCTCCTTTTTGTGTACAGGACACACCTGGGCAAATTTCCACATAGCCGGGTAGATGCCAGCGTTGTAGCTGCACTGAACAGCTTGGCTAGGGGCACAGCAAGTTCTGGAGCACAAGTCTTCAGTACTATTGCTGAAATATTGTCAGGGCCCATAGCCTTTGCAATATCCAGTGCCTTCAGCCGTTTCTTGATATCAAGTGGAGTGACTCGACTTGGCTGAAGACTGGCATCTGTGACGCTGGGGACCTCCAGAGGAGGCCGAGATGGATCATCCACTCGGCACTTCTGGCTGAAGATTGTAGTAAATGCTTCAGCCTTATCTTCTGCACTGATGTGCTGGCCTCCTCTGTCATTGAGGATGGGAGTATATGTGGAACCTCCTTCTCCAGTGAGTTGTTTAATTGTCCACCACCATTCACGACTTGGTTGTGGGATCACTTAGCTATTTCCATCACTTGCTGCTTATGCTGTTTGACACACAAGTAGTCCTGTGTTATAGTTCCACCAGGTTGACACCTCATTTTTAAGTCTGCCTGGTGCTGCTCCTGGCATGCCCTCCTGCACTCTTCATTGAACCAGGGTTGATCCTCTGGCTTGATGGTAATGGTAGAGTGGGGGATATGCTGGGCCATGAGGTTACAGATTGTGTTCAAGTACAATTCTGCTGCTGCTGATGGCCCACAGCACCTCATGGATGCCCAGTCTTGAGTTGCTAGATCTTTTCAAAATCTATCCCATTTAGCACAGTGGTAGTGCCACACAACACGATGGAGGGTATCCTCAGTGTGAAGGTGGGACTTCATCTCCACAATGACTGTGCGGTGGTCACTCCTACCGATACTGTCATGGATAGATGCATCTGCGACAGGCAGGTTGGTGAGGATCAGTCAAGTATGTTTTTCGCTCCTGGTTCCCTCACTACCAGCTATGTTATTTTGGACTCAGTCAGCTTGGTCAGTAGTGGTACCACTGAGCCACTCATGGTGAAGTCCCCCAGCCAGAGTACATTCTGCACCCTTGCCTCAGTGCTTCCTCCAAGTGGTGTTCAACATGGAGGAGCATTGATTCATCAGCTGAGGGAGGGTGGTACGTGGTAATCAGCAGTTGGTTTTTTGCCCACAAAGAACAAAGAAAAGTACAGCACAGGAACAGGCCCTTCAGGCCTCCAAGCCTGCGCTGATCATATTGCTTGTCAAACTAAAACATTTTGCATTTCTGGGGTCTGTATCCCTCTATTCCCATCCTATTCATGTATTTGTCAACCATGAGACTTCACGGGGTCTGGAGTCGATGTTGAGGACTCCCAAGGCAACTCCCTCCCGACTGTATACCACTGTGCTGCCACCTCTACTGGCTCTGTCCTGCTGGTGGGACAAGGCATAAATCTGCTGGAATTCGAAACCGGGTCCCCAGGGCATTTCCCTGGGTCTCTGGATTACCGGTCCAGCGACAATACCACTACAGTATTGTCCCCCCTACATCGGTCAAATGGTGCCTTGATTTTAAGGGCAGTCACTCTGACTTCACCTCTGGAGTTCAGCTCTTTTGTCCATGTTTGAACCAGGATTTAATGAGGTCAAGACTGCCGTCCAGGGTGGGACCGGACTGATGGGACCCAAACTGAGCACCAAGTAAATGCTGCTTGGTAGCATCGTGAATGACATCTTCCATTGATTGAGAATAAACTGATGGGCCTGTAATTGGCCAGATTGAATTTTTTGTGCTTTTTGTGGCAGGACACATCTGGGTGATTATCCATATTGCCAGGTAGACGTCAGTGTTGGAGCTGTATTGCAACAGCTTGCCTAGCAACTAGTGCTGGAGAACAAGTTTTTTAGTACCATAGTTGGGATGTTGTTGGGGATCCATAGTAGATGCTGTTAGAGTCTAGTCTTTAAGTTAGAGAATGCTTTGACATGCAAAGTGTGGTAGAGGTTTAGAATTTTCTGCTGCAAATTGCAGTTGATTCTGGGTCAATTTTTAATTTTTAATCCGAGAGAGATAGGTTCTGTTAACCAGAGGTATTAAGTAATAAGGGTAAACACTGATATATGGATTTACTTCACAAATTAGTCATGATGCCATTAACATACTTCAGTTGAGGCCTAATCGTGATTTTTAAATTCTACCATGATCTCTTTGCTTTTATATTTATGTCTCTATTTATAAACCAAAGTAATCTCTGTGCTTTTTGAACAACCTGTTCAACTTGTTCTGCCATCTTTTTGGGGTTGTGTATAGACTAAAGTCTCTCTGCTCAGATTCATGGCGCTAACGCTGTCTTTCCAGATTCTCCATGTTGAACTCCAAAAGCTTCTGCCCATTTCAGAATGTTTTTGTTTAGAAAAACCAGAACGAGTAATGGACCTAAAACAGGGAACATCACTGCAAACTGCCTCTGAAAGTCTATGCATACAATATCTACTACACAACCTTGAACAGCTTTCTCTTTTACCTTACTAAGGAATTCAATCTAGTTGGTCAGGTATGAGCCAGGGTTATACGCCCTCCCCCTCCGCCCCCCGCCAGCTCATCTCAATGGAGATTTAAATGACTCGCCCACATTTGCTAAGGAGACACACCTCACAGGGCCATAAAATCCTGGCCATACTTTATCTTTAACATTCGATAGCTGAAAAACAACAAGTGCTCTGGAGCAGATGCAATCCCTGCTGAAACATCGAAACATGGTGGAGTTACACTCTTGGCATGGCTGCACAACCTCATATCCCTTATCTGGTAAGATGAGTGCATGCCAGGGGATCTTGGGGACGCTGTGATTGTGACTATATTCAAGAAGGGAGAAAGTCTGATTGTGGTAAATATAGAAGAGTCACCCTGTTGTCTGTCACAGAGAAGATTATTGCAAGGATCCTCCTCAACTGCCTCCTCCCAGTTGCCAAGGAACTCCTTCTAGCATTACAGTGTGGTTTTCACACATTGAGAAGCACCACAGACATGATCTTCAGTGTGTGGAAAATTCAAGAGAAGCGCAAGGAACAGCAGTAACCACTGTACATGGCCTTTTTCAACTTCACAAAATCCTTTGACCCTGTTTATGGTTTATGGAGCACCCTCCTCAAATTTGGCTGCCCACAGAGATTTGTCACCATCCTCTGCCTACTCCACAGTGACATGCAAACTGTGGTCCTTGCCATCGGAACCATCACAGACCCTATCTCAGTGAAAACTGGGTTTAAACAAGGCTGTGTCAATTCACCAATTCACTTCTCCTTTTCCTCACTGCAATACTTCACCTCCAGCAAATTACCCACAGGTGTGGAGATAATCTACAGAACAGACAGGAAACTTTTCAATTTAAGCCGCCTGTGGGATTGAAATCTAAAACTAAAATCACTTCAACTTCAGTCATACAGCTCCAAGTGTGCAGATGACACTTGTGTGTGCACTCACTCAGGAACTGAGCTCCAGGCCATTGTTGACTCCTTCATTAAGCTTCTGAGAAAATAGGACTTTCACTAAATGCCTGGAAACCAAGGTCCTCTTCCAACCAGTTCCCACAGCACAACACCTCCCCCTGTCAATTAAGATTAACGGTGAGATCCTGGAAAATGTGGACTATTTTCCGTATCTTGGGAACCTCTTCTTGACAAAGGCAGACATAGATGATAAAATTCTTCATCGCCTCCAATGTGCCAGCTCAACCTTCAGCCGACTGAGGAAACGAGTATTTGAGGACCAGGGTCTCAATCCTGGGACCAAGGTCAAGGTTCACTGGGCAGCAGTGATTCCTGTGCTCCTATATCCTTCAGAAACTTGGACAACCTACAGCAGGCAGCTCAAAGCACTGGAGAAGTATCACCAGCGAGGCCTTCATAAGATCTTCCCAATCCGATGGTAAGAAGGGCGATCCAACAGAAGCGTCCTCTCCCAGGCCAGCTTTCCCAGCATCGAGGTGCTAATCACTCAAAACCAGCTCCGCTGGGCAGTACATATCATTCATATGCCTGACACCAGACTCCTGAAGCAACTGCTCTACCCTGAGCTTGGTTGCAGCAGGAGATTCCTAGGAGGACATGCTTTACAGCTGTCCTCAAAGCATCTCTGAGGAGGTCAGACATCCCCACTGACTCATGGGTTGTGACCGACCAAATGGAGAAGGTTCATTCGGGAAGCCACCGAACACAATGAGAGACTTCGTCAGGAACGGGCTGGGGTGAAATTGAAGTATTGGAGAGAGAGAGAGAGAGAGAGAGAGAGAGCGTACAGACCTCCAAACGACTCAAGCCAGCCTCCCCCGACGTAGCAGAGTCTGTGGATCTTGCATTTGACTTGTCAGAATCCATCATACCAGAGTGGAAGCAAGTATCCTCAATCCTAAAGTACTGGCTAAGAAGACATTTAACAAAATCCACACTAGCCCTTCTTGATTAACCCATGACTTTCCAAATGAAAGTTTATTTTGTCCCTAATAATGGCTTCCAGTAACTTCTTCACCAACAAAGATATGCTGACTCATCTGTAGTTTCTTGATTTATTGAACACCAGTACAAAATTAGCAATCCTACAATCCTCTGGCATTACTCCTCTATCCAATGAGGATTGAAATATTGTGACCAATGCCTCTGATATGTCAACATTTGCTTTCTTCAGCAACCTAGGATGCATTTCATCTCTACCAGGTGACTGACCAACATTTGGCAATGATTTTATTTTAGTATCTTCACTATCTATAATCTATGATTTCCCCCCTTTTTAAGGTAACCCTCACATTATCCTCTTCCTTTGGGGAGACTGCTACACTACATATAATAATTTTAGCCATGTCCTCTGCATTAACTAGCTAACTGTTTTACATGTTTATAAAATGTTTTAGGGTTCAGTTTAATGTTGCCTGCTAATCTTTTCTCATAGCCTCTCTCGGCCTCCTTTCCAATTACAATATAGAACGATAGAACCATAGAAAAGTTACAGAACAGAAGGATGCCATTCGGCCCATCTTGTCCATGCCAGCCCGAGGATACCCAGGTGCCCTTTCTAATCCCACCTTCCTGCACCCAGCCCATAGCCCTGCATCTTACAGCACTTAAAGCCCAGATCCAGGTACTTTTTAAAAGAGTTAGAGTTTCTGCCTCTACCACCAACTTGGGCAGCGAATTCCAGACACCCACTACCCTCTGCGTAAACAAGTTCTTCCTCATGTCCCTCCTACACCTGCCACTTATCTTGAATCTATCAGCATTAAGAGGCTCACATTACTTTTAAGCTCCCTCTTTCTCTTAATATAATTGTAAAAACCTGTAGTGTTCACCTTGGTATCCCTCACAAGCTTTTCTCTCATATTCCTAATTTCCAGATTTGCTACATTCTGATTTTTCATTTGATGTTCTTTGTATCTTTTCCAGTAATTAGGATCTCTACTTATCTTTGTCTTCATGTAAGTCATTGTCAATGATGGGGGAGCCAAATACATGAGTGGAAAAGACAAGGTTGAAGCATTTACAACAATCTTTAACATGAAGTGTTCAGTGGATGGCCCATACCAGCCTCGCCCTGAGGTTACCAACATCACAGATGCCAGTCTTCAGCCAATTCGATTCACTCCATGTCGTATCAAGAAATGTGTGATATGTGAAACCAAAAAACATACATTGGATACAGCAAAGGCTACAAATCCTGACAACATCCTGCTGAAGACTTGTGCTCTGGAACGAGCTGTGTCCCTACCCAAAATCTTCCATTACAACCTCAACGCTAGAATCTACTCGGCAACATGGAAAGTTGTTCAGGATGTTTCCAATCCGGTCAATTCCTGCCCCACCAGTCTAGACTCAATCACCAGCAGAGCAATGAAAGGTGTCATCAACAATTATACCAAGCAGCACTTACACAGCAATAACCTGCTCACCTCCTGACTCCCGGAAGCCTGTCCACTATCTACAAGGCACAAGGCAAGAGTGTGATGGAATACTCCCCACTTGCCTGGATGAGTGCAGCTTCAACAACACTCAAGAAGCTGGACACCATCCAGAACAAAGCATCCCGCTTGATTGGCACCACATCCACAAACATTCACTCCCTCCACCAACGTGGTACAGTAGCAGCAGTGTGTACCATCTACAAGATGCACTGCAGGAATTCATCAAGGCTCGTTAGGCAGCGCCTTCCAAACCCACAACCACTACCAACTAGCAAGACAAGGGCAGGAGACACATGGGAACACCACCGCCTGGAAGTTCCCCTCCAAGCCACTCACCATCCTGACTTGGAAATATATCGCCGTTCCTTCAATGTCACTGGGTCAAAATCCTGGAACTCCTTCCCTAACAGCACTGTGGGTGTATCTACACCACATGGACTGCAGTGGTTCAAGAAGGCAGCTCACCACCACCTTCTCAAGGGCAACTAGGGATGGACAACAAATGCTGGACTTATCCAGTAATAGTTCTACACAGGATATTATCTGCCTCATTCCATGTAATGATAATGGAAACCTAGGTGCTTGCTCACCTTTAGATGATTATTGGTCATTTCAGGGCTTTTTACTTTTAAGAAACCAAAGATGACACATAAATGATAGTTATTCTCTTACCTGGAAACCGCTCCAACTGTTCCTTCAGAGACAATAGTTGAGACCTTGCTCCTGCCCATCTGAAAAATCTGCTGATCCTTGGTCACTTGGGAACTGTAATAGATAAGAGGCAGGCTCAGAGTTAGTATACTGACTGGGTCAGTGTTAGAATACAGATAGGGACAGTGTTAGTATACTGACTGGGTCAGTGTTAGGATACAGATAGGGACAGTGTTAGTATACTAACTGGGTCAGTGTTAGAATACAGATAGGGACAGTGTTAGTATACTGACTGGGTCAGTGTTAGATTACAGATAGGGACAGTGTTAGTATACTGACTGGGTCAGTGTTAGAATACAGATAGGGACAGTGTTAGTATACTGACTGGGTCAGTGTTAGAATACAGATAGGGACAGTGTTAGTATACTGACTGAGTCAGTGTTAGAATACAGATAGGGACAGTGTTAGTATACTGACTGAGTCAGTGTTAGAATACAGATAGGGACAGTGTTAGTATACTGACTGGGTCAGTGTTAGAATACAGATAGGGACAGTGTTAGTATACTGACTGAGTCAGTGTTAGAATACAGATAGGGACAGTGTTAGTATACTGACTGGGTCAGTGTTAGAATACAGATAGGGACAGTGTTAGTATACTGACTGAGTCAGTGTTAGAATACAGATAGGGACAGTGTTAGTATACTGACTGGGTCAGTGTTGGTACACAGATGGGGTCAGTGTTGGTACACAGATGGGGTCAGTGTTGGTACACAGATGGGGTCAGTGTTGGTACACAGATGGGGTCAGTGTTGGTACACAGATGGTGTCAGGGTTAGTACACAGATGGTGTCAGGGTTAGTACACAGATGGGGTCAGTGTTGGTACACAGATGGGGTCAGTGTTGGTACACAGATGGGGTCAGTGTTGGTACACAGATGGGGTCAGTGTTAGTACACAGATGGGGTCAGTGTTAGTACACAGATGGGGTCAGTGTTAGTACACAGATGGGGTCAGTGTTAGTACACAGATGGGGTCAGTGTTAGTACACAGATGGGGTCAGTGTTAGTACACAGATGGGGTCAGTGTTAGTACACAGATGGGGTCAGTGTTAGTACACAGATGGGGTCAGTGTTAGTACACAGATGGGGTCAGTGTTAGTACACAGATGGGGTCAGTGTTAGTACACAGATGGGGTCAGTGTTAGTACACAGATGGGGTCAGTGTTAGTACACAGATGGGGTCAGTGTTAGTACACAGATGGGGTCAGTGTTAGTACACAGATGGGGTCAGTGTTGGTACACAGATGGGGTCAGTGTTGGTACACAGATGGGGTCAGTGTTGGTACACAGATGGGGTCAGTGTTAATACACAGATGGGGTCAGTGTTAGTACACATAACGTGCCTGTGTTAGTACACAGATGGTGTCAGTGTTAGTACGCAGATGGTGTCAGTGTTAGTACGCAGATGGTGTCAGTGTTAGTACACATAACGTGCCTGTGTTAGTACACAGATGGTGTCAGGGTTAGTACACAGATGGTGTCAGGGTTAGTACACAGATGGTGTCAGGGTTAGTACACATAACGTGCCTGTGTTAGTACGCAGATGGTGTCAGGGTTAGTACGCAGATGGTGTCAGGGTTAGTACGCAGATGGTGTCAGGGTTAGTACGCAGATGGTGTCAGGGTTAGTACGCATAACCTGTCAGGGTTAGTACGCATAACCTGTCAGGGTTAGTACGCATAACCTGTCAGGGTTAGTACGCATAACCTGTCAGGGTTAGTACGCATAACCTGTCAGGGTTAGTACGCATAACCTGTCAGGGTTAGTACGCATAACCTGTCAGGGTTAGTACGCATAACCTGTCAGGGTTAGTACGCATAACCTGTCAGGGTTAGTACGCATAACCTGTCAGGGTTAGTACGCATAACCTGTCAGGGTTAGTACGCATAACCTGTCAGGGTTAGTACGCATAACCTGTCAGGGTTAGTACGCATAACCTGTCAGGGTTAGTACGCATAACGTGTCAGGGTTAGTACGCATAACGTGTCAGGGTTAGTACGCATAACGTGTCAGGGTTAGTACACAGAGAGGTCTGGTGTTAGGACTCAGGTGCGGTCAGTGTGAATGATGAAGACAGGAAGTTCTCCCAACCTGACATATCTGGAGTTTGAGTGTTCAAGGCTTCTCAATGGTTTTGTTTTGTCCTCAGCCCTGTCAACAAGGGGATAAATGATTAGTGAAATCCTGCATGTCAGTCCTGAGGAAGATAACTGCACCATGACAACATTGTTTCACTTAAAGGAAGGACTGCCATTTGGATAGAAAATGTCACAAGCCAGTGTGGTCTTTACAGCTGACTAAGGCCTTATTGCAATGCAGTCACTGCGGCAATGTAGGATATTGGCACACACACAAACTGCATTTGAGAATGACCAGATGAAGTCAGTTGATTAATGTTGGTTGAGGAATAAATATTGGCCAGCACACCAGATGAACTATACTGCTCACCTTCAAATATTATCATGGGCTAATTTACTTCCATTTGAGAGGACATACATCTAATGCAAAAGGAAACACCTCTGACAGTGCAGCACTCCCTCAGTACTGCCCCTCCAACAATGCAGCACTGTCTCAGTACTGACGCTCTGACAGTGCAGCACTCCCTCGTGACTGACCCTCCAACAGTGCAGAACTCTCTCAGTACTGACCCTCTGACAATGCAGCACTCCCTCAGTACCGACTCATTCAGTACTGTCCCTCCAACAGCGCTGCATTCCCTCACTACTGACCCTCTGACAGTGCAGCGCTCCCTCAGTACTGACGCTCTGACAGCGCAGCGCTCCCTCAGTACTGACCCTCTGACCATGCAGCACTCCTTCAGTACTGACCATTTGACAGTGCAGCAGTGTCTCAGCACTGACTCCCTGGCCATGCAGCAGTCCCTCAGTAGTGAGCCTCCAACAGTGCAGCACTCCCTCATTAAAGGATATGGGGAGAAAGCGGGAGCAGGCTGTTGAGTTGGGTGATCAGCCATGATCATAATGAATAGTGGAGCAGGCTCGAAGGGCCGAATGGCCTACTCCTGCTCCTATTTTCTATGTTTCTATTACTGACCTGCCAACAATACAGAAGTCCCTCAAAACTGCCTCCCTGACAATGTAGCACTCCTTCTGCACTGATCCTCCAACATTGTGGCATTGCATCAGCACTGCCCCCCGACAGTGAGGCACTCCCTCAGTACTGTCCCTCCAACAGTACAGCATTCCCTCCGTATTGACCTTCCAACACTGCAGCACTCCTTCAGTACTGACCCTCCAACAGTGCAGCACTCCCTCACTACAGGCCCTCTGACAGTGCAGCACCCCCCTCAGTACCGACTTGCTGAAAGTGTATCATTCCCTCAGTACTGACCCACTGACCATCAGCAGTCCCTCAGTACTGACCCTCCAAGAGTGCAGCATTCCCTCAATACTGAACCTCTGACAGTGCAGCGCTCCCTCAGTACTGACCCTCTGACAGTGCAGTGCTCCCTCAGCACTGACCCTCTGACAGTGCAGCGCTCCCTCAGTACTGACCCTCTGACAGCGCAGCACTCCCTCAGTACTGACCCTCTGACAGCGCAGCGCTCCCTCAGTACTGACCCCCTGACAACGCAGCACTCCCTCAGTACTGACCCTCTGACAGCATAGCACTCCCTCATTACTGACCTTCTGACTGTGCAGCATTCCCTCAGTAGTGAGCCTCTGACCATGCAGCACTCGCTCAGTATTGACCCTCCAACATTGCTGCATTGGCTCAGCACTGACCCCCCAACACTGCAACATTCCCTCAGTACTCACCTTCTGAAAGTGTGGCACTCCCTCAGTACTGACCCTCCAACAGTGCAGCACTCCCTCAGTACTGACTGTTCGACAGTGCAGCTCTCCCTTTATACTAACACTCCAACAGTGCAGAACTCCCTCAGTACTGCTTCCCTGACAGTGCAGCACTTGCTCAATACTGACCCTCCGACAGTGCAGCACTCCCTCATACTGCCCCTCCAATAGTGCGGCATTCCCTCAGTACTGTTCCTCTGACAGTGCAGCACTCCCTCGCTACTGAACCTCTGACAGTGCAGCACTCCCTCAGTACTGCCCCTCCAATAATGCGGCACTCCCTCATACTGCCCCTCCAATAGTGCGGCATTCCCTCAGTACTGTTCCTCTGACAGTGCAGCACTCCCTCACTACTGAACCTCTGACAGTGCAGCACTCCCTCAGTACTGAACCTCTGACAGCACAGCGCTCCCTCATTACTGAACCTCTGACAGTGCAGTGCTCTCTCAGTACTGACCCTCTGACAGCGCAGTGCTCCCTCAGTACTGACCCTCTGACAGCGCAGCGCTCCCTCAGTACTGACCCTCTGACAGCGCAGCGCTCCCTCAGTACTGACCCTCTGACAGCGCAGCGCTCCCTCAGTACTGACCCTCTGACAGTGCAGCGCTCCCTCAGTACTGACCCTCTGACAGTGCAGCGCTCCCTCAGTACTGACCCTCTGACAGTGCAGTGCTCCCTCGGTACTGACCCTCTGACAGTGCAGCGCTCCCTCAGTACTGACCCTCTGACAGCGCAGCGCTCCCTCAGTACTGACCCTCTGACAGTGCAGCGCTCCCTCAGTACTGACCCTCTGACAGTGCAGCGCTCCCTCAGTACTGACCCTCTGACAGTGCAGTGCTCCCTCGGTACTGACCCTCTGACAGTGCAGCGCTCCCTCAGTACTGACCCTCTGACAGTGCAGCGCTCCCTCAGTACTGACCCTCTGACAGTGCAGCGCTCCCTCAGTACTGCCCCTCTGACAGTGCAGCGCTCCCTCAATACTGACCCTCTGACAGTGCAGTGCTCCCTCAGTGCTTCCTTGCCAGTTTCAAGGTACATTTTCAGCTCTTGTGTGAGCTTTGGATTCAGAGGAAATTGTGCTACCTACTGAGCCATGGCTGACCCCTAATCTGTTCTCCTGGTAGCCCCGTGAGAATGGCACCACCTTATACAGCTCTCAGCTGTATTGACTTCCTAAAATCATTTTCCTGGGTGTAAGGAATGAAATGAGAGAGAATGTAATGCAATGGCCTGTACTTACTGTGTTGTGATTGGCTGCGTTGGACTCTGTAACAGGATAGCTAGGGGTGACAATGTACAAAGTTATTCACTATTATAAGAGAAAGTCATTCTAATGAACAACCCAAACATGAAACATTAGTTCTGTTTCTTTCTCCACAGGTGCTGCCTGACCTGCTGAGGATTCCCAGAGTTTTCTGTTTTTATTTCAGATTTCAACATCCACAGCATTTTTCTTTTTTTTACAATCCCTGACCTTCCCACAATTTGAGGATAAACCTTGAATTGAGGGTATCCTCTGCATTTGGAGGCAGGAGGCCCATTTGATGTAAGTCTTCACCCCACTTGCTTTGCTCATCAACAGATTGACTCATTCAATTGAAACATTCTGGCCTGAGTCAGTGATCAACCTCCCAAAATGTCCAGTTATAGGTGTTCGTTGTTGGACACAAAGAATAGGAACCGATTGCTCAGAACTTCAGAGATTGACAGGTTACTTACATATTCCCAGGGTAATAAGGTGTCAGGGGTATTGAAATACAGTCAGAAGACTTATCAAAGACAAGGCTTTTGATGAATGTCATTTAGTTATTTGTAGAAGTAACTGGTTGGTGGTGGTGTGCTGTGGATATGGATTTTTGGAAGACATTTGATAAAGTATCACATAATAAATTAGTAGAAAAACAAAAGCCCATGTGATTCGAGGGATGATGGCAATGTGGATATGAAATTGGATAAGGAATGGAAAGCAGAGAGTAATGATAAATGACCGCTACACTGGAGGGAGAGCGATCCCAAGAGATTAGTATCCACATCACTGTTCTTTCTGAGATAAATATTAATGACCTGGATAATTTTAAAATTTGCAGATAATGTGAAATTTGGAAAAGTAGTAAACACTAAAGGAGGCAATAACAGGCTTCAGGAAGACCTAGATGGACTGTTGAAATTGTCAGACACATTGGCAGTTCAAATTTAATGCAGAAATGATACACTTTGGAAGCAGAAATGAAGGAAAAGCAACACAAATTAAATGGCACAATTTCAAAGAGGATGCAGGAACTGAGAAACTTTACGGATGTAAATGCACAAACCTTTGAACATGGCAAGATACGTTGAAAAGATTGCTAAAAAGAATCGGAGGTGATCCTACATTAATAGATGACTCAAGTATGAAAGCAAGGCATTGCTAAGCCTTTTATAAAACACTGGTTAGTCCCCACCCAGGGTAATGGCCCAGAATTTGCTGTAACTGCTCACAGCACATTCGTTAGTCTTACATTGGCCCATTTAATCTCCATGACAGTGTACATTGCAAATTGCAGTCAGTAGGAGATAGAATCAGTGTGCTGCCAACTACAGTGCATCTGATTGAAAAGGACAAGCAACTTGGTATCTCTTCAACCAATTACTTTGAAGGTTTATGAAATTAACAACACAAAGATTGAGTCGGAATAATAAATTCAATGGCAAATCAGATATAGAAAGCGAAAAAAGAGGGAAAGAAAGACTAGATTAAAATCAACAGACAAAAAGTAACAACGAGGAAGGTGTGAAAATAAAATATAAATTTCCTCCAACAACAGTTAAAACCTGATGTAATGAGACTCCACACATGTAATAGTTAGGAGCTGCATCTATTTGCAACGCTGTGGGCTGGACTAGATTTCTTAGAGGACAATATACACCCAATAGTTTATCAATATTGTCTACAATGTGCAATTTTATTCTGGGTGGGGTGGAGTAATTCAATGTTCTCTGCAATTTCCATCCAGGACAAAGCAGCCCGCTTGATTTGCACCCCACCCACCAACTTAAACACTTGCTCTCTCCTGCCTTACAGTCACAGCAGTGTGTGTACCATCTACAAGTTGCACTGCAGAAACTCACCAAGGTCAACATAAAAGGAAACCCAAAAATCTTCTAAATAGTAAATGGTAGTAAGTGGTGGAGTGGGCCTTATCAGGGACAAGGAAGATGATATATGTTTAGAGGCACAGGACAATGCTAGGTTATTTAATGAATACTTTGTATTGGCGTTTACAAAGGAGGAGAAGGCTGACAAAATATTAATAGAAGTGGAGATAGCAGAAGCACTGGATGGGGTGATAATTGAGAGGAAGAAAGTACTGGAAAAGCTGGCTAAACTTAGGGTAGAAAGTCACCTGGTCTGGAAGGCTGAAGGTGATCGAAGCAAAAAGTGAAGAGGGCACTCAGTAGAGTACATACCTTTGCTGTGCTGTGTTAACTTAATGTTATTACAATTATACAGCCCTTGAGGCTGTCTCCTGCCTAGTTGGTGCTCTGTAACTACAAAGATGACAAAAAGAAATATATTTTTTAAGAGCTTTCATTTCACTGAGGAAGCTTCAAGCCAATCCACATCCAACAACCTGTGCTGAAAACTCTGCTCACATTTTGACAGCTGTGACAAAATTCACCACAACAGCTGAGACAATCCCCACCATTCAGCCTTCAGCGGGGAGATGGTCAATGATTTCAAAAAGAAATTGGATGGGCAGCTGAAGGGAATAAATTTGCAGGGCTATGGGGATAGAGCAGGAGAATGGGACTGACTGGATTGCTTCTCAGAGACATGGCATGGATTCGATTGGCCAATGGCCTCCTGTTATATCATAAATTATGACTGACGCTCTGTCCCTATGGCCCCTTCAACAGCACCTTCTTATCCTATGATCTCTATTGCCTTTAAGAACAAGGGCAGCAGGTGCATAGGAACACCACCACTTGCAGGTTCCCGTCCAGGTCACACACCATCCTGACTTGAAAAAATATCACCATTCCTTTATTATTGCTTGGCCCAAATCCTGGAACCCTGTCCCTAATAGCACTGTGGGTGTATCTACACCACACAAGCTGCTGCTATTCAAGAAGACAACTCACTGCCACTTATATAAGGGCAATTAGGGATGGGCAGTGAATGCAGACCTTGCCAGTGACGCTCATGTCCAAAGAATAAATAATTTGATCCAGTCATACGCATACGAACTATAGAGTTCAACCAAGGTACAGTGCCAACAGAACGCCTCCAAAGAACACACAGCTCTGATACTACCGAGTTCAGAGAACACACAGCTCTGTCTCTGCCAAATTCAGAGAACGCACAGCTCTGTCTCTGCCAAATTCAGAGAACGCACAATGTTCACACAACAGATAGTGAGAGACAGAGAGAGTGAGTCAGAGAGGAAACGGTGCCTGAGACCAATAGATAAGGAGCATGGATCTGAAGGAGCTGTGGGCCAGGGCCCAGAGCGAGTGTGAGCGTGAGGGAGCAAGTTAACAAAAAAATCTAAAAATTACTTCAGCAGAGGAGATGGTTTGGATTGGTGAGAAACTGTTGAAGTTTATATGAATCTCTAGTTTATTTCTGATGGTGGAATTTAAATTCAATTAATAAACTCAATTAATTATTAATAATAAGAAATCTGGAATTGTAAAATAATCTCAGTAATGGTGACCATGAAACCATCATCAGTTGTTGTAAAAACCCATTTGGTTCACTAATGCCCTTTAGGGAAGGAAATCTGCTGTCCTTACCTGGTCTAGCCTACATGTGACTCCAGACCCACAGTAATGTGGTTGACTCTTAACTGCTCTTTGAAGTGACCCTTTCAAGCCACTCAGTTCAAGGGCAATTAGGGATGGGCAATAAATGCTGGCCTTGCCAGTGATGCCCACATCCCATGAAAAGAATAAAAAAGAGTTAGTCTAATAACTAAAGGCATGGCAGGGCACCTCATACCCATGGAATACACTTCCTGTTCAATGTGGAAATCCCAGGACACCTCTTCTTTCCTGAACTTTCAAATGTGCAGGACTTTGAGGTGAGTAAAATGGTTTACCAGCTTAGTTGTATTTGACTCTGTGGAACTGGACCAGCCCAGACCTGCTGTGGAAAACTCTCCGCTGGTTGGAGTCATACCTAGCACAAAGGAAGATGGTTGTGGTTGTTGGAGGTCAGTCATCTTAGCTCCAGGACACCATTGCAGGAGTTTCTCAGGGTAGTGTCCTCGGCCCAACCATCTTCAGCTGCTTCATCAATGACCTTCCCTCCATCATAGGGTTGGGATGTTCACTGATGATTGCACAACATGCAGCACCATTCACAACTCTTCAGAGACTGAAACAGTCCATGTCCATATGCAGCAAGACATGGACGATATTCAAGCTTGGGCTGACAATTGGCAGGTTACATCACGGCCACACAAGTGCCAGACAATGATCATCTCCATAAAGAGAAAATTTAACCATCGCCCCTTGACATTAATGGCATTACCATTGCTGAATGTCCCACTATCAACATCCTAGGAGTTACCATTGACCAGAAACAGAACTGGACTAGCCATATAAATACTGTGGCTACAAGAGCAGGTCAGAGGCTAGGAATCCTGCAGAGAGTAACTCACCTCCTGACTCCCCAAATCCTGTCCACCATCTACAAGGCACAAATCAGGAGTGTGATGGAATACTGCCCACTTGCCTGGATGAATGCAGCTCCTACAACACTCAAGAAGCTGGACACCATCCAAGCCAAAGCAACCCATTTGACTGGCACCCCATCCACAAACATTCACTCCCTCCACCACCGATGCACAGTAGCAGCAGTGTGTAGCATCTACAAGATGCACTGCAGGAATTCACCAAGGCTCCTTCGACAGCACCTTTCAAACACTTGACCTCTACCATCTAGAAGGACAAGGGGAGAAAATAAATGGGAACACCACAACCTGGAAATTCCCCTCCAAGTCACTCACCATCCTGACTTGGAAATATATCGCCATTCCTTCAGTGTCGCTGGGTCAAAATCCTGGAACTCCCTCCCTAACAGCACTGTGGGTGTACCTACACCGCATGGACTGCAGCAGTTCAAGAAGGCAGCTCACCACCACCTTCTCAAGGGCAACTAGGGATGGGCAGCAAATGCTGGCCCAGCCAGCGAAGCCCACATTCCGTGAATGAGTTAAAAAAAAATAAAGCCAAGGTTCCTGTCACCTAATTAAGTAATTAGGAAGGCAGATGGGAACTTGTCCTTTATTGCAAGGGTGATTGAGTATAAAAGTGGAGAAGGCTACCTGCCACTGTACAACCCATTGGCGAGTCACTCCTAGAGAGAGTACTATAATGGTTGCCACACTTAAGGAGGGATATACCTGCATTGGAAGCAGTTCAGAGATTTACTAGGCTGATTCCTAGGATGAAGGGGCTGTCTTATAAGGAAAGATTGAGCAGACTGGGCCTATACTCATTGGAGTTTAGTAGAATGAGAGGTGATCTTATTAGAAAATTGAGGGGACTTGCCAGGGTAGATGCTGGGAGGATGTTTTCTCTTGTGGGGGAATCTAGAACTAGGTGGCACACTTTAAAGGGCGTCCATTTAAGTTAGAGATGAAGAGCAATTTCTTTTCTCAGAGCGTTGATAATCTTTGGAATTCTTTTCTCCGGGGAGCAGAAGAAGCTGGGTCACTGGATATATTCAAAGCTGAGTTAGACAGAATTTTGATCTACAAGAGAGTCAAGGGTTATGGGGGCAGACAGGAAAGTGGAGTTAAGGCCACAACTGATCCGCCATGATCTTATTGAATGGTGGTGCTGGCTCGATGGGCTGAGTGGCCTACTCCTGCTCCTATTTCTTATGGTCTATCACCAGTACATTCTTTTTCACCCCCCCATCTGCCCACCCATAGCAGATGGATTTCAATATGGAGAAGTGTGAAGAAGTGATGAACTTTGGGGGTGTTCATATGGAAGGCACTATAGCATAAGTGGTGTACATAAGTAATTGAGTTTGACATCCTATACCTCATGTCATGAAGAAATTGTGCTGCAACTTTCTAAATCACTGGCTTGTATAAGAATTGTGTTTTGTGTATTGGTCGTAATCCAATAGGTCATTCTGATCAAGTTTCTCTGTTTGGTGATGGCAGAGAACAGACAGGGAAGGAAGAGAGTGAAAGTTAATGCATGAAGTCTTGGCTCAGCACGAACAGGAGGGGTTGGTTTAAAAGTGACTGATACTCTGAAGAGTCAGGGCATCAGGGACTTGGGGGTTGAGCCTAGGAGCCAATCCATTCAACTTATGAGCTGCGAATATTTGAAAGCCCAAAGTAGGTAATGGACAATTCTCATAAACTTTGCCTCTTAGCATTCCATGGAACCTTGGAACTAGACCTTAAATAAAACCCTGAGAACCAGGCATTGACACAATGAGTGACATTTTCAATGTTAGTAAAGAGATGACTGAGCCCATCACACCACAGAATGAGTATCCACCTATGAGGTCATTCCAATATGTAAGGATTTTCCAGTTTGAGGAGTGCTTTGTGATAGTCATGGTCACAGTTGTGATTTCTGGTAGTTTTAAGAAATGTGTGTTTAGCAGTAACAGGAGTAGCAGCACTATACAGAATGGGGTTTCTCAAAACATCAGTTTAATAAGGGGAAAGATAAAAACAAAAAACTGCGGATGCTGGAAATCCAAAACAAAAACAAAAATAGCTGGAAAAACTCAGCAGGTCTGACAGCATCTGCGGAGAGGAACATAGTTAACGTTTCAAGTCCATATCACTCTTCATCAGAACTTCTGTTGAAGAGTCATACAGACTCGAAACGTTAACTGTGCTCCTCTCCGCAGATGCTGTCAGACCTGCTGAGTTTTTCCAGGTAGTTTAATAGGGGGACTGGATGAACTAAGATGGGACAGCTAAACTAAGGAACAACAGGAACAGAAGCAGCAACTTGCCCAGGTTTTTCACAGTGTAAGGTACAGCTCAGAAGCTATGGGAACAATGTTTGTGAATATGGCACTGATTTCAGTTAAGAGCGAGGTGGGTAGTGATGTTTGTAAGTTTATTGATGATACGATAAACTATTAAAAAGAAACGTGAGCCTTGACCAATTTCTGAGTTCAATCTGAACCTTAAAGTTCAGAGTGTGAGGGGAGATGGGGGTTTACCGACCTACAGGCTCAATACATGAGCCTTTCCATCAAGAAAGAAAATGCCACTTACCCTCAGCTCCAAGACTCAGATCATCCTCAAAACTGTTCCCAGCACTCAAACCAGAGGCATCTATAAGAAATTAGGGGATAGAGTTTCAATCGAAAAACAACAGCAGCTTGGATACCTTGAACACAGCAAAATCTACATGAGGGGCGTCCCCAAGAGAGTGAGTAATAAAATCTGACACCAAGCCACAGGATTCAGATATGGGGACAGGTGAACAAACGCTCAGTGAAAGAGACAAGACTACAGGAGCTGAAAAGGGGGGATGACAAGAGACAGTGAGGTACAGAGTTTAAGAAAGGAATTCCAGATCTTAGGACCTGAGCAGCTAAAGGCAAAATCAGGGACAGCCAAGGCCAGGACCAGAGAAGTGTTAAGTTGTTAGAGGGTTTGCAAAATGAGTTGAGCTGTCGGTCGCAGAGAGGGGCAATCACAGGGAGATGTAATCACAGAGAGGGGCAATCACAGAGAGGGCCAATCACAGAGGGGCAATCACAGGGAGGGGCAATCACAGGGAGGGGCAATCACAGAGAGGGCCAATCACAGAGAGGGCCAATCACAGAGAACCAATCACAGGGCAGGGCAATCACAGAGAGGGGCAATCACAGAGAGGGCCAATCACAGGGAGGGGCAATCACAGAGCGGGCCAATCACAGGGAGGGCCAATCACAGAGAGGGCCAATCACAGAGAGGGCCAATCACAGAGAGGGCCAATCACAGGGAGGGGCAATCACAGAAAGAGCCAATCACAGAGAGGGGAAATCACAGGGAGGGCCAATCACAGGGAGCGGCAATCACAGAGAGGGGCAATCACAGGGAGGGGCAATCACAGGGAGGGGCAAACATAAGGAGGGCCAATCACAGGGAGCGGCAATCACAGAGAGGGGCAATCACAGGGAGGGGCAATCATAGGGAGGTAGGTGAAAACGAGGATAAGAAAGTTAAAATTGACAGTTTGCCTGAAAGGGAAATAAATTCATTCAGTGAACAGGGCAGTGAGAAGTGAACAGGGCAGTGAGAAGTGAGCAGGGCAGTGAGAAGTGAGCAGGGCAGTGAGAAGTGAACAGGGCAGTGAAAAGTGAGCAGGGCAGTGAGAAGTGAACAGGGCAGTGAGAAGTGAGCAGGTCAGTGAGCACAGAATCACAGAATCACACAGAGCTGAAGAGACCCTTCGGCTCATCGAGTCTGCACCAACACTTGAGAAACACCTGACCTACCTACCTAATCCCATTTACCAGCACTTGGCCCATAGCCTCGAATGTTATGACTGCCAAGTGCTCATCCAGGTACTTTTTAAAGGATGTGAGGCAACCCGCCTCCACCACTCTCCCAGGCAGCGCATTCCAGACCGTCACCACCCTCTGGTTAAAAAAGATTTTCCTCACATCCCCCCTAAACCTCCTGCCCCTCATCTTGAACTTATGTCCCCTCGTGACTGGCCCTTCAACTAAGGGGAACAGCTGCTCTCTATCCACCCTGCCCATGCCTCTCATAATCTTGTACACCTCGATCGGGTCACCCCTCAGTCTTCTCTGCTCCAACGAAAACAACCCAAGTCTATCCAACCTCTCTTCATAACTTAAATATTTTATCCCAGGCAACATCCTGGTGAATCTCCTCTGCACCACATCCAGTGCAATCACATCCTTCCTATAATGTGGCGACCAGAACTGCACACAGTACTCCAGCTGTGGCCTTACCAAGGTTCTATACAACTCCAACATGACCTCCCTACTTTTGTAATCTATGCCTCGATTGATAAAGGCAAGTGTCCCATATGCCTTTTTCACCATCCCACTAACATGCCCCTCCGCCTTCAGAGATCTATGGACACACACGCCAAGGTCCCTTTGTTCCTCAGAACCTCCTAGTGTCATGCCGTTCATTGAATACTTCCTTGTCAAGTTACTCCTTCCAAAGTGTATCACCTCACACTTTTCAGGGTTAAATTCCATCTGCCACTAATCTGCCCATTTGACCATCCCATTTATATCTTCCTGTAGCCCAAGACACTCAACCTCACTGTTAACCACCCAGCCAATCTTTGTGTTATCCGCAAACTTACTAATCCTACCCCCCACATAGTCATCTATGTCGTTTATATAAATTAAAAATAATAGGGGACCGAGCACAGATCCCTGTGGTACACCACTGGACACTAGGGCTTTCAGTCACTAAAGCATCCTTCTGTCATCATCCTCTGTCTCCTACAACTAAGCCAATTTTGAATTCACCTTATCAAATTACCCTGTATTCCATGTGTATTTGCCTTCTTTATAAGTCTCCCATATGGGACCTTGTTAAAGGCTTTGCTGAAACCATATAAACTACATCAACTACACTACCCTCATCTACACACCTGGTCACCTCCTCAAAAAATTCAATCAAATTTGTTCGGCATGACCTCCCTCTGACAAAGCCATGCTGACTATCCTTGATCAAACCTTGCCTCTCCAAGTGGAGATCGATTCTCTCCTTCAGAACTTTCTCCAATAGTTTCCCTACCACTGACGTGAGACTCACTGGCCTGTAGTTCCCTGGCTTATCTCTACAACCTTTCTTAAAAAGCGGAACCATATTAGCTGTTCTCCAGTCCTCTGGCACCTCCCCCGTAGCCAGAGAGGAATTAAAAATTTGGGTCAGAGCCCCTGCGATCTCCTGCCTTGCCTCCCTCAGCAGTCTGGGACACAAATCATCCAGACCTGGAGATTTGTCCACTTTTAAGCCTGCCAACACCTCCAATACCTTATCACTCCCTATATTAATTTGCTCAAGAACCTTGCAGTCTCTCTCCCCGAGTTCGATACCTTCATCCTCATTCTCTTAGGTGAAGACGGATGTGAAGTATTCTTTCAACACTCTACCGATGTCCTCTGGCTCCACCCATAGATTGCCCCCTTAGTCCCTTATGGGCCCTACTCTTTCCCTGGTTATCCTCTTCCTATTGATATACTTATAGAATATCTTGGGATTTTCCATACTTTCACCAGCCAGAGCTTTCTTATATCCCCTCTACACTCGCCAAATTGCTTTCTTAAACTCCACTCTGCACTTTCTGTACTCCACTAATGTCTCCACTGATTTGCTTCCCTTGTACCTGCTAAAAGCCTCTCTTTTCCTTCTCATCGTGTCCTGAATATTTCTGGTCATCCATGGTTCTCTGGGCTTGTTACTCCTTCCTATCACCCTAGGGGGAACATGTTGAGCCTGTACCCTCCCCATTTCCTTTTTGAACGCCCCCCACTGTTCCTCTGTAGATTTCCCCACATATAGCTGTTCTCAGACTATCTTGGCCAGATCCTGCCTTATCTCCCCCAGTCCAAAACATTTTTTTGTAACTTGTCGATTTCTTTGTCCATAACAAGCTTAAATTTTACTATGTTGTGGTCGCTATCGCTTAAATGCTCCCCCACCACCACCTCAGCCACCTGTCTAGCTTCATTCCCCAGAATTAGGTCCAGCAATGCACCGTCCCTTGTTGGACCCTCTACATATTGACCTAAAAAGTTCTCCTGTACACATTTCAAGAAATCCACTCCATCCAAACCCTTAACACTATGTTTTTCCCAATTAATGTTGGGAAAGTTGAAATCACCTAATATAATTACCCTATTGTTATTGTTTTTACACACCTCCACAAATTGTGCACATATTTGCTCCTCAATTTCCCGCTGACTGTCTGGGGGTCTATAATAAACACCTAATAATGTGGCTGCCCCTTTTTTATTCCTAAGCTCTACCCACAAAGCTTCATTTGATGCCCCCTCCAAGATATCATCTCTCCTTACTGCAGTAACTGACTCCTTAACTAATAATGCAATGCCGCCTCCTCTTTTACCCCAGGGCAGTGAGAAGTGAGCAGGGCAGTGAGAAGTGAACAGGGCAATGATAATTTTAAGAGGTACAGCCTCAGACAGTTGCTTGAGGGAAGGGTAGAATCAGTGGCTAGGGAGCAAAGGCTGTGATGTGGACCAGAGAATATGGTTCATATCTTCTGGTCTCTGAACGGTCAGAGACCGGACATGCCCTGGCAGATGTGCTATGGGACTCCTCAGAAGTCCCAACTCATTGACTCCTTGGGAATTGCCCAGGATGTTTGACCTTCCAATGGTCAATTTCACTGCTCCCCAGGACCCTCTGAGAAAGTCTGCAAACTCTGGGTGACAGTCAGACACTTCTGACTGTTCTGACTTACTTACCTGGAGAGTTACTCAGGAAACATTAGACAGAATAAAGCCTAGTCTAATTCCTGGCAGCTACATCACTAACACCTCAATCACTCATACTGAGTCTCTCCTTGACTCCCCCTTTGACCCCCCGACTACCCACCTTGACCCCCCCCCCACCCCCCGACCTGACCTGACCATCCTCCGTCACCTAACTACCCGTCTAACCCTCGACTACCCCTCCTGACCTCCAGACTCCCCTGACTACCTGTCTCCTGGTCTGACCCCTGACTCCCCCGACCCAACCTGACTCACTCCCACCACTCCACCCCTGCCCCCCCAAAACCGCCCCAAGCTGACCTCACTCACCCCCACTATGGCCAGGGAGAGAAATCATGGGCCCTGGTGCTTCCGCTGTTTGTGGCCCCCTTATCCCCACCCCCACCCCAGCCTCCTCGCCCTTTAACCCTCCCCCTCAATCGTACAGATTACTTTTCCCCCTTTCAAGGTTCACCAACCAATTGACCAATGAACCGCAGACAGGTCCCAGTAAAATGATAACTCCCATTGTTGGCATCTGGTTACAAATATCATCCAATAAACAAGCAGCACCACTCATTAATATTAAGAGCAGCAATGACGTAATGCAGTGTTAGTTTGTGTGTGTCCTATAGGTGATCCCAGGAGAAGAGCCACATTAGATTTGGAATGTTAACTCTGTTTCCGTCTCTCTCCACAGACACTGCCAGACCTGCCGAGTTTTTCCAGCACCTCTTGTTTTTATGTCAGTATGTGTGGGTTTTCTGTTGACTCAAAGTTCTATGAAACAAGTATATCCCTTGTTCAATTCTGTTGGAATTGGCTTGTCAGAAAAGCTAAGATACAACAATTAAAAACATTGGTGCTTTCTAATGAATACCATTATTAACTCAGCTTTTTGCTGTTATGAAGTGCATTATTTTAATTTTCCTAAAGAAATTAATATTCTAAATATTGTACAGCAGGAGCCTTTGTAAATGCTGAGTTACCTAAGTAGCCAGATTAAAATTCTGCAACTTAAAAATAGAGGTGTTAGCAATGATACACGGTTGTTATATTTAATATATCGATTGTGTGCAGATGTTCACTGCTTCTCTTTTGTTACATAAATCTTAGGGAAAAAGAGCAAAGTAAAATCTCTTAATCTTTTAGACCTGCAAATTTGAGGCTGCTGAAAACACTAATGATTTCTGATAGTTGGATAAACAATTGCTTATGCCAAAGAAACACTGGACAGAACCGTCCGTCCCAGATTTGCACTAAGTGCAGTAGCGTAAAACATTTTACCCCTGGCGGGTATTCGCGCCGGATTGTCCCAAACCCACCACATTATTTTTTTAATTCATCTGTAGGATGTGGGCATTGCTGACTAGGCTAACATATATTACCCATCCCTAACTGCTCTTGTTCAGAGGGTGTTTAAGAGTCAACCACATTGCTGTGTGTCTGGAGTCACAAGTAGGCCAGACCAGGTAAGGACAGCAGATTTCCTTCCCTAAAGGACATTAGTGATTGAACCAGGTGGGTTTTTACGACAATCAGCAATGGTTTCATGGTCATCTTAGATTTTTAATTTCAGATTTTCATTGGATTCAAATTGCACCATCTGCTGTGGTGAGATTCAAACCTGGGTCCCCAGAACATTACCCTGAGTGTCTGGATTACGAATCCAGCAACGATACCGCTCTAGCATCTCCTCCCCTTAGTTATGCAATCCCAGGAAAGACACACTTTGATGACAGGCAGGCTCTCATTCACCTGCCACACCATCACCTCATCGCTTCATCATGCCGGGCACCATATTTAAAGTCCAGACACGTGGACACATCTCAGCGCTTCCAGCCCAGGGTGACTGCAGGGAAAATGTCCTCAAAAGGTTTAGTGACACATTAATAGAATGTCTTTTGGACACCGAGGAGGCCTCTACACCCATCCTGGCCGCAGGATGGGCAGCAGCAAGACCAACCAGGCATGGGAACGGCTGGCAGTGGTGGTCAGTGCCAACGCTGCACAGAAGAGGTCGGCCATCCAATGCAGATAGAGTAATGGTGACCTTGAACTATCATTGATTGTTGTAAGAACACATCTGATTCATCTGCTGGCCTGGCCTCCATGTGACTCCAGACCCACAGCGCTGTGGTTTACTCTTAATTAGGGATGGGCTGTGAAAGAATAAAGAAAACTAAACATGTGCATTACGGTTCTCCAATCCCACATTAACCTTTGCTCTGCCTGAACGCGCACATAACACCTCCCACCTTAGTCCTTACCCAAATATATTTAAATACAACCTTCTACACTTGCTACCCCTTCTCCCTGACCCCGGAGGGTGGCGGAGGGGGTGGTGGGTGGGGGGGGGGGGGGGGGGGGGGCAGCTCTCTGACTTTATAAATTCAGACGGTCTGCAGGCTTGACTATTCTCCCAGACCTTGTCCTGGTCATGTTGAAGGAATGGTTGTCTCTTTGTTGATTTGACATTGAAGTTGTGGTACACTGTGTTCTCAGCACTGGGCTGCCTCTATTTGATTCACTTTTTTAGCTCCTTCAAGTTGTGTTTCTCTGTATCGGCAGCCCGTCTGCTTTGTTCAGAGACCGTGGGTTTGTCCTGTTCCCTCCAAAGGGAATGTTTGCTCCGTTCATTCCCAGGGAGGACTCCGATTTTCTTTTCCTGTGGGATCCACCATGACCTCGCTGGACACAAAGGAACGTTTCAAAAATGGAACATTCATTTCCACTTGTTTCACAATTTCAGCCGACTATTTGTTTACTCTCTTACTTTCCAATCATTTTTCAAGCTTATAAATCTTTTCATTCAGCTCAGTAATCATGCGCTGGTCAGTTCAGTTGCCTTTTTTTCAGAGTTATCTGTGGAATCCTTATACAAGCTTAACAACTTTACAAAGGCCTTCAGCAGGGCCCCTCCAGAATCTTTCTAAATGCTCCTTCGGCTTTTTTAAATTCACTCGTTAGATCCTCAATCTGTTTCTGAGCATTTTCCTTTTCTGCGTTTAAAGTCTGGGTCTGCCCTTCCACACTGTGCATCACATCTTTCATGCTCTTCAGATTCGATCAAAGTTCAAGAATTTCATTGCTCTTTTCATGATGAATTTCCAACATTTCCTCAGCTTTGGTTGTTAATTCTGCATTCATCCAACTGTTCTGATTCATCAGCAATTCCTTCTCCTGTTCCAGGCACTTTTCATGATCCTTAATAAACACTTCTGATACCTGAAGTTCATCAAGTTTCAATTTTTCATTAGCATGTTCAGTTCTCTGCATTAACAGCTTTTCCTTAGCAGAGTCTAATTCCTGTGTGCTAACCTTCAGGCGCACATTCTTTACTCTTACTTCTGCCAGTTGTTTCTGAGACTCTTCACACTCCTTTGTGAGAACTTATATTTTCTTTTGCAACTATTCAACATTTTCTTGATGTCCTAGTTTTTAATTTTCACTTCAGCTGTTATTTTTCAACAACTCAATGGTTCTCAGTATATTTGAGCCATCCAATACTTATTCTTCTCGTTCCTTGAACTTCAGCATTGGATTTACATTTTCCAATCCTATTTCTGTATTTTCTTCCTTTGTATGTAGCACAGCTTTGTCCTGGTCCTTCATTTTAGTTTCACTGCTGGCCAGGCCTGTCTCCAGCAGAGCCTTAACTTGTTTCACTTCTGCAATCATGTTACTCATGGTTTCATTATTGACTCACAGCTTGGAAAGTTCAATAGCTTTTTCTTTCAATGCCTCCTCTTTTCCATTCAGTTGGTTCATCAGGCTCTTCAGTCTCTTTCTTGTACATCTTGGCTTCCTTCTGGAAGTTAGGACATTGCTGAGTCTTTTCGTCAACTGGTTCTTCAATTCATTCAGGGTGATATTAAATTAATTTTGTTTCTCTTTGTAATTTTCCAAATGAACAAACTTTGACTGAGAGATCCTGGATGCATGTGAAGGTCATTCAACAGGTTTTCCTGTTCTTTGCTCAATTACTTCATCTTGAGTTTGTTTGTAATTCAACAGGGTCTCCTTGACTTTGTTCAGCTGTTCTTTCATTCTGCTGTTCAAGACAGTCTTCATTTCTTCATGCTGCTGAAGGGTTATGTACTCCTTTTACATTTGATCTTGAAGGACGATCAGCTGTTCTTTCAATTGTTTATTTTCTTGTTGACCTCTTGCCCACTCACTCTGGGCTTCAGTGCATTAGTTTGTCATTACTGATTGTTCCAACACAGCTTTTTCTGAAGTTATATCCAACATCTTTACTCATGTTTTTCCAGGACCATGAATTGGATCTTCAAAGTCTTTCAGGGCAGAGAGTTCTTTGAGTTCTTTATCTGCCCGTTGTTGTGCCTGGCTGTACTTCTGGTTGAGTTCCCTTAACTCAGCATTGATATGAACATTTTCCTGTGAATAGCTTCATCTTATTTTTGCAGGTTCTGTTTCTCTTGGGTTACCTCAGATAGCCTTCTTTCGTTCACAGCCACCTGCTTGCTCCACATTGCCACCTGCTGTTGCAATTTGGTAATGTGTTGGCATTTTCAAAAAGACCTATTTTTAAGCCATTTGGCTGCATCCCAGCCTCTTCTATCCTCTGCACTAAACTCTTCAGCTCGTGCACTTCATTGCACTGACATGGTCTATGACTATCTTGTGGTTTGCTTAGGTATTGTCTCCCTAGGCATGGGGCCTCCTGTCTCCCTCGGCTGGGGGGTCTCCTGTCTCCCTCGGCCTAGGGGTCTCCTCCCTGGGCATGGGGCCTCCTGTCTCCCTCGGCCTGGGGTCTCCTGTCTCTCTCTCTCTGTTGCCCCTCAGTGCCTTATTGGGGGTGTTCTAGACCTTCTTTTAAGGTCTGCGCTTTCCACAACTTGGAGTTTAAAACATTTGTCAAAAGCTTTTAAATAACACTAAATGAGTTTGATTCATCAATTCCTTCTCTCAAGATTACTTCATCTGCAAATACACCAAACAAGTATAAAAATTGACTAACGTAGACTTCTCTGTTTTCTTGCTTAATCCTGATGCATTCCTGTAATCTAAACATTTTCTTCTCTATGACGCCCAATTTTGCTTCTGGTCTGGTATTTTTAATTGACTATCCACGGCCGATTTCCATAAGGGGAGGGCACCTCTCTCATTTCTTGTTCTTCAAGGTGGCTCTGCAGCTGCTGTTTACTTTTCTTCTTCTCTTTTCTTCTTCTCTTTTCTTCTTCCTGTACTTGTGGGGTTTCGGCAGGCTCTCATTTTCTCAGCTTATCAGCTCTGCACGAATTCTTCAAACTAGCAGCCTCCACCATCCTTTAGACTGGAGGAAATGTACTGGGCGGCGATTTGTAAGCTGTGCCATCAGTTTTAAAATGTCTTTTTCTTTGGTCTGAATTTTTCAGGGGGTGAAGGGGAAGAGAACTTCAATCTCCCTGAGGCCCAGGGCAGCCTCGTCCAGACTGAAGGGCTATTGTAATTATTAAATAAGTGGTTTAAAAATGTATTTAAACACATCACTTGAGCTGGGATGTGTTTTGATATTTATGAACAATGATTTATTTATTTATTTCATACAGGATTTAGGATCCCTGGCCCCGCTCGTGGATGGGTTTTTCCTAAACACCGTGAAGGCCGCTTGGGCTTTTGGCCTGCCCGCCAGCATGAAGATTGGGTGGGCAGCATTGACCATTACTTCAGTTACTCTCTTAATGGCCTTAATAGGCCGTTTACATATCGGTGGTCGTGCAGCCGACTCCGGCGCGTGCCCAACGAACGAAATATCGCAGGACTGCGCAATGACGTCAGGATGCACGCCCGACAGCATCGCGGGTCATTTTACACGTTGGCGTGTCGGGCCCATCCAGGCACACCAACTGAAAAATCCTGCCCTTTCAGCTGAGCTCAGTGTCATGGTGCTGGTGCTGGTGCTTTCTTGCTGCTGTGTCTGGGGTACTAGTCTTGATCCTGAGAGCTGCCTATTTAAAAAAGCCAAGCTGAGCTTTTTTGGAATTTTGCTCACTTTTTTGTGATCTGGCTAGATGCTTTGACTCTGTGTCCAATCAGGTCTGGCAAGGGACCTCCACGTGCCCTGGTGGAGTCCTTCAGCCTCCAGGTCTGCCACAGGGCCTCTTTTTAGGCAATCTCCAATCGTGTCTTCAATTTAGGTACACTTTGCTTAGGGTTAGGCTCCAGTTTCTTTACTTTTTCATTCTTTTGGGTTTTTAGGATCCATCATTCACTGCCACCATGTTGTAAGGTTGTGTGGTGACTCACCGAGAGATCAGGAGGCTCGTATGTTTGAACATAAATCATTTATTGGTGACCCATAACTATATACATCTCCAAGGTAGAGCCCTGCATGGGTGTGGTCTCCATGCTGGCTCCTTCCAGATCCGACTGGACTGACAGCCTACCATCATGTGACTCTCTACATCATCCCATAGGTGGTACTGTTCTCCAGTCCCACATTAACCCATGCTCTGCCTGAACGCCCTTTTCTACACTGTCCTTACCTGGTCTGACCTCATGTGATTTTTCACTGCCCTCTGAAATGGTGTAACAAGCTATTTGGTGCAATTAAGGATGGGCAACAAATCCGGGCAATGCCAGCGACACCCACATCCCATGAAAGAATAAAAAAAAGATAACATAGATGTTGATGAACAGCCTGATACTCTGGACTAGCTCACACGGGACAAGTTATACCATTGAATCCGGGTGGGTTGCTCTCCTCCTGTAGGCTCGCGTGACAGGACCTGTAAAAAAAAACTTGGTGAAAGTCACATTTAATCACCCATTACAATTGCAAACTAGCCAGCTTAACATGAATTCTTCACATGATTCTGGGCAACTTAATTAGTTTGGAAAAATCTGGTTTAATAAATGGAAGCAGCGCAGATTTGTTAAAGGCAAGTTAGTTATTAGAGTCATTACAGCACAGGTGGCCATTCAGCCCATCCAGGTGATAAGTTTGATTAACTTGATTAGTTTTTTGATGAGTAATTGAAAGGGTTAATGAGAGTAATGTGGTTAATAGACTTTCAAAACACATTGACAAATTGTAATATTAGCAATTTTAACATTTGTGGAATTAAAGAGACAGTGACAGTATAGATACAAAATTTGCTAAAAATTATAAAGCAGAGAGTTGAGGTGAATCCAAAAGCAAAATATTGATGATGCTGGAAATCTGAAATAAAAGCTGAAAATGCTGGAAATACGCAGCAGGTCAGACAGCTGCTGTGGAGAGAAAGAGTGAACATTTCAGATCGTAAACCTTCAAGAGCTGAGGCACATGGTTGCTTTTCATATTAGAGGAAGTGCACGGTATTGTTCCCAGGGTCAGTATTAGGACCACTGTTCTTTTTAATATACATTAATAAGCTGGAGTTGGGTATGTAGGTGGAATTTCATTGTCAGGATAACACAAAACTAGGAAGTGTAGCAAACATTGAGGAAGGTTGTTATAGACTTCAGGAGGACATAGATGGCAGGTGAAATGGACAGATGTAATTTAACATAGATTTAACAAGTGTGAAATAATTCATTTTTGTAGATAGAATGAAGAGGGGCAATATAAACTAAATGATACAATTTTAGAGAGTTACTTAATTCATTAATGCAATGTAGACATTGCTGGCTAGGCCCACCCCTAGTTGCCCTTGAGAAGTTGACGGTGAGCTGCCTTCTTGAACCGCTGCAGTCCATATGGTGTAGGTACACCCACAGTGCTGTTAGGGAGAGAGGTCCAGGATTTTGACCCAGCAACATTGAAGGAACAAGGATATGTTTCCAAGTCGGGCTGGTCTGGGGATTGGTGGATAACTTGCAGGTGGTGGTGTTCCCATGTATCTGCCACCGTTGTCCTTCTGGATGGTAAAGGTCATGGGTTTGAAAGGTGCTGTTAAGGGAGCCTTGGCAAGTTGCTGTCATGCATCAAGTATCTGGTACACATTGTTGCCACTGTGTGTCGGTGGTGGTGGGAGTGAATGTTGAAGGTGGTGTCAATCCAGCAGTTTGCTTTTTCCTGAATGGTGTTGAGGTGTTGTGGGAGCTGCACTCATCCAGGCAAGTGGGGAGTATTCCATCACACTCCTGACTTGTGCCTTGTAGATGGTGGTCAGGAGGTGAGTTACTCACTGCAGAATTCCCAGCGTCTGACCTGCTCTTGTAGCCACAGTATTTATCTGGTCAATGGTAACCCCCACCATCCCTTGTCCCATGATAATGATGGTGGGGAATTCAGCTACTGAATGTCAAGGGGAGGTGGTTAGATTCTCTCTTGTTAGAGATGGTCATTACTTGGCACTTGTGTGGTGTGAGTATTACTTTTCGCTTTTCAGCCCGAATGTGAGTGTAATCCATGCCTTACTGTACGTGGACATGGACAATTCATTACCTGAGGGGTTGGGGATGAACATTGTGCAATTATCAGAAAACAATCCCCACTTCTGACCTTGTGATGGGGGGGGGGGAAGGTGAATGAAGAAGCAGCTGTAGATGGTTGGACCTATAACCTCCAACAACCACAATCTTCTTCCTTTATGCTAGGCATGACTCCAACCAATAGAGAGTTTTCCCGTGATTCCTACTGACTCCAATTTTACAAAGGTTTTTTGATTCCACACTTGATTAACTTAAGCCTTGATGTCAAGGTCAGTCACTCTCACTTCACTCCTTGAGTTCAGCCGTTTTGTTCATGTTGGACTAAGACTGTAATGAGGTCAGCAGCCAAATGTTACTGGCAGAAAACAAACCAGCATAAATGGGCAGATTGTTGGTGAGTAAATACAGTTTGATAGCACTATTAATGACACCTTCCATCACTTGGTTGTTGATTAAGAGTAGACTGATGGGGTGGTAATTGTCCAGGTTGGATTGTCCTGCTTTTTGTGTACAGGACATACCTGGGTAATTTTCCACATAGCCGGGTAGATGTCAGTGTTGTAGCTGTACTGGAACAGTTTGCTAGGGGCATGGCTAGTTCTGGAGTACAGGTCTTCAGTACTATTGCTGGGATGTTGTCAGGGGCCTTCAGCCATTCCTTGATATCACATGGATTATGCACTCACAAATACCGACTGTAGGTGGTTGGAACCCTGCAGCCTTTTCTTTTTGCGCTTGCTTGTTGCTCCTTGTTTAACTGTCCATCACTATTCATGACTGGATATGGCAGGACTGCAGAGGTTTGATGTGCTGCATTGGATGTGGGACCATTTAGCTCTATCAATGCTGCTTCCACTGTTTAGCATGCATGAAGTCCTGTGTTGTAACCTCACCAGGTTGGTACCTCATTCCTGGAATGCACTCCGACACTCCCTATTGAACCAGGGTTGATCCCAGGGCTTGGAGGATGCAGGAACAGAGAGATTGGGAGATTATTGACTCACATTAATCATTAAAAGTGGAAGGACAAGTTTATCAGGCTGTTAAGAAAGCTGGCTTTATACAGCAGAATAGAGCACAAAAGCAGGGAGCTCTGATACACCTTTTGTAGCAAGATGATTGGGGGCTGGTTGATCAGCCACTGGCTGATGAATATTCTGATCCTTGAATAAGGAAATGGCCCCTTTAAGAACTTCCCTGAACCAGGAGGACACTTTCCCCAGTCAGGTGAGCACAAAAGGAAAAGTTCAGGGCAAGTCAACACAAGGGAGGTTGGGAGTTAAAGAGGTGGAAGAGACACTGTGTGATCTTGCTTCATGTTAGGCACATTCAGAGAAGGTGTCTGAAACTTTGAGGATTACTGTTTGTAAAAGAGGGAGGAAGGGCTCCATCAATCCTTGAGCATGTGGTGTTAGACGTATAATTTCAATGTCTAATAGAGAAAGTAACCATTCCAAAATGGAAGAAATATTGAGAAGTGGTGTGGGTCACATGAGCTCTATAAAAAGGTTCATGGAGTTGTACAAGAGAGAATGACCCAGGTCCCTGAAGCACAGCAGGAGATAACCTGGTTACTATTGAAAGAGATTGTGCAGAGCTGGATAGCGAATGTGGAACTGAGACACCAGTGAGTCAGGGTGAACGGGCAGGAATTCCCCTTCCAACAATCTGAACCAGTCTAATGTTCCAGGAAATGATTCCAGATGGTGATGAGGAGTCATGTCACTTGGCTTTTGAAAGATGTGCAGAGTCAGAGGCAGTCACCAGAATTGTGGTACTATCAGGGGATGAAGCTTCAAAGGTTTACTTTGACCTGGAGCTACAACCCAACTCCCCACTGGTGAAGATGGAGATCCTCGTCAAGGCTGGTATCCCATTTCTGGTACAGCTTCAAGGGTTCATTGCCTGGTCCTCCCAGAAAAGCAAAGCAAATGTTTGACTTGATACAGATACCAATGGTGGTTTCAACCTGATAACAACCCCTCAGCTAAGATTGTGGAGTTTCTGGTAATGGGTCACTATCCGTGAGCCTTTCCACTCTAAGCCAGGGAGTGGGGATATCAAGCAGACTCAGTCAATCCCAAGAGTTGGTGAAAGATTGAGGCTGCTGAAAGACTGAGAGACTGCTGGGGAACTGCTCAGAGACCCAATGTTCTCCAGCCCATGAAATGTCGGGTGGCCCCTGAGCCTAAAGAATTGGACTGAACCTCAGCAGATAAAACACTAAGTTGTACTAAAAGGGTTGCTGAAGGGTGGCAAAGGGAAGCCAATGGACTAGTTGGTGGAGCCAATATCGTAAAAACCAGGAAAAATGTATTCGACATGCCAGTGTGATGATGGGGACTATGCAGCAGCATCCTGGCCCACTCTCTCCTAACTAGACCATAGCTAGACAATTCTGGGTACCATATTTCAGGAAGGATGACAAGTTTTTCGAGAGGGTGTGGAAGGGTTTTCTGGAATAGTATCAGGGGTGAAGGACTTCGATGATGTGGAGTAACCGAAAGAACTCAGTGCTGAGTTCAAACAGACCCCATTTTTACTAGAGAAAGGGCCTTACCCCGCAGTGTGAGAGTTACAATTTTTTTAGAGTAGACATGAATGCTCTTAAAGGGAAGCAGTGAAGGGTGGCCGAATTGATTAGGGAAAACTTGGTAATGTTGGAAAGAGGGGGCAAGGGCAGAATCCATTTCTTACAGTTGAGAAGAAACAAAAGTATAGTTGCACTGCTGGGTGTATTCCATAGACCTCCAGATTGTGAGGTAGATAGAGGAGCAAATTTGCAGAGCTATCACAGGGATAAGCCAGAACTAAACAAAGGTGATATTGGGAGATTTTAATTACCTAAATATTGGTTGGGATAATTTTAGAGTAAAGGGAAATTTCTGAAATGTATTCAGGAGAACTATTTTGACCAAAATGCTCTCAATCCAATGTGTCAGGAGGCATTGCTGGATCTGCTGCTGTGGGTTGAGATAGACCACATGGAACAAATGTATGCGAGGAACAGGGGTTAAACTGGTCACCTAGTCCAGATGGCTTCCATCTCAGGTTACTCAAGAAAGTTGGAATGGAAACAACAGGAGGGCTTGCCTTAATCTTCAGCTGCATTTATTTATGCCGCAACTCCAATGGGAGGACTTCCTACACATGCTCAGATACAGTGTCAGTCTCAGTAACTCAGGTCGTGACAACTGGACAACCTCTTAAATTAATTTTGAGATGCAAACTGAAACTTGGCATTAGGAAGTAAAATCAAGCAGAATCATGTTTAGGACTGACTCCCCAAAGCGTTCTCTTCATTTGTCGGTCATTATTATCCTTAAAATTCTTATCAAAAATACATTGGAGTGTTGCTTTTCTACTAGATCTTTTTTGCAGATGCTATCAAAAAGTCTTTGATGAGTATCAAAATGTAGGAGCTTACTCCACTTTACACAATTAACTTTTAGGTTTGGAGTCTCACAGAGTCATGGAGACTCCACAGTCTATCCAAAATGATGGACAGAACCCAGATCTGGAAGTCCTACCCCCATATCCGGCAGAAACCATTTCTGCTGGGGTGGGGGGAAGAATTGGGTGGGGGATGTGACTCTCACATCAGGGAAACCCAGACTCAACAAGGCCATTTGAACTCAGTGCTGAGTTCAAACAGACCCCATTTTCAACAGAGAAAGGGCCTTACCCCACAGTGTGAGAGTTACAATTTTTTACAGTAGACATGAATGCTCTTGAAGGGAAGATATGGTATGTAAAATGGTCAATTTGTCAAATTATTTAGATCCCCTGCCCTTCAAAATTGAAAAAAAAACTGCCTGCCTGTGTTTGTGAGGTGCAAAAACTGTTCTATCAGTTTCAATAGCTGTTTGTTGACACAACCTAAGTTCTATCATTATAGCATTAGTAATGCTTCACTGCTTTCCATAACCTATTATTATCACAGTTGGGTGGGCTATAATTTCACTGTTTAATTGATCAGTCAAAGAGGTAATTAAAGGATTTGCTGCCTTTGATATGGGGTTATGAATACAAATGTTTGTTTTTATAAGGGATTAAGTACTTGTGGGGATATAAATGTTTAGAATGAGCTTTCATCGATGAGAGTTTTTATCATATTGTGAAGCCAATAATAGATACTCAGAACTTTATTTTATTTCATTTTAGCATTACTCCTGAGACTGCCCTGATGGATATTAGGTGAGTTGGCATGGAGGGTGTAAGGTGAAGGCTCGTATGGAGGGGTCATGAATTGATGTGAACTGGCACTAAGTTGTCACATGGGCTTTAAGGAGCCATGGGTGTGGGCGGGGGTCCATGTAGGGGTAGCGGGAGAGTATGAGGACCTAATGTTTAAGAAAACAACTGGGACAAAGTTCCAGAAAAACCAAGGTGGGCCTTTTAAACACCCACCTTAGTGCTCAGCAGCCCCTGTGACCGCCTCCAATCTGCGCCTGGGGGCGGTGGGCCTGATTCCATCCCACGTTCACCCCTGGAATGAAGACCCTGCATTCAGGCACTTTTTTCCGAGGCAGGTGTGGTGAGTCAGGAGATTTGCAGACTGTGCACCTGCCTTGGGAGCAAAAACCCAGGCCTCACTATTTTCTAGAAATGATTATATTCTTCAGCAAATAAATAATAAAGAATCAATAATAAAATTTAAAAAACATCACCCGATGTGGGGTTCAGACTATGACTGAGAGAGTGACCACTAACTGAGCTAGCTGGGAATTGCATTCACAAAGCCTCGCCAACCTGCCTCGAAGACTCACTTAAACCATCAATCACTGTTCTCATTTGGTGTCTATCTGTGATGCATTGTAAACTCAGCAGATTTACCCCCACTAACAAAGCAGAAATCTGAAGTGGGATTTGATGCTCTGCAGCTCCACACGCACCACTGATGTTCCTGAAGGGGAAGGCATCAGGGTCAGTTGTCTACACACCAGTGGCCGCAGTGCAAGCCGAGTGTGTATATGCAACTGCTCCTGAGACTCTGAGGAGTTCCAGTGTTAATCTCTCAAATTTCCCCAGGTCGGAACCAGAAAATTGGGGAGTGGCAAATCTGACATCTCTATTCAAGAGAGGATGTGGGAGCATTCTTAGCAGCTACAGGCCAGTCAGTTTAACATCAGTGCTGGGTAAGATTTTAGAAACAATAATCAGGGGGGAAAAAATCAACAGGCACTTGGAGAGATTGAAGTTAAATAATGAGATTCAGCAGGGATTTGAAAATGACAGCTTGTGCTTGACACATCTAATGGAATTTTTCGGTGAAGTAACAGCGAAGATTGAAGATGAAAGGAATGCAGTGGATTTTCACACCATGAAATTCATGAAAGCCTTTGACAATTAGACGGGTTTAAAAAATTGAGGCTCGTGGAATAGATGGGTCAGTGGCAACTTGGCTAAGAAACATTGGGTGGGATTTTCCAGTCTTGCCAGCAGGTTGTTCTCCAAACTTTCCCATCCCGCCCGCAATGATACCCACAGGAACCGGAAAATCCTGCCAATTGGCTTTGGGACAGTAGACAATAAGTCACGGTAAATGGTTGTTTTACACACCACTTTAATGTGATCTGGAAAGCAGTGCCTGAAAGGGTGATGGAAGCTCAATCAATAGTAATTTCCTCAAAAGCAGCTGTATAAATAGTCAGAGTTATAGATACATATGGCAAGGAGTTATTCAGCCTGATGTACTGTATTCCTAGTCCCACATCCCTGCTAGTTATCCACAACCCTCATCCTTAAGAACCTTTCTAACTCCCGTTGAAATCATTTATGGAATTGCCTTCAACCATTTTTTGAAGCAGCACATTTCAGATCCTAACATTTCTAAAAAAAAAACTAATTTCCCCTCAAGATTTTTGCCACAATTTTTCAATCTATGACCGCTGGTTATTGACTGACACAAGAGGCAACAACCTACTCCATCAACACATCTTGTCATCTTGGAAACCTACTTTAAACATATCAAACTTACAATATTACAGTGAAACTAGGGGAGGTGAATTATTTGGATATCCTTTAAAAGAGTAGGTGCAATGGGCTTCCTTCAGTATTGAAAGACAGGAGTTACCACAGAGCACAGCTGGCAAAAAGTTCTGAAACATCCTAAAATGTTAACTCTATTTTTCTCTCCACAGACTTTCTGTTTTTATTTCAGATTTCAGAATAGAAAAAGCTTCAGAATTCAGGCATTGTCTTACCCACAATCTTCCAGCCAACTCTTTATTTTGTCAACAGAAGCTCCTGTGAAAACCAACAGGAAACACACATCAGTCAGAGAGAGAGAGACAAAGAAAAACTCCTCTTCATTACTCCCATTCCCCATGGCTCAGTTACTCTCCACACTCCATGTTTTTCGGTTGCTCCAGAGGTCAGGCCATCCGGCCAGGCTCTTGCACCCCCACTGAACACCTCCCACTGACAACAGCACAGAGTTTACTTTGGATGATCTGGAGGTGAGTGCACAGCTACATTCTGCAGAGCTCTCCAGGGTCACCTGTTGCTTTGCAGGCTTCAGAGGCGCCAGGGGGTCGGAGTTAAGTGCTTCCCTGCCTCGGAGCAACTTGTGAGGGTGAAGTGGAGTGGGGGGCAGGTGCAGCCCTGCCTCTGAGGCAACTTGTGAGGGTGAGGGTGAGGGGGAGCAGGGGGCAAGTGCAGCCTTGCAGTTGAGGCGACCGGTGGTGGTGGGGAGGCTGGGGAGGGGGGGCGGGGGCGTGGTGGTGGTTAAAGGCAGCCCTGCCTCTGAGGCAACTGGTGGCGGGGTTGGGGGGGATGGTCAAAGGCAGCCCTGCCGTTGAATATAGCACACATTCAGGGTGGGGAGGTAGGGTGGGTGAGGAAAGTGGCCACGTTTTCGGGAAACCTGTAGGAAGTGACCATTCTTCTGCAACTGAGAGAATTCAGGTGCAGCCACATTGATATGGTTGGGGTTGGGCTCCAAGCTTATCTGCCCACTCAAGCAACGCAGAGGCATCAAAGTGCCACCAAGTTCTCCAGAGCTCCCACCACTTGCTGCCACCCCCTGCGCCTGCCCACCACCCCCGGCCAACCCCGGCACAAACTGCAAATTCATGAACACTTTAGTGGACTGCAGAGCAGTTGGACTGTACACATTGTAGAATCTCCTCGCTAAAGCTGGCCATGTAGCAGTCACTGCTGGAGGCGCTCACAGCCCTTTGCAATGTCAGCATTCCGGTTTGGATCAGTCTCCCCCATGGTTCAATCTAACAGGGCAGCCATGCAGCGCATTAATCTCTGGCCATCCAAGTGGCGGCCAGCACTCTCCGGGAAGTGTTAAGGGGCCGTCACACTTAACCAGGACAAGTTCTTCGTACACCCATGCTAACCACATCTTGCTCTTTCATCCCGCAGGAGCAGTATATCAGGATCATGGAGCCTGGTGAACTAGCTGTGTGCCTGATGGCCTACAGAGCGTGAAGAAGATGAGGGAGACAGCGATTGAGGATCCTGGCTGCACAGAGGCAGAAGTAGCAACCTCAGGAAGAAGGGGCGGCTGGGGCTCCTGCACACACTGCCCAAGAGCCAAGCGAACCATCACAGGCCGGAGCCTAGCCACACCCAGGATCTATGGACACCGCCTTTCATTCCTGCAGATGACCTAGAACCAGTGTCACCGAAGACTGCAAATGTCTAGGGAACTGGTCACTCACATCCTGCCAATTACTGCAGGATTTGGCGCCATGGGGACGTGGAGGGCATCCACTGCCAATGGCTGTGAAAGTGACCGCGGTGCTCCATTTCTATGCCAGTGGCTCCTATTAGGGCTCCACAGGCGACCTCCGTGGGATCTCACAATTCACCACCCACAAATGCATCCATGAGGTCACAGGTGCCATCTTCTCCATGTCACACAACTTAATGCATTTTGCCTAGGACTGGGACAGCCAGGATACAAGGGCCATTAGATTCTTCTGGATCTTGGGGTTCCCACAGGTGCAGGATGCGATTGACTGCACTCATGTGGCGCTCAGGTCTCCGTCACTGCACACGGTGGACTACATCAACCACAAGGGCTTCCACTCACTGAACGTGCAGCTGGTATGTGACCACCAGAAACCCATCCTGCAGGCATGTGCACAGTTTACAGGGAGTGTGCACAACGCCTACATCCTGAGTCGATCTCAGATCCCTGGAGTCTTCCAGGGTCCACAGAGGCTGCAGGGTTGGCTCCTCAGGGCAAGGGCTTCCTGCAGAGGCCGTGGCTGATGACACTCATGCGGCGGCCTCAGACTGCAGCAGAGCGAAGGTATAACGAGGTTCAAGCTGCAACTCACAACCTGGTGGAGCAGACTATCGCGATGCTCAAGATGCAGTTCGGGTGTGTGGACCGGTCTGGTGGAGCCCTACAATACAGTCCGCAGAGGGTGTCACACATCGTCATCATCTGCTGCACCCTTTACTACCTGGTGCTGCAACAGGGAGAGGAGCTGGCTGAGCAGGAGATGGAGGAGCTGGAGGTCTCCTCTGATGAGGAGGACACCGACAGGGATGAGGGCGAGGGAGTCCTCGGAGGTGACAATGATGGGGATGAGGCCCTCAAACTGGCTAGATGAGGCAGGCTCGCTCGGGAGGCCCTCAAAGCTGCCAGATTTGTGGAGGAGGACGACGATATGCAATGAGGTGTCCCCATAGATCCTCAAATTGCATCTGTGAATGTTTGACTCCAGTCTGGCTTATAGCAGCGTGAATACCCTCTGTGAGGATGTCCCTGTCATGGAGAGGCAGTGGAGGCCCTAATAGTCGCTCAATTGCAAGAGGATGATGACAACATGCAGTGAGGACACTCCATAAACCTTCACATAGCCTCTGAGAATGTCTGACCGTCTGGCTGAGGGCAGCTCGCTTGCGTTCTGTGATCAGGGTCATATCATAAAGACGCAGACATGAAACTTTAGACACATCTGATGCTGTGTCTGCCTTCAGCACCTCAGCCCTTCAGGAGCTGGTGCACAGCATCACTGGTCACAGATGCTGGTGTGATGGGGGCCAGCCCCACCTTAAAGGTGCAGAGAGCACACAGAGAGAATGAGAGAACTCTGTGGCACCTGCCCACTACATTCTGGCAGCAATGACCAGCACCGCCGAGGTGCAGGCATCAGTAATGTTTCCAGGGAGTGTGAGGCTGGACCATCACTTTGGTCTGATGGCTGCACAGAGCACAGGGAAGAGGCCTTGGACTGAGACACCTGTCTCTTATCCTGTGCAGAAAGGTTTCACATCTGAGTGACACGAACACTGCTCATCAGAACAAGGAGCCATAGGCAGGGAGACAATTGTGGGAGTTTATTGACAATAATGAACATTATGTACAAGTGATTAACACCCATGTCCAGGCTGTGCAACTAATTCTCTTTAACCATCCTAACCCTGCCGTCTTGTTGCTTCCAGACATCCACAGCGGAGGTGGAGCAGCCTGCTGACTGCGACACCCTGTCTGTGATGACTTTAAAGGGCCGAGATCTGGAGGGCCCTGGCCTGCTTTCAGGCAGTGGCATCTTCTGCAGCCTGTGGAGCTGGAGCTGCTGAGGTCACAGGGAAAGGGGAGTCAGATGTGCCGGTCACTCCCAGAGTGACTGGATGGATGGATCCAGAGTGTGCACCTCATTCTCCTCCCTATGGGTGCCCGAGGGCCCCTGGCTGATTCCTTGAGGAGAAGGGGTAGCTCGAGTGAGATCGAAATGACCTGCACCCCTCTTGTGTACACACTGTTGGAGGCCAAATATGGCATCAGCGATGGAGTCAAACCCGCGCAGCAGTGCAGGAGCGACGTCCTGGACCAAGGACTCTATGCCAGCCACCATCCTGCCAGTGTTGATGGTGCGTTGACATGCTGGCGCTATCACCTCAGACTGAAGGTGGGCGGACTCCTCCATCATGCCTTGCAATCTGAGGAGTGCAGTGGACATCCCCTCCTCGTGTTCCTGAGCTTGCCTCTTCAGCTCCAGCAACTGAGGTAGAACCGAGTCCAGACAGAGGCTCGTCACCTGACTCGGACTCAGCAGATGTCTGGCCTGCAGAAGCCCTCTGAGTGCCAGGAGCCTGGGGAGTCCCTGCCACCGCCTGCTGTGGGTCAGACAGTGCGATGTGTTCACCAGATTGTGATCCTGAGGGTACTCTCGAACGAGGTCCCACCGAGGTGTGTGTCCCTGCGTTGGTTGTGGGTGTGGGCGAGCGCTGTGACTGGTCTTCAATTGGGGCTTCAGCAGATGTCTCTTCAGGGGTGTTTTCGGGGCTTAAGTCAAAGACCTGGGTCGTGGACTCCCTTGGCAGATGTGCCTGTGAAAGCAAGGGGAGATAATTAGTGCCTGGCAGTGGCCTGTGTAAGAGGACACATCACTCACAGCATGGTTGTCTGAAGGATGTTGCACTGCTGGATCCTCACTTGGTAGAGCAGCACCGACCTCACCATCAATACAGGACCGGGCCCGGTCATCGCCGGTCAGCTGGATGGATCTATTTTCAAAGTTCATGAGGACCTTGATTTCAGGCATTCCTCCACCAGTCTGTGACCTCTCCGTTTTGTTGCATGCCAGTGTGCCTTGCATATGGGGAGAGTGTGAGCAGGATGCCTGACAGGCCAGATGATAACTATGCCTGGCATGTATGGGTGGTGAGTGGTGCCATGGACGTGATGAGGACAACAGAGGTGTGAGAGAGTGAATGGTGATGTACTTTGAACTGTAAGTGAGATCCCTATGAATGTGTGATGGGTTTGTGAGTTGAGAGTGATGATCAGAGTGACTTACCCTGGCAGAGCGGAGATCATCATTCATCCTCTTCTGGCACTGGGTGGCTGTCCTCTTTTGCAGGGCGTTGATACTGACCATCACTGCCCCCGCCTTCCAGGCTGGATCGGTGATACTGCTGCCCCTCCTGTGGCCAGAGGACATCACAGCGAACCTCCACCACATCTAAAAAGTGTTCCAGGGGCGTGTCACTGAATTGGGGGCTGCAGTCTTCTTGCTTTTCAGGGCCATGTCTTCTGTGCAGCAGTCCAGGGCTGGAAGCACTGAGAGGTGCGTGCAGCTGCACTTTAAATATATTGCGCCCGATTTGTTGAAGCGGTGAGGGCGAATGGGAGCCCGTTCACCATCAAAACGGTACTTTTCCCAGGAATGCATGATCAGCGAGGGGGCTTTGGGGTGATACAGTGTGAAATGTCACCATTGTGGCCTGTGGGTAAAACATTCTTTTTCCTGTCGTCCTGTCCGCACTTAACGCAAACCTGGGATGATTCTGCCCCAGTACCAAAAATGCAGAAAACCACCTTATAACCGACAACAACGATTGTGGAGAACACAGCTGGACTACAGCAAAAGAACATACAAAGGCAGCAAAGAATTGTAAAGTCTTCCCAACATTGAGGGCTGATGGCAGAACTGGTCAACATGAAACCAAAATAGGAGCAGACAAGAGGCAGACAGAACATCAGGAGGTGGAAGCTCAAAGATCCATAAATGAAGGGGCGAATCAGACAGCAGCTGGAGAGACAACTAAGAGAAATAGAAAAAGTTACAAAAGACACCTTGGAAGACATAGGAGATAGGAACATAGGTGGTAGGACTTAGGAGCAGGAGTAGATCATAGCGAGCCTGCTCCACCATTCAATAAGATCATGGCTGATCTGGTTGTGGTGTCAACTCCGCTTTCCTGTCTGCCCCCAATAACCCTTGACTCTCTTATTTATCAAAAGTCTGTCTAACTCAAGCTTGAATAAATTCCATGACCCAGCCTCCACAGCTTTCTGGGGAAGAGACGTTCAAGGACAAGTCCCCCTTGTCCTCCCTTTTCACCCCACCAGTCTCCACATTCAAAGGATCATCCTCTGCCATTTCTGCCAACTGCAGCATGATGCCACCACCAAACACATCTTCCCCTCACCCCCCCATCAGCATTCTAGAGGGACCATTCCCTCCGGGACACCCTGTTCCACTCCTCCATCACCCCTTACACCTCATCCCCCTCCCACGGCACCTTCCCATGTAACCACAGAAGGTGCAACACCTGCCCCTTTACTTCCCCTCTCCTCAACGTCCAAGGATCCAAACAGTCTCTTTAAGTGAAGCAGCACTTCACTTGCACTTCCCTCAATTTAGTCTACTGCATTCGCTGCTCTCAAAGCGGTCTCCTCTACATATGAGAGACCAAATGAACACCTTCGGTCTGTCCACAAATATGACCCAGACCTCCCTGTCGCTTGCCATTCCCAACTCCACCATGCTCTCATGCCCACATGTCCGTCCTTGGCTTGCTGCAATGTTCCAGTGAAGCTCAACGCAAACTGGAGAAACAGCACCTCATCTTCCAACTAGGCACTTTACAGCCTTCCGGACTGAATATTGAGTTCAACAACCTCAGATCTTGAACTCCCTCCCCCCATCCCCACCCCCTTTTTGATCCCCTGTTTTCAATGTTCATTTTTATTTTGAAACTTTTATTTATTTTTTTCCACTTATTTTTAGTATTATTATTTTTAAAATTTATTTCCATGTTTATTCATTGTTTTATTCCCAGCTTTTAGCCTGTTTTCGATCTTTTTCACCATCACCGTTCCCTCCCCCATCCCACTCCCACTAGGGCCATCTGTCACTTGCTCATTCTGCTTTCTACTCTTAATGTCACCATTAACACCTCCTTTAGTCAGTATCACCACCATCAACACCCCTTTGACCTTTTGTTTATGACATCTTTTGCAATCTCTCCTTTGCCTCCACCTATCATTGGCCTTCTCTCCAGCTTCACCTGTTCCAACCCCCTTAAACAGTATATATTTCATCCCATTTGTACTTCCCTTTAGCTCTGAAGAAGAGTGATACGGACATGAAACGTCAACTCTGTCTTTCTCTCTACAGATGCTGTAAGATGTTTTTCCAGCATTTTTTGCTTTTGTTTCAGATTGTCAGCATCCACAGTATTTTGCCATAATCATTTGTAAGTACCTTGCTATATCCTCCTTACTAATGAGATAGTGGAGGCGTTAGTGGTGATCTTTCAGGAATCACTGGAGTCAGGGAGGGTCTCAGAGGACTGGAAAATCGCTAATGTAACCCCCCTGTTTAAGAAGGGAGTGAGGCAAAAGACGGGAAATTTCAGGCCGATTAGCCTGCCCTCGGTCGTTGGTAAGATTTTAGAGTCCATTATTAAGGATGAGATTTCAGAATACTTGGAAGTGCATGGTAAAATCGGGCAAAGTCAGCATGGTTTCATCAAGGGGAGGTCATGACTGACAAATCTGTTAGAATTCTTTGAGGAGGTAACGAGTAGGTTAGACAAAGGAAAGCCAATGGATGTTATCTACTTGGACTTCCAGAAGGCCTTTGACAAGGCGCCGCACAGGAGGCTGCTCTGTAAGATAAGAGCCCATGGTGTTAAAGGCAAGGTACTAGCATGGATAGAAGATTGGCTGTCTGGCAGGAGGCAGAGAGTGGGGATAAGGGGGTCCTTCTCAGGATGGCGGCCGGTGACTAGTGGAGTTCCGCAGGGGTCGGTGTTGGGACCACAACTTTTCACTTTATACATTAATGATCTAGATGAAGGAACTGAGGGCATCCTGGCTAAGTTTGCAGATGATACAAAGATAGTTGGAGGGACAGGTAGCATTGAGGAGGTAGGGAGGCTGCAAAAGGATTTGGACAGGTTAGGAGAATGGGCAAAGAAGTGGCAGATGGAATACAACGTGGGGAGGTGTGAGGTCATGCACTTTGGTAGGAAGAATGGACTATTTTCTAAATGGGGAGAGAATTCAGAAATCTGGAGTGCAAAGGGACTTTGGAGTCCTAGACCAGGATTCTCTTAAGGTTAACTTGCAGGTTGAGTCGATAGTTAGGAAGGCAAATGCAATGTTGCCATTTATTTCGAGAGGACTAGAATATAAAAGCAGGGATGTGCTGCTGAGGCTTTATAAGGCTCTGGTCAGACCACATTTAGAATATTGTGAGCAATTTTGGGCCCCGTATCTCAGGAAGGATGTGCTGGCCCTGGAGAGGGTCCAGAGGAGGTTCACCAGAATGATCCCAGGAATGAAAGGCTTAACATATGAGGAACGTTTGAGGACTCTGGGTCTATACTCGATAGAGTTTAGAAGGATGAGGGGGGATCTGATTGAAACTTACAGAATACTGAAAGGCCTGGATAGAGTGGATGTAGGGAAGATGTTTCCATTAGTAGGAGAGACTAGGACCCGAGGGCACAGCCTCAGAGTAAAAGGAAGACCTTTTAGAACAGAGATGAGGAGAAACTTCTTTAGCCAGAGAGTGGTGAATCTATGGAATTCATTGCCACAGAAGGCTGTGGAGGCCAGGTCATTGAGTGTATTTAAGACCGAGATAGATAGGTTCTTGATTGGTAAGGGGATCAAAGGTTTTGGGGAGAAGGTGGGAGAATGGGGTGGAGAAACTTATCAGCCATGATTGAATGGCGGAGCAGACGCGATGGGCCGAATGGCCTAATTTCTGCTCCTATGTCTTATGGTCTTATGGATTGCAGCAATTTCCCTTTGACAGACGTTAGGCTAAGTGGCCTGCCGTTTCCTGCTTTCTGTCTCCCTGCTTTCCTGAATAAAGGTGTTACATGAATCATTGTCCAATCCACTGGGACCCTTTCAGAATCTAAGGAGAAGTTTATAACCAGTGCATCTACTATCTCTGTTTTCAGTTCCTTCCTTCCTTTTACCTCTTGATTTGCCTTTTCCTTTTTAAATGCTTGTAGAAACTCTTACTATCTGTTTTTATATTACTGGCTAGCTTTCTCTCATGTTTTTATTTCTCCCTCTTTATTATTTTTTAAAATCATTATTTGCTAGTTCTTAAAATCAGTCCAATCTTCCAACCTACCTCTAATATTTACAGGTCTGAAGAAGTCATACGGGCTCGAAACGTTATCTCTGTCTCTCTCTCCACAGATGCTGTCAGACCTGCTGAGTTTTTCCAGCATTTTTTAGTTTTTGTTTCTAGTTTTGCAGATTTGACTGTGTTTCTTTCATTTTGATACTATCCTTAACTTCCTTGTTCAGCCATGGATGATATATCCTTCTCAAAGAATATTTCTTTCTCACTGGGCTAAGTCTTTGCTGAGAGTTATTAAATATCTCCTTAAAAGTCTGCCACTACATCTCTACTGTCCTACCTTTTATTCTAGTTTCCTAATTCACTTTAGCTGCTTTCATAGCCCTAGAATTACCTTTATTCAGGTTTAGACTGACATTTCTACCCATCAACCTGAACATGAAATTCCATCATGTTATGATCACTGTGATATAAAGGCTCCTTAACCATGAGGTTATTGATTAATCCTGTCTCATTGCTCATTACCAGGTGAAGGGTCCAGGTTCCCTGGTTGGCTCTAGAGTGTACTGCTCTAAGAAATTGTCCCAAATACACTCTATGAAGTCATTTTTCAGACTACCTTTCCCAACCTGATTCTCCCAGCCTACCTATAGATCAGGCCAGAGATTGCAAAAATGCTAAAAAAGCATAGATATAGATTAAAGTCACCCATGATCATTGCACGCCCCATTTATTTCTTCCTATATACTCTGTCCTGCAGTGTAACTACTGTTAGGGGCTTTTAAACTACTCCCACAAATGACCTCTTATCTTTACTATTTCTTAACTCTACCCAAACTGATTCTACATCTGGCTCTTTGAGATAAGTTCATCCCTCAATACTGTACAAATGACATCTTTAATTAACAGAGCTACACCACCTTTTCCTCGCTTCCTATCTTATCAAAACATCAAAAACCCTTCAACATTCAGGTTCCAGCCTTGGTCATCTTGCAACTATGTCTCTGTAATGACTGTCAGGTCATACATATTTGTTTCTATCTGTGCTAACAATTCACCCATTTTGTTATAAATGTTGCATGCATTCAGATACAGAGCCTTTAACTCTGCTTTTTTACAATTTTTGCAATCTCTGGCCTTATCCATTGGTGCACTCTTATGTTTGTACTCTCTGTCACTTCCTGCCACACCCCGGTTATCATTACCGAAATCGCTACTCTGCTGTATTACCTCATTGTTTCCCTTTGATTGGTACATCTTCTTTCACACGATCCCTTCCTCCCACTATTTAGTTTAAAGCTCCCTCTAACACCAGCTCGCCAGAACAGTTCATGTGTAGACCGTTAAACAGTGCAACTCCCACTTTCCCCAACACTGGAGCAAGTGCCCCATGAATCAAAGCCCATTTCTCCCACACCAGTCTTTGAGCCATGGATTCATCTCTCGAATCTTATTTGCTCTATGCCAATTTGCTCGTGGCTCAGGTAATAATCCAAAGATTATTACCTTTGAAGTTTTGCTCTTTATTTTAGCAACTAGCTGCTCATAATACTTAAGCAGAACCTCTTTCCTAGTCCTATCTATGCCATTGGTACCCACATGGACCACAATCACTGGTCCCCCTTATTTCCACTGCAAGTTCCTCTCCAGCCCTAAGTAGATGCCACGAGACCTGGTATCAGGCAGGCAACTTGACTGTCTGGACACTCGCACGCAGCAGCAGAGAACTTTGGGCTATGATATCCCTTACTACCACTACATTCCTATTCCCCCCCTCTCCCACCCCACTTGCATGGTTTCCTGTACCATGATGCCATGGTTATCACCCTCTTCCAACCTGCAGCCCCCACTTTCATCTGTGCAGACTGCATCAACCTTGAACCTGTTGGACAATTGCAAAGGCTGAGGCTCCTCCACTTCTACCACCTAGATCCCCATACCTGCCTCACTTGCAGTCACAAATCAGATGACTCTATCCTAAGGGTGTGACCGGATCCTGGAATAAAGTGTCCAGGTAGCTTTCCCCCTCCCTGATCCATGGTAGTTGTCTGTATCTCAGCCCCCAGCTCAAAGACTCTGAGCAGAAGCTCCTTAAGCTGTAGACACTTACTATAGGTGTGTTTGCATGGATCACACTAGCATCTAAAAGCTCCCACATTCTGCACACACAACACACCACCTGCTCTGCCATCTTTATTATGTGTTAATTAATTATTATTTTGTTAATTAATTTACAATTAATAAGCCCTACTACTCCCATTAAGCTTTACTACTGCTAGTAAACATTACTACTAATGAAACCTTATAATTACTAATAAATTGCACAAGTTTTCAAAGATAAACAAGCAAAAGATTGGTCAAACTCGGTGACGAACTTGATTCAGAAAATTGGTGTGAAAAATCAGGGAGGAGAAAGGCTGGAAAAGGAACTTGGTGGTGGAAAAAAAACACGGAAGGTGCTGTGGAAGAAAAGAAGGAATTGTTAAAGAAGCGTAAAGAGACAGGGCTTAACAAAGATAAACAACAGTACAAAATGGCCAAAAGGAATGCACAGGAAGAGGTTGCTAGGGAAAGCTACCTGGCCGTGGAATATGTGAAATGGACTAAAAGGTATCTCCGGAAAAGCAGCTGCTAGAGATAGGTTAGTAATACTTGTAATATGTACAATCAAGGATACAGATGGAGGAACCTTAGTGAAAGAGAATGGAATCAAAGAGAGGCAGGGCTAGTTCTTTAACTAATTTACGAATGAAGAAAACCTGAGAACAAAGGCAGAAGAGGTAGCTGCAAATCCAGGAATGACAACGAGCATCAATCTGGAAGAAATCAGAACAGCACTGAAATAGACTCATTCCTGGGATGAAGGGCTTATCCTATGAGGAAAGGCTGAACAGGTTGGGCCTATACCCATTGGAGTTTAGAAGAATGAGTGGTGATTTTATTGAAACATTTAAGATCTTGAGGGGATTTGAAAGGGTGAATACCGGGAGGATGTTTCCCCTTGAGGGGGAGACTAGAACTTGGGGCATATTTTAAGAATAAGAGATCTCCCTTTTAAGACAGAAATGCGGAGAATCTTTTCTCTCAGAGCGTCATTGGAGTGTGGAATTCCCTTCCCCAGAATGCAGTGGAGGCTGGGGCTTTAAATTTATTCAAGGCTGAGTTAGACAGATTTTTGTTAGGCAAGGGATTCAAGGTTTATGAGGGGCAGACAGGAAAGTGGAGTTGAGACAACAACCAGCTCAGCCATGATCTTATTGAATGGTGCAGCAGGCTCGAGGGGCCAAATGGCCTCCTCCTGCTCCTATGTTCCTATAGGATGAATGAAAAATGGCAAAGCAGTGCAACTAGATGAGATACCAGCGGAAGTATGGACCTGCCTAGGTGAATATGGGATCCAGGCCCTGAACCAATGACGCAGTTGTGTTACAAGGGCATGGAGGTATCTTAATTGGTACCAACATTCAAAGGAAAGGGGTGCATTCAACATTGCAAAAACTACCAAGGAATTAATCTCCAACTACGTACTTTCAAAATGTGGGAGAGAATCAAAAGCCAGAGACCGAGAAAAATAATGGAAATTGATGAAGGTCAGTCTGAATTCATAACCGGAAGAAGACATTTCTTTTGAGAACAATATCGGGAAGACCAATGCAACATGAAGACTGTATTCACCAATCTAGAGAAGGCTTATGACCAGGTACCTAGGGTGGAAGTTTGGAGATGTGCTAGAACTTGTGGAGCCCCTGAGAAGTACATATGGCTGTTACAGGACAAGTAGAAGGAGTGCCAGGCAAGAGTAAGGAACAGTGTCAGGGAGATGGACAGATTCAAAGTCAACCTCGGATTGCACTGAGGTTCGGAACTGAGCCCCTTCCTTTACCTGATTGTCATGGATGTTCTAGCTGAGCAAGTGAGATAGGAAATGCAATGGCCAATGATGTTTTCAGATAGCTTTATGTGATGTACACATGACTGAGAATCTGGAGAACTGGAGAAAAGGAAGTCAGGAGTATTAAGTTCAGTGGACCAAAGACCCAATGTAGGATTGTCAGTTTGATCCTATAGAGAAAAGAGTTGGAGTGAATATGTAAAGATTATGGGTGAAGACCTGGAGAAAGTGAATAGCTTCCAGTATCCGTGGTGCAGGGGTGGGGCATGGGAAGTAGTGCCAGAAGATGGAATTATGGGAATGGAAATTAAGCAATGGATTAACTCCGGGTGATATGTTTGTTCATGTGAGGAGTGACAAGATAGTGAAAGCAAAATGTCACATGGTGTTATGATATACTGACTATAAAGGAGACTCAGCTCAAACATGAACAGGAATGGGTATAAAAACATTCCTGGCAGCAATATACTCAGGAGGAATAGGGAAAAGAAGAATAAAAGAGGCAATGGAAGCATTGAACAAAGTTTAATATTATAATCCTACATAGGGATGTACAGGGTTCAAAACTGAACCCATTTGATTAGAGTTAAGGAAGGGAAAAGGAATCCTTAGATTGCTTCATGTTTATGATAGACCCCAGTTAGTGAAAAGGAGATGAAAGAGCAAGTTTGCAGGATAATTTCTGAGAAATGTAAAAATAGTAGAGCAGTAATGGTAAGAGATTTCAAATTCCCTAACCTGGAATTCTCTAACATTATTGTGGGTGTCCCTACACCAGATGGACTGAATTCCATTAGGTGGCTCACCACAACCATCTCAAGGATAATTTCGGATGGGCAATAAATTCCGGCCTTGCCTTGGCAATGTTTACATCCCATAAAAGAATAAATAAAATAAACTTGGAAGAAACAGTGAAGAATAATGAGGGTGATGAATTTATAAACGGTGCACTGGAAAATTAGCTTCATCACTCTGTTTCTACTCCAATGAGAAATGAAGGAATGCTGGATCTAGTTCTAGGAAACAAAGTAGAGCAAGTGAAATGCACTACAGTGGGAGGGCATCTGGGTAATAGTGATCATAAAATAATTTGATTTTTCTTTGTCCCTTTCCATAACTACTTTAAATCTAAGGTGAAAATCATTGGTTAGGCTTCAAACAGAATATTGTATATGATTCCACACTCCAGAAGAGATATAAAGACCTTAGAAAGGATGCTGAGAAAATATAGCAGGAATGAAAAACTTCAGTTATGAAGAGAGTTTGGAACATGGAGGGCCAATCAATAACCTAATAGAAGTTTTCAAGATGACATGAGGTTTTGATAGAGGAATAGAGTAAAATTATTCCCCCTGGTAAGTGGGTTAATAAGCAGAAATCATAGATTCAAGATCATTGGCAAAAGATTAGAAGGAAGGTGTGGAAAAAAGCTTTTCACTCAGTTATCGGAATCTGGGACTCTCTGCCTGAAAAGGTGGTGGAAGCTGATTCTACAGTTTTAAAAGTGAGTTGGACTAGGACCAGAGGATGAGGTTATGATCAAAAAGCCAGGATGTGGAGCCAAGAATGGTTGTTCTTTCAAAGGGCCAACACAGGCATGATGGGCTGAATGACTTCCTGCTTTGTTATAAGTTTCTCTGAATTTATGAGAATATCCAACTGGAAGAGAATGAATTTCAGTGATGGTGAGAAAGGATCTAGCAGAGATGGGCTGGAAACAAAGAGTCACAGAATCATAGAGTGGTAACAGCACAGAAGGAGCCCATTTGACCCATTGTGTCTGTCCTGGCCCTCTGAAGGGCAATTCACCTAGTGTCACGCCCCCGCCTTTTCCCGTAATCCTGTAAACCTTTCCTTTTCGGATAATGATCCAATTGCCTTTTGAAAACCTCAATTGACTTTGTCTCCATCACACTATCAGGCAGTGCAGTCCAGATCCTAACCATTCATTGCGTGAAACAGTTTTTCCTCATGTCACCATCAATTCTTTTGTCAATTACCTTAAACCTGTGCCCTCTATTTCTTGATCCTTCCACCAGTGGGAACAGTTTCTCCCTATCTAATCCGTCCAGACCCCTCATGATGTTGAATACCATTATCAAATCTCCTCCCAACTTTCTCTTCTCCAAGGAAAACACTCCCAACATTTTCCACTCGAGCTACGTAAGTGAAGTTCCTCAACCCGGAGCCATCCTTGTGAATAATTTTTTTTATTCATTCATGGGATGTGGGCTGGCTGATCCAGCATTTATTGTCCATCCCTAACTGCCCTTGAGAAGGTGGCGGTGAGCTGCCTTCTTGAACCGCTACAGTCCATGTGGTGTAGGTACACCCACAGTGCTGTTAGGGAGGGAGTTCCAGGATTTACACCCAGCGACAGTGAGGGAACGATGATATAGTTCCAAGTCAGGATGGTGAGTGACTTGGAGGGGAACTTCCATGTGGTGGTGTTCCCATGTGTCTGCTGCCCTTGTCCTTCTAGATGGTAGCGGTCGTGGGTTTGGTAGGTGCTGTCGAAGGAGCCTTGGTGAATTCCTGCAGTACATCTTGTAGATGGTACACACTGCTGCTACTGTGTGTCAGTGGTGGAGGGAGTGAATGTTTGTGGAAGCACCCTTAGCACCCTCTCTAATGCCTTCACATCCCGCCTAAAGTGTGGTCCCAGAACTGGACACAATACTCCAGTTGAGGCTGAAACAATGTTATATACAAGTTTAACAGAGCTTCCTTGCTTTTGTACTCTATGACCCTATTGATAAAGCCTAGAATACTGTTTGCTTTATTGACTGCTCTCTCAACCTGCCAGCTTCATTGATTTATGTGCCTATACACCCGAGTTCCTCTGGCTCCGGGGGTCGAGCTGGGGTGGGGGGTGAGACTGACTGGATTGCAACACAGAGAGAGCCAACATAGATCTGATGGGCCAAGTGGACTCCTTCTGTGCTATAAATGACTCTATGGATGGAATCTTCTACCTTTCAGGTGGTGAGCTTGGAGACAGGAAGGGAATTTAATTCGGTGGGATGGTGTCATACCTGAACCCTGCCGCCTTCCCACCTCCGCCAGAAGTAAGTTCTGGGCATAGGGCCCATGGTCAACCTGCCTGTCCCACTGCTTACTGAGGCCCTAAATGGCCAATTAATGACCACATAAGGGCCTCATCCTGACACTGCTGGTGTGAAACCAGCTATGGGTGGGCCTGTTGCCATGAGGCGAGCAGGGCAGCTAAACCATGAACCAGCTGGTTATCTCTGGCGTGGGAGAGCCCCTTGATTGAAGGCACTCAATGCCTAATCAAGGGACTTGACATCGGTAAGGGGAGGCCCACTGAGATCCCACTAACCCCTCCCTCATGACCCCTCACCCCATGAACTCTGCTCCCCTCGGAACTGTGTTTTGCTTAGCTTGGGCTGGTCATTCTGGGATCCTGCATCTCCAGGCCCGTCCTTCTGGCTTGAAGATTGTCATTGCCTGGGTGGAGTTTAAGAAAGCAATTAGGAGAGGGAGTATGAGAATGCTCTGGCTGGTAAAAGAAGGGAAAATCCCAAAATATTCTGTAAGTATATCAATGGGAAGAGGATAACCAGGGAAAGAGTAGGGCTCATTAAGGACCAAGGGGGCAATCTATGGGTGGAGCCAGAGGACATCGCTAGAGTGTTGAATGAATACTTCATATCCGTCTTCACCCAAGAGAATGAGGATGAATGTATCAAACTCGGGGAGAGAGACTGCGAGGTTCTTGAGCAAATTGATATCGGGAGTGACAAGGTGTTGAAGCTTTGCAGAACACCTTCGGTCTGTTCGTAAGCATTACCCAGACCTCCCTGCCGCTTGCCATTTCAACACTCCACCCTGCTCTCATGCCCACATGTCCGTCCTTGGCCTGCTGCATTGTTCCAGTGAAGCTCAACGCAGACTGGAGGAACAGCACCTCATCTTCCAACTAGGCACTTTACAGCCTTCCGGACTGAATATTGAGTTCAACAATTTTAGATCATGAACTCTCTCCTCCATCCCCACCCCCTTTCCGATCCCCCTTTTTTCCAATAATTTATATATATTTTTCTTTCCCCACCTATTTCCATTATTTTTAAATGTATTTCCATCCATTGTTTTATCTCTACCTTTTTAGCCTTTTCCTATTCCTTCCCCCCACCCCACCCCCACTAGGACTATCTGTACCTTGCTTGTCCTGTTTTCTACCCTTAATTAGCACATTCCTTAGATAATATCACCACCTTCAACACCTCTTTGTCCTTTTATCTATGACATCTTTTGGTTATCTCCACTTATCACTGGCCCTCTATCCAGCTCTACTTGTCCCACCCACCCCCCCTTAAACCAGTTTATATTTCACCTCTCTTCTATTTTCCCTTAGTTCTGTTGAAGAGTCATGCGGACTCGAAACGTTAACTGTGTTCCTCTCTGCAGATGCTGCCAGACCTGCTGAGTTTTTCCAGGAATTTTTATTTTTGTTTTGGATTTCCAGCATCCACAGTTTTTTGCTTTTATACTAAGTTATTGGAGGTGTTGGCAGGCTTAAAAGTGGACAAATCTCCAGGTCCGGGTGATTTGTGTCCCAGACTGTTGAGGGAGGCAAAGGAGGAGATCGCAGGGGCTCTGACCCCAAATTTTTAATTCCTCTCTGGCCACGGGGGAGGGGCCAGAGGACTGGAGAACAGCTAATGTGGTTCTGCTAATTAAGAAAGGTTGTAGAGATAAGCCAGGAAACTACAGACCAGTGAGTCTCACGTCAGTGGTAGGGAAACTATTGGAGAAAGTTCTGAAGGAGAGAATCTATCTCCACTTGGAGAGGCAAGGTTTGATCAAGGATAGTCAGCATGGCTTTGTCAGAGGGAGGTCATGCCTAACAAATTTGATTGAATTTTTTGAGGAGGTGACCAGGTGTGTAGATGAGGGTAGTGCAGTTGATGTAGTTTATATGGATTTCAGCAAAGCCTTTGACAAGGTTCCATATAGGAGACTTATAAAGAAGGCAAATGCACATGGAATACAGGGAAATTTGATAAGTTGGATTCAAAATTGGCTTAGTTGTAGGAGACAGAGGGCGATGACAGAAGGATGCTTTAGTGACTGGAAGCCAGTGTCCAGTGGCGTACCACAGGGATCTGTGCTGGGTCCCCTATTATTCGTCATTTATATAAACGACATAGATGACTATGTGGGGGGTAGGATTAGTAAATTTGCGGATGACACAAAGATTGGCTGTATGGTTAACAGTGAGGTTGAGTGTCTTGGGCTAGAGGAAGATATAGACAGGATAGTCAAATGGGCAGATAAGTGGCAGATGGAATTTAACCCTGAAAAGTGTGAGGTGATACACTTTGGAAGGAGTAATTTGACAAGGAAGTATTCAATGAACAGCATGACACTAGGAAGTTCTGAGGAACAAAGAGACCTTGACAAAGTCTGTGTCCATAGATCTCTGAAGGTGGAGAGGCATGTTAGTAGGGTGGTGAAAAAGCCATATGGGACACTTGCCTTTATCAATCGAGGCATAGAATACAAAGTAGGGAGGTCATGTTGGAGTTGTATAGAACCTTGGTGAGGTCACAGCTGGAGTACTGTGTGCAGTTCCGGTCGCCACATTATGGGAAGGATGTGATTGCACTGGAGGGGTTGCAGAGGAGATTCACCAGGATGTTGCCTGGGATGAAACATTTAAGTTATGAAGAGAGATTGGATAGACTTGGGTTGTTTTCACTGGAGCAGAGAAGACTGAGGGGCCACCTGATTGAGGTGTACAAGATTATGAGGGGCATGGGCAGGGTGAATAGGGAGCAGCTGTTCCCCTTAGTTGAAGGGTCAGTCACAAGGGGACATAAGTTCAAGGTGAGGGGCAGGAGGTTTAGTGGGGCTGTGAGGGAAAACTTTTTTACCCAGAAGTTGGTGACGGTCTGGGATGCACTGCCTGGGAGGGTGGTGGAGGCGGGTTGCCTCACATACTTTAAAAAGTGCCTGGATGAGCACTTGGCACGTCATAACATTCAAGGCTATGGGCCAAGTGCTGGTAAATGGGATTAGGTAGGTAGGTCAGGTGTTTCTCACGTGTTGGTGCAGACTCGATGGGCCGAAGGGCCTCTTCTGCACTGAGAGATTCTGTGATTCTGTGGAGTTGGCAGAAATGGCGGAGGATGATCCTTTGAATGCGGAGGCTGGTGGGGTGATAAGTGAGGACAAGGGAGACCCTATCATGTTTCTGCGAAGGAGAGGAAGGTGTGAGGGCGGATGTGCGGGAGATGGGCTGGACACGGTTGAGGGCCCTGTCAACCACCGTGGGTGGAAAACCTCGGTTAAGGAAGAAGGAAGACATGTCAGAGGAACTGTTTTGGAAAGTGGCATCATCAGAACAGATGCGAAGGAACTGAGAGGATGGGATGGAGTCCTTACAGGAAGCGGGGTGTGAGGAGCTGTAGTCGAGGTAGCTGTGGGAGTCGGTAGGCTTGTAATGAATATTGGTGGACAGTCTATCACCATAAATTAAGCCAGAGGGGTCAAGGAAGGGAGGGAAGTGTTAGAGTCACTTACAAATATTACCAGTGATACTCTGGCTATGATTAGAAAGGGAAGATTGGAACCAGGTGAGAGTAGTTCTACCGAGCTGAATGACAGTGGAGAGATATTGGAAGAGGATGGCGTGGTCACTATGTCAGAGGCCACAGACAGATCGAGAAGGGAGAGGAGCAATAGTTTACCTTTGTCACAGTCACATTGTGACTTTGATAAGAGCCCCTGCATCATTGTGGCAGGGGTGGGAAAATGATTGGAGGAATTCAAACATGGAGTTCCAGGAAAGATGGACATGAATTTGGAAGTCAATAATAAGGTGAAAGAGAGGTTAGAAATGGGCAGTGGTGCTCAAGGATGGTGAGAATGTTTCAAGGAGATTTAAAGGAGAGAGGGAAAGCATCTGAAGAGAGAGAGAGATGTTAACGATATCAGCTAACTGGTGGACCTGGAAGGGAAGTTAGATAATGAGAACAGTGATCGATAGAGCCCAGGAACAATATATCCCATTAAAAAACAAGACCATGGATGAATAAACAGATGAGGGCAAAATTGAAACTGAAGAAAAAGGGCACCTAGTAAACACACAGACAACATGACACGGGGGTGACAAAAGAGGAATCTGAAAACATTAGGAAAGAAGGCAAATAAACAATTAGGAAGCCAAAGATAAACGACATAATTAAATGATCAAGGAATATTAAAAGAAATAGTAAAGTATTCTTTGGAACATGCATAACAGAAGAAAGATCAAGATAGAGATAAGGTTAAAAAAAGACATCTTTTTATATTTTTATAAATATATATTACATCTATTTAAACATTCATTAGGAAAGGGATTAATGTCACAGGTCTGACAAACAGCTCATATTATTTCTACATTTAAAGAGCAACATAGAAAAAGTCGAGGCAACTATAGACCATCAGCTTAATGTCAGTGGTAGCAAGGGTAATGGTATCATAGGGACAAGTAGCAGAATGAATAACACGTTAGATACAAAACAGAAAACAGCAGGAGGTTCAAGGTATTTACTCAGACGAGTAAAAGGTGCCAAGCGATGTTCCACAACGATCAGTGCTGGCCACCATTTATAAAAATGATTTGGACTCAGGAATCAGAAGTACAATATCAAAATATGCAGATGATATCAAACTGGGGGGGCACATGTTATCAGAGAAGAGGACATAAAAAGATACAGGAAACCATTCGTGAACACATAGGGCAGAATTTTCTGCCTGTCGGGCGGGCAGGCCCGACCCAATCTCCGGCGGGCGGGGAACCGATCCCCGCCAGCGAAGCGGGCCCTACCGCCATTTGACGTGGGTGAGCCAATTAAGGCCCACCCAGCATGATGTCCGGCGGGAAGCGCTATGCACTCCCTGTGCGGGCGGTGGGGGGGGATTCCCCAAAAGCGAGAGTGCGCTCTTTCACGCATGCACACAACAGAGCGCACATCTCCTTGAGGCTAAGTGCAGCCTCAGGGAGATCGCTTCCACTTTGAAAAAGATTAAAAATAGAAAAAAAAAATTCCCTAACATGTCCCCGCCATGTGACAATGTCACATGAGTTGGGACATGTTCATAATTTACAGAATAACTTTATTAAACTTTTTAAAACCCCGCACGAAAACTCAACCCACTGCTGGATGAGGTTTCATGTTTTTTCTATTCCCCGCCGGGGCTCCTGGCCGACCCACTAACTTTAAGGTTGGACGGGCAGGTCCTTTAATTGTATAATTGATCCTGTCAAAGGCCTCAATTGGCCATTGACAGGTCGGCGGGCCCACAGCTGGTTTCACTGCGCCCCCACCTTCCTGAAAATTTAAATGGGGCAGGGTGACGTCAGGGGTTCCGCCTGACATCATCCCACATCATTTTACACATCAGCGAGTGGGCCCCGCCCCCTGCTCACCAATAGCAAAATTCTGCCCAGTGTGCGGGCGTGTAATTCACAAATGAATTTTAATATGGATGTGTGTGAAGTGATACATTTTGGTGGGAAAAATAAGAGGGTCACATGTTCTTTGGAAAATAGGTGCTTGAATGAGATAGAAGAGCAGAGGGACCTGGGAGTCCACCAAGACACATAAAACCATAAAAAAGCTGACAAATCACTGGGGTGGATTTTTAGGGGGATAGAGCTTATGTTAAACCTGTGTAGAAGATTGGGTAGACCATGCCTGAGGTACTGCGCACAGATCTGGTCTACATTGGAGGTGTAAAATTAATTTACTAGAGAGATACAAGTCCTGAGAAGCTATACCCATCAGGAAAGGTTGAACAGGCTGAGGATCTAACCTCCAGAAAAGAGAAGACTGAGGGGTGGATGGGATGGGACTAGGGGAGGGAGGGTGGGGTGATGGTGGCTGGGGATGGTGAGAGGATGAATTTCCATAAGAGGGAAGATTCTGTTCAGCTGACAAAAATTTGAAGGAAGACCAGAGAAATCTGGGAAAACTGGGAAAGATGGCATGTGAGAAAATTACAGAACAAGTTCACTCCTTAAATTAAATGTCTAACAAGAGTGATCCCAGAGCAAACCAGCCTACTGCAAGATCCAAGCACCGTTAAGCTGTTCCAGAGCAACTTTCACCTGAAACACTCTTACCTGAATGAGAGGTTGTGTCTGTGAGATTCTCATCGAGAGTCTGCCACTGATCTCTGCTCTTAGCCCAGGCTTTGCGTTTTCTGGAGGTGCTGCTTTCCCAGCAAGATGGGCTTTGAGGGGATGAAAGCTCCATCCGTCACTCACTGCAGAATAACATCAGGTAAAGGGGTTTTGAAAAGTGACCAATAAGCTCCCATTTCTATTACATCTTTTGCAACTTCAGAACACCCACAGTGCTATCGAAACGTTTACAATGTGATGTAGAAAACATGGCAGCTAATGTGTGCACAGCACGCTCCCACAAACAGCAAAATGATAATGAGCAGCTCATATGTTTTAGTAACGTTGGCTGAAGGATAAATATTACCAGGATCCCAGGTGAACTCTGAAATAAAAGCCAAATACTGCAAATGCTGGAAATCTTAAATAAAAACATAGCGCTAGAAAAACTCAGCAGGCCTGGCTTCGTCTTAGAACAGGTGAACAAGGGGAGTTCGTGCTGGTCTTGGTGATGGCGCTGGTTTTAGTTCAGTTGTTAGTGTTGGTGTTGTTGTTGGTTTAGTTGTTAGTGCTGATGTCGGTTTAGTTATTAATGTTTAGTTATTAATGCCGGTGTTGGTTTAGTTATTAATGTCGGTGTTGGTTTAGTTATTAATGTTTAGTTATTAATGCCAGTGCTGGTTTAGTTATTAGTGTTGGAGTTAGTTTAGTTATTAATGTTGGTGTTGGTTTAGTTGTTAGTGCTGGTGTTGTTAATTTAATTATTAGCATTTGTGTTGGTTTAGTTATTAGTGTTGGAGTTGGTTTAGTTATTAGTGTTGGTGTTGTTGGTTTAGTTATTAATGTTGGTGTTGGTTTAGTTATTAATGTTTAGTTATCAGTGTCGGTGTTGGTTTAGTTATTAGTGTCAGTGTTGGTTTAGTTATTAATGTTTAGTTATTAGTGTCAGTGTTGGTTTAGTTATTAATGTTGGTGTTGGTTTAGTTATTAGTGTTGGTGTTGGTTTAGTTATTGGTGTTGGTGTTGTTGGTTTAGTTATTAATGTTGGTGTTGGTTTAGTTATTAATGTTTAGTTATTAGTGTCAGTGTTGGTTTAGTTATTAATGTTTAGTTATTAGTGTCAGTGTTGGTTTAGTTATTAATGTTTAGTTATTAGTGTCGGTGTTGGTTTAGTCATTAGTGTTGGTGTTGGTTTAGTTATTAGTTTTGGTGTTGGTTTAGTTATTGGTGTTGGTGTTGTTGGTTTAGCTATTAATGTTGGTGTTGGTTTAGTTATTAGTGTTGGTGTTGGTTTAGTTATTGGTGTTGGTGTTGTTGGTTTAGTTATTAATGATTGTGTTGGTTTAGTTATTAGTGTCGGTGTTGGTTTAGTTATTAGTGTTGGTGTTGGTTTAGTTATTAGTGTTGGTGTTGCTGCTGGTTCTGATGTTGGTAATGTTTTGTTGTTGGTCATTTGACCCTCATCTGAGTTCCAACCTAAGGCTACCAAGCACCAATCAAGCTGAAGGGATTATGAAATCTCCAAGCATAGAAAGTAAATTCTACCCAAAATTACCGTGATCAAAACCTTTCCCACTAGTCAGTAAGAAAACAACTGCGAAAACTCAGTATTTGTTGCAGTAGTTCGAAGAGTTTGATTCACTTGTTCTTTTGCCATTGGTTTCTTCCCACAACTTCACTGGCCAGATCCAGGAATCCCATGAAACCAAAGGATTTGAAATTAAATTTAAAATTGTGCTCCAAATCCACTCAAGTTAATCAAGGATGGCAGCAGGTGCCAGTCAGCTTCTCAGCTTTTCTCCAATGTTTGCTGATGTGAGCTCCTCAATTACACCCACTGTCAGGTGATCCACCAGCTTAAACTTCCTCCAGATGATTCTATCAACCCATTTTATAATTAGATGCAGCAATTTTTAAAAAATATATAAAGAGCAAGAGAATAACTAGGGAAAGAGTGGGGTCAATTAGGTACCATAGAGATAATCTGTGTGTGGACCCGGAAGATGTGGGTACAGTCCTCAAAGAATACTTTGCATCAGTCTTCACAATGGAAAAGGACAACACGGGTATAGACATCAGGGTGGAGGGCTGTGAAATATTAGAGGAAATTAACATAGAGAGAGGAGGAGGTACTAGCAGGTTTAGCAGCCTTAAAAATGGATAAATTCACAGGCCCGGATGAGATATATCCCAGGCTGTTGAGGGAGGAAAGGGAAGAGATATCAGGGGCCCTGGCAGTAATTTTCAAATCCTCTCTGGCCACAGGTGAGGTGCCAGAGAACTGGAGGATTGTTAACGTTGTCCCATTGTTAAAAAAAGGAGGAAAGGATAGACCAGGAAATTACAGGCCAGTCAGTGTAACCTCGGTGGTGGGGAAGTTACTAGAAAGAATTCTGAGGGACAGAATATATCTGCACTTGGAGGGACACAGGTTAATCAGGGATAGTCAGCATGGATTTGTTAAGGGAAGATTTGACAAATTTGATCAAATTTTTTGAGGAGGTAACCAGGAGTGTTGATGAGGGTAATGCTTTTGATGTGGTCTACATGGGCTTTAGCAAGGCTTTTGATAAGGTCCCTCATGGCAGACTGGTCAAGAAAGTAAGAGCCCATGGGATCCAAGGCAAAGTGGCACGTTGGATCCAAAATTGGCTGAGAGGCAGGAGGCAGAGGGTAAGGTGAGAGGGATGTTTCTGTGACTGGAAGTCTGTTTCCAGTGGGGTTCCACAGGGCTTGGTGCTTGGGCCCTTGCTGTTTGTGGTATCCATAAATGAGTTGGACTTAAATGTAGAGGGTATGATCAAGAAGTTTGCAGATGACATGAAAATTGCTAGGGTGGTAAATAGTGAGGAAGATAGCCGTAAACTGCAGGAGGATATCAATGGACTGGTCAGGTGGGCAGAGCAGTGGCAAATGGAATTCAACCCAGAAAAATGTGAGGTGATGCACGTGGGGAGGGCTAACAAGGCAAGGGATTAGACTATGAATGGTAGGACCCTGGAAAGCACTGAAGATCAGAGGGATCTTGGTGTACATAACCACAGATGTCAGAAGGTAGCAGGGCAGGTAGATAAGGTGGCTCAGAAGACATATGGGATACCTGCCTTTATTAGCCGAGGCATAGAATATAGGAGCAGGGAAGTTATGCTGGAACTGTATAAAACGCTGGTTAGGCCACAGCTAGAGTATTGCGTGCAGTTCTGGAATCCACATTATGGAAAGGATGTGATTGCACTGGAGAGGGTGCAGAGGAGATTTACCAGGATGCTGCCTACGCTGGAGGGTCTGAGCTATGAGGAAAGATTGGATAGGCTGGGGTTGTTTTCCTTGGAGCAGCGAAGGTTGAGATGGACTGATAGAGGTGTATAAGATTATGAGGGGCATAGGTAGGGTAGATAGGAAGGCACTTATTCCATTAGTGGAGGGATCATTAACCAGGGGACATAGATTTAAAGTAAGAGGTAGAAGGCTAAGAGGGGAGTTGAGGAGAATGTTTTCATCCAGAGGGTGGTGGGAGTCTGGAACTCACTGCCTGAATGGGTGGTAGAGTCAGAAACTCTCGTAACATTTAAGAAGCATTTAGGTATACACTTGTGTTGCTATAGCCTCCAGGGCTATGGGCCAAGCGCTGACAAATGGGATTAGTGTAGTTAGATCTTTGTTGACCAGTGCGGACATGATGGGCCAAATGGCCTCCTTCTGTGCTGTAAATGTCTATGAATCTATGAGAATATAAATTAGGATCAGAGACAAAAAATGGTTTTCAAACAGACATTAGAAACAATTTGGTCAAATGGAGCAGGAAGAAAAGTTGGGAGGAGTCAGAATGAGACCAGATGCTATGAGAGGAGAGTTAGCGACCAAAGAGATAAACTTTTCTCACAGTGACTCCTGTTACGCGCTTATTCAACATATATGATATGGAGGCCTCTCTACACTATTAAAGTTTGAACAGATAAAGGCCTCTCTACCTCTGGCAATACACTGCATTTCACTCAAAATGCTCCACTTACCCAATGTCTGCAATGGTCACACGGATCAATTGTACTCATTTATTTCAACAACAGGAGCCACAGGCTGTGACACAATGTCCAGCGATTGGCTTGCTCCAACAGACACTAACTTCAGTCCCGAGTCTTTCACAGTGTGAGTAGGAAGGAGGAAGCTGAGTGACTTCAACAGCATAACCGCTCTGCTAAACCACTTCCTGTGTCTGTACCAGCTTCGAGTTGATGCACAACACTCATATTCTCAATTCTTAGCAGACATGGATGCTTTGGCGTGTATTGATGTGCAGAAGGATGTTGTCTGCATATGGTTGAGCAAATGAATGATGGATTATGACCTAAGTAACAAAATATTTTCTGTTGTCATTGTCAGTGTCCTGGTGCATCTGGCACTGCCCACCAGTCAGTATTTTAGTTTCACTTACTCAGCCCTTAAACACATCTAAGCAGCTTTTCTTGCCCAGTTGTTTAATTGCTTCATCATGAAATTTACTGGGAAGGAAAATGTTGTTCCGCTCATCAAAGCTGTGCTGGTGTTTTGCATAACCTGAGTCCGCAGACTCAGCCCACTCTTTCCACACTCGCAGTATATTTCAATACCCTAGCACTCTCCTGCTGACAACCTGCACAATTTAATGTCCTATCCTGTCAAATCCCAATTTACCCCTTACTCCCTGCACTCTTTAATATCCAACCTAGCCTATCACAATCACCCCAACACTCCTTTCTGACCCTATTCTCCTGCTCACTCTCCATAACATTAACACCCAATTTAATTCCACTTGCCTGATCACTGCCTATCCCAACCTGTCTAATCTCTCCTCCATGCTCACTTCCCATAACCTATAATATCCCATCCAGATTAATACTATTCTCCTGCTTGAACCCCATACCCCAGATCAATGCCACTCTCATACTCACTACTTTTTAACATACTCTCACACTCTTTAATATCTACTCAGCCCTATTGCTGTCTCACACACAATAACTTTTAATAGAGCAACAAATTTAGTGCCACTGTCCCAATCACTCACATTTTAATATGGCAGACATATTAATCTTACTCTCCTGCTCAATGTTCACACCCCTTAAAATCCCATACTATCTAATTACGCTTGCTCAGTTCCCATTAACTTTAAAATCGTATTAGTCAACAAAAACTATTTATATTTATGTAGCACCTTTAATTAATAACACATCCCAAGGTGCTTCACAGGAGCATTTAAAAAAAACATGTCACTGAGCCACATAAGCAGATATTAGGACAGATGACCAAAACCTTTGTCAATGAGATAGGTTTTTAAAAATGTCCTAAAGGTAGGAAAGCAAATGAGACAGGAGGAGGTTTAGGGAAAGAATTCCAAAGATTAGGGCCTAGGAAGCTGAGGACACAGCCGCCAATGGTGGAGTAATTAATATCAGGGATGCTCAAGAGGCCAGAATTGGAGGAGCACAGGGATCTCGAAAGGCTGTGGGGCTGTAGGAGATTACAGAGGTAGGGAGGCACTCAGTCAAGGAGGAAGGTAAAATCAAGGATGAGAATTTTACAATCAACATGTTGTTTAACCAAGAGCCAAAGAAGGTCAGTGAGCACAGGAGTGAGAGGGGAACAGGATTTTGTGTGAGTTAGGACATGGACAGAAGAGTTTTAGGTGATCTCAAGCTTATGGAGGACAGAATGTGGGAGGACAGCATTGGAATAGTCAAGTTTAGAGGTAATAAAGACATGAATGAGGTTTCAGCAGCAGAACAGCTGAGGCAGGGGTGGAGAGAGACGATGTTAATGGGGTGGAAGTAGGTGGTCTTAGGCTCCGGACAGGCATGTCATATTATAAACTTGCAGTCTATGCTTTTAAACATTGGGTATAAACAAGCTGTTAAGATGGCTGCCACAAATCATGTAACTTTTAGCATTTGGACTACAAACAGTATCAAGTCTCCGGTGAATACCTAATAATATATGGACATGAGTGAGAGTATCTCACAGCCATCTGTGGAATTCACACATCTCATTGTTTAAAGATGGGCCAACACCAAGACTATGGAGTTTCCAGACTGTTATTCTCCATGCTTCATACTTAACAAAGGGGAAGACTGAAACTCAATGGCCATTATTAATTTCCCAATGGCCTTCCCCATCCAAACTAGGCTGAATGGTCCTCAGTCAAAACTGGTTTCAGGGGCTGTACCTTTCTTATCCCTGGACCCAGCAGTTCCTTCAGAATCATTAGTCATCAGCCAGTCTGAGAAAAAGACACTGAAACTAGCTGTAAGTCATCAAACATTCTCAGTGATTAAACTGTTCCAGTTTCAATGTTCATCTGGGAACCAACCTCCTAGATATTCAACTGCAAGTAAACTCACAACCCACAATGAACCATTCACTTTACAAAACCCTCACTTCAACTTTAAATCATTAAATCCATTCAAGAAACCACAGCACTGATAGTGGGAGAGTGGAAATTGTAAATCAGAGGCTGAATTGACCATATTGTGTAGATGTGCACTCTGTTTAATCTCTGCATAGGTGCATGCGTGAGGCTGAGTGAGTGACATTGCATTAATTCATTGTGTGTGTGTGAGAATAAATAACCTTCTTTATTTAAAACTCCAAAAAGCATTGGTGCTGCATTTTTTTAATTGGAATGCACACTCAAAGGTTAAGGAGAGACACACCATGTCCATGACATAGTGATGATGCAGGCATGTGGTCAGAAACTCATCTCGAGCTCAAATGTGACACCATAACAGCAAACAGATTGGTTCAATCTCGGACTTTTGCCAGGGAAAGGGTTGGAGCTGGTGGCGAGTGAGCATAGAGCAAAGACAATGGATGGAATCATTCCAAATTTGCACTAAGTGCAATGAAAAAAGTCACTTTACCCGCCGGTCGCAGGTTTTTTCATTATATTGTCTCTTTCCCGGCATGTCCTGTCTCATTAATAATACATTCCCAGGAAACACGCCAGATCGCTGGTGGGCAGGCTCGGATTTTCCAGCCATGCCGTGACCTCAGTGCTTCCTCGCTCCAGGTGCTGTATTTAAAGTGTTCCAGAGTGCAGCCTACTTCATATCTCCAGACCAGGACTGCTCCAGGTGGCCCCAAAAGCAAAGAAAATGGCAGCCCCCAAATTTAGTGCTGCCTCTCTGGGCACAGTGCAAATCCTCCGTGATGTCCTCTACCCCCACTCTGGTCCACCAGAGTTACCAACCTGGCCTGGGAGGCAGTGGTAGTGCTGGTCAGCACCGCTGGAGCACAGAGGAGCACAGGGTCAGCCATCCAGTGCAGGAAGAGGATGAATGGTCTCCGCCAGGGTAAGGCAACCACCTCATCACTCTCAACTCACACACTCACAAACCCATCACACATCCACAGGGATCTCACAGCTCAAGGGACAACACCACTAACTCTCACACACACCCTCACATCTCCATCAAGCTCATATCCTCTCGAGCTCACATCCTCATCCAGTCCATGGCGCTAATCACCACACAAACATTCCACGCAGTGCCATGTGTCCTGCTCACACTCTATCCATCTGTTCTCATACAGGAGAAACCTGCTCACATCAGCAGGGAGAGGTCTCAGACCGGGGGTGGAGTGGCCCACATTAGGCCCCTCACTCACTTTGAGGAGTGTGCCATTGCGCTGACTGGTGAGGACATGGACCGTGTCTGTGGTGATGGTGAGGTCGGTGGCGAACACCCTTGTGAGGATTCTGCACCACATCATCCCTCTCTCAACGGAAATGTGAGTGCTCTCTCTCCTGTTTTTGACTCTACTGCCATTCACTACTTATCTCTACTTTGGTTCACAGGAAGCTCTGCCAAGTGACCAACACCCTCAACCAGTCAGTCCCTCAGCTCCATCCAGGTCCTCACCTCCAGCCAAGAGGACACTTCCTCCATTGAAGAGCTGGAAATAAGCAGCCTGGAAGACCCATCACAGCGCTTACCCACACCCTGCACCAGCACAGAGACACACACACCTCGGTGGGTCTTGGATCTAGAGCAGGCTCGGGTTCACAATCTGGTGGTCACCACATGGACACATGTCCGCAGCAGTAGGAGGCAGGTTTGCGAGCTCCCCGGCACTCGGAGGACTGATGGGGATCAGGCATCAGTGAAGTCTGAGTCAGATGACGAGCCTCTGGATTTGGCCTCCCAACTCACCCTGGAGAGTCAGCAGAAGGCGTGGGAACATCACTCAGAGCTGTTGGAAGCCCTTAGCAGAGTGGCACGAGAGTTGGAGGAGTGTGTCCGCCTGCTCTCTAATGAAGTGGTGCCTACATGTGCGTGTATGGAGCTCTCCATGGGGAGGATGGTGGACACCATGGGGTCCCTAGTCCAGGAGAATGCGGGAATGTGTGCAGACCTGCACTCCATCATGGGAGCCATGGGTCATCCACTCAGGAATCTCAGGGGCTGTCCTCTCCCTCTGAGTCCCCTTTACCTGTGACTCCCTCAGCCCCAACCTCTGTCATCGCACAGGGAGCAGCCGGCCCACAGGAGGACAGCCAAAACAAACTGGGACCCTCGAGGCTTCCGCCCCCAGAGGACACACGTGGAAGTCATCAGGGGCAACAGGGCCAACCATTACAGGACCACAGTGTTTTTTATATATAAATGACCTGGATATTGGAACACAGAGTAAAATCCCAAAATTTGCTAATGGTAACAACAATAGAGGTAGGGCAATCAGTGATACCAATGGTATCATAATTGAGACCAATTGACTGCAACAGGACCTGGATAGGCTAGCAGGATGGGCAGACAAAGAGCAGATGGAATTTTATACAGTGTAAGGTACTACAATTAGAGAAAAGGAACAGGGAGAGGCATATATAATGGCACAGTTCTAATGAATCTGCAGGAATAGAGAGACGTGGGGGGTGTCATGTGCATAGATCTTTGATGGAGGCAGCACATATTATGAGACTAGTTATCAAAGAATATGGATCTTGCGTTTCATATGGAGTATTGAGTACAAAAGCATAGAAATTATGCTGAAGCCTTGTAAAGCTCTGCTTGGGTCACAATTGAAGTATTATGTCCAGTTCTGGTCACTGCCACATGTCAAGGAGAGACATTGAGAAAAGGTGAGTGTTTTTGAGACGGCGCAGAGGAGATTTACCAGAATGGTTCCAGCGATGAGGGATATTAGCTCCAAGGTTAGGTTGGAGATGCTGGGGTTGTTTCACATATGGCATAAAGGAGACAAGGAAAGAGTGTTCCCGTTAGCTGATAATACGAGGATGAAGAGACACAAATTTAATGTTTAATTTTAAATGGGCAAGAGATGCAAACTGGATTAACTTTTTGAAGCAGCGAGTGGTAATGACCTGGAACTTACTGCAGGTGGGGCTGGAGGATGTGGGACAATCAGTGATAGGAAATTGGATGTGCAAATGAGGGAAATAAACTTGCAAAGCTTTGTGGATAGAGTGGGGAAATGGGATTGACTGAATTGTTCTACAGAGACCTGGCATGGAGCTGATGGGAGAATGGGCTCCTCTGTTGTAATAATTCAATGAGTTGAATTTGACCAGCCGGAGGAGGTGGGGTGGAAGGTAGAGTGGCCATTATGATCACGGGGAGTCATGTTGGATCAGCTCCTCAACACTGTCCTGCCACTGGGGTACTTTACCCACATTGGAACTGGAAGCCATAAATTATAAATCCACAAATAAAGGCCCAATTAGTGTCCATTTTACAGTACCACTGGCATCTTACCACTGGCTGAGGTTCAATCCTCACACCATGTCAAGAAGCCACTAGCTAAATGGAGGCTGGGTCCCAGTGGCAGCTATAAAGCAGAGGGGCCTTTGGCAGAGAAGTCAGGATGGTGAGTGGCTTGGAGGGGAACTTCCAGGTGGTGGTGTTCCCATCTATCTGCTGCCGTTGTTCTTCTAGATGGTAGTGGTTGTGGGTTTGGAAGGTGCTGTCGAAGGAACCTTGGTGAGCTCCTGCAGTGCACCTTGTAGATGGTACACACACTGCTGCTACTGTGCATCGGTGGTGGTGAATATTTGTGCATGGTGTGCTAATCAAGTGGGCTGCTTTGTCCTGGGCAGTGTCAAGCTTCTTCAGCGTTGTTGGAGCTGCGCTCATCCAGGCAAGTGGAGAGTATTCCATCACACTCCTGACTTGTGCCTTGTAGATAGTGGACAGGCTTTGGGGAGTCAGGAGGTGAGTTACTCTCCACAGAACTCCCAGCACCTGACCTGCCCTTGTAGCCACAGTATTCATATGATTAGTCCAGTTCAGTTTCTGGACTCCCAGGATGTTGATGGTGGAGATTCAAGTGTTGGTAATCACATTGAATGTGAATCTCCTGGTTCCTATTAACCTCAGCTTTGCTGGGGCTCCCTGATGCCACACTTGGTCAAATGCTGCCTCGATGTTGAGGGCAGTCACTCTCATCACCTCTTGGGTTCTTTTGTTCATATTCCAAGGCTGAAATGAGGTCAGGAGCTGAATGGCCCTGGCGGAACCCAAACTGAGCATCAGTGAACAGGTTTGGTCTCCTTATTTGAAAAAAAAAGGATAGAAGTGCTTTAGAAGCAGTTCAGAGAAGGTTCACTTGACTCATTCCTGGGATGAAGAAAGGTTGAGCAGGTTGGGCCTGTACCTATTGGAGTTTAGAAGAATGAGAGGCGATCTTATTAAAACATATAAGATTCTGAGGGGAATTGATAGGGTGGATACTCAGAGGTTGTTTCCTCTTTTGGGGAGACTAAAACTTGGGGACATAGCTTAAGGATAAACGTTCTCCCTTTAAAAACAGAGATGAGAATTTGTTTCTCTCATAGAGTTGTTCGTCTGTGGAATTCTCTTTCCCAGAATGCAGTGGAGGCTGGATCTTCAAATTTATTCAAGGCTGAGTAAGATAGAGTCTTGATTGAGTCAAGGATGATGGGGGGCAGACAGGAAAGTGGAGTTGAAACCTCAATGATTTCAGCTATGACCATATTGAAAGCTGGAGCAGGCTCGAAGAGCCAAATAGCCTCCTCCTGTTCCTATGTTCCTATGTTCTGCTTCATGCTATGTAGTATTCAGTCTTGTTCTGATCTAGAACTATTTCATAATAGTTATAGATCAAAAACAGTCATTTTAGCCAACATATAAAGCCTGGTGTGGTCTGTGTTATTTACATGTTCAAATTAACAGAGATTCTACATAAATTCTAGTGCAGTGTTACTGAAACATAGGGGAAAATTTTCTCCCCCATTGGGTGGGCCGTTCAGGAGCGGGCGTGGAGCTGATCACTGCCCGTGATCGGCTTCGCACAGCTATCTTACGCGGGTGAGCCAATTAAGGCCCACCCAGCGTGAAGCGCGGCTCCTGAGGATAGCGGGAGTGGGCAGGCAGTGGTGGGAGATCAATGGCCACCAGGTCCAACGGTGACCCAGCGGCCTGTTCAAATACAGCACTGGCAGCCCTGCAAAGGCTGTGAATCACAGCCAGTGGAGGGGCTCCCCAGAGCACTGCTGGAGAACAGGCCAGGCAGGAGGGTAGGGTAGCAGGGCAGTGTGCCCCTCAGTTTGCTGATGAGTGCCTAGCTGCCCTCCTGGAGGAGGTGGCAGCACGGTGGGAGGTCCTCGTTCCGAAGGACAGGAGGCGGAGGCCCTTCCACCTGGCCAAATGTGCTTGGAAGGAGGTGGCAGAGGTAGTCAGCTCCCATGACGTGGGTCCAGTGCCGCAAGAGATTCAATGACCTCTGGCACTGGGGAAGGGTGAGTGCCATGTTGGGAGAGGTTACTTAATACAGATGGTAGCCTTTCCCCCCAAGGACCCCGCCCCGCCCCACCCCACCAACAGCTAAAACATTGAATCCTTCACAGCTTGTTTCCCTCGCTGGGTGAACCATGCCTAGTTCACCCTGAGAGAGTTGAGCCGAGATGGGTTCTGCACCCACAGCATGTGTGACACTGACACCCAGAGTAGAATTTTGGGGGCAACCAGTTGGCCATTGTGACTAGACATGAGCAGGAAGCGATGGATCTCAAGAGGCCCATGCGCCCAGGTCCACCGGTGGTGGTGAGGCTGGGGTGCCACGGGGAGGTACGTTTGCCGAGTACTGAGCTCACTGTGTGTGTCCCAGCAGCCATGGCACTGCTGAATGCTCAGTGATTGAAGCTTGTAACATGGGTTGGCTATGGAAGGATGAGCGCATGATGATCCGGGGGACAGGGATGCACATTGACATTGTCTCCACTTTAACAAATGTCCTTGTTCTTCCTTTCAGCATCACTGGAGCAGGGCCAGGAGGAGGAGGCAGAGGGGTCCCCTCTCACACCTGAGGGCCCTGAACAATTGGACTCACCAGCATCATACCATCTCTGCCAGGCAGGCACCAGCACAGGTACTAGCACCTCGGTGGGAATTAGATCATCGGCTGGTGTCCTGGGGCACGGCGGTGAGGGCACTTCACACTCGCTTGAGGTGTGGGAAGAGACAGAGAGTGCCCAGGGCGCCAGCAGTTGGAGGACTGCAGGGGACCAGGCATATGCTCAGTCGGTGGCTGATGATGTGGCTCTGAAGTCGTACATGAGATAACAGACGCTGGAAGTCCAGCAGGGTGTGCGGGAGGATCTGGCGGAGATCCATGAGGCAATGTAGTGGCATGGTGCCCGTGCTGGAGGAGTCCACACGGAGCATCACCAATGCAATGAGCCTCATGGCCGAGCACCATGCTTCCTCCATGGAGAGGCTCCTCCAGGAGAACAACCAGGGCCTCCTGGGGATGTGCTCGGACCAGCAAGCCCTCACATCGGCATTGACCTCAGCTGGTCAGTGCCAATGTAGGAGATGGTTTGGGTACCAAGTATCCCAGCTCGGTGCCCATCCATCCATGGTGAGCAGGGAGGTCTGAAGCGACCTCACGTCGGCGCAGCAGCTGCCAGTTATCTCTATGGGCTCCTCTCAGGGCTCTCCGGATGAGGGCGGCAGCTTCTCTGCCCCTCTCCCAGTGACCGTTGTATCCGATGAGGCTGCGACGACTGGGGAGATGCCAGCTGTGGAACTGGCAGCTCCCTCCAAGGTGGGGCCAGCACAGGTTCCACGGGCCAGAGGACGCCCGCCAAGGGCATCGAGGCCAACAGGACAGCACAGTGAGCAGGCTGTCTCAGATGCCAGTGCCAGCGATGGGGGAGAACCAAGACATAGCACCTGGAAACGTAGACTTAAGGCACCTTAGGCAGACCACAGGTTTCTCACTGGTGGTTTTATGTTGCCCCGCTATTAGTTCATGACCACTTGGTATGATGCATCACACCTTTATAATTACTTTTTTTTGTACTTCAGGAGGACTTAGCAATCGATTTGTCTAGGGAAGAGTGTGTAGATAGCCTGGATCATGTTGAGATCAAAAAAGAGATGTTAGGCGTCTTGAAGAATATTAAGGTGGATAAGTCCCCAGGGCCAGATGGAATCTACCCCAGAGTACTGAGGGAGGCAAGGGAGGAGATTGCTGGGGCCTTGACAGAAATCTTTGTATCCTCACTGGCTACGGGTGAGGTCCCAGAGGACTGGAGAATGGCCAATGTTGTTCCATTGTTTAAGAAGGGTAGCAGGGATAATCCAGGAAATTACAGGCCGGTGAGCCTTATGTCAGTAGTAGGGAAATTATTGGAGAAGATTCTTCATGACAGGATTTACTATCATTTGGAAGCAAATGGGCGTATTAGTGAGAGGCAGCATGGTTTTGTGAAGGGGAGGTTGTGTCTCACTAACTTGATTGAGTTTTTCGAGGAAGTGACAAAGATGATCGATGATGGAAGGGCAGTGGATGTTATCTACATGAATTTCAGTAAGGCCTTTGACAAGGTCCCTCATGGCAGACAGGTACAGAAGGTAAAGTCGCACGGGATCAGAGGTGAGCTGGCAGGATGGGCACAGAATTGGCTTGGTCATAGAAGACAGAGGGTAGCAGTGGAAAGGTGCTTTTCTGAATGGAGAGCTGTGACTAGTGGAGTTCCACAGGGATCAGTGCTGGGACCTTTGCTGTTTGTAGTATACATAAATTATTTGGAGGAAATCGTAACTGGGCTAATTAGTAAGTTTGCAGACGACACTAAGGTTGGAGAAGTTGCAGATAATGAAGAGGATTGTCAAAGGATACAACGGGATATAGATCAGTTGCAGACTTGGGCGGAGAAATGGCAGATGGAGTTTAATCCAGACAAATGCGAGGTAATGCATTTTGGAAGGTCTAATACAGGCAGGAATTATACAGTAAATGGCAGAACCCTTAAGTGCATCGATGGGCAGAGGGATTTGGGCGTACAGGTCCACAGGTCACTGAAAGTGGCAACGCAGGTGGATAAGGTAGTCAGGAAGGTATATGGCATGCTTGCCTTCATCGGCAAGGGTATTGAGTATAAAAGCTGGGAAGTCATGCTGCAGCTGTATAGAACCTTGGTTAGGCCACACTTGGAATACTGCATGCAATTCTGGTCACCACATTACCAGAAGGATATGGAGGCATTGGAGAGGGTGCAGAGGAGGTTTACCAGGATGCTGCCTGGTCTGGAGGTTATTAACAATGAGGAGAGGTTGGAGAAACTCGGATTGTTCTCACTAGAGCGACGGAGATTGAGGGGCAACTTGATAGAAGTTTACAAAATTATGAGTGGCATGGACAGAGTAGATAGTCAGAAGCTTTTTCCCAGGGTGGAAGAGTCAATTACTAGGGGACATAGATTTAAGGTGAGAGGAGAAAACTATAGAGGAGATGTGCGTGGCAAGTTTTTTATGCAGAGGGTAGTGAGTGTCTGGAATTCGCTGCCAGAGGAGGTGGTGGAAGCAGGTACGATAGTGGTGTTTCACAGGCAGCTTGACAAATACATGAATAGGATGGGAATAGAGGGATACGGACCCCCGAAGTGCAAAATGTTTTAGGCAATATGATCGGCGCAGGCTTGGAGGGCCGAAGGGCCTGTTCCTGTGCTGTACTTTTCTTTAACAAAAACAGAATTACCTGGAAAAACTCAGCAGGTCTGGCAGCATCGGCGGAGAAGAAAAGAGTTGATGTTTCGAGTCCTCATGACCCTTCAGCAGAACTGCTGAAGGGTCATGAGGACTCGAAACGTCGACTCTTTTCTCCTCCGCCGATGCTGCCAGACCTGCTGAGTTTTTCCAGGTAATTCTGTTTTTGTTTTGGATTTCCAGCATCCGCAGTAGTTTTTTGTTTTTATCTCTGTACTTTTCTTTGTTCTTTGTTCTTGTTCTTTGTAAAATCATTAAATTTTGATACGTGAGAATAGCTCATGGTGACTCCTTACTTCTGCAGGTGGACCGGAACGCTTAATGTAATGAGCGTGTTGTTTGACATTGAGCTTTACTGATAAGGCCCTTAGTTAATGTTCCTACCCAGGCAGATTTAGCACTCAGGTATCGAGTATGGAGCCTGAAGCCTGCAGTGTTGGAGTTCCATCTATGGTGTGCTAGCTGAAGGTCCATTGGATTAAAGCCTCCTGGGTGTTCCTGCCTCCCTGGAGTATGCCCAGGTCAGTGTCTACCCCCTCAGCATTCCCCTATGCATACTCATCCTCGGACACACTGCTGGACTCATCGTGTACAGCCGGAGCAACTGTGTCTACATCTTCCTCGTCCACTCGTCCCCCCTTTATAACGCCAGATTGTGGAGAGTGCAGCATGCAACTACTATCACCGAGACACAATCTGGGGGGCTATTGGAGCGCACCTCCCGAGCGGTCTGGGCATCGGAAGCGCATCTTGAGAGGGCCAATGGTTCTCTCCACTACAGCCCTTGTGGTGCCCTGGCTCCTATTGTACCGCTGCTCAGCTTTTGTTCTTGGATGGCGGAGAGGCGTCATGAGCCACCTTCTGAGGGGATAGCCCTTGTCACCCAGCAGCCAACCATCCAACAGGGCTGGAGCACTGAAGAGCCCCGGCACCTGGGAGTGTCTGAGGATGTAGGTGTCGTGGGAGCTGCCTGGGTACCTTGCACAGACTTGTAGAATCAGCATCCTGTGATCGCACACTATCTGCACGTTCATGGAGTGGAAGCCCTTCCTGTTGACGAAGGCACCGGGCTCACCTGCTGGTGCCTTGATGGCCACATGTGTACAGTCTATAGCACCCTGGACATGGGGGAAGCCAGCAATGGCCACGAAGCCTCTGGCTCGCTCTGTCTGGTTTGCCTGGTCCCAGTGGTAGTGGATGAAGGTCAATGCATGCCTGAACTGAGCATCTGTAATCTGTTTGACACAAGTGTGGACAGCTGATTGGGAGACTCCGCAAAGATCACCCACCGACCCTAGAAAGAGCTGGAGGCATAGAAGTTGAGGGCAGCTGTGACCTTCAGAGCCACTGGCATGCAGTGTCCACCCACACAGTTAGCGGAGATCTCAGGCCCAATCATCTGACAGATATAGTTAACTGTCTCCCTTGAGAGACAGAGCCTCCTTCGGCACTGCTCCTCAGACATATTGAGGTTGCTGCTTCGTCGCCTGTATACCCTGGCAGCAGGATAGTGGCATTTTCTGCAGCCCCTTCTGCCTTGGACTTCCTGTTGGCCCTGTGCCCCTTGTGCCTGTGCCTGTCCTCCCAAAGATGGCTCCCCTGGAGGCTGAATGTGGACTCCTGGCCTCCTCCCCCTTCTAGCCCTCCCTTCCTCCTCAGAGAAGGTGCCTCCAGTGGAGAGCACAATCCCCATTCCCAGGCTAAGGGGAGGCTTCCTGAAACCAGCAGGCCCCAGAAATGATGTTTACTCCAGAGTCCTGGCCTGAAGCCTGCTACTCCTGTCCAAGCAGCTGTGAAGAGTTTTGAAGTATTCCTGCTCACACAGGCAAATATCAGTAACTCCCACAATTAAATATCTAACAGACACCACTCGCGACCCCACTCACCCAGTTATCCCGCCCGTGGATAAGGTTTGTACAAATGTCACCTACCCGCCTGCCCGTTGCGCCCATGTCCTGAAGATTACGCGGGCCCCAAAAAATCCCCTATAATTGCTGCCTCGAGGGCCTTAAGTGGATCATTAATTAATGGCGGGCGAGCATCGGAGATCATCACGCGCCTGCTCACCTAAACATTACGATGGCACGGTGAGATTGGAACGCTCGCCCGATGTCATTTTATGCGTTGGCGTGTGGGGCCCGCTCCTGCATGCTGACGAGAAAATCCTGGCCATAGGATAATCGTATAACTTATGCAACCCAAGGCATGTACTCACAGATTATAAGGGCATTGCTTCCTGACAGAATCCACTACAAATGTTCAAAGAGAAATTGCTACACAACTGGAAAGTGACGCTGTTCATCAGTAACTCAGCAGAAATTCTGACATTTTTCTTGATCTTTGTAATTAAAAATCCTGCATTTAAGAAAACTGAAAATGGGGCAAAGATTAGACTGAATTGACAGTGAGTATTCGAGTGAAGGGGAGTCAGTGGGGAGGCAGTGATGCTCGGTGCATTGCAAACAGGAATCCACTGAGTCATTCATTGATTTCTCTCGGGCTCATCTGGGACACAATGACCAGATTGTGTTTTTTATACACTCATGGGGTGTAAGCATCCTAGGCTTGGCCAGTATTTATTACCCATCCCTAATTGCTCCTGACACGGTGTTAGTGAGCTGCCTTCTTAACATGCGGCAGTCCATGTAATGTAGATGCACCCACAGTGCTGTTGGGAGGGAGCTTCAGCAGACCCTTAATTGGCTTGAGGTGGAACTTCTGCCCCAGTCCGAGCAGGAAGTCCCGCCTCCGAGAGGTGCCAGCCAATCAAATAGTTGGCAGCTCTCTGATCCCAGTGGGACCACAAGGAGCTGGGACTGCACCAAACCCCAATGGCCATCATCACTGGAGCTGGAAAGCAGGGGGCGGAGGGGGTGGGGGTTCTGCTATCACCAGGAGCTGCCAGTCTGGTCCCCTGGCAAAAGGAGCAAGGAGGGCGGGGGCCAGGGTGGACAGGTAAGGGGTGGAAGGGGAACCAGAGAAGGGGGAAGGAAGACCTTGGGGTTTGGGGTTGTGAAGGAGGGATGCCCCCTTTGCCCACCACCAGCCTGTGCAGTGACACCTGCCTGGTGACCTCCCGCTATGGGAAATAAATACAGCAGGAGGAGCAGAGGCTCTGAAGTGGCCATTACTCGATCACTTAAAGGTCTTAATTGTCCTATGGGGAGGGGGGGTTCGGGGTGGGGGGGGCGGTGAGGAGGGGGGGGTTAGGGGTGGACTGCCCAACTCCTCCCTCATTACATGTAAATGCAGCGGTGTGGGAGTGAGCGGGTAGGCACCAGGAATGGTGCACTTGGCATTGCACCCAAATTCACACCCCCAGCCCACCTGCCATACCTCACCCAAAGTAACATAAAACTCAGCCCATTGATCCAAATCAGGATGCTGGGTGGTTTGGAGAAGAATTCGCAGCTGGTGGTGTTGACTTGTGTCTGCTGCACTTGTCCTTCTGGTGGTAAAGGTCACACATTTGGAAGGTGCTGTGGAAGGAGCAGTGGCAAGTTGCTGCAGTCTATCTCGTAGTTGGTACACACTGCAGTTATAGCATGCCAGTGGGTGAGGGAGTGAATTTTTAAGTTGGTAGATGGGATGCCAATCAAGCGGGCTGCTTTGTCCTAGATGGTGTCAAGCTTCCTGAGTGTTGTGGGAGCTGCACTCATCCAGGCAAGTGGGGAGTATTCCATCACACTCCTGACTTGTGCCGTGTAGATGGTGGACAAGCTTTGGGAAGTCAGGAGGTGGGTTACTCATCACAGGATTCCTAGTTTCTGACCTGCTCTTGTAGCCACTAGTCCAGTTCAGTTTCTGGTCAATGGTGACCCTGGGATTTTAATGATTGGGAATTCACCCTTTTAGATTTGATATAAAAACTGAAAAAGAGAGAGAGCATTTAATGATAAATTTATTTTAGTGGTGCCAATTTCAACAAGTGTTAGCGGGAAATAGTCCTGACATATTGGAAAACAATGGCAATAGGACAAGTGCAGAAAGTGTTTATACTGGAGACGATTGGAATACTGAATTTCAGACTATCACATTTGACACTGACAGATACACTGACCAATAACACAGGTACATGTATAAACAAAATACATAGATAAAATCAAATACTCCTTAACTAATAAATAGATATATCCGAACATTTATAAATATCATGGATAAGTACTTTGATAATGAACACAAGTATTCACAAAGACACATTAAAATTAATATTTACAACCCAATTTATTGAATGATAAAAGAGACAGATTGCTCTAACAGATATATATATGTATTAAAATGATGATGAGGCCTCACCTCTTTCTGCCTAGCATCCAGCAGCTCGCAGTTCTACATTTGATGCCTTTTGCTGCAGGTTTGACAAGAGAATGTGACATTTGATCTCTCTGACTTAGGTGTGACCCTGCTCTGAAGAAGGGTCATACAAACTCGAAATGTTAACTCTACCATAGCTCGCCACAGAGGCTGTCAGGCCTGCTGAGTTTTTCAGCATCTTCTGTTTTTCTTTCAGATTTCCAGCATCTGCAGTATTTTGCTTTTATCTTAGTGACCATGATCATAGTGACCATGATCATAGTGACCCTGATCTTAGTGACCATGATCATAGTGACCATGATCTTAGTGACCCTGATCTTAGTGACCATGATCATAGTGACCCTGATCTTAGTGACCCTGATCTTAGTGACCATGATCATAGTGACCCTGATCTTAGTGACCATGATCTTAGTGACCATGATCTTAATGACCATGATCATAGTGACCATGATCTTAGTGACCATGATCATAGTGACCATGATCATAGTGACCATGATCTTACTGACCATGATCATAGTGACCATGATCTTAGTGACCCTGATCTTGGTGACCATGATCATAGTGACCATGATCTTAGTGACCATGATCTTAGTGGCCATGATCATAGTGACCATGATCTTAGTGACCATGATCATAGTGACCCTGATCTTAGTGACCATGATCATAGTGACCATGATCTTAGTGACCATGATCTTAATGACCATGATCATAGTGACCATGATCTTAGTGACCATGATCATAGTGACCATGATCATAGTGACCATGATCTTACTGACCATGATCATAGTGACCATGATCTTAGTGACCCTGATCTTGGTGACCATGATCATAGTGACCATGATCTTAGTGACCATGATCTTAGTGGCCATGATCATAGTGACCATGATCTTAGTGACCATGATTATACCCAGATAACATGTAAGATTTTCAAAAGTTTTCCACAAATCCTTTTCAGATGCATAGATTTGGTTTTTGTAAAGAACACTGCTCTGTCGGAGATTAAATAATCCATAATGATGTTCATAAATCAACTCTCAATCTATGCTGATTGATGTTTGAAAAGAAATAACAACTCATGATTTTTTACACCAAATGACTCAATTTTGAGTTTGTCTCATGTTATGAGGTGACAGGGTCAACATGACTGAATGAATGTTACTCTCCTGCTCACACCCCCACCATGGTCCAATCGCATTCCCCATTCACTCCAGTTAAACTTTAATATCTCACACAGTTTAATTCTACTCTCCTGCTCACTTCACATACTGTTTAATATTGTACCCTGTCTCTTGCTTACCCACTTGGACGTTAATAAATATCTACGTTTGCGCTCTAACGATGTTTGCCAGGACATAAGACTGAAAAGGTGGACAGGTAGTGTTAAGAGGAAAGGACAAAAACTACAAAATCCAGCAGTGCTAAGGAAACACTTCAGGGCACTTTCAGAGTGACCCACGTGTGCTGGTAAGGGCATTATTGTGGCATGAAGTTCAGACAGTGGGCAGACTGTGACATCAACCCCACCTCTCGGTGCTGCCAGTTTGGTGTCCGCAGTTTCAGTGAATGCTGTGTCCTGACTACTCCCAGCTGAAAATGCCTTCAGCTTCACAACCAAACCTCTCACTATTTAAAAAGTGAGCCACCTAACTTGCAAGTGAGTTGATTTTGATGAACAAGATGTGTTGTAAATTTGTGGAAGTGGCCTTGGAGGGTTTTGTGTCTTGTCGGTGTTGGATGGGAGCGTTCAGCACTCCTTGCAAAGATGTTAGAGGAGTTTTCTATCCTGTGGACAGGAAGTCTGCTGGAGTTCTGGAGATGGGTTTTAACATGACAGGGAGATGAAGCTGAAGCTGCAAAGTGGGGACAACATATACAGACGTGTTTGTGTTTTAAGTTGTTGTCTAATCTATACTGAGAAGGTTTCCCTCTGCTCATGAGTGACTGAGGTCTAACTCAGCTAGGTTTCTTCAAAACTACTTTATTTACCCTATAAATACGATAAGCTACTAGGTAAGTACATCTCTCTTGAGTACAGACTATTTCAACTTTCCAACAGAGCCTCTAGCACATGACTGCTGATATCCTGTTACATCTCGATAAACATCACTATCTCATTACCATAACTATTAGCCCATGAAGTTGCATCTCTCCCCAAGAATAATGTCAAGTCTTTTTAATAACAATATTAAATTATTTCCTTAAACTATTTATATTATAGTATCAAACTTCTGTAACCTCCTGCACTGTTACAGATTCTATCCAACTCCAACTCGTACTGTTCCCCGCTGCACACGCCCCACCCTCCATGTCACAGTCATAGAGGATTCAATCTCCCACAGTGTTCTCAGCTCTTTGGGAGGCCATTGTGGACATATGCAACCGCCCATCTTTTCCCTGGAAGACAAGCAGATTGGCCGAGTGGGATAGCAGCTTTCCATGACTGCTGGTAACGGGCTGTGATCTCTACAACAACTGAACTAAGGGTCATGAAACCTTTTTAATGAAAGACTAATCAAGAGAGAAGACTTCAGGACATGGACGACTGCACTCTCTTGAACAGGAAGAGGACAAACTGGCATTCCCTCTGGAATCTTCTGCTCCCTCTTAGCACACTGGAGAAAGGTCCGAGAACGTGAAGTATCTTCAAATCCAGTGAAGAATTGCACAGCTGTATCATTCACTGCTGCATTGAGGATGAGAAAGGTATTCAACATCTGAGATTTGAATAAATCTGAATGATGAGAGAGACAACAACATTCCAGTAGACATTGCAGAGAATTAAGAAAATATGACATAGAAACATCGAAACTAGGAGCAGGAGTAGGCCATTCGGCCCTTCGAGCCTGCTCCGCCATTCATTAAGATCATGGCTGATCATCCAACTCAATATCCTGCTCCTGCTTTCTCCCCATAACCTTTGATCCCTTTCACCCCAAAGCTATATCTAACTCCTTCTTCAACTTCCCAACAACTCCTTGGAAACTCTTTTCACTTTCTGTAGATAGGGCTGACGTTGCTACACTTGTTTCAGTGTGAGGCTGCGGGCAATGGGATGATGGTGTCAACATAAGTAGATGAGATAACACCATCTTCAACAATGGAATAAACTAAATCTAGACAAGTTCTTGTACAGGACTGTTGACTGTAGAAGCTCTGTAGTTTTGACTTCTGTTTCTACACTGAAAGACAACATTAGTGGAAGGATGGCTTTCTGATGAGGTTGAAGTATGGCATCAACTTACTTTCACCCAGGCTAATAGGTTGTACTGATGTTCAAGCAGTGTGAACTGCCTTGGAGCCAAGAATTTCATAGACTCATAAACTCATAGATGTTTACAGCACAGGAGGAGGGCATTCAGCCCATTGTATCCATGCCAGTCAAAGGTCTGACTACACTAATCCCATTTTCCAGGGCTTGGCCCATAGCCCTGGAGGCTATGACAAATCAAGTGAATACCTAAATACTTCTTAAACGTTACGAGAGTTTCTGACTCAACCTCCCTTTCAGGCAGTGAGTTCCAGACTCCCACCACCCTCTGGGTGAAAAAATTTCTCCTCAACTCCCCTCTTAGCCTTCTACCTCTTCCCGTAAATTTATGTCCCCTGGTTAATGATCCCTCTACTAATGGAAAAAGTGCCTTCCTATCCACCCTATCTATGCCCCTCATAATCTTATACACCTCTATCGCTGCTCCAAGGAAAACAACCCCAGCCTATCCAATCTTTCCTCATAGCTCAGACCCTCCAGCCCAGGCAGCATCCTGGTAAATCTCCTCTACACCCTCTCCAGTGCAATCACATCCTTCCTATAATGTGGTGACCAGAACTGCACACAGTACTCCAGCTGTGTCCTAACCAGCGTTTTAAACAGTTCCAGCATAACCTCCCTGCTCTTGTATTCTATGCTTTGGCTAATAAAGGCAAGTATCCCATATGTCTTCTGAACCACCTTATCTACCTGTCCCGCTACCTTCAGGGATCTGTGGATATGCACACCAGGGTCCCTCTGATCTTCAGTGCTTTCCAGGGTCCTACCATTCATAGTCTAATCCCCTACCTTGTTAGCCCTCCCCACGTGCATCACCTCACACTTTTCTGGGTTGAATTTCATTTGCCACTGCTCTGCCCACCTGACCAGTCCATTGATATCCCCCTGCAGTTTACGGCTATCCTCCTCACTATTTACCACCCTAACAATTTTTGTGCCATCCGCAAACTTCTTGATCATACCCACTACATTTAAGTCCAAATCATTTATGTACACCACACAAACAGCAAGGACCCCAGCACCGAGCCCTGCGGAACCCCACTGGAAACAGGCGTCAAGTCACAGAAACATCCCTCTACCATCACCCTCTGCTTCCTGCCTCTCAGCCAACATTGGATCCAATGTGCCACTTTGCCTTGGATTACATGGGCTCTTACTTTCTTCACCAGTCTGCCATGAGGGACCTTATCAAAAGCCTTGCTAAAGCCCATGTGGACTACATCAAAAGCATTACCCTCATCAGCACTCCTGGTTACCTCCTCAAAAAATTCGATCAAATTTGTGAAACACGACCTTCCCTTAACAAATCCATGCTGACTATCCCTGATTAATCCGTGTCTCTCCAAGTGCAGATATATTCTGTCCCTCAGAATTCTTTCTAGTAACTTCCCCATCACTGAGGTTAGACTGACTGGCCTATAATTTCCTGGTCTATCCTTTCCTCCCTTTTTTAATAATGGGACGATGTTAGCAGTCCTCCAGTCCTCTGGCACCTCACCTGTGGCCAGAGAGAATTTGAAAATTACTGCCAGGGCCCCTGATATCTCTTCCCTTTCCTCGTTCAACAGCCTGGGATACATCTTATCCGGGCCTGTGAATTTATCCACTTTTAAGGCCATTAAACCCCAGAGCAATTTCTTCGGGCAATTCCACTTGGAGCAATTTGCCTCCGTGGAGCAACTCCCCCGCCCCTCTTGGAGCAATTCCATTAGCGCCTCCCCTCCCCTCCTCCCACAGGAGAAATTCCCCCCTCAATCCTCAGAGCAAACCCCCCCCTGTCCCTGGAACAATTCACACCAATTGGAGCAAATTCCTACCCTTGGAGCAATTTCCCCTCCCCCCCAGAGCAATTGCCCCTCCCCAGAGCAATTTCCCCTCCCCCCGCTCAATTGCCCCTCCCCCCGTGCAATTGCCCCTCCCTCCGTGCAATTGCCCCTCCCCCCACAGAGCAATTTCCCCTCCTCCCCCCAGAGCAATTTCCCCTCCCCCCACAGAGCAATTTCCCCATCCCCCCAGAGCAATTTCCCCTCCTCCCCCCAGAGCAATTTCCCCTCCCCCCCAGAGCAATTTCCCCTCCTGCCCCACAGAGCAATTTCCCCTCCTCCCCCCAGAGTAATTTCCCCTCCCCCCCAGAGTAATTTCCCCTCCCCCCCAGAGCAATTCCACCCCCCCCCCCAGAGCAATTTCCCCTCCCCCCCTAGAGCAATTTTCTTACCCTCTTGGAGCAATGGGGAAGCAGTAGTGTAGTAGTATTGTCACTGGACTAGTCATCCAGGTTAATTCTCTGGGGATTTGTGTTTGAATCCCATCCTGGCAGATGGTGAAATTTGAATTCAATAAAAATAAACTGGAATGATGACCATGAAACTATTGTTGATTGTTGTGAAAACCCACTGGTTCACTCACGTCCTTTAGGGAAGGGCTGGCCTACATGTGAGTCCTAACACACAGCAATGTGGTCGACTCTTAAAATGCCCTCTGAAATGGCCTAGCAAGCCATTCAGTTCTCAAGGGCAATTAGGAATGGGCAATAAATGCTGGCCCAGCCAGCGATGCCCCCATGCCATGAATGAATTTTTTAAAATCGCCCCACCCATCCCGGAGCTATTCCCAAATAATTACCAATTCCCCGAATTGCGTGTCTTTGAGATATTTGAAGGTTTTCTTTCTCGGTCTGCAGAGTCTCATAAAGGATCAGGGAGCAGATGGCCACATCGTGTACCCGAGTGCTAGAAGGTTGGGTCAATGCTGTTGGGAGTGACAGCAGTGCTGACAATGTTCCCATCAAGTATTCATTGAAGAGGGCATTGGAAATCGCTACTACAGCCTGGGTACATGTTCTCCAGCAATGACTCATTGTTTATAATCATGTTGGTTAATATTGTATTCTCACAGACCTGCATGAACAATAATGTGCTGGAAAGCAAATAGTGCATGGAACTGGTTTGCCTGCTCACATCAAAAATGCCAGCAACCTTGTTAACACCTAATTTCTTTTTCCAGATAGAGGGATAAGATTGCCCGGACATATGCCGCCCAACGCAAACAGCTGAGGAACAGAGTAAACTAGTGGCTAATGGTAAAGATAAAGGTAGCATTTCCTGAGCCCCAGTGCAGAACCTGGCCAGGATCAGGGAGGAACATGATGGGCCGAATGACCTCCTTCTACACTGTATCAATTCTGTGATTCTGTAAGGAGTTGCTGACCAATCAGAGGCAGCGGCCCTTCAGCAGAAGCTGGGGTACAGAATACCCTTCAGCAGAAGCTGGGGTACACAATACCCTTCAGCAGAAGCTGGGGTACACAATACCCTTCAGCAGAAGCTGGGGTACACAATACCCTTCAGCAGAAGCTGGGGTACAGAATACCCTTCAGCAGAAGCTGGGGTACAGAATACCCTTCAGCAGAAGCTGGGGTACACAATACCCTTCAGCAGAAGCTGGGGTACACAATACCCTTCAGCAGAAGCTGGGGTACAGAATACCCTTCAGCAGAAGCTGGGGTACAGAATACCCTTCAGCAGAAGCTGGGGTACAGAATACCCTTCGGCAGAAGGTGGAGGAGGTTTTTGTGAATAATCAAGATCTCAAAGAGGGGTTTGTGGAGGCTTCAAAGCTCAATTACAGACTCTAGGATCAATTTCTCACAGGTTACACTCAGGGTAACATTTGTCTTTATATAACTGCAACCCTTTTGTTCAATGCCATGGCTGTCTTGGCGCTGATGAATCAGATAAGATTAACCTTTTTTCTTGCTTTCTGTTACAGCATGAGAAACCAGAGCTGCATTGGGTGGAGATGTTGCAGCCTGAGGTCATGCCCTTTTTAGAGACCATCCTGCCCAGATTAATGTCCACCCCTCCTCGATTTTCACAGTCGGGGAGACAAGTGCACACACTGAGGCTCTTTACACTATGATGGATGGGGATGATTCTCTCAATGCTCCAGGTAAAATCACTGCCAATTCACACAGTGAGCACCTTTTAAGAGTGATGGACAGGCAGTGATATATATCGTCTGCATTCAGTTACAGATCATGCACGCAGGCTCTGATACTTTCCTTTTTTTCCGCTAAAAGTTCAATTGCTGGGTGGCGTAGTGATCATTGAGCGGCAATAGCCAAACTTCACGTGCCCATCCACCCTCACTCCTTCCTCTCCCTCCCAGAAACATGATAGGGTCCCCCTTGTCCTCACTTATCACCCCACCAGCCTCCATGTTCAAAGGATCATCCTCCGCCATTTCCGTCAACTCCAGCATGATGCCACCACTAAACACATCTTCCCTTCACCCACTCCCCGGCAGCATTCCCCAGGGATCGTTCCCTCCGGGACATCCTGGTCCACTCCTCCATCACCTCCTACACCTCTAACCCCTCCCACGGCACCTTCCTATGTAACTGAAGAAGGTGCAACACCTGCCCCTTTACTTCCCCCTCCTCACCGTCCAAGGGCCCAAACACTCCTTTCAAGTGAAGCAGCATTTCACTTGCACTTCCCTCAATTTAGTCTACTGCATTCGTTGCTCCCAATGCGGTCTCCTCTACATTGGAGAGACTAAACGCAGACTGGGTGACCGCTTTGCAGAACACCTTCGGTCTGTCCGCAAACATGACCCAGACCTCCCTGTCGCTTTCCATTTCAACACTCCACCCTGCTCTCATGCCCACATGTCCGTCCTTGGCTTGCTGCATTGTTCCAGTGAAGCTCAACACAAACTGGAGGAACAGCACCTCATCTTCCGACTAGGCACTTTACAGCCTTCTGGGCTTAACATTGAGTTCAACAATTTCAGATCATGAACTCTCTCCTCCATCCCCACCCTCTTTCCGATCCCCCTTTTTCCAATAATTTATAATTTTTTTTAACAAATATATTTTTCTTTTCCCTCCTATTTTTTAAATTTATTTTGATCTATTGTTTTATCTTTACCTTTTAGCCCATTTCGATCCCTTCCCCCCACCCCACCCCCACTAGGGCCATCTGCCACTATCTTGTCCTGCTTGCTTCCCTTAATGACCCCATTAGCACATCCTTTAGATAACATCACCACCGTCAACAACACTTTGTTCTTTTGTCTATGACATCTTTGGCAATCTCCACCTATCACTGGCCCACTATCGAGCTCTACCTATCCCACCCCCTTCTACCAGCTTATATTTCATCTCATTTCTATATGTCTTAGTTCTGACGAAGAGTCATACGGACTCGAAACGTTAACTGTATCCCTCTCCGCAGATGCTGTCAGACCTGCTGAGTTTTTCCAGGTATTTTTGTTTTTGTTCACATGCCCATTTGCTAAGTGTCTGTATGGGGGTCAGTTATGCTCAGGTGACAGTCGAAATATGATCACATATGTCCACGCTTTTCATAAACATTGACACACATGACACAGCAAAATCCCCACTCTCACCACAGAAGTGGTGACCTCCCACAAACACTGTTTCTTCTTAGATTCTACAACATTCACTAGCGATCTGTCTGTTTCAACAACTCCTCTCCCCCCGTGACAGGGGTCACCCCCGCGACAGGGGTCACCCCCGCCTCTCGCCCCGCGACAGGGGTCGCCCCCGCCTCTCTCCCCGCGACAGGGGTCGCCCCCGCCTCTCTCCCCACGACAGGGGTCGCCCCCGCCTCTCTCCCCGCGACAGGGGTCACCCCCACTTCTCTCTCTGCGACAGGGGTCACCCCCGCCCCTCTCCCCGCGACAGGGGTCACCCCTGCCCCTCTCCCCGTGACAGGGGTCACCCCCGCCTCTCTCCCCGCGACAGGGGTCAGTACTATCTCAATTGTGACCCTCCCCATCTGCAGCATGTTTCACTCATTGATTGAAGACGAAGAGGTTGGGTGAGGAGGAGATCTTGGAGGAACTAGGCAGGCTGGACAATAACATCATGGAGAAGATCCTGGATCTTAACAGGAAATCAATCAGCAGTCTAGTGTAGTGATAATGTTCAGTTATTTGTGTTTTCACCCTTCTTTCCAGCAATAAAATTGGTGCAGCTTTTACTGAAACCTCAATCTTCATCTACTGTTTCCAGAATGCCCAGTTTTATACATGCATTTCAGCTCAGTAAAGATGTGCTTTGATTGTGCAAGTGCAGGATCCAATGCCCTTTGCTTTGTTGGGGCTAAAGGATCCAGGTTGCACACTTGTTTCAGGGTGACCGAGTTGGTACAGAGACAGAGAACATCAGTAAATCGTTGTTAGAATAAACACATGCTGTTTATTTACTAAAGGAACATAGCAGCTAACTTGAGGGCTCACAACTCAGATAAGTTCCTTCAAAGCTACTTCATTTGCATTATATACATGATTAGCTACTAGGTAAGTGCATTACTCTTTTGTACAGGCTGTTCCATCTTTCTAACAGAGTGTCTAGTACATGACTGCTGATGCCACTGTTACATCAAGATACACATCACCAGCTTATTACCATAACTATTAACCCATTATGCTACAAAAGGGAGGAAGAGGAGAGCACTCCTCAGAAGGTCCTTCTCACCAGGAGGCTTCAGGGAGCAGCTGTACTAATTCTACCTTTGACAGGACATGCTATGTCATGGCAGGAAAATAAAAGTGCTCGTGTAGGGACTCTGTATAACATTGGGCATATTGTTGACAGGTGGGTAAAGGACTCCCACTTCTTTAATGAGGAATGCAGGAGAGTGTGGTAATCTGATGTGTTGTATGCCTTTAAGAAGAACATTATAATGAAAGATCACATGATCTTGCTATCCAATAGAAGAGTAGCGCAGGCTACCTCAGTACTCAGTAGTCTGTAGTATAGAGACAGGGTTTGAGTTGAAAGCACACATGTACCTGCTGAGTACCTCTGTAAATATACAGAATGTGTTCCACCTAAGAGTGGTCTGTTGATCAACTCTACCTATAGTACCAACTCGGCCACCCCATAACAAGAGTGCAACCCAGATTCAAAAGTCTCAACAAACTGGTGACCAGGATCCAACGAACTGGCAATGAGGAAAAAGTGAGGAAAAAGCTAAGATGCAATAAACTGGCTTTGAGAATAAAACAAGTTAACAAAATAAATCAAGAGAAACGAAAATCGGGCTGTACCTCGCACGATTGTAAGTAGAATTTCCTTCCTAATCATTGAAGCAACCCCCTCAGAATGCCACAACTCAGAAGAATTGATCCTTTCGATCCAGCCATGGACGATTGGTCTCATTATATTGAATGCCTCGCATTCTTTTTCCAAGCGAACAACATTGCAGAGGAAGAGAAGAGGCGAGCGATCCTCTTATCCATGTGTGGAAGTAAAACCTATGGATTGATTAAGTCTGATGGCACCTGGTGCCCCAGATTCAAAAAGTTTTGAGGAATTGGTGGACCTCATAATTGGTCATTACCAGCCAAAGCCCTCGGTAACAATGCAACGGTTCAAATTTAACTCAAGAAATAGAGCCCCGGGGGGAGACAGTTGCTTGTTATGTGGTAAGTTTGAAACAGTTAGCAGAACATTGTGAGTTTGGTACATATTTAAATTACATGCTCGGAGATCATTTGGTATGCAGTGTGAATGAGGACATGATTCAGAAGAGATTACTGTCTGAAACCAATTTGGATTTTAAGAAGGCGCTGGACATGTCACCGGTCGTGAAAAGTGCATTAAGGGATTTGAAAGCCATACAGGGATCGCAAAACGGCGCCGTCCTCCACGTTGGGCGGGAAGGCCCAGCTGAAAAGGGTGCGAAAATGCAAGACTCTGCTCAGAAGCAGGAAACAGCCACCACTAGCAGAAAAATAAAAAGAAATGACTTAGCAGCGAAAACAAGGAATAATTGCAACAAGGGTGGAGACAGATCACCTTATAACGATTGGCAGTTTAAAATAAAATTGAGTATTTTTATTGTCATCAAACGGACACCTAATGAGACAGTGCAAGGAAAGAATCAGGCAGACTTTCAAACAAAAGAAAAAACCCCATGAGATCGGTAACGTAGAAGAGCATGAAATAACAGATTCAGATATTTATTCATCATTTAATTTGAAGGTTGCAAAGACAGAACCAATACATGTAACAGTGAAGGTAAATGACAGGCCTATTAGAATGGAAGTGGACAAAGGAGCTTCTACCACTGTGATTGGTGAAGACACCTTCAAATATCTGAATAATGTTGAACATAAATTAAATTTAGAAGAAACCAATGCCAAATTAAAAACTTACATAGGAGAAAACATCCAAGTCAAAGGCATGAGCAGAGTTCATTACGGAAGCCAATCGGTAAAACTACCCTTGTTGGTGGTAGCAAGCAAGTTCCTCCAAAGGGAGGAAAGCCATTGTTGATTGAACTACACCGTGCCCATCCGGGAATTTCCCGAATGAAGACCATAGCATGCGGCTATCTATGGTGGCCTGGGATGGATGGAGAAATAGAGAGATTAGTGAAGAATTGTGTGCAGTGTCAGCAATTGCAAGTTACCTTCAACAGCTCTGTTATACCCTTGGGAATGGCCAGGAAGGCCATGGGTGTGGTTACACATTGACTATGTGGGATCTTTCATGGGAAAAATGGGCAGAATTGTTGGGCGGGCCCGACCCAATCTCCGGTGGGCAGGGAGCTGATCCCTGCCAGCGAAACGGGCCGCACCGCCATTTTACGTGGGCGAGCCAATTAAGACCCGCCCAGCGTGATGTCCGGCAGGAAGCGCTACGAGCTCCCTGTGTGGGTGGGGGGGATTCCCCAAAAGCGAGAGTGCGCTCTTTCACACATGCAAACAACAGAGCGCACATCTCTCTGAAGCTAAGTGCAGCCTCAGGGAGATCGCTTCCACTTTGAAAAATATTAAAAATAGAAAAAAAAAATCCTAACATGTCCCCCACATGAGTTGGGACATGTTCATAATTTACAGAATAACTTTATTAAACTTTTTAAAACCCTGCACGAAACCTCATCCCACCGGTGAACAATGTTTCATGTTTTCTCTATTTGCCGCTGGGGCTCCTGGCTGACCCACTAACCTTAAGGACGGGCAGGTCCTTTAATTGTATAATTGATCCTGTCAATGGCCTCAATTGGCCATTGACAGGTCGGCGGGAGGACAGCTGATCTCGCTGCGCCCCCACCTTCCTGAAAATTTAAATGGGGCGGGGTGACATCAGGGGTTTCCCCCAACATCATCCCGCGTCATTTTACACATCGGCAAGTGGGCCCCGCCCCCTGCTCACCGACAGCAAAATTCTGCCCAATATTTCTGCTCATTTTTGATGCCCACTGAAAATGGATGGACATATATGAGGTGAAGTCACCAATGTCTTCTGCTACATTTAAACTACATCTGCCATTCACGAACTGCCAGAAGTGGTCGTATCTGATAACGGCATTTACAAGTGCTGAGTTTCAAAGGTTTATCAGCCTCAAGGGCATCACTCGAGAACACTTCACCGTACCACCCTTCCTCAAACGGACTGGCCGAATGTGCAATTCAAACATTCAAGGCTGGCATGAAGAAATTAACTGGAGATTCCATAGCAACCAAGCTAGCACGCTTTCTTTTCCATTACAGGACTACCCCTCACACAACAACAGGTGTCACACCTGCGGAGTTATTGATGAAACGCTGTCTCAGGATGAGATTGAGCTTAATAACGCCAAATTTAAGAGGGAGCGGGAAGGAGTCGGGGAAGTCAAAAAACTAGAAATGACTGGCATAGTCGTGACAGGGAGTTTACCATAGGAGAGACGGTATATGTGAAGAATTTTGGAGAAGGACCAAAGTGGTTATTGGATGCAGTAAATGCAGTCACTGGACCTCTTTCTTACCACATGAAGGTGGAAGACTGAGTCATATGGAGACACATGGATCATAAAGGGAGGAGAGAAACAAACCACCAAGAAATGATCCACCAGTGTTCATGACCGAGTCAATGTTTCCTGTTGAGAGAACTCAACTGAGCACAGACACGTCTGAAGGGCCAGCCAGGACCACTTGGTTCCAGATCTCATTACACCTTACTTCAAACATGGACAAAAGAGCTGAACTCATGAGGTGAGCGTGACTGCCCTTGACATCAAGCATTTGACCGAGTGTCGTATCGTGGAACCTTCGCAAATCAAAGTCAATAGGTATCGAGGGAAAACTCTCCACTGGTTGGAGTCGTACCCAGCACAAAGGAAGATGAAAGCAAAATATTGCAGATGCTGGAAAACCGAAATAAAAACAGAAAGTGCAGGAAAAATTCAGCAGGTCTGGAAACATCTGTGGAGGGAAAAACAAGGTTAACATTTCAAGTCCAAAATGACTCTTCTTTGAACCATCAGTGACCTTCCTTCCATCATAAGGTCAAAAGTGGGGATGTTCGCTGATGCACAGTATTCAGTACCATTTGCAATTGCACAGGTATTGAAGCAGCCTGTACCTGCAGCAAGACCTGGACAATATTCAGGCTCAGGATGATAGCAACATTAATGCTAAACGTTTTCCAACAACAATTACCCCTTGATGTTGAACAGCATTACCATCACACAATCCCCTGGAATCAACACCCTGGTGATCACCATTAACCAGAAATGGAACTGGACCAATCACAATGAAACTGGACGGACCACCCAGCATCGACCTAGGCACCGGAAACGACAACGGCAAACTCAGCCCTGTCAATCCTGTAAAGTCCTCCTTACTAACACCTGAGAGCGAGTGCCAAAATTGGGAGAGCTGTCTCACAAACTAGTCAAGCAACAGCCTGACATAGTCATCCTCACGGAATCATACCTTACAGATAATGTCCCAGACATCACCATCACCATCCCTGGGTATGTCCTGTCCCATCGGCAGGACAGACCCAGCAGAGGTGGGGGCACAGTGGTTCACAGTCGGGAGAGAGTTGCCCTGGGAATCCTCAACATCGATTCTGGACCCCATGAGGTCTCATGGTATCAGATCAAACGTGGGCAAAGGAAACCTCCTGCTGATTACCACATACCGCCCTCCTCAGCTGATGAATCAATGCTCCTCCATGTTGAACACCATTTGGAGGAAGCACTGAGGGTGGCAAGGGTGCAGAATGTACTCTGGGTGGGACACTTCGATGTCCATCACTGAGAGTGGCTCGGTAGCACCATTACTGACCGAGCTGGCCGAGTCCTAAAAGGCTCAGGCTAGTCTGGGTCTGCGGCAGGTGGTGAGGGAACCAACAAGGGGGAAAAACATACTTGACCTTTTCCTCACCAACCTGCCTGTCCCAGATGCATCTGTCCATGACAGTATCAGTAGGAGTGACTATCACACAGTTGTTGTTGAGACAAAATCCCATCTTCACATTGAGGATACCCTCCATCGTGTTGTGTGGCATTACCACCATGCTAAATGGGATAGATTTCAAACAGATCTAGCAACTTAAGGCTGTGCATCCATGAGGCGCTGTGGGCCATCAGCAGCAGAATTGTACTCGAACACATCTGTAACCTCATGGCCCAGCATATCCCCCACTCTACCATTACCATCAAGCCAGGGGATCAACCCTGGTTCACTGAAGAGTACAGGAGGGCATGCCAGGAGCAGCACCAGACATACCTAAAAATGAGGTGTCAACCTGGTGAAGCTATAACACAGGACTACTTGTGTGCCAAACAGCATAAGCAGCAAGTGATAGACAGAGCTAAGCGATCCCACAACCAACAGATCTGATCTAAGCTCTGCAGTCCTGCCACATCCAGTCGTGAATGGTGGTGGACAATTGAACAACTCACTGGAGGAGGAGGCTCCACAAATATCCCCATCCTCAATGATGGGGGAGCCCAGCACATCAGTGCAAAAGATAAGACTGAATCATTTGCTACAATCTTCAGCCAGAAATGCCAAGTGGATGATCTATCTCAGCCTCCTCCGGAGGTCCCCAGCATCACAGATGCCATTTTTCAGCCAATTTGATTCACTCTACATGGTATCACGAAACAGCTGAAGGCACTGGATACTGCAAAGGCTATGGGCCCTGACAACATTCCGGCAATTATACTGAAGACTTGTGTTCCAGAACTTGCCGCGCCCCTAGCCAAGCTGTTCCAGTACAGCTACAACACTGGCATCTACCCGGCTATGTGGAAAATTGCCCAGGTTTGTCCTGTACACAAAAAGCAGGGCAAATCCAACCTGGCCAATTACCACCCCATCAGTCTACTCTCGATCATCAGTAAAGTAATGGAAGGGGTCATCAACAGTGCTATCACGGTGCTTAGCAATAACCTGCTCACTGATGCCCAGTTTGGGTTCCACCAGGGCCACTCAGTTCCTGACCTCGTTACAGCCTTGGTTCAAACATGGACAAAAGAGCTGAACTCCCGAGGTGAGGTGAGAGTGACTGCCCTTGATATCAAGGCAGCATTTGACCGAGTGTGGCATCAAGGAGCCCTAGCAAAACTGGAGTCAATGGGAATCAGGGGGAAAACTCTCTGCTGGTTAGAGTCATACCTAGCACAAAGGAAGATGGTTGTGGTTGTTGGAGGTCAGTCATCTCAGCTACATGACATCACTGCAGGAGTTCCTCAGGGTAGTGCCCTCGGCTCAACCATCTTCCTCTGCTTCATCAATGACCTTCCTTCCATCAGAAGGTCAGAAGTACTGAGTTTGTGACTCCTCAGATGCTGAAGCAGTCCATGTCCAAATGCAACAATACCTGGACAATATCCAGGTTTGAGCTGACAAGTGGCAAATAACATTCGCAACACTCAAGTGTCAGGCAATGACCATCTCCAACAAAAGAGAATCCAACCATTGCCCCTTGATGTTCAATGGCATTACCATCACTGAATCCCCCACTATCAGCATCCTGGGGGTTAACATTGACCAGAAACTGAACTGGACTAGCCATATAAATACTGTGGCTACAAGAGCAGGTCAGAGGCTAGGAATCGTGCAACGAATAACTTACAGAATCACAGAGTGCAGAAGAGGCCCTTTGGCCCATCGAGTCTGCACCGACACGTGAGAAACACCTGACCTACCTACCTAATCCCATTTACCAGCACTTGGCCCATAGCCTTGAATGTTATGACGTGCCAAGTGCTCATCCAGGCACTTTTTAAAGGATGTGAGGCAACCCGCCTCCACCACCCTCCCAGGCAGCGCATTCCAGACCATCACCATCCTCTGGGTAAAAGAGCTTTTCCTCACTTCCCCCTAAAACCCCTGCCCCTCACCTTGAACTTCTGTCCCTTTGTGACTGGCCCTTCAACTAAAGCTGCTCCCTATCCAGCTTGTCCATGTCTCTCATAATCTTGTACACCGCGATCAGGTCTCCCCTCAGTCTTCTCTGCTACAACGAAATCAACCCAAGTCTATTCAACCTCTCTTCATAACTTAAATGTTTCATCCCAGGCAACGTCCTGATGAATCTCCTCTGCACCCCCTCCAGTACAATCACATCCTTCCTATAATGTGGCGACCAGAACTGCACACAGTACTCCAGTAATTCACCTCCTGACTCCCCAAAGCCTGTCCACCATCTACAAGGCACAAGCCAGGAGTGTGATGGAATACTCCCCACTTGCCTATACAACACTGAAGAAGATGGACACTGTCCAGGACAAAGCAGCCCGCTTGATTGGCACCACATCCACAAACATTCACTCCCTTCACCACCGATGCACAGTAGCAGCAGTGTGTACCATCTACAAGATGCACTGCAGGAATTCACCAAGGCTCCTTAGACAGTACCTTCCAAACCCATGACCATTACCATCTAGAAGGACAAGGGCAGCAGATAGATGGGGACACCATCACCTGGAAGCTCCCCTCCAAGTCACTCACCATCCTGACTTGGAAATATATCGTTGTTCCTTCACTGTCACTGAGTCAAAATCATGGAACCCCTTCCTTACAGCACTGTAGGTGTACCTACACCACATAGACTGCAGCGGTTCAAGAAGGCAGCTCACCACCACCTTCTCAAGGGCAACTAGGTATGGGCAATAAATGCTGGCCCAGCCAGCGAAGCCCACATCCCATAAATGAATTTAAAAAACATCCATACTGTGGCTACAGGGAAAGTCAGAGGCAGATACTCAGTGGGGAGTATCTCACCTACTGATTCTCCAAAGCTTGTTCAACATCTGCAAGGCATAAGTCAGGAGTGTGATAGAATATTCTCAATTTGCCTGGCTGAGTGCAGCTTCATGGATGAGTGGAGTTTGACACCATCCAAGACAAAGTAGCCTGTTTGATTGACACCCCATCCACCACCTTAAACATTCACTGCCTCTACAAGATGCCCTGCAGCAACTTGCCAAGACTCCTTCAACAGCACCTTCCCAACCCGCAACATCTACCGAGAAGGACAAGGGGAGCAGGCACATGGGAGCACCACCACCTGCAAGTTCCCCTCCAAGTTACACACCATCCTGCCTTGGAAATATATCGCCGTTCCTTCACTGTCGCTGGGTCAAAATCCTGGAACTCCCTCCCTAACAGCACTGTGGGTGTACCTACACCACATGGACTGCAGCGGTTCAAGAAGGCAGCTCACCATCACCTTCTCAAGGGATGGGCAATAAAAACATTATAAAAACAGGGAGGCTTTGGGCACATTCACTTTAGGGACTGTGTATAAGGACAGGTGGCGGTGAGACACAGTGAAGCGACTCTGTATGCACATTAACTTTTTAGGTAATTATTTATACTTTCTAAACACCTGTTTAGTGTTTTTCTTTTCCCAGATCCCTGTTATTTTGGCTTTGATGTGAAATTGTTTGGATATTGACAAGGTTAATGGATATTTTCTAGAGATTACAGACTTTCAGGTGCTGTTATCAGATCACTTTTCATTTTTCATTGACAGGAGCACCTGTAGAACTATCAGGCAGAGTGGTCATGTGCTAACCCATTCAGCAGACTAACTCTAGAGCTAGACTGTCTGATTTACCATATCTTCTTATGTTTCAATCTGAATTGACTCACATTACTGAAATAAATGTTGCAGATTAACCCCTTGAGTACTGTATTTCTTTTGAATCTGCACATTTGTTAACTGCCAGAAGTGAATTTTCAAATCCAAAGTAACTTGTAATGTAGATGTGTTACATAGAATAGTAATTTATAGCGTTATGGGCTGGACATATTTGCATATTTAAATTTTTGAGAATATTTTTGCTAAATAAAGGACACTGGCCCAAGCAGCGACTGTGTTGCATTTCTGAAGGAGACAAGCTACAAGCACAGAGTCTATGGACCTCCCAGAGACAGTGGCTAAGGTAAGCCCAGGTTCAAACCAGAGAGAGGTCATGTGACCCAGCTTTTGGGTGTCAAAATATACTGGATTTGAACTAACAATCAGAGAGACTGCCAGAGGAGCAACAACCTTACTCTTTCTCTGAAACCTCTCCCATGAAAGCTGAGCTGTTTCTGGTTTGAAAATCCACCACCAGAGCCTCATTGCTGCAATCTGAGAGTTCTTAAAGAAGGATTCCAAATCAACGCCTCTGAATCCAAGACAAAGAACCACGATTGTTCCAGTGAGAAACCCAAGTTCCAGCAGCTACTGCAGAAAGTGACTCGTCAGGTGTAAACAAGCACCCAGGCAATCTGCACATAATTCTTTTTCCTGACTTTAATTTCACTTTGCTAAGATACATATGAACATATGAAATAGGAGCAGAGGTAGGCCATTCGGTCCCTCGAGCCTGGGCTGACAAGTAACATTCATGCCACACAAGTGTCAGGCAGTGACCATCGCCACCAAGAGAGAATCCAACCATCGCCCCTTGACATTCAATGGCATTACCATTGCTGAATCCCCCACTATCAACATCCTAAGAATTACCCAGAAACTGAACTGGACTAGCCATATATATACTGTGGCTACAAGAGCAGGTCAGAGACTGGGAATCCTGTGGTGAGTAACTCACCTCCTGACTCCCCAAAGTCTGTCCACCATCTAGAAGGCACAAGTCAGGAGTGTGATGGAATACTCTCCACTTGCCTGGATGAGTGCAGCTCCCACAACACTCAAGAAGCTTGACACCATCTAGGACAAAGCAGCCCGCTTGATTGGCACCACATCCACAAACATTCACTCCCTCCACCACCAACACACAGTAGCAGCAGTGTGTACCATCTACAAGATGCACTGCAGGAATTCACCAAGCCTCCTTCAACAGTACCTTCCAAACCCACAGCTGCTACCTATCTAGAAGGACAAGGACAGTCGATAAATGGGAACACCACCACCTGGAAGTTTCCCTCGAAGCCACTCACCATCCTGACTTTGTCACTGGGCCAAAATCCTGGAACTCCCTCCCTAACAGGGTGTACCTACACCACATGGACTGCAGCTGTTCAAGAAGGCAGCTCACCACCACCTTCTCAAGGGCAACTAGGGATGGGCAATAAATGCTGGCCTAGCCAACGATGCCCACACCCCATGAATGACTTTTTTTTAAAGTATACCTAGATCCCTCTGTATCTCAGAGCTCTGCAATCTCTCACCATTTACACAATATGCTTTTTTTATTCTTTCTGCCAAAATGAACAATTTCACATTTTCCCACATTATACTCCATTTGCCAGATTTTTGCCCACCCACTTAACCTGTCTACATCCCTTAGTAGCCCCCTTATGTCCTCTTCACATCTTACTACCCTCAACCACAGCAGCAATATGATAATCACCAAATAAGTGATGTTTGTGGAGAAATAAATAGTGACCAGAACCCAGGGGAGAACTCCCTGTTCCTCTTTGAAGTCATGGCCATGGGATTGTTTGCAGCCACTGAGAGACTGGGCACAGTTTCAATTTAATATCTCTTTTGAAAAGACAGCCTATCCACAGTGCCATGCTCCCTGAATACTGCACTCAAGTGTCAGCCTGGTCTATATGCTCGAGGCTCTGGAGTGAAATTTAACCTGCAACATTCTGGCTCAGAGATGAACCAGAACTAACCTAATGAGTGCATTTTTAATGAAACAGTGACCAATTTATTTTGTTGAAAAGGTTGATTCATTGACACTGGGCACATACGGATGGACAATAGATTCTACCTTCAACCTTCAAGTCTTGTCCACATCATTGGAAGTGACCATGTCCATGCCAGACCATGTCCCCTCCAGGCCATGTCCACCCAGATAATATCCCTGATATCACTATCACCATCCCTGGGTCTGTCCTGTCCCAATGGCAGGACAGAAACAGCTGAGGTGGTGTCACAGTGGTATACAGTCGGGAGAGAGTTGCCCTGGGAGTTCACAACAACCACTCCAGACCCCATGAAGTCTCATGGCAACAGGTCAAACATGGGCAAGGAAACCTCCTGCTGATTACCACGTACCGCCCTCCCTCAGCTGATGAATCAGTGCTCCTTCATGTTGAACACCACTTGGAGGAAGCACTGAGGGTGGCAAGGGCTCAGAATGTACTCTGGGGGGGAGACTTCAATATCCATCACCAAGACTGGCTCAGTAACACCACTACTGACCAAGCCCTAAAGGATATAGCTGCTAGATTGGGTCTGTGGCAGGTAGTGAGGGGACCAACAAAAGGGAAAAACATACTTGACCTCATCCTCACCAACCTGCCTGCCACAGATACATCTGTCCATGACAGTATCGATAGGAGTGACCACCACACAGTCATTGTGGAGACAAAGTCCTGCCTTCACATTGAGAATACCCTCCATCATGCTATGTGGCATTACCACCGTGCTAAATGAGATTGATTTTTAACAGATCTAGCAACTCAAGGCTGGGCGTCCATGAGGCGCTGTGGGCCATCAGCAGCAGCAGAATTGTACTCAAACACAATCTGTAACCTCATGGCCCAGCATATCCCCCACTCTACCATTACCATCAAGCCAGGGGATCAACCCTGGTTCACTGAAGAGTACAGGAGGGCATGCCAGGAGCAGCACCAGGCATACCTAAAAATGAGGTGTCAACCTGGTGAAGCTATAACACAGGACTACTTGTGTGTCAAACAGCATAAGCAGCAAGTGATAGACAGAGCTAAGCGATCCCACAACCAACAGATCAGATCTAAGCTCTGCAGTCCTGCCACATCCAGTCATGAATGGTGGTGGACAATTAAACAACTCACTGGAGGAGGAGGAGGAGGAGGCTCCACATATACCCCCATCCTCAATGATGGGGGAGCCCAGCACATCAGTGCAAAAGATAAGACTGAAGCATTTGCTACGTCTTCAGCCAGAAGTGCCGAGTGGATGATCCATCTCAGCCTCCTCCGGAGGTCCCCAGCATCATAGATGCCTGTCTTCAGCCAATTCGATTCACTCCACTTGATATCAAGAAACGGCTGAAGGCACTGGATACTGCAAAGGCTATAGGCCCTGACAATATTCCAGCAACAGTACTGAAGACTTGTACTCCAGAACTTGCTGTGCCCCTAGCCAAGCTGTTCCAGTACAGCTACAACACTGGCATCTACCCAGTAATGTGGAAAATTGCCCAGGTATGTCCTGTACACAAAAGGCAAGACAAATTCAACCCAGCCAATTACTGCACCATCAGCCTACTCTCGATCATCAGTAAAGTAATGGAAGGGGTCATCAACAGTGCTATCAAGTGGCACTTGCTTAGCAATAACCTGCTCACTGATGCCCAGTTTGGGTTCTGCCAGGGCCACTCAGCTCCTGACCTCATTACAGCCTTGGTTCAAACATGGACAAAAAAGCTGAACTCCGGAGGTGAGGTGAGAGTGACTGCCCTTGACAGCAAGACAGCATTGGACCGAGTGTGGTATCAAGGAGCCCTACCAAAACTGGAGTCAATGGGAATCGGGGGAAAACTATCCACTGGTTGGTGTCATAGCTAGCACAAAGGAAGATGGCTGTGGCTGTTGGAGGTCAGTCATCTCAGCTTCAGGATGTCACTGCAGGAGTTCCTTAGGATAGTGCCCTAGGCCCAACCATCTTCAGCTGCTTCATCAATGACCTTCCTTCCATCATAAGGTCAGAAGTGGGGGTGTTCGCTGATGATTGCACAATATTCAGCACCATTTGCGACTCCTCAGATACTGAAACAGTCCATGTCCAAATGCAGCAAGACCTGGGCAATATCCAGGCTTGGGCTGACAAGTGGCAAGTAACATTCGTGCCACACAAGTGTCAGGCAATGACCATCTCCAACAAGAGAGAATCTAACCATCGCCCCTTGACGTTCAATGGCATTACCATCACTGAATCTCCCACTATTAACATCCTGGGGGTTACCATTGAGCAGAAACTGAACTGGACGAGCCATATAAATACTGTGGCTATAAGAGCAGGTCAGAGACTAGGAATCCTGTGGCGAGTAACTCGCCTCCTGACTCCTGAAAGCCTGTCCACCATCTACAAGGCACAAGTCAGGAGTGTGATGGAGTACTCTCCACTTGCCTGGATGAGTGCAGCTCCAACAACACTCAAGAAGCTTGACACCATCCAGGACAAAGCAGCCCGCTTGATTGGCACCCATCCACAACCATTCACTCCCTCCACCACCAACACACAGTAGCAGCAGTGTGTACCATCTACAAGATGCATTGCAGGAATTCAACAAGGCTCCTTAGACAGCACCTTCCAAACCCACAACTGCTACCGGCTAGACGGACAAGGACAGCAGATGGATGGGAACACCTCCACTTGGAAGGTCTCCTGAAAGTCACTCACCATCCTGACTGGGAAATATATCACCGTTCCTTCATTGTTGCTGGGTCAAAATCCTGGAACTCCCTCTCTAACAGCACTGTGGGTGTACCTACACCACATGGACTGCAGCGGTTCAAGAAGGCAGCTCACCACCACCTTCTCAAGGGCAACTAGGGATGGGCAGTAAATGCTGGCCCAGCCAGCGAAGCCCACATCCTGTGATAGATTTCAAAAAAATGTCCACCCCTGACCATGTCCACTCTAGGCCATGTCCACCCCAGACATTGCCCCTGACTGGCCCCCCCCAAGACATTCCTGCAGTACAGATCCAATCCATTGAATATCTTGAATCCAAGGTATCAGTATAAGACAAATATAATGTTCATGTCCCATCAATTACAGGATTAACTCTTCCTTTAGATTTAAACAATAATGTTTGGTTCTGCCACTTTCAAATGCTCAGGACCTTGGTCTCGAAATATATAAATTCGCAAAGGTGAGTTTATTTATTAATTCCTGGGAATACGACACCGGGCAATGATATGTGAATTCTCAGGATACATTCCAGCCTGGCACTGGCCCAGTGATGCCAAGTTGCAATGTGATTGGTCAGTTCTGTGATTTAAAGAATGATGCCAGAGGATTGGAAGCCATTCTTGGGACGGCCCAACCTCATCATGATGTTGACTCACATGATTCTGTCTGTGTTCCTGTGCTCAGCTGCTTCAGGAAGCCTCCAAGCCAGTGAGTGTCTGTACCTCTGCTCAATATTACAGTTTGGCATTCATTCCCATTCCTTTGGCTCTGTGAATAAGAAACGAGTTCCTTGCTCTGTCAGCTGACTGGTGTTATCTGTTTGGGGCATGGCGATTTGAGGCTGGTGACCAGAGTAAGGTGTGAGTTGAAGTCTAAGGTTGATCACACAGCACCATGGAGTGTTTGTCACATAAACATCAGGTCAGTCAATCATCAGAGTTTAATTATTACTTAGCCGACTCTGTCCCGGAGGTGAGAGCTGGAGTGTGAGCTCCAGAGAGGAAATAGCAAATTACAGCTGCAAGGATACAGACAGATGAACACAGCTGGAAGCTATCAAGGATGAGTTAGGATTCTAGAGATGGAGTTTGATGGATATTTGGGCATTGGAGGGATGGTGAGAGTTGTTAGATTAGGACAGGGTCAAGCTCTATGATGTTATTTGTATGTTGTCCTGCTGATGTTCACTTGTTGTCTCACATTGAGGTATGACCGGGGAGGAGGGAAAAGGCTAGCAGTGATATGTACCTGTAGGAGTAGATCCCATTGAGAGTTACCATTCTCAGGAGAGGAATGGTCAATGTTGAAATTGAAGTCATTTGCATATACATAGAAATTGGCTGCAGAGTCAAGACAGACAATGATGTTGCATAATATTATTCCTGAAGGATTAAAGAGTAGGATCCTGCTCCATAGAAGCAGGAATAGAGGCGAGGCCTAGGCCAGCTCTCAAATGTGTTCCCGCCGCTGACCAATTTTACGGGTTGTGGGCAAAGGTTGGATCAGTGGTTGACAAATTGGCAGTGGGCAGGTAATTAAGGTTAAACAGCCAATGTTAGGTATTATCCTACCTTATTCCAATTTTACCAATGATGTACAGAGTGCACGGAGGCTCAGAGACTCGCCTACTCAAAGGAGGCAGGATGTCAGCAGCAGTTGAGTTGTGGAGAGAACTCGCAGCCTTACTGTGAAGTTAACCGTCTTGAAGAAGCAACACCCCCAAGTTTAAGGTACTGCAGAGGGTAGGACCAAAGTGAAGTGCAGTTAGTGGAAAGGTGTCTCCCAGGTTCACAACAGCAACTGGAGGCAGGACAAGGTTCTTGAGAGACTCATCACAGTGAACCCTTCATCTGACTATGGGGTCAACGCTTTCAGGCATTGAATCTCCCAATGAGGAAGTCAGTGGTGCAGCGATTGGGCCACACGCACATGGAGCAACTGTACAATAGCCAGGGAAGCTCCGTGGGTTAGAAAGCCATTGGACATGGATGAGGAGGAAGCATGGGAACAAGAGGGCAGCTACACAGGCACTGAAGGTGCTACCCAGCTCAAAGGGTGTGCCGACAGAGGCTTAGCTTCCTGAGATGTCAAAACACCAATGTCTACGCAGACTGCATCTGTAGGTGGTGGCAGAGCTGTGTGGTATGGAGCAAGAGTTGATGCCAATGAGAAATGGCAAACATCTGAAATCCTCTGAGTTCCTGAGCCCTGTTCGAGCCTGGAACATATGGGGCTGCCTCAGTAATTAAATCCCGCATTTAGCACTAGTGTCATCGTCAGAGGGGTTGAGGATCTGCCTTCAGCAATCAAAGTGCCTGCAGAGGAACCCCCATTGCCTTCAGCCTGCCTCTCTTCTGCCCCATCAGCCCCACATGCACTCTTGTGATTGCCTAGATTAGTTTACCTCGCCCACCCACCGCTCCATGGACCTCATGGAAGAGGCTACATTATGGTGGCCTGTGTGTACCCCCTGCATCATCTTGGTGATATGCTCCATGTGTCTCTCCATGAGGATTGCCACACTTTCAGTGGAAGACATCACGTGTTCACATGCCAGACATCTGGTGTTACTCATGGCATAGCTGGACCCCTTGTTTGTGTATGGGTCTATACTGCCTCTGGTAACTCAAACAGATGTTCACACACTTCACACTGCTACTAAAACATCTGCTGCTTTGCTGATGATACCTAAGGATCTCCTTCTGCTTGGGGTTAAGCATCACTGGGCCTCCCCTCTGAGAGGAAGTGGCCAAAGCTGTCATTGTGTCCATTACCTCCTAAGCATCTGTGCAGTGCTATGTATCTGGACTGGTGGTCAGTGCTCTAGAATAAAGTGACAAAGTGTCTTGAGATGGTGTGGCCATCCTCTGAGCTCTCCAGTGTAGCAGCAGCTCTGGTTTGTTCCTCATCTGCTGCTGTACCTGTTGGAGAGATGTGATTTCAGAGAAACAGCTGTTCCTTTAACCAAGCCCTGGTGCCGCCCCTTGGTCAGGTGCTTCCAGTGGTGTGAAAGGACCGTACAGACAACACAGGCCACGCTGTCTCAGGAATGTTGGGTGCAGTGATCGCTTTACTCATTCTCCACAGCTTCCACACCACTTTTGCCCTCAGCGTCAGGTGTTCCTACTGTGACCCATCCAATCTCCATGGTCTTTTCCCCTCATCAGATTCACCATGGCACTGAAAGGCACTCCACCTAAAGTTCGTTGATGATCTCTGGCATTTTGAGCGTGCTTCTCCTACAAGTACAGACATATCCAGTGTCACCTCTGTTTTGTGGCTTTTCTGTGGGCGACACTCTGAGGCACTGTAAACGTGCAACATAATGTTGCATAGATGGCTATGCAGCCATCACAATGCAGCAATCGCCCATGACTGAGCAAGGGGTTCGAGTTCGTGTGAACTGGGTGCCTCATTGTGGACGTTGGTATCTGGTGTTACCTCATACACCAATCTACCACCTGGCCTCATATTTCATGGGAGCCTTTTAATTTCTTCTGAGCTTCCAGTTTGCAATTCTAAATTCCACTCACCTTTCTAGAATGCAGCAGGTCATTAAGTCTCTTCCTGCACATGATCCAGGTTCTTGCAGCAGCCCCTGGTGTCTGTGGCTTCCAGCCATGCCTGCTTGGTGAGACTTGCTGGCCTCCTTCTCTCATCTGCTGGAAACAGAACATCTCTGCTTTCTCTACCTGCAGAAGCATCTTCGGAGATGCATCACTGATTCATGGAGCGACACTTCCTTGTGCTGAAGTCAATCCTCCACCGCCTCTTTCTGCGAATGTCTTCAGCCTGCCTGTCTGCTGCACGTGGCTTTAAAAGTGGTATCTCTGTCTGAGCTGCCTCCACCCACCCCCCCACCCCCCACCCCCTCCACCCCCTCCCCCCCTCCCCCCCATTAATGGGCTGACTCCCCCACGTGCCAGCTTTCAATTGGCTTTTACTTGTAAAATCGCACGGAACTTCCTGCCACCCACACTCGTGTGCTCCCAACCTGCATATCCCCCGACATCAAGTCATTGTCTGATCTCAGGCTAATGAATTTGTAACAAATTTTTTCATCCACTCATTTAACTGAAACATCAAGCTGACTAAATTAAACAGGTTAAACTAACCCTAACTCTTGGAAAGTGAAGACAGCAGGATTTGTTGTGAGGACTTTGACTGATGGCATTATACAGTGTAACACCTCACCTTAAGCATCAACTAAAATGTGTGAGCACAGCAAGATCCAATAATGTTGCAGTCCTGCCATAACATTACAATCATTCTTTAGGAGAATAAATTCATTTGGCTGTGATTATCTTTCCATTGTTCCACTTAAATCTGGTTCGGATATATTATTGATAGAATAAAATCTAATTACAGATATTTACCAGTTTATGTGACCAGTCTGCAACATACATTACAGATATGACTAGTTTACTGGTTTATAAGGTGAACAATTAGAGATCCAATTAGTATTACTGGGTGGTAATGTGACTGTTTATTGATATGATTGATTGATTAGTTTATAATATAACCAGTTTGTTATCGGTTATCCATTGATAAGCCAACCGGATGATAATTTCCTGATGTCCCAGTGCTGATTCCAGTTATAACTTTGTGATCATGTGTTTATGGAAGGTCACTGCTCCAAACCAATTCTGGTCAATTCTGCCTTAAAGTGTGTTGAGTATGAATTTATCAATGAATAAACTACTGAACTAAATTGGGAGATGAGCGGGACACAGCCTGCTTGATCAGCACCCCATCCACTACCATTCACTCCCTCCACCACCAGCGCACAGTAGCAGCAGTGTGTACAATCTACAAGTTACACTGCAGGAATTCACCAAGGCTCCTTCGACAGCACCTTCCAAATCCACGACCACTACCATCTAGAAGGACCAGAGCAGCAGATACATGTGAACACCACCACCTGGAAGTTCCTCTCCAAGTCACTCACCATCCTGACTTGGAAATATATCACCGTCCCTTCACTGTCGCTGGGTCAAAATCCTGGAACTCCCTTCCTAACAGCACTGTGGGTGTACCTACACCACTTGGACTGCAGCGGTTCGCGGAGGAAGCTCACCACCACCTTCTCAAGGGCAATTAGGGACGGGCAATAAATGCTGGCCTAGCCAGCGATGCTAACGAATAAAGAAAACAATGTAATCTTAAAACCCATGCATTGTGTTCCTGAGACTTCCACATGTGCCCTACTCATGTGTGTCCCTGCAAAGGCCCTTCCCACTACCCCCTCCACCTCACACCCCACATTCTCTGCCCCCTGCACCAGTTTGCTGATGTGATTTCTAGGCCTTATTGCCATTCATCATCATGGATCTAAACAATGTACTTGGTTCCCATGAAAACAGAGCCAGTGAGGTGCCCATTTCCTCAGGAGATGGGAGCAGAAATAGAAAGAAGACTTAGTCATTGCATTAACCTCTTTTACAGGAAACAAGGACTCGTGTGTCAGTCGCTGTGAGGATCATGTGAACCACAATTACAACTGTCAATGCAATCCTGCATGTGAGACACATGGAGACTGCTGCTCCGATTACAACCTGTGTCATGGTGTGTAAAGAACCAGTTATATTCTGAAAGCTAACAGGATTGTTCAAATACAGAAACATTGAATAGTAATAGTGGCTACAGCTCTCTCCCTGATCACTGTCTCAGACTGAATCTGACAGTCAACAACTTCAACTTCTATATGATCCTGAACTGAACTTCTGACCTCAGTCTTTCCATCACTGAGACCACATGTTTCCAGTAACATCGCCCGACTCTGGCCCTACCTCAGCTGAACGGAAACCCTCATTCACGCCTTTGCTACCTCCAGGCTCAATGGTTCCAACACACTGCTGGCTGGCCTCCCACATTCTACCTTCCGTAAACCTGCCAACCGTATTGTAACTCGCACTAATTCCCATTTATCCATCATCCCCCCTGCTCACGGAACTATTTCCTTTCCCAGTCTGGCAATTCCTCAATTTTAAAACTATCCTTTCTGTTTTCAAATACCTCCATGGCTTCATCCCTCCCCATCTCAGTAAACTCCTTCAATCTCACAATCCTCTGAAATCTTAGAGCTCTTCCATTTCCAGCCTCTGCACACACGAACACACACTGGGGCACCTTCACCCTCCCCTTCACTGGGGCATGCCTGATTGGCCAGTTGAGGCCACCCCATCTCTCTCTCTCTCACACCCAATTTCAACCCCTTACTACTTCAGTCTCTCCCTCTCTCGGCACCCTTTCTCTCTCTCTCTCTCTCTTTCTTTTTCTCTATCACTGTTTCTCTCTCCTTATCTCAGTCTCTCCCTATCATGGCCTCTTTAACGAAACTTTTGTTCACTTGTTCCAATATCTCCTGATGTAGTTTGATATTAACTGTTCTCTAACTGCACTCCTGTGAAGTGCCTGAGGATGCTTTTCCATTATAATGTTCTTCTATCTGGGACAGAGAGTCTCCCAGGTGTAGGAGCAGAGAGATCACATGATCAGACTGAAGCACTGACCATGATTCAGAATCACAACTAAACTTGCTTTTTTTCAGTCATTACAGTGGATTCGTCATGCAAGGGAAGGTGCAATGAAGCTTATAATCCCAGCAACCCCTGTCACTGCAACGCCAAGTGCAGCCAATACCACAACTGCTGCCAGGATTATTCCTCTCAGTGTGGGGGTAAGAGTGAACCACTCCGTTTTTGATTCCCTCCTTCTTGCATCATCCATCTTGCTGTCTCCCCGTTACTCCTCTTTCTCTCTCTGCCTCTCAGAATTCACCAAGGCTTCTTAGACAGCACCTTCCTAACCCATAACCACTACCATCTAGAAGGACAAGGGCAGCAGACACATGGGAACACCACACCTGGAAGTTCCCCTCCATTTCACTCACCATCCTGATTTGGAAATATATCACCGTTCCTTCACTGTCACTGGGTCAAAATCCTGGTACTCCCTCCCTAACAGCACTGTGGGTGTACCTACACCACATGGACTGCAGTGGTTCAAGAAGGCAGCTCACCACCACCTTCCCAAGGGCAATTAGGGATGGGCAATAAATGCTGGCCCAGCCAATGAAGCCCACATCCCATGAATGAATAAAAAATGTCACTTGCTCTGCCTCTCTTTCTCCCTGTCTCTCTCTGCCTAAAGTACTGTGAACAGTGAGGAGGATAGTGTAGGTAGTGTAGCAGTGTTTGAAAAAGGACATAGACAAGTTGGTGGCAGAAGAAATTTAATGTAGAGAAATGTGAAATAATTCATTTTAATAGGAAGTATAACATAAAGGGTTAACAGATGGGATATGCTAATGTATGACATAGATGATGATGTATCACTAAGATCAGTTGGTCATGTGTTGACACGAGAGAGAGAGAGAGAGAGAGAAAGGTTGGAACACCATTCTCAGAAGCTACAGGCATTCTCTGTAACCTGTTTAGATGTAGTATTAATAAACAAGTGTTAAGCAAGTACCAGGGTATGACTACAGTCTGTCCAGTAACGGAGTACCACATCTAGAGTCCACAAATAAAAAGGCCCATCTCAGAACAGGAAGAATGCGGAGGGGCAATATAAAATAAAGCATACAATTCTAAAGGATGAGCAAGAGCAGAGGGATGTGGATGTATGTGTACATGAATCATTGAAGGTGGTAGGGCAGGTTAAGAGCATGGTTAGTAAAGCATACAGTCTTTATTAACCGAGGCATAGAGTACAAAAGCATGGAAATTATGATGAATCTGTATAAAATGCTGGCTCAGCCTCAGCTGGATTATTGCGTCCAGTTCTGGGCACCACACTTTAGGGAGGATTTGAAGGCCTTAGAGAGAATGCAGAAAAGGTTCACAAGAATGGTTCCAGGGATGAGGAACTTCAGTTACGGAGATAGATTGGAGAAGTTGGAACTGTTTTTCTCGAGAAGAAAGGTTGAGAGGAGATTTGATAGAGGTGTTCAAAATCATGATGGGTCTGGACAGAAAAGGTGGGAGAAACTGTTCCCATTGGTGGAAGGATTGAGAATGGAAGGGCACAGGATTAAGGTAATTGGCAAAAGAACAACGGTGACATGAAGGAAAACTGTTTCACACAGCGAGTGATTAAGGTCTGGAATCTGCTGCCTGAGAATGTGATGGAGGCAGATTCAATCAAGGCATTCAAGAGGGAACGGGATTGCTATCTGAAAAGGAAGAATGTGCAGGGCTACAGTGAGAAGGCATGGAATGACACCAGTTCATTACTTCTTCAGTGAGCCAGCACAGACATGATGGGCCAAATGGCCTCCTTATGTGCCTTTCTCTTTCACTATTTCTTTCTTCCTCTGCCTAATTCTCTCCCTTTTATTTGCAGTCCCTCTCTTCTCTATAACTCACTCCCTCCCTCTCTCACTCTCTCTCCTACATCACTGTTTCTCACTGACTATGATTACAATCGCTCTCTCTCTCTCTGCGGATATTTGGAATTTCCATCGATCCCCAAATCTCCCTAACTCGGCCTCTATCCATCTTGTTCTCTTTCACTTTCTCTCTCTCTGACTATGTTTGCGGTTTCTTGTCTTGCTGCCTCTTTCTCTCTCTTTGTCACTGTCTTTCCTCCTCTTTCTCCCCTCTCCTTCACACATACTTTCACTCTATCTCCCTCTTGCTTTCACTCTATTTCTCTCTGTCTCTCCCACTCTGGAGACTCTTGTCTTAGTTTTTCTCTCCCTCTGCTGTCTCTCTCTCTCTCTCTTTCTCCCTCTCTTGTTCTCTCTTTCTGACCCCTTTCTCCGTTCCTTGCTGTACCTCTCTCTGTTTATCTGTGTGTCTGCCTCTCTTTCAGTCTGTCTCTCTCTGACTGAGTTTGCAGTCACAAGAACAAAAGAGGATCAGGAGTAGACCATATGGTCCTTTGAGCTGCTCTGCCATTAAAGGCAATCATGGATGATCTTCAACTTCAATTCCACTTTCCTGCTGGCTCCCCAAATCACGCTGATTCCCTAAGAGACCAAAAATATCCCAGTCTTAAATATATTCAGCAATGGGCCATCCACAACCCTCTGGGATAGAAAGTTCCAAAGATTTACAACCCTATGAGTGAAGAAATTTCTCCTCATTTCAGTCCTAAATGATCAGCCCCTTATCCTGAGACTGTGCCCCCATGTTCCAGATCCCCAGTCAGAGGAAACAACCTCTGTGCTCTACGCTGTCAACCACCTTCCGAATCCCAAATGTTTCAATCAGATCACCTCTCATTCTTCTAAACACCAGAGAATATAGACCCAATTTACTCAGCCTCCATTATAGGACATCCCTCTCATCCCAGGGATCAATCTGGTGAATATTCACTGTAATGTCTCCAGTGCAAGTATATCCTTCCTTAAGTATGGAGATCAAAATTACACACAGTATTCCAGATGTGATCTGACCAAAGTCCTGTACAATTGTAGCAAGTCTTATTTATTCCTGTGCTCCAATCGCCTTGCAATAAAGGCCAACATGCCCTTTGCCTCCCTACTTGCCTTCTGTACCTGCATTCCACTATCAGCACACCCAAGTGCCTTTGAACAACAACATTTACAAGTTTCTCACCTTTAAAAATATTCTGCTTTTCTATTCTTATGACCAAATGAATAATCTGACATTTCCCTAAATTATTCCCCATTTGTCATCTTATTGCCCACTCGCCTAACCTGTCTCTATCTCTTTGCAGCCTCTCTGTGTCCTCCTCACAGCTTACCTTCCCACCTAACTTTGTATCATCAGCAAACTTAGACACATTACTAGGCTGCAAAGAGATAGAGACAGGTTAGGTGAGTGGGCAACAAGATGACAAATGGGGAACAATATAGGGAAATGTCAGATTATTCCTTTGGTCATAAGAATAGAAAAGCAGAATATTTTTAAAGGTGAGAAACTTGTAAATGTTGTTGTTCAAAGGCACTTGGGTGTGCTGATGGTGGAATGCAGGTACAGAAGGCAAGTAGGGAGGCAAAGGGCATGTTGGCCTTTATTGCAAGGCGATTGGAGCACAGGAATAAACAAGTCTTGCTACAATTGTACAACTCTTCAAAGTTGTTAACATAGATAGTAAATAGCTGAGGGCCCAGTACTGACTCTGTGGTACACACAGCCTTGAGGATTGATCACGTGGCTCAGGTAACGATCCAGACATGATTACCTTTGATGTTCTGCATTTTAATTTAGACCCTAACTCCTTAAACTCTCTTAACAGAACATTATTCCGGGCCCTACCGATGTCATTGATTCCCATGTGGACCACGATAACTGGATCCTCCCCTCCAAGTTCCTCTCCAGCTGTGAGGAGGTGTCCTTAACCCTGGCACTGGACAGGCAACACAACCTTCAGAGTTCCTGGTCACAGCTACTGAGAACAGTATCTATTCCCCCGACTATACTGTCTCTTATCACTACCACATCCCTCTTTGCTTCCCCCACTTGAATGGCATCCTTCCCATGGTGCCATGGTCAGTCCACTCATCCAGGTTAGACCTGTAGCTGTTGGAGAAAGTCAGGGGCTGAGGCTCCTCCATCTCTACATGCAGATTCCCCATACCTGCCTGATTTGTAGTCACATCCTCCATTGACTAACTTTAAAGTTCTACCTAAGGTCACTTTCTGCTTTCAGGTCACTGAAAGTGGCAACGCAGATGGATAAGGTAGTCAGGAAGGCATATGGCATGCTTGCCTTTATCGGCAGGGGTATTGAGTATAAAAGCTGGGAAGTCATGCTGCAGCTGTATAGAACCTTGGTTAGGCCACACTTGGAATATTGCGTGCAATTCTGGTCGCCACATTACCAGAAGGATATGGAGGCGTTGGAGAAGGTGCAGAGGAGGTTTACCAGGATGCTGCCTGGTCTGAAGGTTATTAGACATGAGGAGAGGTTGGAGAAACTCGGATTGTTCTCACTGGAGCGATGGAGATTGAGGGGTGACTTGATAGAAGTTTACAAAATTATGAGTGGCATGGACAGAGTAGATAGTCAGAAGCTTTTTCCCAGGGTGGAAGAGTCAATTACTAGGGGACATAGATTTAAGGTGAGAGGAGAAAACTATAGAGGAGATGTGCGGGGCAAGTTTTTTACGCAGAGGGTAGTGAGTGTCTGGAATTCGCTGCCAGAGGAGGTGGTGGAAGCAGGTACGATAGTGGTGTTTAAGAGGCAGCTTAACAAGTACATGAATAGGATGGGAATAGAGGGATACGGACCCCGGAAATGCAAAATGTTTTAGTTGACAGGCAATATGATTGGCGCAGGCTTGGAGAGCCGAAGGGCCTGTTCCTGTGCTGTACTTTTCTTTGTTCTTTGTTCTTGTTCTAACCTAAGGGGTTTGATTACCTCCTGGAACAAAGTGCCCAGGTAACTCTCACCCTTCCTGATGTCCCGCAATATCCACAACTCAGACTCCAGTTTAACAACCCTGAAGCAAAGTCACCGGAGCTGCAGATATGGCTGTCCGGGATTGCAGTCCGGGATTCCCACGTGCTGCAATCACAGCACACCACCAACCTTGTTATAATCAAAGCAAAGTACTATGGATGCTGGAAATCTGTAATAAAAGCAGAATGTGTTGGAAAAGCTCAGCAAGTCTGACAGTATCTGTGGAGAGAGAAATGGAGTTAACGTTTCGAGTCCAATATGACTTCTTCGATACGTCCTTGCTATGTCTGTTGAACATTATTTACTTAATTAGTCAATTTGTTATTAATTTACACATCTAAAGCAATAGGAAGTCACACTCTCCTAGCTTGGTGGCAAATGAAGACTCATCAACTGCTGGAGGCTGAGAAAGATAGAGAAAGGAGGATCTCTTTTCCCCTCTCTCTCTCTCACCCTCTCGCTCTGTGGCTCAGTGTCACTTACTCCCTCTTTCCCCCTCTGTCTTATGCTCTCTGGATCACTCTCTCACTGACTGGGTTTGCAGTATAGAACATGGACAGTTCCTGGTGATGAGGATGTGAATTTGATTAACTTACAGGAAGCGATTCTGGAGCCAGTTTCACTGATCAGGAAATTCTCATCATTTCCGAGCAGCTTTACTCCCTGGACACCAACAGAGCAACAGAGAATGAGATTCATCTCAATCTTCAAGACTCCATTTCCAACTCCCAGACTGGAGCTAAGATCGATTACGCCCATCAGCGGTAGGTGCAGTCTTGAACTTGAGCTCATCCAAAACTCTGCTGTCCTAAGGTGAGACTGTGGAGGGATTTTATGACAAGAATGAGAGTTTTAAATCTGAGGCTTTGCCAGACTGGGAGCCAATGTAGGTCAGCTGACATTATATTATGATTTTCTAAGTGCCCTGTTAACACCTCCTTAATAATAGATTGCAGTGTTTTCCTGATGTTAGTCTAACTGGCCTGTTTTCTGTCTTGCTGCTTCCTTGAACAGTGATGTTGCAATCTACTCCGATCCACTGGGATCATTCCAGCATAATCACGATCACTGGAGTTCTCTCCTGGAATTCCTGGGTATAGGACATCAGCGGCAGGAAATCTATTAGCTTTCAGTCCCATCAATTTCTCCAGTACTTTTCCTTTACTAATTTTAATTATGTCATTAATAACACTAATAATTACATTATTAATAATGATTACATGAGGTTTCTCACTCTCGTTAGACCCTTGGTTCCCCATTAATTCTCCTATGTTTTTGTGTTTGTTTCTGTGATCAAGGACTCAAAGCATTTTCCATTAGAAGTCCTCCTGTCTCAGTATCTAAGGGACTCACATTTATTTTTTCCACTTTTTATTTTTTTACATACTTGTAAAAGTTTTACAATTTAAAAAAATATTTCTAATGTACTTTCATATTCCATTTTTCCTTCATCAAATTTTTGGTCAAACTTTGCTTATATCAAAACTCTACCAATCCTCAGACTTGCTATTCTTCCTGGTAATATCATAAACCTCTTCCTTTAACCTGACTTAACTCCTTTAGTTAGCCACAGAAGAGTCTCTTCTCCCTTGGAGTCTGTATTTTTCAACGGGATCATCGAGTTATAGAATGGTTACAGCACAGAGAAGGCCATTCAGCCCATTGTGTCTGTACTGCCTCTGTGGAGAAAAACAGAGTTAATGTTTCAAGTTGAATATGATTCTCCTTTGAAACTTATCTTGTAATAAGCGCTTCATACATTCAGATAAAACACCTTTTAATTTGAACTTTAACATTGCAATACTAAACCCTGAGGTTCTGATGCACTATTACTGTTAAATGTTTTGCCTGTCCTTGTCACTCTTTTCGTATTGTTACCTAATCGCTACACGGCTCAGTGGTCTTGACTTTTCTTTTCACTTGAATCCTCACCCTCCACTGTTTAGTTTAAAACACTATCTACTGCCTCAGTTATAACAGCACCAGGACACTATTCCTGCCCAATTTAATTGGAGTCCGTCCCAACAGAATAGCTCCCTCTTTCCTCAGTGTTGGTGCCAATGCCCCTTGAATCAAACCCCTATCTTCACACACCACTCTGAGCCACATATTCAGCTCAGTGATCTCTTTGTCCCTATGCAAATTTGCATGTGGCTCTGATAACAATCCAAACCTTTGAGGTTCAGCTTGTTTATTTGGATCTAGCTATCACAGCAGAACTTCATTCCTAGTTGTACTCATGTCATTGGTTCCAACAGGGCCCATGACGACTGGGTCTTCACTGTCCCACTCCAACCATGAGCAGGTTTCTTTAACCCTTGCACCAGGCAGGCACTCCCATTCATGGCTACAAGGACCAGTATCTATTCCCCAACTATAATCTCTCCAATTATGAGCACATTCCTTTTCACAGCCCCCACTCAATTGGTCTGAGAATCAAAGACTGGCTGCTAAACAATAGGAGGCCATTTGGTCCAGTATGTCCACCGAGAGCCACTCCTGCCTTTTCCCCACAGCCCTGTAAATCTTTCCTTTTCAGAGAATGATCCAATTCCCTTCTGAATTATTGAGTTTGCCTTCACCGCACTCCCAGACAGTGCATTCCAGATCCTAACCATTCATTTTTCCTCATGCTGCCATTGGGTTTTTTTTTGCCAATCACCTTAAATCTGTGCTCTCTGCTTCTCGATCCTTCCACCAATGGGAACAATTTATCTCTCTCTACTTGTTTGTCCTGACCCCTCATGATTTTGAATACCTCTATCAAATCTACTCTCAACCATCTCTCTCTTCAATGAGGAAAACAACCCAATCTTTTCCAATCTATCTACATAACTAATGTTCTGCAGCGTTCCTCATTCTTGTGAATTACCCTCTATAATGTCTTCACATCCTTCCTAAAGTGTGGTGCCCAAGGCTGGACACAATACTCCAGTTGGGGGTGAACCAGTGTTTTATACAAGTTTAGCATAATTTCCTTGTTTTTGTACTCTATGCTTCTATAGCCCAAGATGCTGTCTATGCTTTATTAACCACCCTCTCAACTGTTCTGCCACCTTTAATATTTTGTTCACATATAGCCCCAGGTCCCTTTATTTTATATTGTCTCTCCTCATTCTTCCTACAAAAAAGAATCACTTCACACTTCTCTGCATTAAATTCCATCCTCCACTTGCTTAGTGTTTCCACCAACCTGTTCATGTCTTTCTGACGTTTAACACTATCCTCATAGTTCACAATGCATCCAAATTTTATGTCATCTGCAAATTTTGAAATTGTGCCCTGTACAATGAGGTCTAGAAAATTAATACATTTCAGGAAGAGCAGGCATCATAACACTGACCCCTGGGGAACTCCACTATAAACCTTCCAACCATTCAAAAAACAACCATTAACTACTCTCTATTTCCTGTCACTCAGCCAATTTTACATCCATGTTGCTACTGTCAGTTTTATCCCATTAGCTCTAACATTGTTCACAAGTCTTTTGTGTGGCACTTTATCGAAAACCTTTTAGAATCACAGAATTATTATAGTGCAGAAGGAGGTCATTTGGCCCATCTTGTCTACACCAGCTCTCTGAATGAACAATCTATTCAGTGCCATTCTCCTTCCTTCTCAAATAACCATCTAATTCCCTTTTGAATGCCACAATTGAACCTGTATCCAGCACATTCTCAGGCAGTGCTTTCCAGACCTTAACCACTCACTGTTTTTCATGTCACCATTGATTCTTTTGACAATTACCTTAAATCTGTGCCCTCTCCTCCTTGATCCTTTCACGAGTGGGGAAGTTTTTCCTCTCTACTCTGTCCAGGCCCCTCATGATTTTGAACATCCATATTAAATCTCCCTGAGCCTTCTTTTCTCCAACAAAAATAGTCCCAACTTCTCCATCCTTTCTACGTAACTGAAATTCCTCATCCCTGAAACCATTTTCATGAATCTTTTCTGCACTCTCTCCAATACGTTCACATCCTTCCTGAAATGTGGCACCCAGAACTATACACGAAAATCAGCTGAGGTCCTATACAAGTTCAGCATAACTGCCTTGCTCTTGTACTCTATGCCACTACTAATAAAGCCCAGGATACTGTAGCTTTATTAACTGCTCTCTCCACCTGTCCTGCCATCTTCAATGACTTATTCAATTATACACCCAGGTCCCTCTGCTCCTGCACCTCCTTTGTACCCTTTATTTTATATTATCTCTCCATGTTCTTCCTGCCAAATTGAATAACTTCACATTTTTCCACATTAAATCTTATCTTCCACCTATCTGCCCACTCCACCAACTTGTCTATGTCCTTTTGAAGTTCTACACTGTCCTCCTCACAGTTAACAATGCTTCCAAGATTTGTATCACCAAAGATTTTGAAATTGTCCCCTGCACACCAAGATCTAGATCATTAATATATATCAAGAAAAGCGAGGGTCCCAATACTGATCCCTGGGAACTCCACTACAAACCATCCTCCGCCAGAAAAACATCTATTAACCATCACTCGCTGTTTCCGGTCACTCAGCCAGTTTCATATCCATGTTGCTACTATCCCTTTTAATCCATGAGTTAGAACTTTTCTAACAAGTCTGTTGTGTGGCACTGTATCAAATGTTTTTTGGAAGTCCATATACACCACATCAACAGCTTTACCCTCATCAATCCTGTTACCTTCTCAAAAAATGCTAGCAAGTTAGTTAAACATGATTTTCCCTCAAAAAATCTATGCTTAATTAACTCACATTTGTCTATATGATTATTAATTTTGTCCCAGAATTATTGTTTCCAGAAGTTTCCCCACCACCAAAGTTCAACTGACTGGTTTGTAGTTGCTGGGCTTATCCTTACGCCCTTAGTTGAACAAGGGTGTAACATTCACAATTCTCCAATCCTCTGGCACCACCCCTGTGTCTAAGGAAGACTGGAAAATTATGGCCAGTGCCTCTGCAATTTCAAAATACACTTCCCTCAGTATTCTGGATATATCTCATCCAGTCCTGATTCCTTATCAACTCTTAAGTGCAGACAACCTATCCAATACCTCCTCCTTATCAATTTTAAACCCTTCCTGTGTATTAATTACTTCCTCTTTCATGGTGACCTGTGCAACATCCTCTTCCTTGGTAAAGACAGATGTAGAATATTCATTTAACACCTCAGCTATTCCCTCTACTTCCATGCATAAATCCTCTTTTTGGTCCATAATCAGCCCTACTCCTCCCTTTACCACCATTTTACTATTTATGTACCTATAGAAAGCATTAAGCATTGGGGATTCCCCTTTATGTTAGCTGCCAGTCTCTCTGCATACTCTCTCTTTGCTTCTCTTATTTGCTTTCTCATCTTCCCTCTGAGCCTTCTATACCCAGTTTGGTTTTCAATTATATTTTCTACCTGACAACTGTCATAAGAACACTGTTTCTATCTTAATTTCTATCTTCTTTGCCATCCAGGGAGCTCTGGATTTGTTTGCTCTACCTTTCCCTTTTGAGGGATTATACCTGGACTGTGCCTGAACTATCTCTACTGCTCAAATATCATTTTTCCTGCCAACCTTTGACTCCAGTTTATTCGGCCCAGATGCATTCTTAGCCCATTGAAGTTGACTTTCCCCAATTATTCTTACTCTGGATTGTTCTTTGTCCTTTTCCACAGTCATCCTAAACCTTATGATATAATAATCACTGTCCCTTAAATGTTCTCCTACTGACATTTGATCCACTTTGCCCACCTCATTCCCAAGAACCAGGTCTAGGAGGGCCCTGTGTTTCATTGGACTGGACATATGCTATAGAAAAGTTTCCTGAACACACCCTAGGAACTCTTGCCCCTTCTGCCCTTTACACCATTACTATCCCAGTCTATATTTAGATGATTAAAGTTGCCCATTATAATTACTCCATTGATTTTGCATCTCTCTGTCATTTCCCTGCAGATTTGTTCCTCTACATCCTTCCCACTATTTGGTGGCCTATAGGCTACACCGAGCAATGTAATTGCACCCTTTTTGTTTCTTAGCTCTGGCCAAATTGATTCTGTGCTTACCCCTCTGGGACATCCTATTTCTCCAGCACTACAATGTTCCCCTTAATCAATACCACAACCCCTCCTCCTTTCCTTCCTTTCCTATCTTCCCTGAACACCCTGTACCAGGAATATTTAACACCCAGTTCTATCCTTTTTTGAGCCAGGTCTCCTTGATAGCCACATCATATTTCCACATAGAAATTTTTTTCCTTAACTCACCAATCATATTAACCACACTCTGTACATTCAGATGATGCACAGTGACCCTAATTTAGACTTTATTACTTTCTCCATTACTCTAACCCACACCCATTAACTTCCTGTTTTTTATTCTAATACTATACTATCTGTATCTCCCAGCATATTGTGCACCTTGGTATTCCTCTGGTATTTTTTCCTGCTTCCCAAATTCTTGCCATGTTAGCTTAAACCCTTCCCAACAGCACCAGCAAAACACCCCGTGTGGAACTCAGTTCCGGCTCTGTTCAGGTGCAGCCTGTACAGGTGCAGGTCCCATCTCCCTCAGAGCCAGTCCCAATGTCCCAAAAATCTAAAGCCCTGCCTCTTGCACCAACTTTCCAGCTCAATCCCACGTGGCACTGGGAGTAATCTGGAGATTACTACTTCTGAGGCCCTGCTTGCTCATTTCCTACCTAGCTCCCTAAATTCTGACTGCAGGACCATAATCCCTCTTTCTGCCTTTGTTGTAGGTACTGATGTGAACCACAACTGCTGGCTGTTCACCCTCCCCCTCCTCAGGGGGCTCTGCAGCCCCTCAGTGACATCCTTAACCCTGGCACCCAGGAGGCAACACACCAGCCTGGATTCATGTTTGTGGCCACAGAAACACTTCTCTATTCCCTTAACTATCGAATCTCCTATCACTATTGCTGTTCCAGTTTCTATGTGCCCTCTTTATGGCTGAGCCACCCATGATGCCATGCGCTCCCCAGATGAAACTCTTTCGAGTTATCAACAGTCACAGATTGCAACTCTTTCGAGTACAATCACAGTTCTTGGTTTCCGGGAGTGGGACATGAACCCACAACCCTCTGATTCAAAGGCGAGGGTGCTATGAACTGAGCCACAGCTGACACCTCTAAATACCAATTAAACTCTTTCGAGTTATCAACAGTCATAGATTGCAACTCTTTCGAGTACAATCAAAGTTCTTGGTTTCCGGGAGTGGGACATGAACCCACAACCCTCTGATTCAAAGGCGAGGGTGCTATGAACTGAGCCACAGCTGACACCTCAGCTCCCCAGATGAACCATCGCTCTCATCAGTATTCAGAACTGAATACTGGTTGGGGGGTGGGATGCACTCAGGAGGCTCCTGTGCTACTGGTCTGTTCCTTTTTGACTATCTGGTGATCACCCATTCCTGGAGCCTCATCAACTTTAAGCACAAACATCTTATTCCAATAACCTCTCATTTATCAATTTAAAACCAATCAAATGTCAGAATTACCTCTTTTTCACAATGATCTGGGCAGCATCTTCTTCCTTGGTAAATACAGATGGAAATATAATGTGGGATTTAAGCACATGGATTGCAAAAAGGTTTAAAAACAAGGTTCCTTATTCCACCTGCATAAGCTCTCAAGGCAAAGCGTAACTTCAAGAAACAAGCTGTTTGCAGGGAATATTCACTGCCGATGCTCCAGATCTCTGTCCTATTTGGGACTTTGGCTCCTCAATACAGTGACTCACTAGACGGCTACAGTCTTACCCTTTCCCTCTCCATGAGGCTCCTGGTCCCTCCTTCTCCTCCAGCCAGTCCTTCTCAGGCTCAAGCCCCGCCTCCAGCTTTTTTAGTCCCCACCCTGGCCTTAGGCTCCATGTCCAGTTTTCTTCAGGATTTCGGCCCAGGCGGACTGAATCCCCTGCCTGGCATCTTCCAAGGCCGATGAACCTCCACTGGCGGGGACCTAATTCCCTGCATTGAAAACCAGATATCGGAAAGCCGAGGGCCCACTCACCTCCATCATTACACAATGTTCACTTAGGGAGCTAGGTAGGAAATAACTCAGCTAATGCCCCGCCTCCATTCGTAAATCTGATTTTGGCCCCTTATTGACCCCACTCCTCCTTTTACCAACCATTATGGTTTATTTGCCTCTAGAAGACTTTCCTTGTGTTAGCTGCCAGTCTCTTCTCATACTCCCTCTTTGTTCCTCTTATTTGCTTTTACAGTTCCCCTCTGAATATTCTATATTCTACCTGGTTCTCAATTGTATTTTCAGCCTGACATCTGTCATAAGCACATTTTTTTCTGCTCCATTTTAATTTCTATCTCTTTCATCATCCAAGAAGCTCTGGGTTTGTTTGCCCTATGTTTCCCCTTCGAAGGAACGTACCTTGACTGTCTGAAATATCTCTTCTGAACAATGTGCTGCTTTTAAAGACCAGTTTTTCCTGCCAACCTTGGACTCCAATTTATCTGGCCCAGATCCATTCTTACTCCATTGAATTTGGCTTAATTATTCTTAAACTGGATTGTTCTTTGTGACTTTCCACAGTCCAGCTGAACCGCTATGATACAGTGACCATTGTCCCCTAAATATTACCCCACTGACACTTCATCCACTTGGCCCGCCTCATTCCCAGGAACCAGGTCCAGCAGGGCTTCCATTCTCATTGGAGAGGAAACACACCTTAGAAAATTCTCCTGAACACAATCTAGGAACTCTTCAACCCTCTGCCCTTAACGCTACTACTATCCCAACCTATATGCACGTTACACCTACTCCACAATTCTTGCACCAGCCTGTAATTTCCTTGCAAATTTGTTCCTCTACATCTTTTCAACTAGTTGGTGGCCTGTAGACTATACCAAGCAATGTAATTGTGCCAGTTGTACTCCTTAGTTCTAGCCAAATAGATACTATCCTTGACACCTATGGGACATCCTCTCTCTCCCCTAAATCATCATCATCTACAAGATACATTGCAACTCGCCAAGGCTTCTTCATCAGCATCTTCCAAACCCGCAACTACCATCTAGAAGGACAGTAGACAAATGGGAACTCCACCGCCTGGAAGTTCCCCTCCAAGCCACTCACCATCCTGACATGGAAATGTATCGGCCGTTCCTTCACTGTCACTGGGTCAAATCCTGGAACTCCCTTCCTAACAGCACTGTGGATGTACCTACACCACATGGACTGCAGCGGTTCAAGAAGGCAGCTCACCGCCACCTTCTCAAGGGAAAATAGGGCTGGGCAATAAATGTTGGCCCAGCCAGTGATACCCACATCCCATGAAAGTTTTTTTTTTCATTCTCCTTAATCAATTCTGCCGCCCCTTTGCTTTTTTTCCTTTCCTATCTTTCCTGAACACCCTGTATTCAGGAATATTTAATGCCCAGCTCTACCTTTCTTTGAGCCAGGTCACCATTATCACCACAATGTCACATTTGCAGGTGGCTATCTGTGCCTGCAGCTCATCAACCTTAGTTATCACACTCCATTACATTCACATATACGCACAGTAATCTTAATTTACATTTTACTACTTTCCCAGTGACTCCAATCTCACCTACTATTTTACTGTTTCTACTCTGTTGCTATCTATCTCTCCAGTATTCTTTGCACCTTGATATTCCTCTCTAGTATTCCCTCCTGGTCCCCACACTCCTGTCCAGTTCGTTTAAATTCTCCCAGTAGCACTAGGAAATTGTTCCCAGATCTGTTGCAACCAGTCCCAACTGTACAGGTCCCAACCCTCCTGCACAATCTTTCCAAACATGTATTCACCCATTTCTATATTCACTTCCACGTGCCACCACTCTCACTGTGTTCCCTCTCCTGGTCTCTCTCTTTATACTGCCGCCACTCTCACTGTGTTCCCTCTCCTGGTCTCTCTCTTTATAGTGCCGCCACTCTCACTGTGTTCCCTCTAAAGTCTCTCTCTTTATACTGCCGCCACTCTCACTGTGTTTCCTCTCCTGGTCTCTCTCTCTTTATACTGCCGCCACTCTCACTGTGTTCACTCTACTGGTCTCTCTCTCTTTATACTGCCGCCACTCTCACTGTGTTCCCTCTATAGTCTCTCTCTTTATACTGCCGCCACTCTCACTGTGTTCCCTCTATAGTCTCTCTCTTTATACTGCCGCCACTCTCACTGTGTTCCCTCTCCTGGTCTCTCTCTCTTTATACTGCCGCCACTCTCTCTGTGTTCCCTCTCCTGGTCTCTCTCTTTATACTGCCGCCACTCTCACTGTGTTCCCTCTATAGTCTCTCTCTTTATACTGCCGCCACTCTCTCTGTGTTCCCTCTCCTGGTCTCTCTCTTTATACTGCCGCCACTCTCACTGTGTTCCCTCTCCTGGTCTCTCTCTTTATACTGCCGCCACTCTCACTGTGTTCCCTCTCCTGGTCTCTCTCTTTATACTGCCACCTCTCTCACTGTGTTCCCTCTACTGGTCTCTCTCTTTATACTGCCACCTCTCTCACTGTGTTCCCTCTACTGGCCTCTCTCTTTATATTGCCGCCACTCTCACTGTGTTCCCTCTAAAGTCTCTCTCTTTATACTGCCGCCACTCTCTCTGTGTTCCCTCTCCTGGTCTCTCTCTTTATACTGCCGCCACTCTCTCTGTGTTCCCTCTCCTGGTCTCTCTCTTTATACTGCTGCCACTCTCACTGTGTTCCCTCTCCTGGTCTCTCTCTTTATACTGCCACCTCTCTCACTGTGTTCCCTCTACTGGTCTCTCTCTTTATACTGCCACCTCTCTCACTGTGTTCCCTCTACTGGCCTCTCTCTTTATACTGCCGCCACTCTCACTGTGTTCCCTCTCCTGGTCTCTCTCTTTATACTGCCACTACTCTCACTGTGTTCCCTCTACTGGTCTCTCTCTTTATACTGCCACCTCTCTCACTGTGCTCCCTCTACTGGCCTCTCTCTTTATACTGCCGCCACTCTCTCTGTGTTCCTTCTATTGTCACTCTCTTTATACTGCCGCCACTCTCTCTGTGTTCCTTCTATTGTCACTCTCTTTAAACTTCCTCCACTCTCTCTGTGTTCCCTCTATAGTCACTCTCTTTATACTGCCACCACTCTCACTGTGTTCCTTCTCCTGGTCTCTCTTTTTATACTGACACCTCTCTCATTGTGTTCCTGCTATTTTTCTCAGTCTTTATACTGTTGCCACTCTCAATGTATTCCTGCTACTGGTCTCTCTCTTTATACTTTTACGACTCACTGGGAATAGTGCGCTGTAATATCAAGACCCACTGTTCCCCGAGCAGCGACAAATGTGAAAAGTTTCACCAAACCACCAGATTTCACCAATTCTACCTAATTGTTTAATTTAGGTTAACAGAATACAAGCACCAGGTTTGTAAACGTAATAAGTAAATAGCTGTTTATTGAACAAATTGACTTTAACCAGTGGCAAAAGAAACAATATGAAAAGCTAACTTTTAATTATATAACCTAATCTCTACCCCTTTCTTAAATCCTTGTATACCCTCACACACAAGACACATAAGACACACAAAACATGGATTTTACGGGTGGGATAAAAACGTTCAATAGCACCAATCCAGGCTACAGGATTCGATGGGTTTAGGTGGATTGATGTCTTCCGAATTCCTTTTAGTTCTTTGTTCATGACATGAGATGGCTTTCTAGCACTTTCAATTTTGAGTTCACTGGTTGAGAACTTGCTTTTCAATGTCTCTAACAGTAGTTTTCCCCTTTTCCTTTTTACAGGGGTTTTCTCAGGGCAGGAGCAGGTTACAGAGATATGAGGAAAAGAGATTTTTAGGTGTTTTCTCTTTGCAGGCCAGGAGCTATTCTGCTCCACTGCTGCCACACAAACCCTGGTCAGGAGCAAATTAAAATGCTGTTTTCAGGCAGCTCCCTTGGTCCAGGACTCCTTTCTGGCACCATCCTCTCTTTCATGGCACACTCTATTCCAGGATTGCAACATTGTATATATCCGTAATCCTGTTCCAGAAGACATGTCTTTCAAACTGCAGCCATTGTAGTTTTAAATCCAAAGCCCAACAGAAATAGAGAAAAATAAAATAGGATATGTTCTTTACATGCCTCCACCCTTCAAAAACGTGTTTCATCACAACGTACATAACACATGGACAACAAAGCATGAGACTTACATCCATTCATCCTTCCTCCCCACTGCAATCTTCAGCATTTCTTGCCCCTTTAACTTATTTCAGTATTTTACACCCAGGACAATGCATCCGTGATCACATTATCTTTACCGGCAATGTGAACAATCTTTACATTGAATGGTTGAAACAATAGACTCCATGTAAACAGCTTCACATTTTTGAGTTTGAAACTTATCAATAAACGCCAGCCCCTTATGGTCAGTGTAGATTAGTGTTTCTTTGTTATCGTGTCGGACATAAACTTCAAAGTGTTGCGGAGACAGCAACAATGCTAGAGTTTCCTTTTCTACTGTAGAGCACTTCCTCTGATATTGGTTTAGTTTCTTGGGAAAGTACCTACCGGCTTCTCTATCCCTTTCCTTTGCTTTTGGAGTTTGCTCTTTTTTCTTGATCTTTACTCTTGTCCTGTTCTGCATCATTACTATTGGATTTAACCCAGTTTTCTTTGTGTTTTTGTTCCCTGCCTCTGCTTCTTGAGTTTGCATGTTTTTCTCTTTCTTTACTTTTTCTTTTACTCTATCTTTACTTCTAGATTTTCCCCTATCTTTGTCATTACTCAGTTCTCTGTCTCAGCTTTTAGATTTTGATCTGGCCGTTTCTTCTCGCTCTCTGCTTTTACTTCGCTCTCTACTTTTAGATTTTGATTTGGCCCGTTTTGCTCTGTCTTTGCTTTTACTCTGTTTACGATCTCTACTTCTGAATTTCACCTTTTTACCATCACTCTGCCCCCGATCACCTGTGCTGGATTTTCACTTAACTTGTTTCTCCAACTCTTTTCCAATAGTCTGCTCTTGTGCTGCTTTACATCTTTCTAGAAAGACTCACGGGGCGTGGACATGTAATCCCACATGGAGGATTCATCTTTCTGCTTTAGGAACTTTTCCTTAACCACTTTTAATGGACCTCCGATTTCATGACTATAGATCAATTCAAATGGACTGAATCCGGTGGATTCATTGGGAGAATCTCTGGGAGCAAATAGTCAGAAATCTAATCCCTTGTCCCAATCCTTTGGGTATTCGTGGCAATAGGTCTTAATCATGGTTTTGAGAGTCTGATGGTATCTCTCTAAAGCTCCCTGTGTCTGTGGATGATAGGCAGTAGGCTTTAGTTGTTTGATACCCAAACTGTTGATTATATCCTGAAAAATTTTAGACATGAAATTAGAACCTTGCTCAGGTTGTATTTCAATTGGTGGCCATAACAAGTGAAAAACTGAGTTAACTTTTCCACTATGACCTTAGCTGTAATTGACCTTAAAAGAATATCTTCTGGAAATTGGGTGGTCATATCCATGATTGTCAGGGTATCCTGATGTCCTGCTTTTGTTCTAGGTAATGGTCCTACACAATCTACTAATACCCGACTGAACAATTCTTCAAAGACTGGTATGGGTAGTTAAGGTGCTGGCTTGATTACATGTTGAAGTTTACCTACTACCTGACATGAATGACACATTTTACAAAATTGCACTACATCTTTATGAAGTCTTGGCCAAGTAAATGCCTGTTTATCGATACTTGGGTTTTCCGTATTCCTACATGCCCTGCCATGAGAATCTCATGTGCTACTTGCAATATCTCCTTACGATATTTGGGTGGTATCACTATCTGATGAACAACCATCCATTCCTCATCTGCAGCTCAGTGAGGGTGTCTCCACTTCCTCATCAGAACTTAGTCTTTAAAGTAATAGCACTCTAGAATTTCAGCCTCAGCTTCAGTGTGAGCTGACTGTGCTAACTTGTTTAACTCTGGATCTACTTTCTGAGCCTCAATTAATGAAGACCTGCCAAACGCTTCCTTTGAATTATCCTCATCCTTAAAGAAAGTTTCGGCTACTCTAACATCTGCTCGTGGCATTCCCTTGACCTCTGGTAACTTACTTTGTTTAGCCATTGCTCTGGTCACCACACATGATGGAAAAATACCAGGAACCTGTTCTTGTAACTGTTCCATCTCTTTAGCCTCTCTTGGACTTTCTGTAATTATGGGTGAAGCTATAACCTTCACTCCTGACAAATTCCCAGGAGCAAATCAACTCCATCCACGGGTAATTTATTAACCACTCCTACAACCACAATATAGACAACAATCCAATTGCACCTTGAACAATGGAGCTGGGATATACACTCCACTTATCCCATTTACCAATACTTTAGCTTTTATTGAACTCTCTGGAGAGAAAACTTGGTCCTTCTCCAGCAAAAGAGTTTGAGTAGCTGCTGTGTCCCTTAATATAATTATGGATTTAGCTGCATCATTTGATGAAAAAAGGGTTATCTTCCCTTTAGACAAAATTTTAAGGGTGGGATAAAACAGTTCAACAGCACCAGACCCGGAGCACAGGATTCGATGGGTTGATTTTGATCAATGTCTTCTAAATTCCTTTCAGTTCTTGTTGATGACACCGCTTGCTCATGGAAAGAATGTGACTGCCTCCTAGATCAAAATGTCCAGGCAACTTCCTGATGTCCTGTTTCGCAGTAGGAGAGGTCATGCCAAGTGCCCAGCCTGACAGCTTTCTCTATGTGACAGTGGTGACCCCCCCACTTAATGGGCCTCCTGGGCCCAATGGAGGCCCCCGCCCCAAGTATAAGCTGCCCCAAGTCTCCCCACCCTCCTTGGCCTTTCTACCCTGATCTCCACCACCTTCGTCCTCCAAACCACCCCATCCTCCTCATCAAGTCCTGCCAGCCTGGCCCCAGTGGGACCCCTACACTCACCTATGGTCCCAGCTCCAGTGCAGCACATCTTCCTGCAATACCAACTGCTCCTGATGGAATGGGAGAGTGTCGGCCTCAGAGGTGGGACTTCCTGTTGCTAAGGGGTGGGGATCCCACCCCAAGCCAATTAGCCTTTTAGCTTGGGGCAGGGGGAGGCAGGTGAAGAAATTCATAAGAACATAAGAAATGGAACCATGAGTAGGCCATTTGGCCCATCTAGTCAGCTCAAACATTCACTAAGGCCATGGCTGATCTGATTGAGGCCTCAGCTCTGCCTACCTGCCTACCCCCGTAACCTTTGAGTTCCTTGCCAATCTAGAATCTGTCTGACACAGCTTTGAATATATTCAATGACCCAGTCTCCACTGTTCTCTGGAGTAGAGAATTCCAAATTCCTTCTCATCTCTGTCTTAAATGGGAGATCCCTTATACTTAAAGTATTCCCCCTCATTCTAGATTTTCCCACAAGGGGAAAAATCCTCTCAACATCCACACCCTGTCAAACCCCCGCAGAATTTTATGTTTCAATAAGATCACCTCTCATTCTCCTAAACTCCAATGAGTATAGGCCCAACCTGCTCAACCTTTCCCCATAAGACAAACTCTTCATCCCAGGAATCAGCCGAGTGAACCTTCCCTGAGCTGCTTTCAGTGCGTGTCTGTCCCTCCTTAGGAGAGCAAAACTATATCGTTCTCCAGAGCTGTTTTCACCAATGCCCTGTAGAGCTGTAGCAAGACTTCCCTACTTTTATACTCATCCCCCTTGCAATAAAGGCCAACATTCCATTTGCTTTCCTAATTATTTGCTATACGGGTAGCACAGTGGTATTGTCACTGGACTGGTAATCTAGAGACCCAGGGTAACGCTTCGAGGACCAGGGTTTGAATCCCACCACAGCAGATGGTGAAATTTGAATTCATCTGATGGTGACCATAAAAACCCACCTGGTTCGCTAACGTCCTTTAGGCCTACATGTGACTCCAGGCCCACAGCAATGTGGTTGACTCTTAAAGTGCCTTCTGAACAAGGGTTCAGCTTGCACCCCACCCCCACACACACACAGGCAGTGCTCCTGCTCGTGTTTCAGGGTGAATTGTATTCCATGTCCCTTATCCTGGATTTGTGGGACTCAGCTCTTCCTGAATCGAATGATACCTGACATTCATGGCATCCTGACGAGCCCCACTCTGGGCTTGGCTACCTCCCTATGTAGATAGGGCAATGCAGTGTCCTGAATCCTCCTCCTTCACCTCATCCCCACTTCCAGTGATTTATCTGATCTCAGCATCCTTAAGGTCGGAACCTCTCTGGAGGGTCATATTGGAACAGAGACCTGGCTCAAAGAAGGGCAAGGCTGGGAATTAAATATTCCTGGATACAAGGTGTTCAGGAAATATAGAGAAGGAAGAAAAGGAGGAAGAGTGGCAGTATTGATTAAGTCAAACGTTGCAGTGCTGGAGAGATAAGATGTCTCAGGGATCAAGGATGGAATTAATTTGGCCAGAGCTAAGGAACAAAAAGGTGAAATGACGTTGCTTGGTGTAGCTGTAGGTCACCAACTAGTGGGAAACATATAGAGGAACAAATTTGCAAAAAATTACAGAGAAGCACAAGTATGGCAAAGTAATTATAAGGGACTTTATCCTAATATAGACTGGGATAACGGGAAAAGGCAAGGGGGAGGCTAGGATAATGGGAAAAGGCAGGGAATAGACTGCGATAATGGAAAAAGACAGGGTAGTGGGACTAGCTGAGTACCTCTTGCAGAGGTACAAGAGCAGGGAATTTATGATTAACTTATCTAAGACACTGGTTGGACCTCAGCTGGAGTATTGTATACAGTTCTGGGCGCCACACTATAGAAAGGGTGTGAACGCATTGGAGAGAGTGCAGAAGAGGTTTACAAAAATGGTTCCAGGGATGAGACAGTTCAGTTATGAGGAAAGATTGGAGAAGTTGGGACTGTTTTCCTTGGAGAGGAGAAGGCTAAGAGAAGACTTGATAGAAGTTTTCAAAATCATGAGGAGTCTGGACAGAGTAGATAGGGAGAAACTGTCCCCACTTGTAAATGGATCGAGAGCCAGGGGGCACAGTTTTAAAGTGTTTTACAAAAGAAGCAAACGTGAGCTGAGAAAAAACTTAGGGTTTGGAATGCACTGCCTGGAAGTGTGGTGGAGGCAGGTTCAATTGAGGCATTCAAGAGAGCATTGGATGATTATTTAAATAGAAACAATGTGCAGGGTTACGGGGAAAAGGCAGGAGATTGGCACTAAGTTAAAACACTCAGAGAGCCGGTGCAGACATGATGGGCCAAATGGCCTCCTTCTACACCGTAACAATTCTGTGATTCTGTGATTCAGACAGCTGGCATGGATATAATGGGCCAAATGGTCCCCTTCTGTCTAGCAACTATTTTATAATAAAAGCAAAATACTGCAGCTGCTGGAAATCTAGAACAAAAACAAAAATACCTGGAAAAATTCAGTAGGTCTGACAGCATCTGCGGAGAGGGATACAGTTGACGTTTCGAGTCCGTATGACCTTTCATCAGAACTAAGACATATAGAAATGAAATTAAATATAAGCTGGTAGAAGGGGGTGGGACAGGAGAGCTCGATAGGGAGCCAGTGACAGGTGGAAGCCAAGAAGAGACTGCCAAAGATGTCATAGACAAAAGGACAAAGGAGTGTTGACGGTGGTGGCATTATCTAAAGGTTATGCTAATGGGAACATTAAGGGTAGCAAGCAGGACAAGCTAGTGGCAGATGGCCCTAGTGCGGGTGGGGTGGGGGGAAGGGATCAAAATGGGCTAAAAGGTGGAGATGAAACAATAGATCGAAATAAATTTAAAAATAGGAGGGAAAAGAAAAAAGTATAGTGTTAAAAAAAATTATAAATTATTGGAAAAAGGGGGATTGGAAAGGCGGTGGGGATGGAGGAGAGAGTTCATGATCTGAAACTGTTGAACTCAATATTCAGTCCGGAAGGCTGTAAAGTGCCTAGTTGGAAGATGAGGTGCTGTTCCTCCAGTTTGCGTTGAGCTTCACTGGAACAATGCAGCAGGCCAAGGACGGACATGTGTGCATGAGAGCAGGGTGAAGTGTTGAAATGGCAAGCGACAGGGAGGTCTGGGTCACACTTGCGGACAGACCGCAGGTGTATTTTATAATGTTTTGGCTTGATTTTCGAGGAGCACATTAAAGATGTAGAATTATTAGAGAAGCTTCAGAGGAGAATTCCGGGACCGATTTCTGAGCTATGAGGGATATACTAGGAGTGAGGACTATCTACCTTAGGACTTTATTGTTTGGAAAAGAGGAGGATGAGGCTGAGATCCTTCAGATTTCCCAGAGTTTGGAGTACTCGATACATGGAAATCCATCTTTTCAGCTTAGGATCCAAGTGCTTGGAACACAGTTTAAAATTGATAGGAAAACACAAAATCTCAGCAACCTGTTAGAAGCAGGGAGCGAAGCATGTGACATCCTGGCCTTTCTCAACTGGAGGATAGAGTGCAAAAGCAAGGCAGTTATGTTAACCTTGTATAAAACACTGTTTCAGCCTCAACTGGAATATTGGATCCAGTTCTGGGCCACACACTTTAGGAAGAATGTGAAGGCATTAGAGAGAGTGCACAAAAGATTCATGAGAATGGCTCCAGGGAGGAGGAACTTTAGTTACATAGATTGGAGAAGTTGGAACAACTCTCCTCAGATATGAGAAGGTTGAGAGGAGATTTGATAAAGATATTGAAACTTATGAGGGGTCTGGACAGAGTAGATAGGGAGATGCTGTTCCCATTGATGGAAGGATCAAGAACCAGAGGGCACAGATAATTGGCAAAGTTAGTGACATGAGGAGAAACCTTTTCACCAAATAAATGGTTAGGATCTGGAATGCACTGACTCAGGGTGGTGAAGACATGTTCAATTGAGCCATTCAAGAGGAATTGGATTATTATCTGAAAAGGAAGAATGTGCAGGGTTATGGGGAGAAGGTGTGGGAGGGGCACTAGGCAAATTGTTCCTTCAGAGAGCCAGCACAGACATGATGGGCTGAATGGCCACTTTCTGTGCTGTAACAATTGTATGATTCTATTATTCTGTGATTACCAAAGGCCTAACACTGTGGAACTACAAGATACACTATAACCACCCTAAGCAGGAGCATGGGTATTAACCTCTACAAATTTCATTAAAACTTACAGAACTATCAGATTTAGCTCACAGAAAGTCCTCCTTTCTAATTTCACAGCTCCTCTTGCTTTTCCCATTTAGGCTTTACTCCTATGTGAATGAGGAGGTCCTGTTCTCAAGGCCAACATTCGCTAGATTCATTGCCCTCTTAAACAACTACCACCGAATGACAGACATCGTAGAAAAGTTCACAATGGAACAACTGGAAGAACAAGACATGTTTGTCACAGAGATTATGAAGACCTCTATCATGGACAAACTGTTTCGGGTCCTCCAGTCAAAGAGTAAGTGTCCTACATCATCACATTCTTTCAGCAGTGATGTAACTTTCTCTTCTCAAACTGTGACTCTGTCCTCATTAGCACAGTCAGAATATGGTGTATGAAACAGGCAGGTTAGATTCAACAGAGCTTCCAGCTGCACTTTCTACAGAGCTGATATTCCATTGTTCCCAATGGTCAAATCAGCACAGTGATGATTTTCAGGTTTGACTCCTGCTCTGTTAGTTGTCCTCAGTTGGCCAGGATGTCAACAGAGCAGCTATGACATGTGGCCGAGAAGGAAAACTCCAGCCTGAGAACCCACTCCACCACTGCCCCAAAGACATACACATGCCCAGGCTATATGTACAGATACTAAGCAGCGAGGAGGATAGTAACAGGGGAGCATGGATAGATTGATGAAATGGGCGGGCACATGAAAATGAAATTTAATGCAGAGAAACTTAAACTGATACATTTTGGTAGACAGAATAAGGAGATGTAATATAAAGGTTACAGTTTTAAAGATGTAAATATACACTGTTACAATCCTTTGCCAGGACGTGGGGGAGATCTGATTAGGGACCAGTAAAGTTTTGTTTAGGTAAAGGTTGAGATTCCAGGCACCTGCTTTTGAAATAAAGCCCACAAGATTCCACCGGTTTTAAACAAAAAAAACTTTACCCTCAAGTTCAGAAAGATAGAACAACCTAGAGTATCTTATACTGTAACATTCAGGGTAAGTGTGAGGTACACGTGAATTAACTGTGGTCGAACACACCACACTACAGATCAACCAAGACACAGTCCGTAGATTTCTCAAGAACCCATCCAGGCATCAAGTAAACACCAAGTCACCCATCTCATTGAAACTCTGTCTCACGAGGAATTCCCAGCCTTACTTTCAAAGGTCTCCCCTTGGAATTCTCTCCAAAAGTCACTCCCACTCAGACAGCTTTAACAATGGCCCACCTCACAGGGTTCCAGTCTCGCATTCCCAGATTCCTTTTCCCTAGATTCCTAATTCTGCATTTCAGCTTCTACTTCCTGGCATAATTTCAACTCTTTGCTAGACATAACTTCACTGAGCTGGTACTACCCCTGAGTTTCTCCAAACTCCTGCCTCCAGCTGTATATGACTATCAGGGCTTCCCCTGAACCCCCTGTGATTGCCAGGGCTTCCCCTGAGCCCTCTCTGATTGGCAGGGCTTTCCCTGAGCCCTCTCTGATTGGCAGGGCTTTCCCTGAGCCCTCTCTGATTGGCAGGGCTTTCCCTGAACCCTCTCTGATTGGCAGGGCTTTCCCTGAGCCCTCTCTGATTGGCAGGGCTTTCCCTGAGCCCTCTCTGATTGGCAGGGCTTTCCCTGAGCCCTCTCTGATTGGCAGGGCTTTCCCTGAGCCCTCTCTGATTGGCAGGGCTTTCCCTGAGCCCTCTCTGATTGGCAGGGCTTTCCCTGAGCCCTCTCTGATTGGCAGGGCTTTCCCTGAGCCCACTCTGATTGGCAGGGCTTTCCCTGAGCCCTCTCTGATTGGCAGGGCTTTCCCTGAGCCCTCTCTGATTGGCAGGGCTTTCCCTGAGCCCTCTCTGATTGGCAGGGCTTTCCCTGAGCCCACTCTGATTGGCAGGGCTTTCCCTGAGCCCACTCTGATTGGCAGGGCTTTCCCTGAGCCCTCTCTGATTGGCAGGGCTTTCCCTGAGCCCTCTCTGATTGGCAGGGCTTTCCCTGAGCCCTCTCTGATTGGCAGGGCTTTCCCTGAGCCCACTCTGATTGGCAGGGCTTTCCCTGAGCCCTCTCTGATTGGCAGGGCTTTCCCTGAGCCCTCTCTGATTGGCAGGGCTTTCCCTGAGCCCTCTCTGATTGGCAGGGCTTTCCCTGAGCCCTCTCTGATTGGCAGGGCTTTCCCTGAGCCCTCTCTGATTGGCAGGGCTTTCCCTGAGCCCTCTCTGATTGGCAGGGCTTTCCCTGAGCCCTGCTTGCAACACTTCTGGCCGACTCTCCCAAAAATGACTGCCTCAAGAAGAGGTGTTCACTGACCCTTGAACTGATCTGGGCATCTATCAAAACAATCCAAGAGGGTCCCACCCTTGTTAACTAGTCAGGAACCAATGTAACAAGCATTGGAACATCTTGTACCTTAAATGTTACAACCGCCACAGACTTTTAATTTAGCATGCAGGGACACAAAGATCGATAGATTTCATGACAACACAAATTGTTGAAGATGGCAGGACAAGTTAATAAAACTGTTAAAAGGGCAAACAGGATTCTGGGATTGATAAACAGAATCATAGAAAAGCAAGGAAGACATGCTAAACCTTTCCAAGTTACTGCTTAGGCACAGCTGGAATGTTGTGACCAATTCTGAGGTAAAGACATTAAGAATGCCAAGGCCTTAGAATGATGGAATCATAGATGGTTACAGCACAGAGGGAGGTCCTTTGAGCCATTGTGTTCATGCCAACTCTCTGTGAGAAACAACAGAGGCACAATTACACTACTGGGTGTAGTCTATAGGCCACAAAGTAGTGGGAAAGATATTAAGGAACCAATTTGCAAGGAAATTATAGAGAGGTGTAAAAACTGCAGAGTAGTTATAAAAGGAACTTTATTTAAATGTAGGCTGAGATAGTAATAGCAATATTCAGGCTTGGGCTGGTAAGTAGCAAGTAACATTCACATCACACAAGTGTCAGGCAATGACCATCTCCAACAAGAGAGGATCCAACCATCTCCCCTTGACATTCAATGGCATTACCATCACTGAATACCCCCACTATTGACAAAATGGGGGTTACCATCAACCAGAAACTGAACTGGACCAACCATATAAATACTAAGGCTATAAGACCAAGTCAGAGGCTGAGAAATCTGTAGCAGTAATTCACCTCCTGACTCCCTAAAGCCTGTCCACCATCTAAAAGGCACAAGTCAAGAGTGTGATGGAATACTTTCCACTTGCCTGGATGAGTGCAGCTCCTACAACAATCAAGAAGTTTCAACATCAGTCAAAACAAAACATTCACTCCCTCCACCACCAACACACAGTGTCATGCAGACAGTGAGATATACAGGATACACTGCAGGAACTCACCCAAGACTCCTTAGACAGCACCTTCCAAACCCACGAACATTACCACCTAGAAGGACAAGGGCAGCAGACATGTGAGAACAAAGAACAAAGAAAAGTACAGCACAGGAACAGGCCCTTCAGCCCTCCAAGCCTGCGCCGATCATATTGCCTGTCAAACTAAAACATTTTGCACTTCCGGGGTCCGTATCCCTCTATTCCCATCCTATTCATGTATTTGTCAAGCTGCCTCTTAAGCACCACTATCATACCTGCTTCCACCACCTCCTCTGGCAGCGAATTCCAGACACTCAATACCCTCTGCATAAAAAACTTGCCCCGCACATCTCCTCTATAGTTTTCTCCTCTCACCTTAAATCTATGTCCCCTAGTAATTGACTCTTCCACCCTGGGAAAAAGCTTCTGACTATCTACTCTGTCCATGCCACTCATAATTTTGTAAACTTCTATCAAGTCACCCCTCAATCTCCGTCGCTCTAGTGAGAACAATCCGAGTTTCTCCAACCTCTCCTCATTGTTAATAACCTCCAGACCAGGCAGCATCCTGGTAAACCTCCTCTGCACCCTCTCCAATGCCTCCATATCCTTCTGGTAATGTGGCGACCAGAATTGCACGCAATATTCCAAGTGTGGCCTAACCAAGGTTCTATACAGCTGCAGCATGACTTCCTAGCTTTTATACTCAATACCCCTGCCAATGAAGGCAAGCATGCCATATGCCTTCCTGACTACCTTATCCACCTGCATTGCCACTTTCAGTGACCTGTGGACCTGTATACCCAGATCCCTCTGCCCATCGATGCACTTAAGGGTTCTGCCATTTACTGTATAATTCCTACCTGTATTAGACCTTCCAAAATGCATTACCTCACATTTGTCCAGATTAAACTCCACCTGCCATTTCTCCGCCCAAGTCTCCAACCGATCTATATCCCGTTGTATCCTTTGACAATCCTCTTCACTATCTGCAACTCCTCCAACCTTAGTGTCATCTGCAAACTTACTAATTAGCCCAGTTACATTTTCCTCCAAATCATTTACCTATACTAAAAACAGCAAAGGTCCCAGCACTGATCCCTGCGGAACACCACTAGTCACAGCTCTCCTTTCAGAAAAACACCCTTCCACTGCTACCCTCTGTCTTCTATGACCAAGCCAATTCTGTATCCATCTTGCCAGCTCACCTCTGATCCTGTGCGACTTTACCTTCTGTACCAGTCTGCCATGAGGGACCTTGTCAAAGGCCTTACTGAAATCCATGTAGATAACATCCATTGCCCTTCCATCGTCGATCATCTTTGTCACTTCCTCAAAAAACTCGATCAAGTTAGTGAGACATGACCTCCCCTTCACAAAACCATGCTGCCTCTCAATAATACGCCCATTTGCTTCCAAATGGTAATAAATCCTGTCATGAAGAATCTTCTCCAATAATTTCCCTACCACTAACGTAAGGCTCACTGGCCTGTAATTTCCTACATTATTCCTGCTACCCTTCTTAAACAATGGAACAACATTCGCCATTCTCCAGTCCTCTGGGACCTCACCCATAGCCAGTGAGGATACAAAGATTTCTGTCAAGGCCCCAGCAATCTCCTCCCTTGCCTCCCTCAGTACTCAGGGGTAGATCCCATCTGGCCCTGGTGACTTATCCACCTTAATATTCTTCAAGATGCCTAACACCTCCTCTTTTTTGATCTCAACATGATCCAGACTATCTACACACTCTTCCCTAGACAAATCGACTGCTAAGTCCTTCTCTTTGGTGAATACTGATGAGAAGTATTCATTTAGTATCTCTCCCATTTCTTCTGGCTCCACACACAGATTCCCACCACTGTCCCTGAGTGGGCCTACCCTTTCCCTGGCTACCCTCTTGCTTTTTACATATGTTACATCTAGGAGGGGAACTTGCAGGTGGAACACCCACCACCCGCAAGTTCCCCTCCAAGTCACTCACCACCCTGGCTTGTAAACATTTCACCGTCCCTTCACTGCTCTGGTCCAAATCCTGGAACTCCCTTCCTAACAGCACAGTGGCTGTACCTAAACTACAAGGGCAATTAAGGGTGAGCAACAAATTCTAGCCTAGCCAGCAATGTTCACATCCTCTGAAACAATAAATAAAAGCATAAAGGACAGGGATTGGGAAGGATCTAAAGAGTGTTCAGGAGAATTTTCTACATCAGCGTGTCTCCAGCCCAACAAGGAATGAGGCATTGCTAGATCTGCTTCAGGAGAATGAGATGGAACAAGTGGACCAAGTGCCAGTTGGGGAACATTTAGGGGCAATGATCACATGTTATGGTACTATGATCATAAGTTTTATATATTGATATAGAAAAGGACAAGGGAGCAATCCAGAGTAAAAATAATTAACTGGGGGAGAGCCAATTTGAGGGTGTGAGAACAGATCAGGCCCAAGAGATTGGCAGGAAAAACTGGACTGGAACAATGGGCTGACTTTAAAGAGGAGATACAAAACCAAAACAAAAATACCTGGAAAAACTCAGCAGGTCTAACAGCATCTACGGAGAGGAATACAGTTAATGTTTCGAGTCCGAATGACTCTTCATCAGAACTAAAGAAAAATAGAAATGAGGTGGAATATAAGCTGGTTTAAGGGGGGGTGGGACAGGTAGGGCTGGATAGCGGGCCAGTGATAGGTGGAGGTAGACAAAAGGACAAAGAGGTGTTGACGGTAGTGATACTAGCTAAGAAACGTGCTAATGGTGACATTAAGGGTAGAAAGCAGGACGAGCAAGGTACAGATAGCCCTAGTGGGGGTGGGGTGGGGGGAAGTGATCGAAATAGACTAAAAGGTAGAGATAAAACAATGGATGGAAATACATTTAAAAATAATGGTAATAGGTGGGAAAAGAAAAACATATATAAGTTACTGGAAAAAAGGGGGATCGGAAAGAGGGTGGGGATGGAGGAGAGAGTTCATGATCTGAGGTTGTTGAACTCAGTGTTAAGTCTGGAAGGCTGTAAAGTGCCTAATTGGAAGATGAAGTGCTGTTCCTCCAGTTTGCGTTGAGCTTCACTAGAACATTGCAGTAGGCCAAGGACGGACATGTGGGCATGAGAGCAGGGCGGTGTGTTGAAATGGCAAGCAACAGGGAGGTCGATAATACAAGTCAGAACCAGGTTGCATACAGAAAATTCAGAGGGGAAATTGAAAAAGGAAATAAAAGCATCAAAGAGAAAGTATGAGAAGAGACTGGCCGATAACACAAAAGGAAATCAAAAGTCTTTTACAGGCATATAAAAGGGCGGTAAAAGGAGGAGTGGGGCTAATTAGGGACCAAAAAGAGGATCAACATGTAGAGGCAGAGGTATGGCCTACAAGTACTACATTAGTATTTTGCATCTGTCTTTACCCAAATGCTGCCAAAGTCATAGTGAAGATGAGATAGTTGAGACACTGGATGGGTTGAAAATTGGTAAAGAGGAAGTCTTGGAAAGGCTGCCTGTACTTAAAGTCGATAAGTCACCGAGACTGGATAAGATGGATTCGAGATACTGAGGTCAGTAAGAATGGAAATTGCAGAGGCGCTGGTCATAATCTTCCAGCTCCTTAGATATCTCCTTAGGTGCTGCCAGAGGACTGGAGAATTACAAATGTTACACCCTTGTTCAAAAGAAGAAAGTAAGGATAAGCCCAGTAACTACAGACCAGTCAATTTAACCTCAGTGCTGGGGAATTTTAGAGATGATAATCAGGACAAAATTAACAGTCACTCAGATCTATGTGGAATATTTAAAGCCAGCATGGATTTTTTAAGGGAAAATTGTGTTTAACTAAACTTGCTTAAGTTTTTTGATGAGTTTTTTGAGCATTGATAAGGGTAATGCTGTTGATGTGGTCTACATGCATTTCCAAAAAGCATTTGATATGGTGCTGTACAACAGACCTGTCAGCACAGTTAGAGCTCATGGAATAAAAGAGACAGAAGCAACATGGATACGAAATTGGCTCCGTGACAAGTTTGCGGTTGTTTTTTAACTGAAAGAAGGTTTATAGCCGTGTTCCCCAGGATTCGGTACTAAGACCATTGCTTTTCTCGACCATTATTAATGACTTAGACTTGGGTGTGTGGTGAATAATTTCAAAATTTGCAGATGACACAAAACTTGAAAGAAATCCCGACCAGAAAATGTTGACATCATTTGCATTCGACAGCATTCAATAGGCACCATTTGTGCTCATTTGTGATCATCTGCACTCGAAAACAATCATTTAACCATCATTTCACTTCCCAAGTAGCGATTAACCAACACCATTAGCCATCAACTGACATCCAATGAAGCCACACAGTGCTCAAACAAAATAATCTGCAATCATTCAGCATCATTTAATTACCTTCAAATCAGTCAGAAACAATTCAACTGACATCAAAAGTGATCAGGGATGGCTCGTGAGGAACAATTCAAAGTTCTACCTTCACAATAAAATGTGACCAAGGCCAGGATTTTCTGCTCCTGTTTGTGGCGGGTGTCAGAGTGGGTGGGAGTGGGAAATATCAGCAGATCACAAAAATCAGTTTCAGGGTGTTGTAAAACCAGTTTGCGATTGTCCGCAATGGCGGGTCATCTTCCTGCTGCCATATGGCAGGAACCGAATTTCAATGCTTTAACATCTTATTAAAAGCCCAAATGCACTTTGTTCAAGACTTTGAGGTTTGCTTCTCCACCTGTCTTTGGGCAGCACTCGCAGTCATCAGCATCAGGCTTCACAGGCAGCACCACATCACCTTCAAGGAGGCCCCCGGGCAGGTCACTACCTACCAGAGCAACCAGAAGACGAGGTGGCTTTTCAATGTAGCTGCAGTGCTAGGGCATGCTTGGGGAGGGGGTGATGGTATTCCAGGGTGTTGGTTGGGGCACATGTTGATCTATGCAAGTGGCCTCAAGTGGCCTCAAGATGGTGAGGGCCGTGTGTGAGAGAGTGAGTGGCAATGTCCCTTGAGCTGGCAGTGAGTGAGATGCCAGTGAATGTGTGATGGGCTTATGAGGGTTTTTTTTAATTCATTCACAGGATGTGGGCTTCGCTGGCTGGGCCAGCATTTATTGCCCATCCCTAGTTGCCCTTGAGAAGATGGTGGTGAGCTGCCTTCTTAAACAGCTGCAGGCATGTGGCATAGGTACACCCACAGTGCTGTTAGGGAGGGAGTTCTAGGATTTTGACCCAGCGACAGTGAAGGAATGGCGATATATTTCCAAGTCAGGATGGTGAGTTACTTGGAGGGGAACTTCTAGGTGGTGGTGTTCCCACCTGTCTGCTGCCCTTGTCCTTCTAGATGGTAGAGGATACAAGTCCGGAAGGATGCTTGACTAATTTCCTAATTGACTAATTACTAGGTGCATCTTGTTTATGGTAGACACTGCTATTACTGTGTGCTGATGGTGAGGGAGTGAATGTTTAAGGTTTTGAATGGGGTGCCACTCAAGCAGGCTGCTTTGTCCTGGATGATGTCGAGCTTCACTCATTCAGCCAAGTGGAGAGGATTCCCAGCCTCTGACCTGCTCTTATAGCCACAATATTTATATGACTGAAACAGTTAAACTTCTGGTCAATGGTAACCACCAGGATGTTGATGCTGTTGAAAACCAATGGGATGTGGTCAGATTTTCTCCTGTTGTAAATGGTCATTATGTTACTTGCCACTTATCAGCCCAAGCTTGTCCAGGTCCTGCTGCATATGGGCACGGACAACTTCAGTATGTGAGGAGTTGCAAATGGTGCTGAACATTGTGCAATCATCATCGAACATCCCCACTTCTCACCTTATGATGGAGAGAAGGTCATTGATGAAGCAGCTGAAGATGGTTGGGCCTAGGACGCTACCCTGAGGAACTCCTGCAGTGATGTCCTGGAGCTGAGATGACTGACCTCCAACAACCACAACCATCTTCCTTTGTGCTAGGTATGACTCCAACCAGCGGAGAGTTTTCCCCCCGACTCCCATTGACTCCAGTTTTGCTAGGGCCCCTTGATGCCATACTCGGTCAAATGCTGCCTTGATGTCAAGGGCAGTCACTCTCACCCCACCTCGGGAGTTCAGCTCTTTTGTCCATGTTTGAACCAAGGCTGTATTGAGGTCAGAAGCTGAGTGACCCTGGTGGATCCCAAACAGAGCATCAGTGAGCAGGTTATTGTTTGATAGCACTGTTGGTGTCCCCATCCAGCAGTTTACTGAGTGTGTGAGTTTAGAGCGATGAAATAGTTGCCTGACCCTGGTGGCACGGATGGGATCATTCATCCTCTTTCTGCACTGGATGGTCAACCTCTTCTGTGCAGCGTTGGCACTGACCAACACTGCCACCGCTTCCCAAGCCAGAGTGGTGAGACTGCTGGACATCCTGCAGCTAGGGCAGGGGTGGAGGACATCATGGTGAGTTTCTAAAAGGCATTCCAGGGATGGGTCACTGAGCTCCTCTTGGCCTTCAGGGCCATGTGTTCACTGGAGCAGTCCTGGGCTGCAAGCATTGAGAATTGTGGGCAGCTGCAGTTTAGATATGGCACCGTGAGGTAACGGTGTGGCGGGCGATTCAGAGACAGCGTGTTTCCTGTGGCTGCATAATTAATGAGGTGGGAAGCGGACGATACGGCACAAAACCCCGCCCTTGCAGCTGGCCGGAAAAACATCTTTTTTCATGACCGCCACGTCACTTAGTGTAATTCAGGAAAGGTTTTACCTTAAGTTGCAGACATCAGTTAACATCAACAATATCATGCAATAGATTTTTCCAAGTCCCAGCTGATGCACTCTGTCATGTAGGCATTGTGTAGATTGCACTCGTCCACTGAGGCACACCACAATTTCCGGGTTTTGGCGCAAGTGAGATCACTGGCAGTGCTATTGTGGCCGTCAATTGCAGCAAACATCTCAACGTTCACCAGGGAAAGAAAATCCAGGCCATTAACAAAGATACAGCCACAAAACTCTCCTATCTTCTACATACAGGTCTGCACACAGTCAACCACTAGGACCCGACCAATAGGATTGGACCAATGGGTCTGGACACAGTCAACTAATGGGAGTGGACCAATGGGTTTGGACACAGTCATCCAATAGGAATGGACCAATAGGACTGGACCAATGGATCTGGGCACAGTCAACCAATGGGAGTGGACCAATGGATTTCGACACAGTCATCCAATAGGAATGGGCCAATAGGAGTGGACCAATGGGTCTGAGCACAGTTACCAATAGGACTGTTAACTGCGGCAATAGCGGTGAGGATTTCATTACTGTTTACACATCTAGATCTTGTCAAAGGCTATAGTGCCAAGACCTAGTGTGCTACCCGGACAGTGCCATGGAACTTGCTTTATTCTGTGACACAGCCGCTCCTGGTCTAATTCACAAAGGATTGTCAGCAGCAATATGAGCATGGAAACAATTCAACTTTCCCAGGACATAGGCACAATAGACAACAAAAACATAATCCTTTCAGTCCCCAGAGAACTTCTTCACTGTTAAAGCTCAATAGAAAAGCTTTATACCATATGAGCACATCTCAGAAACATGCACAGGGATCATGGATTCCTCACAATGTTTGAACCAAAGCCACCTGACTTTAACTCGCTTTGTGTTTGAGAGATGCAAGACCATAAGACATAGGAGCAGAAATTAGGCCATTCGGCCCATTGAGTCTGCTCCGCCATTCAATCATGGTTGATAAGTTTCTCAACCCCATTCTCCCACCTTCTCCCCATAAGCTTTGATCCCCTTACCAATCAAGAACCTATCTATCTCGGTCTTAAGTACACTCAAAAACCTGGCCTCCACAGCCTTCTGTGGCAATGAATTCCATAAATTCACCACTCTCTGGCTAAAGAAGTTTCTCCTCATCTCTATTCTAAAAAGTCTTCCCTTTACTCTGAGGCTGTGCCCTCGGGTCCTAGTCTCTCTTACTAATGGAAACATCTTCCCCACGTCCACTCTATCAAGGCCTTTCAGTATTCTGTAAGTTTCAATCAGATCCCCCCTCATCCTTCTAAACTCCATCGAGTATAGACCCAGAGTCCTCAAACGTTCCTCATATGTTAAGCCTTTCATTCCTAGGATCATTCTCGTGAACCTCCTCTGGACCCTCTCCAGAGCCAGCACATCCTTCCTGAGATACGGGGCCCAAAATTGCTCACAATATTCTAAGTGTGGTCTGACAGAGCCTTATAAAGCCTCAGTAGCACATCCCTACTTTTATATACTAGTCCTCAAAAGACATTCAAAACCATGAGGGTCAGGTCAAAGTAGATAGAGCAAAACTGTTGCCATTGGTGGAAAGATCAAGAGCCAGAGGGCACAGATTTAAGATGAATGAAAAAGAACAAATGCTGACATGAGGGAAAACGTTCTTATGCATGTGTGGTAAGGATCTGAGAATGTGGTGGAGGCTGATTCAATCACGGTTTTAATGAGGAATTGAACAATTAGCTGAAGAGAGAGAATTCTCAGGACCACGGGGTAAATTGGATTGGGACGAACTGAGTGACTCTTGCAGAGGGCCAACATAGACAAGGTGGGACTAAGGGCCCCTTTTTCTGCTGTATTTATTCGATGATTCTATTATATTTAAAGAAACAGGCTCCCAACTTGCAGGTGAGATTATTTCTATTGCAGAGTTTGAAATCTCTCTGGAGTGTGAGTTGCTGAATTTGTCAGATTGCAATGCAGGATCCCAAAGATTCATCCAATACTGTAATCATATCTCAGGCTCTGTCGCTCTCTCAGTCATTTACACCAGCAGTTATACACTGTTACACACAATCTGACAACATATCACATCGTCTTTGTCTTTTGGAAATCTTTAGTGGTTTGTATTTCATATGTCTTGTTCCTGTTCACAGGGATGTACAAGTCCATCAGTGAGTTTGAGGAGGACCTGAAGGAGATGTGGTTCGGTCTATACTCCAGATCCAGCAACATCCTCGATTCCAGTGGCTTCGAGCATGTCTTTTCAGGCATGTAATGGTTTTGAAAAGTCTGACCAAACTCACAGACATTGCGCAAGGGAATTAGCAGCACCCGCGATCAGAAATCCCCACCACACCCCTAAATGTGTGTATTAACTGGGTCAATGCTGTAACATCCCTGAACCTTGTAATGGTGGCTTTCACCATTAGAGTCACCATCACACACTCACCATTAGTTTCCCCTTTCACTGGTTCATCATCAAAATCTCACTGACAGTCTCTTTATGATGGGCTCACCATCACACACTGACCATCAAACTCTCGCCATTAGTTTCACTGACACACATTCACCAAGAAACTCTCACTACCGCACTCTCACTGTCACACTCCACCAATAAACTCTCACTACCGCAATCTCAATGTCACACTCCACCAATAAACTCTCACTACCGCACTCTCACTGTCACACTCCACCAATAAACTCTCACTACCCACTCTCACTATCACACTCCACCAATAAACTCTCACTACCCCACTCTCACTGTCACACTCCACCAATAAACTCTCACTACAGCAATCTCAATGTCACACTCCACCAATAAACTCTCACTACCCCACTCACTGTCACACTCCACCAATAAACTCTCACTACCCCACTCTCACTGTCACACTCCACCAATAAGCTCTCACTACCCCACTCTCACTGTCACACTCCACCAATAAACTCTCACTACTGCACTCTCACTGTCACACT